>NC_055968.1:2424166-3065000 GCF_018492685.1 Alosa sapidissima | reverse complement strand
TTTAGATTTTTTTGAACGCTCTCTATTTCTTCAAGAGCCCAACAGCAACAGTCAGTGGGAGTGGGAGTCAGTGTGTATGTTTTTTAGCTTGTGTGCATTCGGCTGTGTGTTTGTATAGGTCCAGAGTTTTATGTTTGGCGTGTGTGTTGACGTTTCTCAACCTGCTCTCTCTACTTCCACCCGCCTCCAGCCCAACGGCAGCAGTCAGGGAAAGGTGCACAACCCGTTCCTGCCCACCCCGATGCTGCCCCCCCCACCGCCCCCTCCCATGGCACGGCCCGTGCCCTTGCCCGTGCCAGACTCCAAACCGCCCTCCACCTCCACCGAGGGAGGGGGCAACTCCCCCACCTCGCCAAGTAAGTCTCTCATACATACACACACACATAGTCAGTCACGTTGGAAGATATTTAGGTTGATTTAAGTGCCTCTCATCCAGTTTTTAGGATAGAGTACAATAAACATTAGCTCACTATAGTGTTTCTCAATATACATGACCTCTAAAATACACACACACACACAAACACACACACACACATTCTCACACACTTACACACACACACACACACACAAACACACACACACACACATTCCCACACACTTACACACACTATATACACCACACCTACATATGGCTATTATAATTGTATGTCACTTTATCAAGAGGTACCTTGATAAAGTGAAGATTTAGATTCCCTTTTGGAAGTCTGAAACACTACTTTCTCTCTCTCCCCCTACCTCCCTCTCTCCCTCTCTCTCTCTCACTCTCTCTCATGAATGTATCTTGCTGCTGCCATGTGTTGACCTTGCCCTCTCTTTCTGTTCTATGTGTATGTGTGTTTTCTGCCTCTGTGTGTGTGTGTGTGTGTGTGTGTAGCTTACTCCACGCCGAGCACGTCCCCAGCTCAGCGCTTTGTCAGTGTGGGCCCCCGAGACCCCAGCTTTGTAAATATCCCTCAGCAGCCTCAGGTGAGACATACATGCACACACAAACACAAACATGTCCTCTCTCTCTCTCTCTCTCTCTCTCTCTCTCTCTCACATCACACAGACATTCCTCTATGTCATGTACACACAGGTCACATATATCACATTCTCACACACATTCATGCAAACACACACACACACACACATCCACATTCACACACACATATTTACAGGCTTGTGGGGTAGTAGCACTGTGTGTCCCGCTGGGGTGTGTTGGGCTTTTGGATGCCGGATTTCTCTTCCAACATTCTCTGCAGGATATGCATGTGTAAAGCTCTATTTAAGTCCTCATTTATAGGGAGAATAAGTATGGCCACCACAACACATGCATCCACACTCTTTCCCTCTCTTTCTCAGTCTCTTTCTTTCTCTCTCTCTCTCTCTCTCTCACTGCCTCCCCGTGTACGTATACATGAGCTTATACAGTCCCACACTAAACTTTCCTCTGGGACCCCTGTGACCCCTGGAATGATTTATGAACTACTTTGTGTTCCTGGAAAACTGAACAGGGCATCTGTCAATGGCTGGAATTGGAAATCCACATGAGCTGCATATCAGTGTGTGTGTGTGTGTGTGTGTGTGTGTGTGTGTGTGTGTGTGTTCATGTCTGTGGAAGAGAGAGGGCTCTTCAGATGGTGTCAGGTGTGTGTCTCCTAGGCTGTTGTTATTTACCGTTATGTATTATTTGTGTTTCTTTGTGTGTGGCCCTGGCCTTTCCTCTCTGCTCCCGCTCTTGAGATATGGGGCCTTCAAATCCTCAGCATTAAACAATGAAGACTTGGTCTGTGAAGAGACAGCAAACTGAGAGACAATGTGTGTGAATGTGTGTGTGTGTGTGTGTGTGTGTGTGTGCGTCCGTGTGAGTGAGTGTGAGCGCAAGTTTATGTCATGTCTCCTATAGAACACTCACCACACCATCCCAAAAAGGATTTAGTGTACATTACGTCCTGGACTGAAGTTAGAAGGTAGAAAATTGTCAGTTGCTTGGTGATGAAGCCCACTGCCCCGTCCATGCGTGTGTTTCAGCTGCTGTTGCTGTTGCCTACCTATGGGCTGTGGGCTGCAAAGGGCCAAAAGCTACTCACAGTGCTTAGATCTGAGGCTGCAGGAGTGAGAGGAGAAAGTGATGGGGGTGGGGACAGGGGTTGACTCTACTAACAGTAAACATTCCAGCACCTTGCTGCCCAGCAACGATGGTCTAAGAGCAACTGGACAGTCAGCTAGGATGATTGAGGGTATGATGTGTGTGGTGGGGTGAGGATGTTTTGGGTGGGGGTGTCTGTTTGGAAAAGCTGGCAAAAGAATGATTTGGGCATTGTGGGTGGACAGTGCACCCATTTGTTGTGTGCGTGTGTGTGTGTCTGTGTCTGTCTGTCTGTCTGTCTGTCTGTGTGTGTGTGTGTGTGTGTGTGTGTGTGTGTCTGTCTTGGGGATCATTGACACTAACCCTTTGTAACAGGCTTAGATGCCCCCATAGAAAACAGTCCAGTCACCCTGTCCATGCCCCCCGCACACACTCACACACACAACCAGCTCTCCCTGTAAAGTCCCCTCCCCCCACACACACACACACACCCACCCACAACGAACACACAATTCCCAAGCACAAGATAGCAAGGCTAATTTGAACAGTATAGTGATATAACAATTAAAGTTGTGTGATCGGTTCAAGTGCTCACTCACATACAGTACACACAGACTTAGCAGGCTCTCTCTCTCTCTCTCACACACACACACACACACACTTCATAGTAGCTGGGCAATTTAGGAAACGGTGGACCATCCTCCTCAATATTAAAAACAATAAATAGTAATTTATAAAAAATACAAAATAACATGTTTGTCACACATATATATATATATATATATATATATGCAGTTGAGCCAGAAATGGTTAAATCATCCTGCAAAATGCAGACTGAGAGGCTGGTTATATTAAGGCTTAATAAAAAAGAGTCTTCAGCAGATGGCTGGGAGTAGCAATGTTGAATCTGTTTTCCACATTTTATGTGGTTTTACCATGAGCCAGCAGGTGGCAGCAATTCTGCCGGCTTGCTGTGAAAAATTAATCACGGGAGATTAATTTCAAACTCCAACACTGTAAGAAATTCATGGATAATCAGACTCTTGAGCATTTTAAAGGTTACAGAACACAATGGAAAACCTGAGAGCCACTCTCCATGTAAACTGTTAACCACTTGCAGAATCACCAGCATTACCACTATATACTAATACTAATACCACTACATAGTAATTGTACAAGCAAGGTACAGGTTCTGATCATTTCTGTTATTCTAATTACTGCATCATTCTTTACCATTTATATAACAAGCTATCACTATTACCTTTTACAGTATAAAACATCATGTGTTTTGATCATGAGAATTACGTAGTAAGAGCTTGATTCCCTACACTGCTATTAGTACGCTTTGTCTCCCGGCTGCTGTGAAATCTGAATAAATACTGGCAAAAACGTTTGACCTGTCCAGTGCATGATAGAAATGGTGGCATGGAGCTGTTTGGCGTATACGCTCTCAGGGACAACCTGGTTTGCATTACATGAGGCAGAATTCCTCCGAGATGACACTCATCCGCAGGCACTTTAGCCGGAGCCTGAGTCAGCACTTCTGCGCATGATGAGATTACTTGTTCCATTGACAGCAAGTTTAAAAGAACAGCCGATCACCATTCTCTCTCTCTCCTGCTCACTTTCAGTGTACTGCTTTCTCATTTTATCAGGCTCCATCTCTGATTCTCAAATGCATTGTAGGATTCTATCTGTCTCAGGCAATTTTGTGTGTCTATCTCTTACACTGTCCCCTCTCTCCAATAGCGCACGTTGACAGAGATTGCATTGTGTAGGTAGAGTAGGACGTGCGTGTGTCTTTTCACTTCTGTCTGTGCCTGTGTCTGTGTGTCCATATCCTTGGCCCCCACCTCAACTCTTAAAACAGTTTCACCTTGAGGAGTCTTCATTTCAGGATAATGTCTGTGTGTGTCAGTGTGTGTGTGTGTGTGTGTGTGTGTGTGTGTGTGTGTGTGCGTGTGTGTGTGTGTGCGTGTGCACCCACACGTTTGTTGAAGTTGTGGTTTTAGCAGTGAGGCAGTGTGCCTCAAGAGGAAGGCATTTTTATCCCTTTGTATACATGTGCATCTGTGTGTGTTTATGTGTGTGTTTGTATGGGTGAGAGTTAGCCTGACGAGCCAGACCCACATTAAAATGTAGGGTCTGGGCACTCACCGTTCGCAGTGCTCAGTCCGAGGGGCGGGATAATCAGTTGTCTTTCAAATTCCCTCTGCACGCAATAGGACAGCGGCAGCGCTATGAGTCCCATGCGTTTCCCACCAGCGGAGCTAGTTGGCTAGTTCAAACGTTTGCCAACTTAATAAAAGCTTAACTCGTGTCACACTGTTCGCCAACAGCAACATCCATCTTATTTGTTTTCAAGTAGCAGGGAATTCAAGCCAAACCGTTGCAACTCTGCCATCAATCATTATGTTAAGCCCACCTAACGACTCTATACACGATTTCATTGGCCTGATTAAGTTTCGATTTCTGGAGCTCACAAGCCAACGGAGAGTTGCTAGACTAGCCCTGGCAGCAAATGTAATTTGCTGCCGCTAGGGGCGCGTCCAGATTTCTAGGCTAGGTGAGAGTGCTTTATGGTGTAAAATGAGTTTGCTATTTTTCATTCCATCAGCGTGAGCTCCTGTTGCAGGCAGGTAGTTTCAGTACTGACCTAGAGAGCCCTGATGCTCCAGAGATCTGGTGCTCAGATGCAGTGAGCAAACATATGCTGAAACTCATACTCAAATTGGATGTTTCCCAAATTGAATGTTTCCAGAAGGGCCACCAGGCAATAAGGTGTGCATGTTGCTTTAGAAGACGTCCTAGGTTGAGTGTGTGTGTGTAGGAGTTGTTAAGGGTTAGTTTAGGGATTTAGTTGTTGACTTGTCACTATTATATTTGTTTTGCAAATAATCCTTTGTGGGTTGAAAATGGTGTGGAGTGTT
Source organism: Alosa sapidissima (assembly GCF_018492685.1). NCBI lineage: Eukaryota > Metazoa > Chordata > Actinopteri > Clupeiformes > Clupeidae > Alosa > Alosa sapidissima. The sequence continues at coordinate 3,060,002 of NC_055968.1, read as the reverse complement.
TTCAGAAATCACTCTAGCGAAACACTGCTCTATACAGCCCTCTGTTGTATTATTGAAAATTGATAGGAATATCTATTGGCTGGTAGGTGTCCTAAATGTGTCCATACATCCAGAAACCTTGAACAGTCTCAACCATGACAACAGCAAATTGTGGTAATACCTAACGGTATAACACAAACAATAAAATAGAACACAGCATCCTGAAATGTGTTGGTCATCATATTAATCTCTTTAGGGGATTGAATGGTTGTGGTTGAAATGTAGTAGAAGTGGGATAACAGTCCTCGAGGTCTTCCTGCATGGTTCCTGTAAGGAATAGATGCACCTAGTTCATAACTTCAATTCATCAGGGCGCCCAGCCAGCCTTGATCCCTCATGTTTGTGTTCTGTTCAGAGGGGTGTTTCAGCTCAGCTTGTGATTTCATTTCTGTAGACTGCAAGGTCTTTTCATGTAATGTACATGTTTAACAAAACAGTTAGTTATCTTTTAGTTTCTCCTATGTAGAGAAGATTGCAATTTTGCCGGAGATACCATAAAAAAACTCTGAAGGAGCATTGGTAACAGTGAAAGATTATTTAAGTCTTGCGATTTCAGTTCAGTTATGCAATTTCCACATCTGCTCCAAGGATTAACACCAGGGCAATGTGTCTACTCATTTCACTTTAACATTTTAAGTCTTAAATATTTTTGCCATACCTCAAGAATATAATAGGGAGTCTCTTATTTATTTATTTACTAATAGGGAGTTTCTTATTTATTTATTTATTTACTTTTTGGTACAGTGTCAGAATATTTATGTTTGTAGGAAGTAAGTAGCAGATGAATTTCTACAGTCTTCTTGATGTGGTGATTACTGTAAGACCACTCTTGATTAAAATAGAGAGAACTCAGGAAACGGCATTGTCTACAATGTGTAGGAACACCACACTAATTTTGATGTAAACACAATAATGTATAAAATATATTATGGAGCCCTTAAAGGGGCACGTTAAAGTAAATTGTGTGCATATTGTGAGCTCAATTCACTCAATTGTGCATACATTTTAGTAAATTGAGCTCACAATGTGTGCGAAGATCCTCAATCATGTGCACAATACTGTCATCTTCATATTACATAACCATGGTATATTATACATTTTGGTAGGTCCAAAAGCATTAGATTTTAACCAAACGTAAGATTATGAAGGAACTACTGCACACTGTCTTGTTGTTGTGACAAGGACTTTGGGCTGAAAATGAATACATTTAACTTTGAGGAAGTTCCAACGCAGAGTAATGTGTTCACATTCATTCTGCAGACATGAAGTTAGTTTTTAAGTTGAAAATGATGTTGAATACTTAATCATGGTCTTTGACTGAGTGCCTACTCTATCAGTAATATGTTGTTGGCTTCATCGTTTTAAGCATAGGTTGTAGCATATGCTGTGCAGGACAAATTCCCTCAGGTGGCAAGGTTGCCATTTATTAATGTCGCTTCTCTTATCCTATCAATCTGCACAACACTATAATAGTAGTTGATTAATTAAACATTAATAATATAGTAGTCGCCCTAAGACACTTCATTGCAAGGGAAAATATAGCAAGATGACAAAACATGATATATATATATATATATATATATACTGTACTGTATATATCACTTCAACTCTTATTTTCTTACCATCTGTCCCTTCGTTTCGTCATCTTCACTCTATTGTCACTCTCTTTTCTTTTAATGTCTCTACCCCCTCTCACTTTAAAAAGCCTAGTCTTGCACAAATGTCTTCTCAGGACAAGGAACAGAGAGGGTGGGAGGGAAGGACAGAGAGAGTAAAGGTTTGAGAGTGCCTGAGAACCAACAGACAAAGACACAAGGAAGCTGCACTGCGCCGAAGCTGAAAGTCCAGAGTCAGCAACTTCTATTGATTAAAAACTAACCTTCCACTTTCCCTGCGCTGCTTGTGGCAAGTGATAGAATTTAAACAAGCAGCACAGCTGAGGCCTGTGTGAGGATGACTACTCCCTCTGTCTCTCCTTTATCACTCTGCCCTTTTATCTTGGCTTATGGCTTATTGATTAACAATTTGCAATGAATTTGTATGTGATACTTTCAATCTGCCCCATCCTTTAATTAAAGCTTTTCATGTTAGGATGTATTTAGATGTGCCATTTAGTCAAGAAAAGAGGGAAGATATGGGTTACTTTTGGCTTGTTAATGACCACTTTCATTCAGTTCATTGGCCACAAAGTTTTGCAGATTGATAAGGACTCCAATTGGATTGGTGGATGCCTTCGATGTGTGTGTGTGTGTGTATGTCTATGTGTGTGTGTGTGTGTGGTTAGAGGTGTAGGAAGATTGAAGGGGCCACGGGATAATTTCTCACTATGAATCAGTATTACTGTGCGTGTGCAGTGTGTTGCAGATCTATGCAAAACCAGAATAACAAAGAGTGAGGGAGTTCCAGGGAGAATGCAGTGAGAGGAGGAGAAGGGATAGCGTGGATGTGAGAGACAGCAAGGGAAAGAGAGAGCAAGAGTCAGAGAGAGAGAGAGAGAAAGAAAGAGAGAATACAAGGGATAGGAGGGCCCTTGCTAATGATAGTCACGTATACAGCTGTCTGGTTGTCCCTGGCAACGAGACATGATGTAACACCAGGATGAACTTGAACTTGGGTGGGAGGGGAAGTTGAGAATGGAGGGAGGAGGAAGTGGGGAGTATGGGGAGGCTGGGGAGGCAGTTGGGCTCACTGGCTGGAAATGTGAACAATGGAGCAGGGGGCAATCAATAAAGCCATTCCACTGAAGGATTACAGAGCAGCAGCAGTCTAACCTCACCAAGCACACCCTATGCTCGATCACATAGCAATGAGGAGGAAAAGCGAGAGGGAGAGAATAGGAAAGGTAGAATGTGAGTGAGCGAGGGGGAAAAGGAGTAAAGCAGAAATGTAGGGAGAGATGGAAATAGAGCAGAGTCCTAAACGCATTCAGAGAGAAAGGGAGAAAGCCTGTAAAGCAGTGGGCACTCTAAGTGGTATAAGACTGCACACATACAATATTCACCTACTTAAACCATACCTAAAGACTAAAGAAACACACACACACACACACACCGGTGTTCTCCCATTAAACAAACACCTGAAAGACTGTATACTATACCCATTCACCAACAAAATGAGATAATACATGTAAATGTGAGAGAAATTGGATGTAAATATGCTGTGAAACAAAATCATGAAACAAATGGATTTATTCATGTGAGAGATGTATACTGCATACAGAAGTATTCATGTGAGAGATGTATACTGCATACAGAAGTATTCATGTGAGAGATGTATACTGCATACAGAAGTATTTGCATGCTGATTGGTATTGCATTGGATTGGTATTGTTGGGAATGGATTCTCTTTGTTATAGGGCCTTGCATAAAATATATTCAAACAATAATAGCCAGTATGTTTCTTTTTCTGTCATTCTCAGTGGTACCTGGGCTAAAGATTCTGGACTCTCACCACCCCCCTCCAGAGGAACCCCTTTGCCCCAAAATGAGTGCAACCTGCAAACCGTGTTCACCTGTCTACCTGTACACCTGTCTGACAGAGAGAAGTCCCCTACCCCTTGCATCTGACAGACGCATGGCTACAGCAGAACACAAACCACCGTTCCTGCCCCTCAGAAAAAAAGGAAATCTACTTATGCTTACATACATGCGCTATATATATCTATATAGCCCATATATATTATTGCATATGTATGGTTTATATATTATATTTATATATAGTAGCAGGCCAACTCAACAGGAGGTGCTACATCTCCATGGGAGAGCAACAATATATTTTTTTTTGTTGAAAAGTGCACGTTTATTAGCATTTTCATTTAGTCCTCCTCTATGGCTTGGAGAAGGACAACATGTTGACATAATCAATCATTTCCTCAGCTGGTGACTATAGCTGATTTGACACACAGGTCACCAGGCAGAACTCGTCCCGCTTTTGCTGTTTGTTCACTTGGCGTGTGTGTGTGTTGTGTGTGTGTGTGTGTGTGTGTGTGTGTGTGTGTGTGTGTGTGTGTGTGTGTGTGTGTGTATGTTTGAGTGTGTGTGTGTGTGTGTGTGTGTGTGTATGTGTGCTTACTTGAGACCTGCACAGTTTGGGGCTCCTGTTTCTCCTTCTGTGTTTTTCCATCATACCCCATCCTGAACTGTCTGATTCTCTTACTCTGCTGGGCTTGTGCACTGGTTAGAGTGCAGAGGTTTGCTGAAATGTTTCTTAGACCTCTATAGGCCAAACTGCCCCCTACTCACATAGCCCTAAGGACTGTCAGAGCACTCAGTACACCCCTACTCCCACCATATTCCTGACCACTGGCCATCGCTAAGCTGTGCATGGAGGAGGGAAGCCATCCTTTCTTCAGAGCCTTTTCATGGACATATCGCAGCAATTACAAACATCCCAGTAAACCAGAGACAAAGACTTCCTACTTTTCCCTGGGATGTGGGGCAGGGGATGAGAGGACAATTTAGGTTGATGTTTTTGATATCGGTCAAATCAGGTGAAATTACACAAGCTTTGAGAGGCTACACAGTGTATTTTGACAGGAGGGTTTTTGTTAGAAAGGAAAAAAAAACATCCTGTCGTGGAGGTATGTTCATATTTCATATTTGTTTTTGTATAAAAGTTATTTCAGTTATTTCAACATATATCCTACTAAAGGTCTGTATGATCAGTAAATCCAAGGATGGAGAAAAGGGTGAAGCTTCACCAGGAGCTGGAGGCATGGTATTAAGGCAAACAGTAGATTACTGAAGTGAGGAAAGTGCAATTTTTCAGATAGCTGTTGGAATTTTAAATATCTGCATAAGATTGTTAAACAGTATATATATATATATATATATATATATATATATATATATATATATATATATATATATATATATATATATATTCATATATACGTACAATATATATATAATTTTTTTTCCTTCCTAGTCCATTTACACCTCCAGGACTCTAAAATATTGGGGTACAAAAAGAAAGAAGTGTAGAACAAATTTCTTTGGGGAGTTGTACTTTTACATTGTTGCTGTTTTAATTGTTTGTTTATTCATTGTGTAAATTTGTTGGTAGAACAGAGAAAATCCCTTTAAGAGATTTTGTCATTTAAACAATCAATTTTTAAAAGCATTCGGAGCCGCTACAAAGTACGTACATAGTACGAAGTAAGTAGATGGCTGTGTTAGCTCATTAGAAAACAAAAACGCTTAGCAATTAACTTATTTTAACAAAGCACATAATTTTTACAAGAAAGGTTTTTCTTTTCAATTTCACATCAGGCAAAATCAAGAATGTGGGCAAATTTTGAACATCATCTTCAGGAATTTTCTCATTTTTATTAAATTTTCAGTTTTATCATCACAAACAAGCATCATAAACAAAATCAAGATACCCACTAATGTAAAGAAATACTCATTTTGAGGCTTGGGTTAAGGCCAGGGCTTAATAACAGATAGGTAGCATAAATACTTTCTTCATAACCTTTAAAAAAGATGTTACAAAACATGAACACCACATCGGACTAGAATGCAACCAGATGAGCGAAGCTTTTCCATTGCTTCGAAAGCAGTGAACTTTTTTCTCCTTGTTTAATTTCTTGATTTTGTTTTATGTTTCCTATACTACACATATATACATGACCGACACATTCATTGTCAATCTCAATTTAGTAAAAACAAAAAAAAAAAACATGAAAAAATCTGCATGTTCTAGTGTTAGTGGCAAATTTTTACATAAGTATTGTAGAGTTAGTGTGAGCTAAGACACAATATTGTAATCCTGACATAAGGCACTTACCAACAGACAATTGGCCCCCCTGCTGTCCTTCACCATTAGTCATATTGAGATATCTCTCGATTTTTGGTTCTCAACCTTTCTGGATTTTTTCCTTCATTTGTTCAAATTTTGTTTCTTTAAAATATGTATTTCATTTTCTGTTCTCAAATTGCACGAATTCTGTAGTTCCTCATAAATGTGCCTTGAGCAATGGTCTAGTCATGAGTTGTTGCACAAGTTCCTCTGTGGAGAATTTCACATTTTCCTTTAGGCTCATTCTCACTTTTACGATCATGGATGTGTCTAATAATGGTGGTGAAGATGATGCTGCCAGTTTTAAAGCTCAGTACTACTCTTCCCGTCTCAGGCCTCCCGGTCTTAGAACATAGCCTCCATACAGGTCTTCCTCAACTGCGGACAGGTGACTGACCTTGACAAGCTTTAGTCAGATTACTGTCAGTGGAGCAGACTATGATCTTGAAACATACTGGCACAAAGCCTACACCCCATTTCACTGAAAAGCAGTGTTCCTGTGCTTTTTCTGTGCACATTGCACAACCTATGCCTGTCTGGCTCTGCACTTGGACAACTCTATCACAGTAGAAACCCCCCTTCAGTAGGATTCATCATTCGAATATCTCCCTGTCCATCCTCTTTTGTCTGTGTTAACACTAGCGCACCAGTGTTCATCAATATTGGTGTGATTTCTACATAGAAATCTACGTTTGCGTCAGATTTTGTGTTTGGATTGTCTAATTTTTACAACTTGTTTTGTTTTGTTTTGTTTTTGTTTTTGTTTTTGTTCCCAGAAATTAACTATGAGAAAAGCTAAAAAAAATATGCAATACTTGCTTGCACTCTTCACTAGTCATTTTATTATGTTGCATTCTGGCTTTGTCATTATTATTATTATTATTATTATTATTATTATTATTATTATTATTACTTTTTTAACCAAAGTTAGTGTTGCACTTGATTGGCTGCAGAGCCAGTTGTCAGCTTGTCTGACACCCCATCCCACCCTCAGTCCCATCATGGAAGAGCCTGGCGTGGTTGTGTCCATTCAGCCTTTACGGATATCCAGTTTCCTTTATACCTACAGTAATGGTAAAGCTGACCATAAATGATTTGTTTCAATTACCTTTTAGTCACATGTGAGCCTTAAACAAGGAAACTTCCTCTTCATCACAAAAATAACACACTTTCAAAGCAAACTAATGACGTCCAGGAGGAAGTAATCGCCCACATTTATGTACATTTTTAACAAACTTCCAAGCTATTTTAATTGTTTACCTGTTTCCTGTCTACAACATATATCATTTACAAAAAAATCATTTTGAATATGGGGACGTTTTCCCCAGATGTCTGATGTGATGGTTTAACAGTTACACATGCGTGGGTTGTGCTTTTTTCTAGTGTGACAGTTTTGTTTTGTTGTTGTTCTTGCCTACCCTTTAGACATGAGTTGGGCATTACTTAATTATCTGCACTAAATAAAAACTAAATGACAATTGTGAAAAATTCTTAGGAATATTAATGGCCTTAATGGCCTAAAAGTGCGAAGGGAAAAATAATTGCACGGACATTTTGTGTCACTAAAGCAGCCTATCATCTAATCAGTAAGATTTGGCTGTGTGTGTAAGATATGACAAAATTGCACCCTTTTTAAAGAAAGACAAAAGAAAAGGAATATAAAAGCAATAGTTTGGGCAGTTCATTTTGTTCTTGTGTTGTGTGTGTTATTTAGTTTGGGAAATAGGAATAGTGGAGTGCATGGAAAGAGACGACAAACAAACAAAGAAGCTTCAGTCAGCAACTGAGCAGAGAAGAGCAGTGAGGCCAGCAGGGCAGGTGCACCTGACTGTGGGAGATGTTGTTTGTATGTTGTATAGTTTTATTAATTACACTGATTTTAAAGCTGCCCTATTTTATAATGCAAGATTTTTGTAACATTGATTAAATGAGGAAAAAACTAGTGTTGTGAATTTTCTGATTGTTTGTATTAAGGCCACATTAATAGAATTGTTTTTGTTTCCTTTGTTTGTTCTCGGGGAACTGGATTTAAGTTGAAAACTTTCCTGTTCTTCTTTTTTTGTTTTGCTTTCCTTTTTTGTATGTATTTAAAGACTTTTTCTCTTTTTTTCAGTGGTATGGAATATCCCTGTACTTGAAAAGTATAGGGAAATGAGGTGAAAACCCTATTGTAAATGGATGTGACAAGTATGCTGTATGTTTTGAAGGTTATTTGTTGCATCAGTGTTGATAAAGATAAATCCACAGTAGGTAACTCTGAGGATGTTGGTAAGGAAAAAGAGTGTTTTTTGCATTTAAAAATTAGTTTAGGCAGAAGACAATAACATAGACAGCCAAAGGATGCCCCTATTATAAGTGCATCTAGGCATCTTTTTTGTGTTCACCATTCCATGCAGGAAAAAAATAAACAGCTTGATATGCAACATGATTATTTTTTTCTTTTCACATTCTTTCTCCTTCTCCCCACCTCCACTAACCACTCTCTCTGAGCTGAACGGTCAATCACAGCACCCTCACTCTCCATCTTTCAGCACTCACATAGCTGAGCTTCTTTTGTAAAACACACATAGAATCAGTGAATTATCACCAATATTACAGCCCAGGTGAGTTTTCCATCTTTGGTTGGGTTGAACATCTTCAATTTTACATTATAAACCTTTGGACAGGAGCAGTATGCCAGGATGTATATTAAATATTCTTAATATTCTTATGATACACCTGGAAGGTAAATCTATAAATGTCCTTGCAAGTTGTACAGCGAAACTCTCAGTCATATCATTAACCCTGATACAGTAAATCACTACAAATTTACACAGAACCACAGCAAATGCACATCTATGTACATCTTTTTTCCTAATACTTGCACCACTGTTTTCTATCTATTTGTTCTATTTATTTTCTCCAAACTTATGTTGCCAAATAGTACTCATTCTTTCATTGATTGATTTAGATGTGTTGAGTTCCATCCGCATCACTACCATAACCAGATTAGTCTAGCCAATTCCTTCAAGCTGGTTATCTTACAAATGACACCTGTCTAAAATTCTTGTGAAATCCTGTCATGTGATCTGATTTATGTATGATTGCCTATTTTAAGAAGGTGTCAGGTAGCCAGAGGAGACAGAAAAAGTCAAGCATTGCCTCTCAAGTTTTGCTCTCTGTTCTGGATCTTCAGTTTTTATGTGTTCCCCTGGAAATGTTTAGAGCTGATCGGTTGACTCTTGTCCAAAGGTTTCTGCCAAATAACATGGGGATTATTGATAGAGGCATGGAGGTATGCATCAGATGCCTTTGTTGTCAGTGTTTCCCAGTTCTTGTAGGCTTTTGTAGTGTCTATCTGTTATGCGTGAAATACTCACTTTTGATCAATGAAGGAAAGCTGTGAAGGATGTGAAGTAAGAATCGAGGCAGAATTATTCATTTGAACTGTTAACAGGGTAGTTCTAAACAATAATCTCAACATACATAGAAATACAAATCGAAAAAAGAAATCCAATGAATACAAAGACAACATGTGAAAATAACACATTGAGATAAAAGTAATGGAAGCCTACACCGCTGGTTATTGCATTGCCATGCTGAGTGTTGAGCAATATTGATGACCATGTGAAGTCCTTCTGCTTCTTGACAATCCATAAAGAGCTGCAATCATTATTCTGATAACCATTCACGCCCCTGTCCTAGTTTTTTTGCCCAAACCTAGTCAGTTGACTGTGCTGCTCAGACTAGCTGTCTAAGCCAGGGGTTTTCAACCTGTAAGGTGTGGCCATTCTGAGTTGATGCCAACACTCTTGTCAAGGGAGTTCAGCTTCGATTTCTAGATGCAAACGGCCAGTGAGAAAGTGTTTTTTTTTCTCAGTGGATTTTCAATAGAGAATTGGGGGACATAAATTCAGTCAAAAAGAGGAAAACACATCCTATAAGGTTGAAAACCCCTGTTCTAGGCTTATGAAATAGAGTTCAATCTTTTATCCTAAGAAGGAGAATAACCGAAACAGGGATTGAACTTGCATCCAGGTACACAGCCTAAATTCTGATGGTGCAACTGAAGCATTACATAGTTTCTTTCTTTCTCAAAAGCATTACATGGTGCTATCGCTGGCCTCTAAAATGGAGACAAATGGAAATGTGACAATTTGGACTTCCAGTACCCTGCTTCTCTGACAGCATATTAACAGCAGATTGATCTGCATGGAAACTATGCACTGATGAATAAAATGCTGAGATTCTGAGATGCTAAGGTTTGGTATCTACTTTTGATTTCAGCCTTTCAGCCTTCTTTTACTGTTGTTTATTTTTTCAAGACAATTTATTTTAAAATCAAAGGAAATGAACAAACCAGCATATTACCTGATATATTTAAAATATGTAGTGCCTGTTAACACCGTATTATATTGCTCTCTGAATAATGAAAACAAAACTGTTTGTAATTGTTTCAAATTCTCAACACCAGTAGCCTTCGCTGTCTGTCAGATCCCTCTGATTATAGCTATTGTACAATAATCATGAAAATGTAATTGCATGCTCCATAATCGCCTAGTAAGTTGTTGTGAATGACTAAAGAAAATCTGTGAAAACAACAGGACATTATTTTAGTCTTTGACCTCTTTTCAACACTTTTCTTAACTTCACCTTCACCCAACTCCATGCCTCAAAGGCTATGTTCAGACTACAGAAAATTCCAGTTTAAGTTTCAAATCTGGTCTGTAGAACTGCCTTTCTGCACTATTGCTCAGAAGTGATCAGATCAGTTATTTGTGTCCAGTCAGTCTGTTCATTTCCTGTTACATACAGATTGTTATAATGTAGACCAAGTGGAAGGTATTTGAAAAGCCACAATTTCACTCTTGGACTTTAAGGAAAATTGCTTACTCATGAAAAACAAAAGTGTTGATCAGCAGTGAAGATGGGCTAAAGAATTATGTTAATTTATGCTTTATGAATGGGTCTTTATCACTGGGGCATTAATACACCAGAATTAGCAGTGACAGATGGAGCTATGTTATCTGTAGTAGGCCAACAGTTGACAGATTCCACAAACACATCGTTAAATATTCTGCCAAATATTCAGTATGCTTCGACTGTTCAAACTTTTAATTTCAATTGGATAGGCAAACAAATTGAATTTAACTTAACAGTGTGAACATAGCCAAATTGTTTATTTTGAATCCATTGTTTCAGAGTCACATAGACAATATTTGGATATATACTGGAGATAGTAATATTTGTCTGCTCGTCTCCATTTAGCCCATCACTCCACCTATGTTGTGGTCACCCATGCCTCCCCCTCCTGAGTATTGTCCCTCTAGTCCAGGTGTTCAGTCTTGGTGAAATCCCGACACTTCTTTGACAATCTTTAGCTGGTGTACAAAGCCCAGTTTTTGTGTAATACACAGGAGGCTTCATGGGCCGAGAACCTCTGCAGTTGCATGTCTAATGTGTAGCTACCCTATTTTACATGGCCTGTAAATGTTTCACTTGTGGCATATGGCCAGAGACTCCTGTAAGAGGATCAATGTAGACACAAGTAGATCACAAGAACTACATGACCTGCTGTCATTTAGGTCACAGTAATACTGAGGCCATTGGGCCATTCTACTTTTGTACACATATGATTACTGTTCCTCTGATAGTACAGATTCTGTTCTCATAGCTAAATCACTTTGTACAGAGTGATTTACTGCCAGAACAACACACATTCATTAATGGTGTCTCAGCTCATTTTGATAATCAAAATATATGCATAAATGTCAGTATGAATCCAAACCAAGTCAGTGCCATAACTGCAGCAGGAGTAGATTCTCTTGATTAGATGCCCATCATGACTGTGACAAGATTCTGTGACAACTCAGTGTTTCTGATGAGGACAATCCCAGCGGCCAGAGGGCATGAGTGTTGGATAGATGAAGACTGAACCACTGGATTAGGAACACTTCCATGACCACAACACTCATTGGTTCATCTGCCACATGACACACTTCCCTCTAATAACACTGCAGTTTCCGATGAAAAAGCGAAAAACCTTGTGCCTCTATTACACTTGTACTGAAGCGAATGGTTACCATGAGCAGCTGTTTGTTAGTTTGTTTGTTTGTTTGGTCTGTTCATTCAGTTGTTTAGTGTTGTCAGACTACACTATTAGTTGAATCTCACTCTGTTCTTTGTTTGAACGTGACTGGTGTTTCCCCCTCTGATGTCCTGACTTAACAGTCTTCCATTTTGTTTGTTTGTTTCTTTGAGTCTTTTCAAACTGTTGTTCATGGACTTTAGTGTGGTGATTTCATCCCTCTCTCTGCTCATTCGTGTGACCACGTCCACTCAGACTCAATTATTGCAAGTAATACGTGCATTTCCTATGCAACAACAATGACGACGACAACAACAACTACAAGAAAAAGAGAAATAAAGATGCTATGCTTTATTTCTGTGTCTGGGCATATTTTCTTCTCCTCTCTTTCCTTCTCCAACTCACATCCCAGCCCCACCCTTTCTACTCTGCCCTCCACTCTTCCCATATAGACAACAAGCAGAGCAGGGGCCATATGAAGAAAAGTCTTATGTTAGCACTGACAACCTTTTACAGTCCCCTGATGACTTTTTACCTAGTAAATAAAGTATATTATTGGGTAATTGGGACATACTAACACCTCAACTATTACCAATAAATACAGCATTATTGGGTAAATACAACAGGTAATACATAAATAAGTACAGAAAGACTACAGCACAGATAAGAAAAACATCCACTATTACCTGTCAACTCAACTAAAAACCATGGAGTTGTGAGTGGTTTATGCTGGTAATGACTCAAGATTGAACTGTGTACTTTCCAAGTAATTCTTAGTGGGAAAAAAAATCTTCTGTATTGCCCATTATCCAAGGTTCATATTGATAACAGCCCAGGTTTAATCATATTTTACCTAGAAATTAAGACATAACTTTTCAATAAAATAATTTGTTCTTAATAGTTTATAATGGGTTTATTCAATTTACCTACCTGGTAACAATGTCTTTATGAGCAATTCTATAACATCTTCTTAAAAAGAACTTCCTTTTTGCTATATATTTACAAATTACTTAAACTGTACTGGGAAATGAAGTCATGTTTGTGTCCATCGTCTTACCTGGGTGTTGTTGGTTTTTTTTTTCTCTCCATGCGATCAACACAAACTTTTAGCATACAGTACAGTATGTTCTGCAGCATCACACATTTTGGGACTATGAAAAATTTGAACTTGCCAGAAGTGAGGGAGCTACATTAAAACGAGCTTTGTCAATCATTAGCACATTAAAAAGTCCCAAAATAAGAACTGACATGACTATTGTTAACATTCAAAAGATTTCTACCTCAGCCCATTAGAATGTTAGCCATGTTAGAGTGTTAGCCATAAGTATGGGCACATCAACTGTTTCTTTCTGTATGATGTACTCCTGATTAACAGTATGCCAAGTTGTTTCAGCTCTGTCATTTGACAGTGCAACACACATGCAGTATATCCTCATCATATTCTGTGCTGGACTGGCCAAATTGTAACTTGCAAATACAATTCCCCTCATAATATGGACCTAACGTACAGAAAGCAAGTTAATTTTATACATTTCATCCTTGAAAAACCTAAATGAAAGGCAAGGCATTAAATGTGTACCTGAACTTAGCTCTTTGTGGTTTTCTTGCTAATTCCAAGGTTTTATTAAGAAAGAATCTTATCTTAGTCCTGTCTAACAACATTAATAGTTGTTTTTTTAGCTATGACTTTTTAGGTAAGGGTTTCTGCCTTAAAAACACATCCACAAAACTGCTGACATTAACTTTTCCCGTGGAAAGAGTAAAGACAAAGTTGACCTCCCTGATGATTTGATAACATGTAATGCCCACTAGAGGGGAAAAAATGGTAGGAAGTGAAAAAATGATTTGAGTGATAATTTGGACAGATTTGGTGCTTTCAGACTAACTATAACACCATTATACACATACTATTACACATGTCTTATATGATGGACATTATAAGGATAATAAACTGATGCTTTGATACCTTCTGCCCAAACCGTCTGTCTTTCTCACTTTTTCTCTCTTTTCAACCTCTACCCGCTTTCTTTCTTTTTTTCTTTTTTTCATTGAGTAGCGGTGTGACATTGAACTTGGATTCTCCCAAGAGAATAGCACTGTCTGGGCATCAGGTTTCAGAGCAAGAGACAATCCTGAGTCTACACCACAAGAGGCCCTGTGAATAATTCACCAGCAAGACATGGTGTTGGGTTACGTGTCCCTTAGCTGGGCCCTGTCTGCTCATCCCAACCAGTTACTGCCCCAGAAGCTAAACTAAATATGCCAGCTAACCAGCCATGCTCACACGCACCTCAGATGAACTCACATGCTTGATTGGTGCTATAATTATAGGGATTTCAAAGCCATACATTAAAAGCCATTACCTTTGATTCATGCCATGTACACATAAGCAGGTTCACACACACACACACACACACACACACAGAGAGAGAGAGAGAGAGAGAGAGAGAGAGAGGATGGTACAGACATGCATCCCTGTGAAAATGAGACAGGGGGTAAGCTACGCTTTGACTCCATTGTTCATTGTACCAGTTGAGTTGAGGTTGCCTAGCATGCTAAAGGTGCAACACACCTTTTGTTTGATTGTTGGCACATACAGTGCACCTGGAAAGTTTTCAGACCCCTTCAATTTTTCCACATTTTATTATGATTCAGACTCATCTTAAAATGGATTCAATAAATTTTTTTCCACATCAATCTACAGACAATGCTTCAATACTCCACAACAAATAGGTGTTTGGAGTGTTTTGTAAATTTACAGAAAATAAAAGACAATGAAATATCACATTTACTAAGTATTATGATGCTTGCAATTGAGCTCTGGTGCATCCTACTATCATCCTACTATCGATGGAAAAGTTTGGAACAACCAACAGTCTTCTTAGATCTAGCCGCCCAGCCAAACTGAATAATCCGGGACGAAGGGCCTTGGTCAGACAGGTAACCAAGGACCCAATGGTGACTATTAGTGAGATCCAGAGTTTCTTTGTGGACATGGGAGAACCCTTACAGAATGACAACCATCAGTGCAGTTCAGTGCATGGTTTCTTCCACACACGCCGCTGGGAATTGTGGCCAAATAGTTGAATCTTTGTTTCATCAGACCAGAGGATCTTACTTCTCATGGTCTGAGAGTCGTTCAGGTGCTTTTTGGAAAAAAATGGCTTCCGTCTGGCCACTCTACCGTAAAGGCCTGTTTGGTGGAGTGCTGCTGTAAGCTTCTCTCATCTGGACTGGATGAAAAAGGTATTTTTAAAAATCATGTGCGTGACAGTAGTGTCTATGCTGCACAGTTGGTTTGATATGACTGGGTGAATTGGTGAGGGAACATAATAGATTTATAGATTACAATTTAAGAAAAAATTTCAAAAACTATGACAAAGGTATTTTCGAGAGCCTAGTGGCATTTGTGGGGCAGTAGTGTCTATGCTGCACAGTTGGTTTGATGTCATGACGTCAAGTAGTTAGGGAACATAATGGATTTATAGTTTGAAAATAAAGAAAAATATGCAGAAGGTATTTTTGAAAACCAAGCCTTGTGGCATGTATGTGATATTCTATATGGTGTGCAGTTGGTTTGATGTGACTAGATCAATTGGTCAGGGAGCATAATGGATTCATAGATTTTATTTTTCAAAATGTTAAAAAATCATAAAAATTAAAAACTTGTATATAAAAAGCAAGCCTTGAAGGATACCATATGAGGGAATGTAGTCTCTGTCCTGTACAGTCGTTTTATGAATGTTAAACGTAAAATTTTACCACGGTGCATCTCATCAGGCACAACTGACAGGATTACGTGGATCTGTCAAATACCAATTGCTGTACCAGAATTAATGGCACACTCTCCACAAAGAATGTTGGCTCAATAAGGGTGCCCCAAGGTTCAATCCTAGGCCCACTCTATTGTTCATATACTGTATCAATACACCTTCAGTATGCCCTGGAGTGAACATTGAAATGAATACTGATGATACTGTTATTTATGAACATGCCAAACAAAACAACAAGCTGCATACAACCTCACAGAAGCTATGAAAAAATATGGACTGGCTGCATTATTCTTGTAATTTCAAATATCACAAAACACTTTGCATGTACTCACTACTCAGCAGCCTCAGATAATTGTTAAAGGTCAAAAACTGCAGGATAAAAGCCTCCAATGTGTTCCAAAAAAGTATAAGAAAATAAGCTTATTGAATAACTTCCTGATAGAGAAGACAAACCATTCTGTGGAATGATGCATCATTGTATAAAATTTGCAACAATGTGACTCAACTATCTCTGGTAGCCTATAAGTGACATCACGCTCGGTCTGCCACTCATTGTCTAGCTGATTGAAATGCCGTAAGCCTAAAGCTTTGATGTAAGGCTATATGTTTAGCCTATTGAATAACTAAATGATAGACAAGACAAACCATTTTGTAGAAATATGCATCATCCTATGAGATTTGCTGTGAGTCAAAAACAGTCTTTGGTAGCATAAATGACATGTCGCCCTGTAGCTCGTTGTCTACTGTAGCTGTGTGGCATTCTGAAACACCCTTACATTAGGGACCATTAGCCTATCGCTCGTTTCAACTTGGGACCTTGCAGTCGGAAAAGTCCAAAGTAGCCTGGGCTATTCGAAGTGTCAGTTTATTGCGCATCATTTTTATGTCTTTTTGGATAGCCACTGCATACCGTGTTTGTTGGCGCAAACTGCATACAGGGAGTCTTTATTGTTGATGTTAGACATGATAATCATCCAAACATCTTGCATCTTGACTTGTGATTCAGTGCTGCCAAAACTCTGCTTACCCTCTCTGTCTCTGGTCCTGCGCTGAGCTGTGGAAGCGGGGAAGTGGATACAGCAGAGCGGAGGAAGCCAATGTGGGCTTCTTTTACCGATATATTTAATGGTATCCTTTGCATTACTAATCTAAACAATGTCAAACCTGGCACAGTACATACTCGTGCCGTTAGTAAGACACCTGCCAAGTTTGAAATCAATCGGTTCAAGAGATATGTGAATAACAGACAGACAGACAGACAGACGTTCCTGTAATTTATACTGTAGATAGATGATAATTATGTATCTTCCTTTAGGTATGGGAGTCTATGGCAGCCCATAGAACCGTCTGGTAAAAAGTTTTGAAATGTGGCATACTGATTCAGGACAGTCATATTTTTCAATTTGAGGCGCTCAAATAAACGTGAGGCACTATGGCCGCATAAGCAGTGTGCAAAACACTTACTGCCAATAAGAAACAACATAAAAAGGTGCACCTCACTGCAAAAAACTGCATCCTGTCTGATCGTTCCCTTACACTTAGATAGTTACTATTGCCTCTTAGCTGCTTAAAGATCTGACCACCAGTGGCGTAGCCTAAGTGATACACAGGACTACCACGCCTACCTAGATCTCCTTTCAGGGAACACCATAGTTCACTGTTCAATATACCCACAACCACTAACTAGACTACACCACTGCTGACCACACACAAACACATCCCTAATCTATGTACTGCAAAGTGGTACAAAATATGACCGCCATTCAGTCCTGCACATTCTCTCCTCAAAAATGAATCACACTTGTCAATTTGTCTCCATCTCCTACTCCATCCCATACTATTGCAACTCATGTGTGTGTAAATGTGTATGTGTGCCTGTGTGTGTGTGTGTGTTCTGTGTGTGTATTTATGTGTGTGTCTGTGCATGCATGTCAACCCCTTTACTCAACATCACCATCTACGTACATGATGAGTGTAAAGTCACTAAATGTACACATAAATGAATTTATTGTAAGGCCCCCCATGAATGGAATTCCATGAAACTTGCCATAATGGTTTGGGTCTGGTGTTTTGGTGTCCTGGGAATCGTTGACCAAAAATTTAGGAAGAAAAAAAAAACATTGACAATTTGTACATGACCGCAATGCTAGCTATGCTCCGGTATATCTCAGAGAAAGAGAGAGAGAGTGAGAAAGGGGTTTATATTGTCATTTTTTAAGAAGCTATTTGAAATAGCTAAGTAGGCCTACACTGCCATGGTTTATATGGTCATGTTTTTAAGAAGCTATTTGAAAGAGCTAAGTACACTGCCATGGTGACACTTTATATCCACTAAATAAACCTTAATTATTACACGGCTCTTCAGAGTGCTGCAGAAAGTTCCATTCACATGAATGGGCCTTCCCAACGTTCGGGCCTATGTTAAATCTACATAAATCACCGGCAAAGCATTTAATCACCGCTGTCAATGGCAACGGGTTGATTAACGTCTTTCATATCCCTCCGCAAGAATTCCGTTCGCTTATTGCAATGGAATTTCATTGAAAGGGAAAGTAAGCTAGTAAGACGTTGCCACGCAACACCTGAAAATAGGAAAATAGGCATGTAGCCCCACAAGGATGACACAGAATCATTGTTTTTCATTTTGATCCGTCGTCCTGCCGCTGGACTGGACCCCCGAAAAGAGGGTAGGGTGGACCCACATTTTTTTGTGTATGTTGGTCGCAAGGGGCCATGTCATCCCATCTCATAACCACTCATTTGATGTATAGCGCCACTTAGTTAAAAAGGAAAATGCAAAATTAGGTGTTGTAGTCACAGGTGTTACAACCCCCTGTGCCCCCTTCAGACCTGGCATGGCCAGTGCACAGGCAATGCCGACCTAGCTGGTCTAATTGGCTAATCACGCACACCTGGTGAAGGTGTGTGGGTATTTAAGGGGTTGTTCTCTCTCTTGATTTGGGCACTTTTCTGTTAGGCACATTCTGTTGCAGGCACCTTTGGGTTAGCTCTCTCCCACTGGCACCTTCTTTCTATTTTGGAACATCATACTGACTTTGGCATACACGCACCC
The DNA here is from genome assembly GCF_018492685.1 of Alosa sapidissima. Lineage (NCBI taxonomy): Eukaryota > Metazoa > Chordata > Actinopteri > Clupeiformes > Clupeidae > Alosa > Alosa sapidissima. The sequence continues at coordinate 3,041,251 of NC_055968.1, read as the reverse complement.
ACATGAACACACTTGCATACATGCTTTTACTTTCCCCTAGACATCTTTTGGTAATGGTTATTTATTGTTTTTGGTTACTTTTAAATAAATACTTTATTGGGTAAAGTTATCTCTGTTGTCCCGACACCCTCTTTGTGTTGTGGCTTAGAGACGGGTCGTAACACAGGTATCTCTGGCTGACATTATGACTCCCTCTGATGCATGCCACGTGCAGGCACACACACACACACACACACACACACATAAACACACATAAACACACACACACACACCCCATTACCCCCACACACACACATGAAAACACACACACAGAGAAGCACACGTATACACAAAAGGTAACGCACACATGCACACACTCATTTACATACACAAAAGTTGAAAAAGAGTAGGGGATGGAGTAGGAGATGAAGACAAATGGACAAGCGTGAATTATTTTTGCGGAGAGAATGTGCAGGACTAAGCGGCTGTCATATTTTGTACCGCTTTGCGGTACATCTAGTTACATAATTGGCTACAGTTATTACAAGTTTTTTTTTTTTTTACCTTTTTACCTCAATAACGTAATAACCAGCCAATAATGTAATAACTTATTACATCATTGGCAAAAGTCATTACGTTATTGGTTAAGAAATGTTATTACATTATTGGCAAGTTATTACATTATTGGTTTTATTATATTATAATTATTACGTTATTGGCTGTTATTGCATTATTGGCTGCTACAAGGCCTATGAAATGTTATAACAGGAGTTTGCGTCTTTGTGTGTGACAGTGTTAGCTTAGTGTGGCTTAAGCTGGCAGGAAAAGTCAATAAACATTTGTGATTTGTTTTAAAGCTACACTCATTATACCTGTACCTTTTGTGAGAGTCATTGATGAAAGGATCCCACCTCCAGTCTATGGTGTGTATCCAGGATTAGTCTGGTTCACTAATCAAAGCCATTTCCTGAGGAATGACCATGGCTCTGTGTTTAGAAAAAGTTCACCCCAGGTGTTAGCTGGCCCATTATCATATTATCACCTCAGGCACAGCTATTAGACTGAAAATTGCGGGCCAGGATTTACAAAAACGAGGACTGGTCATGTGGAGATCAGTGGAGCGGGGCTGAATAAACCCCTCCTGATCCCCTCCCCTCTCTCAAACAACCGTTCTCTCCTTCCCCTTCTACCCCCTCTACGCTGGTCTGCATTTGTCCTAATCTGTCCTTCTGGACTTTATCCTCTATTCTTCCTCTCTCTTCTATTGCTGGTTTGGCTTTGGCTTGTGCCAATATAGTTTAGTGTTGTGAAATTTGCGTTTTAATTTATGCATAATTACAGTATTTCAGCACACTGGTCAAATTGTTGGGTGTGTAACCCACTGCTGTTCTTTTTTCTTCTCTGATTGTCCACACAATAGACCAAGTGGTAGGCAAAAAAGTTTCCCAAATGTGATAAGACACACATGGACAAAATCTAAGTCTACAATTACATACATCAATTTTCCAGTATAACCACATTACCAAAGCTTCCAAATTTGGACTTACCTGTGAGTCAACAACAGATGCATAATTTTGTTTTCATTCAAAGGTGGCTGATTATTTTCTGCAAAACAAAGTGCTCAATTTAGTGGATAACACTAAAATGAACCCCACATAGGCCGTCTAAAGCTGAAGTCATCCCAGGATATTCAAAAAGGAGGCCCTGCCTACACATCCATTGTGTGAATGAGTGTCCTGTGGGTAGTTGATGGAGGGGTTAGTCTAGCAAGGGTGATCTGGCCACGCTGTTGATTCTGCTAACAAAGCCCAGGGTGATATGTTGCCATGCCGGGTCCCTTAATGACTCTGCTATTAGAGACAAGGATTACAGCAACACTAGACAACACTCATTGAGAAATTAGTATTCTCCAAATGCTGTTTGGGCAAATAGAGGGAATAGGTCATGCTAAGTGGGGGACCAATCAGTTGTCCAGCTCTTGGAATTGCAATGAGTTGCCCAGGGCAGAACCCCAGCTTGGTGCTTTTAATTGCTAGCAGTGTTTTAGCACGAGGGGCCAACAATCAATGCCTCCCTGATGCTTAATGATGCCACAATCAGTGAGGTCAGTGAATGGTAACAAAGGCAGGTATGGCAGAAACTAGAGCTACGCTTTTTCAAAAGTGCATCACAGCAGGATAACACAATCTGCAGGGCTTCCCTTGTGACTCTGTTAACTGCCATTCTTGTCAATTGTCATCCTTGACAGACATAGCTTGGCGTTTGTATTACATCAGTAGCTAATGGCTGTAAGATCTGGTACAAGCACAATAACAGAGCTCCTTTGTGCTTCTCTGGAAATAATATGGGGTATATTTGTCTGCTAGGATGAGCTTATGGCCAGGTATTAGTAATATATAGTATTGTACCTGTAGGGGTACAAAGGCTTGTCACTGTGGCAGTACCTTTAGCAGGGTACACAATTGCACCCCTTGACCGTAAGTACAGTATGTTTAGCAAAAGTTGTACCTTATCAACCGTACCCTTTCTTCTGACAGTCTAGAGAGAGAGAGAGAGCTAGCTTATTCTTCAATGTCAACCCAGAAAGCAGGCAACTAAATAATATTAGAAGAAGGTAACAACACATTACATTTGTATAGTGCTTTTCATGACACTCAAAGCACTTCACTCACTAACCACCACCAATGTGTAGCACCCACCTGGGTGATGCACGGCAGCCATAATGCGCCAGAACACTCACCACATACCAGCTTGAGGTGGAGAATGAGGGAGTGAATGAGCTAATTACACACTGGGGGGATGATTAGGGGGCCTGATTGAATGAGCCAGGTTGGGAATTTAGCCAGGACACCAGGGAACCCCCTACTCTTTGCAATAAGTGCCATGGGATCTTTAATGACCACAGTGAGTCAGGACCTCGGTTTAATGTCTGTGGCATTGGGAACGATATCTTTTAGGGTGAGGCTATTTGCACCCCTGGTACAATTAGCAGTGTATGCTATTCGTACCCTGGTGCAATTAGAAGTGAATGCTATTTGTAACCCGGTGCACACAGCAATGTGTTCTATTAATACTCCATCTGGTATGCTATTTGCACCCCTATGCATTTACCCTGGCATATTGATCACACAATATTTTTGTTGTTGAGTCACAAGGTGTGAATAGCTCAGCTGTGTGGCCTATTCATACCGGGGGTGCAAATAGACACTCTGAATAAGGTATGTTATTTGCATCACTAATTAGAAGTGGATGCTATTCGTACCTTGGTGTATATAGTAATGTGTGTTATTTACACCCTGGTGCATGAACTAGCTAATTGTTGCAATCAAAACGTTTGAGAACGGATTTCTTCTTCAAATTGCACGCCTTCTCTGCACAGACGTTGGTACCCATGCACACTTACACTTCTACTTATCTCCGTAAAAAGGCTTTACACAGGAATCAAACCCTGGACTCCCAACTCTGGCATCACCAACTGCCACATCCTGATTAGAGTTTGCAGGCAGACCTATAGTTCATAGGCTTGAGTGTCATAATCACAAAATTTCTGTTAACTAACAACCTGATGGTTGTATGTATTTATAGATAGATAGATAGATAGATAGATAGATAGATAGATATACTTTATTGATCCCTAGGGGAAATTCAAGAAGCTACTGGAAGGGCTGCCACTGTCGTCGGCGCCGGAACCGGAGATTTACTGAACAAAGATTATGAAAATAAAACACAACTTTTCCATCTGAAAATGAATTTGAACAGATATTTGTGCCAAAACCTTTCAGAATTTTTCACTTTCTGTTGACGAAAAAACAAATGTCCACCATATCCGCAGGTGTGGCCAAGGCTATTTGTACCAGGGGTACAAATAGACACTCCGTACACCACTTCCAGCAGCAACTTTGTTTTCCAAGGAGGTCTCCCATCCAAGTACTAACCAGGCCCACTTCTGGCAATGGTACCTGTTAGAAAGAATACAGTATAGGTTTAGTCAGAGATTTTTTTATTCTTCAGTAATTTTGTGTCAACGATTCCCAGGACACTGAAAGACTGGGCTGCAGGAAACTTGGTGGGCATGTAGCCCCACAAGGATGACACAGAACCATTGATTTTCGTTTTGATCCGTCGCCGGATCGGACCCCCCGAAAGGAGGGTAGGGCGGACACAGTTTTCTGCGAATATCTCGAGAACCCTAGGGCCTAAGAGGACAACATTTTTTTGTATGTTGGTCTGAAGGGGCCATGTCAACCCATCCCATAACCACTCATTGGATGTATAGCGCCACCTAGTTACAAATGAAAGAATGCAAAAATGAGGTATCTCTAGCTGACATGGTCAAAGGGGAGGGGTCTTGTTTCATTCTGAAGGGACTTATTTTCTGATAATGACCGGCGTTCTATACTGTACATTATCCTGCTTATTATACGGCTACTTGCCAAAGCGAGAAAAAAAACTGCACACAATATGACTCTACATTTATTTGTTACCGTATCATCGTGGCTTTTGCTGAGAAACAAATAGTTCGCAACACACGCTGAACTTGAATTAAACATTCTGTAGAACACAGCTGATCAACCATCTGTTCTCATTTTTGAATGAAGTTCCATTGCACGAAGTGACCGGACTACTTGTGAAGTGATATCAGAAGCACAAAACCCGTTGCCATTGATTGGGGGTACAGACATGTATAGGCATCAGGTCCCATGGTCACCCTCCATGTGTTGTTCATGCTCCACTGGTGCATTACTGCCAGACAATTGACCCCTTCTCTCCAAACACACACCCCTTCTCTCCAAACACCCCCATAAGCATCATATCCATTCCAAGTGAGGGACCTAGGTAATGAAGTGTTATGATTTATTCTTCCTGCAGTTGTCAATAAAGTATCCTAAATAAGTGTGGTGTTGGCAAATGGTGACAATGCATTAGCATTTACAACAGTTGTCAACAGATTTGATTTATTTTCCTTTGAGTTTTTTGGGATGTTTCTCATATTTTGTCACTCTTTATATACGCTGTGGTGGAAATTTCGTTTTTGATGGGTGAAAACTGAAAAGGGGTCAGATCACTGCAACAAAAGAGGCATAGAATAGTAAAGTCAAGTTAAAGTATAGAAATACCCCCCCCTACAGGTGCTACAGAGAATCTCTCATCATCTCACCTCCTATGTTACCTGGGTAAAAACTGTTGAAGTGTTTTGCACAATGCATTTTTAAGTATTTCCATATCTCATCACTGATGCTGATGTAGTGTTTCCAATCCAACAGGATCCAGGGTAGGAGTGTCTCTTTGGTGTGCCAGCACAGCATGTTCATGCCAGTCATCCCTTCCAAACGCAGTGGCCTTCACCTATGATTTACCCTACCCCAGCTCCATATTCTCATGATGATCAGTGTTATCTGACAGCTCAGTGCCCCTCCCAATGGGGACAGCTACAGGTGGTTATATTTAGCAAGTTGGTCTTCTTCCATTTTAATTGGTGGATATAATTATGCTAATTATACAAATATATATTATGCATCTCCCAGCAACTAATTATTAGAGATCAGTGTAACATGCTTGGGTCTGCTCAGTCATATGACACATGTGTTCACCTCAGGCATTTCAATTGGCATTTTACTTTTGTATCCTGTAATGTAACCAACCGCGTCGTAGGAAATGGCATGATTTATGTTTTGCCTTCTGTTTACTTCCCTGTCACTATGGTACAGTAATAGCCATGACGTGCTTTAAGCCCTAGCTTTTGTCAAGAATAGTGTCAACCTCTAAAGTCTTTCCTCACTTTTACCAAACATATACTTCAGTTTTTTTCTTTGTTCAGCTGGAGACATTTTTGAGACATCTTTTTGAGACATCTAATTGTTAATTTGGTCAAAACACTGACAAAGAGATTCAAGGGACCATAGTCAATAGGTGGCAGGGCTGAGTAAATGTGGGTGTAATCAGCATAACCATGATGGGAAATCAAATTGTTCTTGATGAATAATAGTGGCTCCAAGATTGACCCTTGGAAAACACCACAGGTCAAGTACGTTGGTGTTGAAATACAGTTGCCGACGGCAACAAATAAGCTCTTTTCCTGTTGGCATGATTTGAGCCAATTGATAACTTTAAATCCAACCCAGTGTTCTAGTCTGTGTAGTAATATCAAAGATCTTAGAGCAGAGCAAGATAGCCCTGTTACGTCATGGTCATGAAGTACGCTCTGAGCCAATAATATGTTTTGATCAACAGTGTCAACAGTAGACAGTTGACAGTGCAGTAAGGTTCAGTAACACTGGTTCGCCATCTGTATTGAGGCGTATGCTATTTAACACCTTAATAACAGCTGTTTAAATGCTGTATTTTGCCCAAAAATATTATTGAAACTAAGCCATTTGAAAGCTATAGCCATTTGATGTTAGGAAGGTGGTTAGTTGATTAAAGACTATTTTTTCAACAATTTTGCCAATATATTGTAGATTGGATATGAGCCTGTAATTGCTGGACACATCCAGATTTTTTATTTTTGAGAAGGGGCTATACAACAGCTGTTTTCAGGGAAATGTGTCAGACAGCAATGATACATTTACAATGTGAAGCACGTTTGAGTTGAGATTCTGTATTGTTTTTTCAAGAGTTTCATAGTCTAGCTCAACTCTGACATCAAGTTTAGTTCCCCTCTCTTTGTAGCTGGAGTTTTCAGATGTTGAGTTGGTAATTGAGAAGATATATGTCTGATTTTATACATTTTACCTTTGAAAAAAGATGCAAACTCATTTCATTGATTAGTTGAGAGAAGTGTGATGGTAGAAACCATCAAGTATTTGATAAATATTACACCTAACAGATTTGTTTCTTATTGAAAGGATAGGATGGATGAAGAAATTATATTAAGTTACAGTTTTTGCACATTGCTTACACACTAAAATCGAATGCTTAGACCAAAGCCTCAATACCCAAACTTCTTGTAGCATACTTTAAACACTGTGCAACCATAGCTTAAACACATTTTCTGCTTTGCAAATTATTTTCAATTCTGCAACACACTTATTGCGAAACACTACACACGATTTCTTACATTAGACACTTGTTCAAAAGTGAAATCTCCTGTTCACCATTGAGAAAACACTTCTATTCCATCTGGTAATTGGTAAAACCCACACACATACCTGAAAACACATACAGAGAAAATTGAACACCAATCAGTCTGAGGCTTAGCACTACAAATAGACTTCAGGTAAGTGGTTATGTACCTGTTCAATTGTGCACTTTTACATTGAGTAGCCATTTACAGTTATGTATTTGCCCCTTTACTCCCCATTTCTAAAACCAAATAATCAAATAATAAAAAAAAAATCAAAATCAAACAATTATTTTCAGTGGGCCAATGTAAAGTATATGACCACCAACCACACATACATGCCTCTTTTGCAAGCAATGGAAGGGCCATGCAGAGACACTGAGGTGGAGTCAGTTCAAGGGTGCCTGAGAGGATATCACCTGCGATGTCGACGAGAACTTGTGGCCATATCCGAACAGAAGACAGGATCCACACACACACAGACACACACACACACACACACACACACACACACACACACACACACACACACACACACACACACACACACACACATACAATAGCAATTTCCAGTGATTGTTTTTTTTTCTTTTTACTTTTGTTTTGTTGCGACATTTTTGTTTTGTTTAGAGTTCATTCACTTGCAGTAGTGCATTGGTTAGTGTGATCCTATTTTTCTTTATTTCTGTAAGAATAAGAGTAAAAACTATTGTTGCAAAACATGTCAGTTGATTACTGCAGAAATTTTGCTTTTGAGTTTCAAAGAAGACTGAGTCTGAGAAAATGATAATACAGTTTTTCTCGATTGTTTACACACATTTTCTGAAAGCATGCCTCATACTCTCTGAACTCTACACATAAATCAAAACACACACACATAATGGGCAAAACCCCTCAATTCTCCTGCAAAATGAAACAATGTTATTTCTTCTCAAAATGGTATTTTGTTTTCAAATGACACACACAAACCATCATATGAATAGACATTTATAAGAACCAGTTGAACACTGACGTGCTCAATGTAAAACACTATAATGAATGGAAAACACTTCTTTTCCATTCATCATAATGACTTAGGCTTTTTTTGTTCAGTGTTACACTTACTACAGACAGTACATACATAATATTGTTTTTATACTCAGAACACACAAATACACTGTAACAAATATATTTTATTTTTCCCCACAAAACAATGTACACAGTGCACATCCCAACCAACATAAAGTTGCACATACAGTGGCCTCATACAAAACAACAGAAGATTTTACTGTATACAGTAAAAAAAAAACTATGCTGCATCCTCTCTTCTGTTTCAGTCTGGCCACAGCACCTCATCCACATCACAAGCATTATGCTAAAGCTCTGACTGCTAATTGTAAAACTGTGTGACAGGTGTTTGCCCATGTGATGAGTCAATGTGCATAGTAGCGGGCAATTATGTAACTTTAGAGTTTGAATGGCAGTGTGTTCCTTGTAAAAACAAGAGATTTTCTTCAGGAAAATTGTGCCAAATCCAGATAATTGTGTGTAGTGTTGTGAAAAAAGTGTGTTTTACAACTGCAATTTGAGTGTAAAGCAGGAATTGTGCTTGCAGTTTAGCAGAATTGGTTCATGGGGTTGGTGCATGAGTTACATGCTGTGGTCATTGTGTCTCAAGTACCATTTTTTGTATGTAAACAATAGAAAAAAACTGTAACAATAGAAACACAAAGACTGCAGTGTTTTATATAAAACACATCAGTGTGTTGCTGTTGATTTGAAAGAGTAATTCAAACGGTGCATGTGTGTATGGTTTCGTTGCAATAATTACATTCTTAGAAGAGATTGTTGAGTTATGATTGCAGTGTTTCATTTTGGCATAGATGTGAGTTGTTTATCTACAAAGGGCTATGTCTTATATGGCTGTGTGTAGAGTTTTGATATAATGGGCCAAATTCTGCAAAAAGTGTGTAAGCAATAGGCAAAAACTGTAATAAGGTTGAGTTTTTACCTAACACAAATACTTAGGGAACCACGAGGTTCTGGGAACACAAAGAACTTGACTGAATCTACCAAGAAATGATCATTCTACATAATGTTCTTTCTTTTTTTCTTCAAACAGAATAGCTGGTAACACTTTATAATAAACACAATTCATCATTTATTAAGCCTTTGTTACTAATTAGTTAATGGTTTGTTCATCATTAGTAATTTCTTGTTCATACATAATTTATCATCAGTAAAGCATTTGTTCACACAACTATAAATGGTTTGTTCATAGTAAATAAGCCTATCCAAAAAAATATGTTTGTAAGTACATGATTTATACTTAATAAGTAATGAAACAACCACTTATAATGACATCATTTTCTTATTATAAACCAGTTGCAAACTATTACAAAATGCTTTGTTCATCATTTGTAAAGCATTGTTCCTATGCTAATTCTCATAAATAAAGTATTTGTACACACAGTTATAAATAGTTTGTTCATAGTAAATAAGCCTATATCTAAACTAGATGTACCGCAGAGCGGTACAAAATATGACCGCCGCCCAGTCCAGCACATTTTTTCCACAAAAATAAATCACACTGAAAGGCCTATATGATTCTAACTGTCTCACTAAATTGCATTATCCACACTCAATTCTCACTGGTATCTGCTAGACAACAAGTACCAAAACATGATTAGTTCATAGATTTCACATGTAAAATTCATTTTATACAACCCCACCCCATCTTGCCTGTTCATAATTCTGAGAAATTCTTGAATTGTGTGCATGTGTGCGTGTACTGTACATGTTTATGTGTGTGTGTGTGTGTGTGTGTGTGTGTGTGTGTGTTTGCCTGCGTATGTGTGTTTGTGCATGTGCATGCATGCGTACATACTGTATGTCTACTGTGTGAGTATGTGTCATACGTATGATTACTGTGAATGTATGTGTGTGTGTGTATGTATCTGTTTGTGCACATGTGTGCACATGAAATGGGTTAACATGACCCCTGGAGGCAAACATACGGAAAAAAATGGTCATTCTAGGCCCTACAGTTCTCAACATATTCACAGAGAACTGTGTCTGCCCTACCCTCCTTTCGGGGGGTCCAGTCCACCGGGGGGGCTACAGATCAAAACGAAAAACGATGGTTCCATGCTATCCATGTGGGGTTACATGCCCACCAAGTTTCGTGTACCCCGGTCTTTCAGTGTCCCGGGAATCATTGACGGAAATTTGGGCATGCGAAAAAGAAAACATAAACATAAACATAAACATAAACATAAACATAAACATAAACATAAACATAAACATAAACATAAACGTGTACACGCACACATGCACACAATTCCAGAATTTCTCAGAATTATGAAAAGGCAAGATGGGGGTGGGGTTGTATAAAATGAATTTTACATGTGAAATCTATGAACTAATCATGTTTTGGTACTTGTTGTCTAGCAGATACCAGTGAGAATTGAGTGTGGATAATGCATAAGACAGTTAGAATCATATAGGCCTTTCAGCGTGATTTATTTTTGTGGAAAAAATGTGCTTGACTGGGCGGCGGTCATATTTTGTACCGTTCTGCGGTACATCTAGTTAACTAACAACTATTAAATAATGGAAATATTACTTAATCAAAAACATAGTATTGCATCATTTATTAAGTATTAACAATTATAATGTATAAACATATTTAAGATATAGGCTTATTTACTATGAACAAACTATTTATAACTGTGTGAACAAATGCTTTACTGATGATAAATTAGAAATTACTAATGATGAACAAACCATTAACTAATAAGTAACAAAGGCTTAGTAAATTATGAATTATGTGTAGTTATTATACTGTAAAGTGTTACCGAATAGCTTCTTTGGTTAACTAAAGTGCAACAACACAGCCAACAAGACAAAAAGAGAGACAATCAAATACAATGACTGATGCTGGCTCAATCCTATGTCACACGAAAAACAGCAAATGTGCAACAGTACCACATCCACAAACTAAGCCCCTCACTCCTATCACACCGTTAAAGACAGTGAAAATCAAACTCATCATTGTCTTGTAAATCTGAGCAGTTTAATGTAATGCGAGTGGACACACACACACAGAGAAAGGCGGATGGGCCTGATAATATTACCTTTGCCCCCTACTGGGTAATAATGCATAAATCCAAAACAGTCATTCCACTTCGCTCTACTTCAACTAAACTGCTGGATGGGTGTGACGTGAGTAGGGCTTATGGTATGTGTATCCTGTGCCAGTTTGGTCTGGCAGGGAAACCGAGCATCCGCTGACAAAGCTGGTGCTGAGACCATGTGTGAATATTGGACGAGCTTATCAGGTTACACTCCAGGAAGACATGTGAAAATTAAAATAACGGATTATAAAAGAGAGGCAGAGTTGTGCATTTATTTATTAAATTCACTACCACAATTTTGTGAAGCTTGTCACCTTATCATTAATTTATTCCAATACTCGGTTCCAACTGACATAACTGTAATTTCATGGCTTCTCTAACCAGCACTACACCAAGGGATGTGTGTGTGTGTGTGTGTTTATGTCTGTGTGTTGGTGGGTTAAGGGGGCTGGCAGGAAAATGTTGCCTGTTGTTTTCTTCCATTGCACAAATCAATGTATGTGTTAAGTTGCAACATACTGTAGATGAGAAAACAAGCATGTGTAATGTGAACATGTGAGATTCAACTTCAACTACATTATAACCAATCACGAGTTTCCATCTCACCTTTTAGTGTCTCTTGCAGTGTTTCCCTCATAATGTGCTGCTTTTCTGATATTCTTGCATTTCATCTGCAAAGGAAACAACTCCAGATCCTTCTTCTGCATTTACAGCAAAACGTTTCCAGACAACGGTTCTTCATAAAGCCCAAGGCTGCGTGTCGAGTCTACTACCTTTCTCTACACATATGATTGCAAACCATCTTATCTCACCAACAACACTGCCAAATTTACCCAACCTTTTAGCAGGGATGACATTAAACAATAACGGTTAGGGGGGAGTCTCTGTTCATTATTCATTTTTAGATTGACAGGCATTGCACAAACAACTGAGGAAACAACTTGGTCAGGTAAGTGCACAGCATATCTAGGATCTACTGATATACAATGCCATCAATTAGTTTAAATCAGGTGTTTTATTAAAGGCATCCTATGCAAGGTTTTTACCCTAATAAAACACTTCGATGTCATTTTGAGGGTAAATTAACTTTAATAAGGAGAATGGCGCACCTTTCCAAATGCCGCGTTAGAATCTACAGAGAACCGGCCTTGCAACATCTTTCTCCCCCAACCTGGATAATCACAAATTGCTTTACTACAATTGTGTAATAGCCTATTATTTGTATGAAATAGTGTAATATTACCAGTCAACACAACTCTTCTGAGATTATCTTTGCCTGTTTGCAAACAAATCCACATGTACCATGGATGCAAGCCATGAGTGCTATTTATTTATTTGTGTAAAATACAAATACTCCACAACTGTAGGGGGAGCTCAATAGCAATACATACATTTTTTTTACAAAAAAGTTTTTACAGTCTTAAAATCACATTATCTGGGAAGCAATGTTTGGGCATTGCAGTTTTTTGTGATTGCTTAAGCACATTTGTTGTAACTATGGCTATTTTTGCAAAACTCTACACACAAATAGGAAAACCTTTCACCAAATCAGCAAAACATTGTAGTTCTCTTGCAAAATCTAACTCATCTTGCTTAACTTTTCACACCTTGGGAAAAAATGGTGTTTTCGTATCAACCAGTAAACACAAGCCATCACAATAATAAACACACAATGTGGCAACTACACACTGATGGTATGAATAAAAAACACATCTGGCTTTTGCTTTCTCTGTGCACAAGGTAGGCTATGTCAGTTTGAGGTCATACTTTTGTCATAGTTCTGTAAACATACAGGGATCCAAACTTCAAGTATTGGTGTTTATTTACACACATCAAAACAATTTTCTAAGTCAAAATACAAAATAGCAATTTCACTGAGAAAAAAAAATCAGTCTACATCGTGTCGTCTCTCTCAAAATTTCGTCTACATCACATGCAATGTCATCTAGTCCAAGGCACCGGGGAAAATATATTCTGGAATGCCGTATCCAGGCCTGACATGATGTCTAGTCAATATCCCCACATGTAGACTGATTTTTTTGCCTGTAAAAGGGCTATTTCTTACTCTTCTTGCTCCTCCTTGTCCTCCTCTTGCTCCTCCTTGTCCTCCTCTTGCTCCTCCTTGTCCTCTTCCTCTAACTTCACCTCCTTGTCCTTGTCATCCTCTCTCTCTCTCGCTTCTTCACCACTGCGTCCTCTTCTTCCTCCTCTTCCTCCTACTTCTTCACCTCCACGTCCTATTCTTCGGCCTCCTCTAATTCTTACTCTTCTCACTCTTCCTGCTCCCTCCATTGTACCCATTGTACATTACCTGTGGCTTATTTATAGTGCTTAGGCTGATTGCAAAGTGAACTAATTATCTAAAACAGTTTTCACATGAGAAAGTGTGCCAGAGAGTTGGCAAAATAGTGTAAATAATAGCCATACATGTGTATAGATTTGCTAGGAGTGTGTTGATCATTTGGAAATTGAGTGTAAAGCAGTGAGTTGTGTTTACAGTTCCGCAAAAAGAGTGCTGTGCAGTGGATTGTACCTACAGTTGTGCAAAGTGTGTGTTGCAAAATTGCGAACTGAGTGCAAAGCAGTGTTTGTGCTTTTAGTTTTGCGAACTCAGTGAGTGGTTTTGCTATAAGTATTAATAGTTTTAGAAATTGTGCTATAAGAATCACGGTTGTGTTTAAGCATTCAAAAAAAAAGTAATATCATCAAAAGTATTATTCATAGGTTGCCCAAACTTTGTAGGGTGGAAGACAAACATATTCTCAGTATGACTGAAACATTCAAAGTTTGTTCAAATTTTCTACAAAGCCCTAGATTTGGAAAAAAGTGCAAAGAGTGACATTGAGGGAAGTATAAACTTGTTTTTGTACGCATTTGGTATCAATCATTATTTTTTTCTTTGCATACTATATTTTATTAATGTACCAATATTGAGCTCTCCACATACTGTATAATGGACTTGATGATTTTAAGGATTAAACAAAGGGAGGTTGTATTTTTCTGTCATTTTCATAGGATGAAAATGGTACTGTATGTGGAGTAACTACTGTAGTAGGCACTTGAAAATCTATGTGAAAGTAGTGTATGGGCATTTAGTGCACAAAGTGCCACTGCTGTAGATAAATAGAGTCAACATCATTGTTTTGCCTCAGGGACAAAAATTAAAAATGCATTGCTATAAAATGTAACCAAGTATGTGTTTTTATATATGAATGAAACATGGTACATCATTGGCACTTTATACACAAAATGACTATAAACTGAGCTATTCCCACGTTGATTTTCGTGTTTCTACTAGCTAACCCACACAACATTTTAGTCCTATGAAAAGTACCAAAAAATGCAATCACACCATGTTTCATCCTTAATTTCTTCATGTTGATTTGTTTCAGAGACCTCAAATATTGTCTCAACATCAATAAAGTACTGTATTTGCAGACAAAATAATGAATGGATATTTGACTTCCTCACCAACCGTTCACAAGTGGTTAGAGTGGGGGCTCTGACATCTGACTCATTAACCATCAGCACTGGTGCTCCCCAAGGCTGTGTTTTGAGTCCACTGCTGTACAACATCTACACACATGACTGCAAAGCCAACAGTAGTCATACCTCCATCATCAAGTTTGCAGATGACACAGTGATCTTGGGCCTGATTAGTAACAACAATGAACAGCTCTACTTGGATCAGGTTGATGAGGTGGCACAGTGGTGTCAATCTAACAGCTTGACACTGAATATCAATAAACTACAGTTACACCCCACTAATGATCAGCGGGCAACCTGTAGAGAGAGTCACAAGTTTTAAATACCTTGGTGTCCACATTACTGAAGACTTAACATGGACTGTTAACACTCAATATGTTCTGAAGAAGTCCAGACAACGACTACTTCCCTTGTCAGCTAAGGAAATTCAAAGTTTCTACATCCATCATGAAGGCCTTCTACACTTCAGCGGTTGAGAGTGTTCTAACTGGTAGCATCATCACCTGGTATGGGAACTCCAGTTAAAGATTGTAGTACTCTGCAGAGAGTAGTGCGCTCAGCTGAACGTACTATAAGAACTCAACTCCCTGCTCTACAAGATATCTATTCCAGAAGAGTACTCCTAAGAGCCCAAAAGATTCTGAAGGACTCTTCTCATCCTAACAATGGATTATTCCTACCGCTGAAATCAAGAAGACGCCTATGTAGTCACAAAGCCAGAACTGAGAGACTCAGAAGTTTTTATCCCCAGGCCATCCGAACTCTGAACTCACACTATACTGACCTTGCACACATTCACTCCTCAGCACTCTCAAACATTTCCCAACTCTGAATTCACCCTATACTGACTTTGCACTCATTCACTCCTCAGCACTCATGACCCCCCCCCCCCAGAGTTTGGTGTGGATAAACTTGACTGGCCTGCACAGAGTCCTGACCTCAACCCGATAGAACACCTTTAGGATGAATTAGAGCGGAGACTGAAAGCCAGGCCTTCTCGTCAGTGTGTGACTTCACAAATGCGCTTCTGGAAGAAAGGTCAACAATTCCCATAAACACACTTCTAAACCTTGTGGAAAGCCTTTCCAGAAGAGTTGAAGCTGTTATAACCGCAAAGGGTGGAATGACGTCATATTAAACCCAATGGATTAAAAACGGGATTTGTCACTTAAGTTCATATGCGAGTCAAGGCAGGTGACCCAATACTTTTGGCAATATAGTGTATATGGCAGACATGAACACATCAATGTACATAAAATATTAACTAGATGTACCGCATAGCGGTACAAAATATGACCGCCGCTCAGTCCTGTACATCCTTTCCGCGAAAATAAATCACACTAATCAATGTCTCCATCTTTTACTCCATCCCCCACTCTTGAAACTTTTGTGTATGCTTGTTTGGCATGCCTGTGTGTGTGTGTGTGTGTGTGTGTGTGTGTGTGTGCGGCTGCACAGAAAGTAGCCTACTGGCGCTGAAAAGGTGAATAGATTGTAGAATAGCCAAAGAAGTTGTAGCATTGTTATAAAACCTTTAACATCTCTAAACAATCACAAGTAGGGCAATTCATCACAGTTCATCCATTGCAACTGGATTGATGAAAGGTCACTTACACCTGTAGGCTACATTGTATTTGGGAAAAGCAAAAGGTATCAGCATAATGTTATATGTTTATTTATTTATTTATTTATTTATGTATGTACTTATTTATTTATTAATAAACAAAAACATCTCTGTCAGTTCCATGCCGTTTTCAACAGCTATCAAAAACAAAGGTCATTTTTAGATAGATGGATTTTTTGTGAATGTTTCTTCTTCTGCATAAGATTTTAGTCATCTTTAGTTCATGTGATAATTTGTGCATTGACAATAAAGTAAGTAACAGTAGTCTGAAACGAAATGCTGTTTTACATCTAACCAGTGGTGCAAATAACTGACACGTCCAAATGGGCCTTGATGAAATGCGTCGCTAGACTGTTCATACACATTTTAACGGGCCAAAGTTGAAGAGCTGTTGTCCGTTGTTGTTCGTGCAAATATAGGCTGATTCATGTTCCCTTGCATTGTGTAACTGAGGTCCATGGCTTGTCTGGCTTTCACCAGACCAAGCTCAATCTTTTAAGAAATCAAAAAATAAATAGCGGGCAGATCGGGCTGGGTTCACCCAGCCTAGTCCATAGGCGCCTGATATTGTTTAATTTTCCGATTGAGATATCCACGCTCTGGTTATTCTAAATGCAAAAATGCATCAGTTATGACAAAACTGTAACTAACAAACTAGATCCTAATAGAAAGCTGTTAGCTTCCCTAAACTACAGGTAGGCCTATTTACAACATAAATTGTCAACAGGCTATGCTGGCGACACAAATAAAATCTCCTTTGGAAACCAATGGCTTAGGCCAGTGGTTTTCAAAGTGGGGGCCGCGAGGGGGTGCCAGGGGGGCCTCAGCAAGTTGGAAGGAAAAATAAAAGCAAAAAATAAATACATTTGGAAAATTTAAAATATACCTATTACTATGAGGGTTGTTATACAATGCCTTTAAAATAATGTGAGGCATATCTGAACATTATATTTCCCATGATAATGACTGGGAATAATAGTAGAGTGATAGCTCTCATATAGCAGAAAGCCCCAAATACAATTTTTACACACTGTATGCTCCATCGCCAAGTGCTTGTGGCTAAAATAATTATTAGGATTAGCTTAATGTATTTTTACATTTGCCGTAGTATTGTCGATGGGTTTAATAACACATCAAGGGGGTCCTTGGCCAGAACCTAGTGGTATTTGGGGGGCCTTGTCGTGGAAAAGTTTGGGAACCCCTGGCTTAGGCTACGCCTTACAGTATCAAGCGGACTTAAACTGCCATATCGTGCGAAAAGTTGTAATAAAATTCACGCAGCTCCATGAGTCAAGGAAAGCGCGAATGAAGTAGCCACTTCTAAATGGGACCCACTACACAGTAGCTTAAGGTGTGTTGCTAAAGCAGCCATAATGAAATGAAGGTGTCATTGTTTGGATACTTCACACACACTTGCTTTTTAATCTCACAGACTACAACTACCAAGCTGGAATCAAAGCACATCGATTCCCCTCTCACACCCTGCACGCACTTAAAACAAATACACATCACTCAACCAACGCTAACGGTAACATTATTGTACCTAGGTCCTTATTGATATTATAAGATTAACGTACCTGCAGTAAAAACCAAGCATGTCCGATAAACATTCTCAGATTTATTTCGGCTTCAAGAAGAAATGGGAATTACATTTCATGTGAACATCGTCCAATCCTTATTAGACGTTCTCTGCAGTAAACTACAGTCCTTGTAGGAAGCGCCCATTGTTTTTCCAACCCACTTTTAACTTCCAACAAAATTACGTCTCACTGCAACGATGCACCATCTAGTGGACAAACGACTACTTATCGCCAATACTGGAAATGCAGCCATGATGATGATGAATATTTGGCTTTCTTTTAATCCTACTGAATTTGTAATTATGTATCGGCCGTTCTAATACCGATAGTATGTGCGTACCTGTGTGTGTGTGCATGTGTATATGTGTGCACTGCCATCTACAGGCCAATGAGTGTACAGTCACTAAATGTACACATAACCTAAAATTAGACCCCCCCATGGATGAAATTCTACGAAACTTGGCACACCCCCAGAGAATGCCAGGTCAATCATACACATAAAATTTGGTGCAGTTCTGAACATCTTAACTGAAGATAGGGGCGATTAAAGCAGAATGATATTGCATTTTCATTTTTTACCAGGGGGGTGCAAATCACAAATGAGTGATTATGGGCCAGGTTGATGTGGGCCCTTGAGACCAACATACCATAAAAAAATTCTTCATCCTCAGTGTTAGGGTTCAGGTAGTTATTTAGGAAAAACTGCTTTTTTTGCGGTTCGGGGGGCCCACCGGGGGGGGGGTCCAGGGACGAAACAAAATTCTAGTGGGACTACATACCCACCAAATTTCATGTGCACCGGGTATCGTTGACCAAAGATTCAGGAAGTAGATGACGCTTCGCTAGCGGCGGTCATAATAAGCATAAAATATTAATAAGCACCCGTTCCATGCTTTTTCCTCTACTAGTACTACCTTAATACCGTACACTCTTTACTTTGCTCTTTCGTGTGTCAAAGCTTGTATTTCTGCTTTAAAAACTTTCTAGCTCTATGTTCATGTTGCATTTTCACATATACTGTACATATGGGGCAATTACGCACAAAACACATCCGTCACATCCATAACGCCAACACAATGCCATGGTATTTAGTTGGCGTTATGGACATGACAGTTTTGCGTGGAATTGCCCTACAGCATTTTTTTGTGTTATCTTACCCTGTACACAGTAGGTGCAACCCTTCCCCCTACACACACCTTGCAATTCGGCTCTGCTCTCTCCAGTTCTTAATTCCTTCACTCTGTCAGGTTGCACTTCTATAAAGCCCTCGGTCAGATGAGGAATGGCCACTGCAGGCTGGGGGGAGGAGGAGGGGGTTTGAGGGGTACGGTGCTGCAGCACTCTCATTCAGTAAGCCCCATAAATCTCCAGTTTCTTATCCTCCCTTGTATTGATAAGCTGAGCTCAGTGACCCACAGCTGGATTCTGGACGTGTTGGGGATGAAGGGGGTGGGCAAGGACTATGTATTCATGGGGAAAACACTTAACTAACACAACAAAGTATAATGGACATGAATACATTTTTCAGATAAATACTAAGTATTACAAGGTATGGATGACCTTGATAAGGGTTAGAGTATTTAAGATTAAGATTTCCTAAACTCACTGGCTGGCTTCACCAGTGAGTAGTACTTGCAAAATGTAAATCTACTATACATCTATGAGATAAAAACAATTTCTTCTTTCTTATGAGCTTATTTGCTGAGTTAGTTAAGAGGATACATGCCCTTCTCTTCTCTGTGGGTGCAATACCTACTTGCACACTTCAAATACTTAGTTTATGTATATAGTGCAAATACTGGGACAATACTAACCATCGAAAAGTGGGCACTATGGAAGAAAGCGCTCAGTGCACACTAACACTAGCAGTGTACAGACAGAAGTATGCGGTTTGAGACACAGTCCTAGTCGACACCGTTTGCCTAGCTTGGCATAATTTACTTGAAGTGGGTTAGACCAGTTAACCTATAGCTAGACTAAGGCAAACAGAAAGCTATAGGCTAACTGGTCAAACCCACTTCAACTTTTAGCATCAATACTAAAAGTAACTGAGATGCCTCAGCAGCAGTTCAGCACAGTGACGGGTGGGCTCGGCAGTTTTGGGGGGCAGCCGTGGCCTACTGGTGAGCGCTTCGGACTTGTAACCGGAGGGTTGCCGGTTCGAACCCCGACCAGTAGGCATGGCTGAAGTGCCCTTGAGCAAGGCACCTAACCCCTCACTGCTCCCCGAGCGCCACTGTTGTTGCAGGCAGCTCACTGCGCCGGGATTAGTGTGTGCTTCACCTCACTGTGTGTTTACTGTGTGCTGAGTGTGTTTCACTAATTCACCGATTGAGATAAATGCAGAGACCAAATTTCCCTCACTGGATCAAAAGAGTATATATACTTATATTTTAGAACTAAAGCTCCATTCTTTAACATAGAGTTATCTATACTGATATATGTATTAGATGTAAAATATTTGTTAGATAAAGTAATGTTATGCTTAAGAAATGGACTAAATAAAAAAATATTGTGTGAGTGTGACATATAAAACAATCCAACAATTTATTTACGACTTGCAAAAGGCTGCACAGTAGCCTCTCAGCCATACAATCCACACACAGTCAACAGGCAGCAAGTTAATCATGTCATCTTAATGTCTTACGAGAACTGTGAACATAGTTCAAAGAAAACTATGTCTGACCGGCGGTGATATAATTTAGTCCATCAGGATTCATGTGTGAAAGCAGTATTAGTGTCTGTACAAAGTAGTCCATGTCAGGTGAACAACAACATAATGAGCTATGTATATTTTATGATTATGATGACCAGATGAAATAATTGAACTAGGCTATAAACTGTTGATACTAATAACTTGGTTCAAGGTTTTTCAAGGTCACACTTACACATCAGCCTGAACTATATAGCAGGAGCAAATACTTCAGTACTATATGAATCACTGGTAAAAAAAAAAAAAAAAAATCAGAGTTCAGGAATACAAATGAATGGGGATGAATGAAGTGAAGTGAATGAGGTTGGAATTAAAGAGACATAAAAGTGACCATCGACAGCTCTCAAGCCAGTCCAGACAGTCATTCTATTATTCAGAATATATACAACACAGTATTTACATAGATTCCAGACCCAGTCTATTTGTAAGAGTAGCGCTGCATCTTAAGAAATCCACTGCCCAGTCTATCACCACTGCCCTTCAATGTGAGTTCTCATCAAAGATGTCTCCAGAAAAACAAGTCTGGAGGTATTCCTAGGAAAACCAGTCTCCCGATCAGCCTATGGATCAGTGAACATTCCTCCACCTGGAATGAAAAGAACATGTTTGTACAAAATTATTTTCTACCAAATACAAAAAAGTGCTGGAACACCAGTTTGCAGAACTGAACCCCCCCCCCCCCCCCCCCCCCCTCACACACACACAACTCTACTATCTGATCTCGGCTAGGAAGGGAAGACCAAGAGAGCAAAAGTGGAGGGCAGTGGACATGTTAGGCACCCACAGGCCCTACTAAGTGCAGCCTCACGACTCTTCTCATGAAAGTCAAAGGCCTGTGTTTGCTCCACTGCCTGACATTTAACCACTGACTAAATGAGGTAGATGCTGGGGCAGAGAAGAGCTGGGGGACAGTAAAGGTGACACATGAAGAACAGGAGGGGGCAAAATGCTTATCAAGGTAAAGATGATTATAAGGGTCAAATGGGAGCAGAAACAAAGTGCAAATGAGGAGAAGAAAGGATAAAGGAAAGTTCAAATATGTATGGTACACAAGTTAAAGGTGCCTTTGGCATAACCATTTTTACAAAACCCAGCTATTCATTTCAAAATGAATGCAACCATGGTTACATGCTATGATAGGGAATGGTTGCCCAGTCTGAAGACATTTACAGCAATTGTAGACAGCCCTACCTAAGGCTTACAAGGACTTTTCTGATCACATCAGCTGATGGATCTGCAACTTCCACTGGAAACTTTCCATTAGAGTTTTGCATGCATACATATACAGTATGTTGTTGTCAGATAAAGACTACTGCACTGGAATCGTTTGACATTACTCACATGTTTCTTTTCATAAGGAGAGCTGTGTTCTTCTATAGGTCTCATTTGTGATGGAGAGATGAACCAGCCGAGCTCCATAGTAATCCACAATGTAGTCTGATCCATCAGATGGCCCTACAATCTGAGAATACACAAATCTGTGTTACTTTAACCAACAAGAACGGCATACATCACATGTTGCATGCAAATTCCATGCAAAAAAAAAAAATGCAGTCAGCGATTGTGCATGACGTTGCATATTTGTTGCATATGTTTATATTTAAATTTCTTAGCAGACGCTTTTGTCCAAAACACATACATTATATTTTAATCAAGGACCAAACAAAATACACCAGAGAGGTAGCTCCCCCAGTGTTTCCCATACATTGACTAATCTGTGGCGGGGCGCCACGAAATAAAAATCGGCCGCCACAGATTAATATTCTATGTTTAATTTAATTTAAATATAAGGTAAAATCCTTGCATTGCCATTGAGCTGCGCTTTTTACGCACGCAGCCTTTCCTTGCCCCGCCCCGCTCTCTCTAGTAGCCTGCTGCCACTCCTCTGCATGTGCATTTAACAAAATATTCACGATTGTTGAAGGATTGTTGTTGCCACATAGAAGCATTGCATAGAAGACGTCTGGCTAAATTGCTATTAAATCCGCTTAGCATCGTGACAAATTTGTTCAAAACTGCTGCATTGAAGTGAACTCTGCATTGAAGAGACTAAACTAAGTTAAGTTATGAAATCAAGCAGTATCTCAAAGCTAACGTTAGAATACTGTTTGGATGTCGAATTTAGCATGCTTAGCCTACTTACTGCTGCTTGTCAATTTCGTTGAAGGGCTCATTTTATTGACTCTGACACTGAATGTTTGCAAAATCCCGATGTAAATGGAAAAGCGTTTTCCAAAATTCAAAAGAGCTTGTCACAAGGAGAAGTACGAACCTTTATTTTAACTATGTAGAAAACGTTATGAATTCCACACATCAGCAGCCTTTCAACTGTGTTACAATTGCAAGGGTTCCCTCAAACGTCTTAAAGTGACAGGCACTCAATTTGACCTATACACTACCAAGACGATCTTAATACAACCCCCCCACCCCCCCCGTTGTCCAAGTCAGCTGCCAATTCTGTGGGAAACACTGTCCCCCCTCCCCCCAGAGAAACTCCACAGTGTTTCATTTTTGTTAGGGGTTGCATTTTTGACAGGCTGCCCCCAATTGCAAAATTGACCGAACGCAGATGAGCCAATGGCAGTCCAGTAGCTGCGCGCAAGCAGACATACTCCGTCAACTTCACCTTATGGCTGCATAGAAATGCATTTTATAGTGATTTGAGTTGAAAAGGACGGCCAAACGACATGTGTGGGATTAACGCAACACCGATACACATAATGATGCCTTTCAATCTTAAGTTTTCTGTAATTATGTTAAATTAGATTAAATTCTCTCCTCCCAGCTCTCCACTAATTTAAGCAAACCATAACGAAACAGTGCTCCACCACATCTGTGGATTAAGCCACACAGTCAACTCTGTGTAAGTAAGATAAACAAGGATGTTAATTGTTCTCAGCATTGCCAGCATTGTGTATAATATGATTGACACTTGGAGGAGACTAGATAACTAACATTAGCATAGTTAGCTAACGGCTGCTAACGTGCTAGCATCGTCACGTCAGAAAAGTATGGGGCTGTGCACAGTAGTGTAACATTTATTCGCAATAAATTAAGTCAGTGGTCCCCAATCGGCCCGGCAATATATTGCAGTAGCCAATGATTAAATGTAATGGAATATTCAACTAAGGTAGACTGTTGTTGTTCACAGCACTAAGCTATTTATGGTTACTGATACACTCAGAGTCTCTGGCCCTCTCTTAGAGCCAGGCATAGTGAGCTGGCCCTCGGAAGAAAAGGTTTGGGGAGCACTGAATTAAGTTGAAGTGGCTCTGCAATTGTAAAGGATGCCAGCTAGCTTAGCTGTGCTTGTGGAACGTTGGTAAACCTCACTCCCCGACGCCTCAAGAGTGCTGCTGGCATGCGAGCCAGTAGCCTGGGCTATTGGCTCAATTGTTAGCGCGCTCGCCTCCCGATCCGAGGTGCTGCTGTTCGCTGGTTCGAGTCCGGGCGTGTGCAGGGCTGAATTGCGCAGGTTCAACACAACGCAGGTTACACAATGTAGGCTATGTTTCTGTTTTTTTGCAGTACCATGTTCCTTACATGACAAGGCCCAGTGTCCTTGTAACATGCATGCAGGTCTATCCAGCACAGCTAAGATCAGTGAATCACACTCTCCTCCCGTCTAAGTTTGTCACTCAACAAAGCTAGATCGAATTCAGGAATACAAATGAATGGGGATGAATGAAGTGATGCAAGGTCGGAATTAAAGAGACATAAAAGTGTGACCATCGACAGCTCTCAAGCCAGTCCAGATAGTCATTCTATGTATGACCGCTGACTGCATCTTTAATGGCATTACAAAATTGGTCTCCACTGTTAGACAGACTTGACAAATTCAATCTAGATGTAGATATTTTTTGTCCACCATTATCAGTAAAAAAAAAAAACACACCAGTACACTATATGTGCATGCACAGCTAACTGGGACTGATGCTCATGACCAGTATTATTATCTCATCTCATTGAGATGGGGTGTGGGAACTAGACATTAATTTTCTCGTATTTGAAACATGGTTTACGAATGCCCAGAGCCGTTTATTGGGTGCTACGAATGTCTATCAAATGCGTCTGTATGTAGCTCATAACGGCTTCGGTGTGTCGTCATCGTCTTGCTGCCCTCCCTCCGTTTTGTGATTGGTTCCTTCGTTGAGGTGAAAACGAAGTCCATAGAATCCAGGCTGCCTAGCAGTACTATAGACCCTGCAATACTATCAGCGTGAAATTGCGCGCGTAAGGCAGCATGGGAAAACCCAGACTAATTTGCCATTGGAAAAGGGCAGAACATTCCTGAAATGACACATTGATTAAATTAAAACATTTATAAAAGCAAGTCTGCAATTCTGATATTTGAGCAGCCAATAGTTGCACCCATGCCTTCTGTTTTTCTAAAGCAACGTGTTAGTAAAACATCAAATCAATGCATATACGTCAATGGCCCAAAGTCGCCTTTCCAGACCGTCCTGCAGAGGAAATTAAAATTTGCTAACAGGTTTATCTGGGTTTACCTAGACCAATTCCAGTCCATTCTCATCTCCTTCCTGTTCCTTCTTTCTTTGGTTTATTATGAACGCTGCACAGCGAAGCGGCAGTCATATAGGTTTAATCAGAGTTTTTTTTCCCTTCCAGATTTTTGTATTTTTTTATTCAGTAATTTTGTGTCAACAATTCCCGGGATACTGAAAGACCGGGGTGCACGGAACTTGGTGGGCATGTAGCCCCACAAGGATGACAAAGACCCATTGTTTTTCATTTTGATCAGTCACCCCCCCCCTGCCAGACTGGACCCCCCCGATAGGAAGGTTGGGGGGACACAGATTTTTACACACACAAACTCACAAGCGAAAAACTCACACACAGATTTGTATTTTTAAAGGCCAGTTATTTCATGGATCCAGGATACTATGCATCCTGATAAAGTTCCCTTGGCCTTTGGAATTAAAATAGCCCAACATAATCACATATCCTTCACCATACCTAGAGATTGGCATGGGCTACTTTCCATAAGATCATCTCTCAATGCAAATCAAACCAGCTATTAGGCTAACTGAAATAAAACCATGCCAATCGTCCTGGATCCATGAAATAACTGGCCTTTAAAAATAAAAATCTGCCTGCCTCTATGGGAATTTAACATAGGGGTGTGTTTACTTATGCCCCTGTATTTTAAGGAAGAACATTTATTTATTTACGATACAATATTCATTCACAACAAAGAAAATTGGTGTCCTTAAAGGACTTTTCCTCATTTTCTTTTAATTAA
This sequence comes from Alosa sapidissima, assembly GCF_018492685.1. Lineage (NCBI taxonomy): Eukaryota > Metazoa > Chordata > Actinopteri > Clupeiformes > Clupeidae > Alosa > Alosa sapidissima. Next base: position 3,015,431 of record NC_055968.1, on the reverse strand, counting down.
GGCATTAAGATAAATTTCCAAAAGATTATTTTTTTTATTCCTCTTTTTAGTCAATTTTAGCATGGGTTCACATACTTTTTCTTGCCACTGTACATACACAAAAGTTGCAAGAGTAGGAGATGGAGACAAATTGGCGTGATTTATTTTTGAGGAGAGAATGTGCAGGACTGAGCGGCGGTTACATTTTGTACCGCTTTGCGGTACATCTAAGTATAAGTATAAGTACACTCTTTTGATCCCGTGAGGGAAATTTGGTGTCTGCATTTATCCCAATCCGTGAATTAGTGAAACACACTCAGCCACAGTGAGGTGAAGCACACACTAATCTCGGCGCAGTGAGCTGCCTGCAACAACAGCGGCGCTCGGGGAGCAGTGAGGGGTTAGGTGCCTTGCTCAAGGGCACTTCAGCCATGCCTACTGGTCGGGGTTCAAACCGACAACCCTCCGGTTACAAGTCCGAAGCACTAACCAGTAGCACTAACCAGTAGGCCACGGTTGCCCCATCATCTAGTTAGTGGTGTGGTGATTGGAGTGAAGTTATCTGCATCTGGGTGGGCTAACCCAGAGCCTTGAGAGAAGTGAGACTGCTTGCGTTGAAGTGGTGTATGGGAGGTATTTTTTGTGCTGCATTCACATCAGTCTGTCTATGATTTGCACCAGTGTTTTCGAAGTTGTGTATCTTATAAGCGAATATTGATATTTTGCATGTGAATATTTTTCCATGGTCGCATACTGTCAATTGTACTCGCAAATTCAAGTTAAAATAATAAAGCTTATCTAAAAAATTGGAATTTGGCGTGAATTGGGATGACATTTTGGCATATGCTTATGGTGGGCATTGGTTTACATGACACTGGAATGACTTATGTTTATCCTGGGCAATGTTGTGTACCATGCCTACCATTCAAATTGTTTAGATTAATTTGATAAAATAACAACAACAAAAACACCATATGGGATAAAATGCAGGGAAAATGAATAAAGGCTAGTCTGGATATGGTTTAGGTATACAAACTAAAACTTCAAGTCATTAACTCATCTGACCCATTTGTTAACTTCATTTTATGTTGTCCCATTACATTTCCAATACATTGTTTCAAAAGCACAAAAATATCCTGAAGGCTGGGGAGGTTGAGTATTTTCAACTACATGGTAGATGCTGACATTCAACCTATACATGAGCAGCCCTGCTTTTCTCCAAGTGGGTGGTTACGGTGGTCAGAGATAGACTTTGTGTGTGTGTGTGTGTGTGTGTGTGTGTGTGTGTGAGAGAGAGATAAAAGACATCTGAAACTCTGAACACACCACACCACCATGAAGGAGGCTGAGGTGAAGTGTATGAAAAAAGAGCTGCCAGTGAAACAGTCAGTGGAGTGATTCTGGATTAGTCAAGATTAGCACTCAACTGGCTAGAGACCAACACAAGCCATCTCTTCCTGCTCTGATAATACGGCAGGATGAGGGCCACTGTGGACATTTATCTTGCTCCTTAGCTCCTTATCTACTCTGGATTGTCCAGCTAGGGGAATGAGTGCATGTGTTTGTTGTGGTGCTGGGAGTGGGTTAGTTAGTTACAAAAGAAGCGAGTCCAATACAGCCCCTCTTCAGGAAAATCTGTTACACTCTAAAATATTCTCCTGATTTCCTCTCCTACAATCTCCCATTCTCTTCTTTTTAGTATAGTTCAAATGGAAGGAAATACATGGAGACTGGTGTCTCTGTGAGTAGAAATAATAACATTCTGTCCCAGGTGTTTATTTAGGTGTACTCCAAGGCAGGGTAACTACACTTAAAGTAAGCGAGTACCAGAGCAAAAATATGGTCTCCTAGAGGGAGCAATATGCTAGCCTAATACATACTATCAAAACTCTCATTCAATGAATCTGAGCAGCTTAGAACTAGTGTAAGTGTTGGCTCTTTGTGCCAGTGGCACCGTTTACAAGGAATAACTCTCTCAAAGCCCATAATAAGACATCAAAAGAAGAATAAGCTGCAGCTCTTCACACTCTTAATCAAAATAAATGAACGAAGAGGAATGCTTCATTTTTGCGTACTCTGGCTGACAGCCCTGCATATGCATCAGTTCTAGGCTCAATTTCATTTCCAGGGAAAAGTTTTTGTGTTTGCCTATGTTAAAGCAGGGTCTATAGAATTATGATATATGCTACAAAGAAAACAAACAAATTAAACACCTATCACTGAGCAGCTCAAAATATTTTGCTAGGTACATTTGACCTTGGAAAGGTCTGCACTCCCTGAGAACATCATGTCTAACCATCAGCGACACATGGGAAATATAATGCTAACTGAAATAACTTGTGAACAACCAATAACTTTCTGAGACAACATTAAACTATTTAGGCTGAGGTAAATTCACAATCGCACAAATGCAGATTCTTTCTGTTTCGTAAAGGAACTCCAAATGGCCAGCTGCAGGAACATGAATTTGCGAGTAACACTTGTTAAGCTCACCTCAGCAAGTCTTTCATTTAACAATGTTAAAGGAATTATCCGGAGTAAAATGCACTTTAGATCAATTTAAGGATGATTGAGAGCACATACGTTGAGTTGACATCAAAATCATGTCATTCGGATGTGTTTTGAGAAAGTTCAATTTTACCGTTTTTAGTCAAAACTCGTTAGCCTGGAAGTGACCCGGGCATGTCCTTTCGCTGCTACAAAACGCTATTTTTATACCTCTTCTACAGTTCCAAACAACATTACACTTACGTGGTAGTGAGTAGAGGGTCCCTAAAGCCAAACCGAAGTATCCCGAGGTCTTTATGTGGTCGGATAGAGAGTCCAGAATGAATTTCATCAATTTCAGAATGAATTTCATCAGCTGTTTACAGTTGATTCCATTGTTGCGAAGCCTGCCTCCTGGCTCAACCATCGTCCTACTATCGTTGTTATAGTTACCATTCATAAGCATTGATATGGAACGGCGATTAAACTTTTTTTTACCAGATCTACTTCATAGGTGTAGTATATCACTTTTTAAACGACACCCTTTTCAACCTAGACCATGGTATAACGATAGTCTCACTCCAGACTATAAGAAATTGAGCCGCCCCCCCCCCCCCCCCCCCCCCGAAAAAAAAACTCTTCGGATCTACACGATTCATGTGAATTACATATTTTGATTCAAAATGGCAAATTTCGCCAAAAAGCGACAAGCTTGCAGGTATGTAAAATAGGGCTGTGCAATTAATTGAATTTCAATTTCGGCTCCAAAAGATCACAAAAATATTATAATCGACAAAAAATTATTATTTTGCCACATTCCGTTAAGAAATAGTGTTTTAGATACAATTTCAACAGATTCACGCTGCTTCTTTAAGCCCCACACTCGACACGCCCCTCCCCTCAGTTTTGGGGTGTGTGTGTGTCTGCCATGTCCATCAACCATGCAAATAAGTTTGTTGTTATCACGGTCAATCGAGGCGACCAAACTACTCAGAGAATTTATGGCAAGATGGCTAATCTAACGTTAGAACGCACCTATTTTTTTTTAATCAGCACGTTACAGCTTGTCTTTTACCTTCTACTAGTGCAAGAGGATAACATTAGGCAAATGCTACCGTTAGATCATTAACACTGATTGTTTGCTCCTTCAGTCCCTCCCAATGGATTATAAAAAATATTTTCCAAGACCCAGAGGATAAGCGCCTCTCGGTTAGCCTACATTTAAAGTTGCAAACTTTCTGGGGAACTAAACACTCCGACCAGCGAGACTAACTCATATATTAGCTTGTGAGGAGGTGATCTCCCCCCTCCTCACTGCCACGCTGTGAACTCTTGATAGAGTAGCGTTTCGCGAGGTTACTCGCAGCAGGTGCCTTTGTTACGTTGCGCAAGCAAAACGCAACACGGATTTCATATTCATATTTACTCACACTCGCATACACTTACACACATACACGTACGAAACACACCAGGACTTTGATGGACAATGTAATGCTTGTGGACACTGTTTGTATGTTTGTTGGGAACTTGGGCAACATGCCAGGACTGGGGAAAAGTTTGTGGGCTTGTGGGGGGAAGCGGGGAAATGTTTGTCTGGGCGGCGCCATTGCAACAGCCTCGCATCTTGGCGTTTTCACGCACAGAGCTCCGCGACAGTAAAACTCACTCATTTATCATTTCTCCCTTCTGCCACAAAGTAATTTACACACCATCTTTGACACATAGTGAGGGCCCCACTACCATGTCTCATTTTCCACACATGTTCCACCGTTAATTTCCCCATAGCCGCGAACACAAGCCTACCCAACTTACCTGTCTGCCGCTTCCAGCTCAACTGCCCATGCGAAGCGCGGTCGCTGGGAGAGGAGGGGTTTTCTCTCCAGCCTCGGAGCTGTGCATTTAGCCATTATATGAATGTTTATTTCCTTTTTGTTATTTTGTTATGAATGTATATTGGTGGTGGATAATCGCGATTATGTTTATTTTGATTTAGAGGGATTTATTGTTTGTGTAAATACTTCTGTGTGATATACTTACCTGTACGGGGGAAATGGGGTGAGCCACTTGGCTCTGATTGGTGTCAATCAAAAAGGGAGGGGTTTCCTTGTTAAAGGGAGCCTCATTTCTGTTCGGGAGAGCGATGGGGTAAGAGCTAAATGCTGGTATGCTGTAAGTACAATGTTATGCTGATTTTTGACTGGCCAAAGGCTATTGTTGTTTCTGCTTGTGCAAAACCGGAAGCTACAAGCTAATAGCTAATAGCCCAGTATTTTTGTTGGACATCTACTTAATTTGCATCTTTGGGTTTTTTTGGATTATCTTGGAATGTTCAACTAATTTTGGGACTACAGTTGGCATTTCACCCCAGGTGGGTATTCATGGAACTGCACCTTTTTAAGAATAAATCATAGCCTATTGTTGTACATCTTGCCTCGTGAGCCTCCTTCCACCTCTAAGTGTCCAGCCTGGCCTCACCCGCACCCAGGGTACCGCTAGTCCGTTCACATAGCTATACAGCTATCAAGCAGTGCTACTTTGGCAGGTGAAGCAGAGAGCCAAGAAAAGATAACTAATGAAAAGATGTAGGAGAGGAGAAAGAGAAAAGCTCCTATGTTACACAGGAGACACACTGTAAAATTACTCTTATGTAAGATCAATACTTTCTAAGATACAACCAGTTTTACAGGGGGAGGGGGGTGTCAATTTTGTTCGGCCTCTTTTTTTTGTCAAAGTTCACAAGCCCACAGTGCAAGAACTAAACCATGTAGGAGGCTCAAATTTTGTACACCTGGTAATTTTTTCAGAATTTTTTGAGACCTAAGTGCGTGGGCCCTGGTTGAATTGACGTGGAATGACCCTGCTGTAGAGAGCAGGGAGAGAGGAAGAGAGAGGGCGGCAGCAGCAGCAGATGCCCATGTAGGCACCCCCTGTTAGAGCTGTCTTTTGGGCACTTGTCCCTTTTCCCCAGCCCACCCTGTACTTGGCAGAGATGTCAGCAAGCCTACACATGACAGAAGTAGTAGTAGAATGAAGTAGTATTCTAAAGAAAAGGGCATTTTTATCCGATCATCAGCGAACATATCATTGGATTTAATCCAAAATGCCTGAAAATGCCACACACCACAGTATGTAGGCCTCATTACAATGTAATGCATCTGCTGTTTGTGCTGTTATGAATGAGTAGAATTTAAGGCTTATTTTATTTAACTTCACTTGGATTCCTTATTTTCCTTATTCAATTATTAGTGATATTTTTTCTGGAGTCGACCAGTCCTATGTACTAAGCAAGGAACAGAGAAAATCAAAGAAATAACACTATCCCTGTTGGCCTTGTTCTTTTTTTGAGTTCTTTTTCAGATCAGTAAGAGGCAGCATTACTCACTTGCATGGCAATTAGCATGAAATCCACCAAGCTGCCAATCCCACAGAAACCCACAGTGCAGAACTTCAGCAGGCCTGAGAAGACAAGAGTGGGAGTTAAGCAAAGGTATGGGGAAAGCCACAGCATTCTAGATCACAACTCACTCCCAGCGCCCTTTGGAGTTTATGTGCCATCGAAATGATTTTAGAAATGTTTTTTTTTTTTTTTTTTTTTAGATGAAATTAGATTAGATTCAACTTTATTGTCATTGTGCAGAGTACAAGTACAAAGTCAACGAAATGCAGTTTGAGTCTAACCAGAAGTGCAACAAAGCAGAAAAGTGCAATGTGATATACTGTACAAAGTATAGACAGGTGGTGCACAGGCAGGACAAGATATATAGTGCAGTGTAGACAGTAGTATGCAGTGGGTTTACAGAAGGTGGTTTATAATAATATAAATTAGATATAAATATGTGCAGTTAGAGGTCCGATAATATCGGCCCCCCGATATTATCGGCCCGATATTAGCATAAAATGTAATATCTGTTAATATCGTTATCGGATTTTTTTTGCCTTAAAACCGATAAAATAATGCTTGCGTTACACCTATTATACATTCTCTGGTTACACCCAAATAGTGCCTATGCGCTCCTGAAGCGTTTACCGGCGCACAGATGATGACCTCATCAAGCTGCGTCTTGAAGCATACAAACAAGCGTGGATGGTTGCAGTAACAAACTTGCTCGCTCTGTTTCAACATTATGTCTGTGGTTTGGAATTATTTTCAAGTGTCTCCTTCGGACGTTAAACTTGCGATTTGCAATGACTGCAAAGCGTCAGTTATGTGAGGCGGAACCAAGACTTCGTCCTTCAATACTTCCAATTTAATCTCCCACCTCAGGATGAATCATTCAGAGAGTTACGCGGCATTTGTGCAGCAAAGCAATAGGGAGGGAAAGTGAAAACCAGCGCCCCAAGTGGTTGCGTTCCTATTGAAGAGCAGCTCCAATGTTAAGTCCCATAGACCTATTTTTAAAAACATATTGTGAAGCCAAATCAGCAATGTTATCCACCAAAAATATTTTTCAGTGTCTATACAGTAATAATATTCTAACTGTGAAAATGTCAGACCCTATTTTGCCTTATTTAAGAAAATCGAAATTGCTCCTTTTGTTTCATAAACGAACTACAAAAGAAGTCACGTGACTTTACCCTTCAACGTTACTCACGGTAGCATGGTTTGTTTATTAGCCTGGTTAGCATTGACACTTAACACTTACAGCTAGCTCTTCGTGTGAGTAGAAGCACAACACCAGTTATCCTGACATAAAGGTTATCACCACGCGGTTTACATCACGTTCCGTTATTACAAAAACATGTTAAGCCAGTTAAGCAAATTGCCGTATTGATCAGTTAGAGATTAAGCGCCCAAACATGTGACGTCACATGCAGCTGTAGTTCCTAATCACCGTGTTACGACAAAAACTCAAAACAATTCAACTGATCCTAAAAATAAGGTATGACCACTTGAAGCAATAGAGGTGACCCCAGTGCCTAACATATGAAAGGCATTAAATTAAGATCCCAATGTGCACCGAGATATTTTTTTTTTCTAAAAAATAAATCCCATCCACTCCGCTAAACTCTAGGAACGCAACCACTAGATGGCGATGAGATTACTTTCCCTCCCTATGAGAAAAAGCAACAGGGACAGGCGGCGGCACTGAAAAAAAAGACTCCGTTGACGCTCAAAGAGTCCACCGAGAAAAAACAGAAATACGCCAAGGACCACCCCAGGGCAAAAGCCATCAATTGGAAAATCATCGAGTGTATTGCACTGGATAACCAGCCCTTTTCAATCGTGCAAGACGCCGGATTCCCCAATCTTGTGGAGTTCCTCGAGCCACGCTTTACCATGCCCAATCGCAAGTATTTTGGTTACCCGAGTTGTACAGTGTTGTTTACAGCCACGTCGAGAAGCTAATTGCTGATGCTGTATCCATTAGCTACACAACAGACATGTGGTCTTCAAGCCTGAAGTATTTTTTGTAGCTCAAACAAATGTTTTCAAAATTGTGCAGTATAGTTGCCACATTGTAATTGACTCATTTTTGTGCATTCATTCAATTAAGGTGATTGAGTTTTAGTTAAAAAAACAGTTCATGAAGCATCCTACAAATGCAGGCTCATTTAACACAGAAAAAAGAGTAGCCTGTCATACACTATGCCTGTTATTTTAGTTGGCTTTACATGCTGCTATGTTGCACATAGTTGTTCAGGTACAATGTTTTATCATTTGTGAAGAAGTCAAATTTGCCCTATTTGTTGTGGGCATTGTCAAGATTATCTCAGGGAGAGTGTAATCCAAACTGTTGTTTGAGACAATTAAAAAATAAATAAATAAATAAACATGGCACTTTTTCCCTAAATTAAGTTGAAGTATTTTTCTTATTTTGCACAGACAATGTTAACCTTTGGAAAGCCTTGTTGCATTCAAGAATGCATCCAGTGGGGCATCACAATAACATTAAGCATGTTGTGTTAATTCCACAACAGGAGATATGTGATGTTACCTAAATTAGTTTTGAGGAAAAACAACCCACATATCGACATCGGTATCGGCTGATATCGGAATCGAAAATTGAGAGTTGGACAATATCGGCATATCGGATATCGGCAAAAAAGCCAATATCGGACATCCCTATGTGCATTGTATTAGCAGTTACTTTATAAAAACAGAATAAATATGGATATTCAGTATAAACCATATAGACAGATATGTACAGTCAGGGCAGCGTTTGGGCATTGGGCAAAGGGGCTGCTGCCCCGGGCCCCGGCGCGGGACATTTAAAAAAGAAAACAAGTGTCTTATCGTCACCTGTCTTTGCCCGTATCAATGCATGCTATCACAGACAACAATGGCTTCGCATGAGACAATTAGGAAATATGAAAGCGGATCTCGAAAAAAGAGAGAGCTTCAGCCAGATGTTCTCAGTAAGGCGCGCCAAAACCATGGCCGTATGCACTGTGCGTATCAGCCAGGCTACTCAACAACGAGAGAGAATTTCCCCTGTGTGTGTGTGTGTGTATTCACACCAAATTGGCCTAGGCTACCATAACTTCTCAACTCTGCACAGTAGCCTATTCCATAAACTGCATGCCAGTAGGCTATTTACAATTTTCTGTAAAGTAAAGTTTGTAACGTTATCAAAATCAACTTAAACGCAGAACTATGCACGCGCGCAACTTTTGTTTGAGCAGGAGAGATACACAGGCATACTACAGAAGTTGTAGGCTAGCTTGTTGTTACTATCTATGCTGGTTATCAGCACAAAATGGTATAAGCTAATTCATTAACTCGAGACTCATCATGAATATAACACGTTTTTTTTAAACAACGAAAACAGAAAGGATGGACAGCAAAGCGAGAGGAGTTATTTCAAATGGGCAGCAAGCACAAGGTAGGTAAGATTATTGCTCGTCAAAACGTTAGGCTAGCAATTACCACTGTTTAAAGCGGCAAGCCATACGTGAACGTAGCCTTCGCTAGAACACAACTAGGTAACTATAGCCTTTATAGGGCTATACAAAGTTGTCCAAATAAATAGGTCGTTGTTAGGCGTTGTTGTTATAAAGATATTGCATGTGGATGTTATTAGCCTACTACAGTATGTAGGCTACTTTTTAACTGACCAATGCAGGAACCTTACCGGGACAAATATTATCAAAGCGTTGAAAGTTAGGTGTGTGTGTGCGTACCATCGCATTCATTTCTGCAGGCGCCCTGTCCACTTTTTTCAAAACGAGGATCAAAATAGTGATAAGTCCACGTCTAGGCATACTACCCCTGGCCCTGACAACGTTAACTGCGACACCCCCCTTGTTTGTATTTGATGTGGTTGGGCTGTGTATGTGTGTGCGCTAGACTGCGTGTTTCAATGTATTTGACGTCGTGGCTGGCTAGGGCTGCGTGTTACAGTGTATTACAGACAGCGTGTTACAATGCATCATGATGTGGCTGTGTGCGTGCGCGCCAAACTCTAGGCTACAATGTTTCATGAGTTCAGGAGTTGCACATTTTAGGCTGACCTGGGTACCACTGGCAGTTTTCAAGCCTTAGTTGAAGTAATTGATGGTAATAATGTCATATTGCATGGTTTTTTGTGTGCATTGCCCCATGTTTGTAGGCTACCTGTTTTTTGTATGTTGGTACAATTGTATGTTGTACGGTTCCACAATATAAATGCAAATTTCATTTTTACATTATGTCTGTCATAATTTAATTGCCTCTCTCAGTCTGTCTTATGTATATTGATAATAATAATAATAGTAATATATATTGAAAAAAAAAGGGGGGGGGGGGGGGCTCAGGAAGGCCTCTGCCCCGGGCCCCAGATGACCTTAACCTGGCCCTGTGTACAGTATGTCAGTATGTACAGCTATGTGCACCATTGCAGTGCAGATACTTTAGCATTATAAAAGTATTAAAATAAGTGTATGTGCAGGATGGATAGTATGAAGAGCAGTAGAATATGAGTGTGTTTATGTGTGTGCGTGAGTGTGCTTGTGTATTTATGTGTGTGTGTGTGTGCTTATATGTGTGTCTGCGCGCGTGTGTGTGTGTGTGTGTGTGTGTGCTTGTAGTGTCCTGGAAATCGTTAACAAAAAACTACTAAAGGGAAAAAAATAAGTCTAATGATTTTATGAGAAAAAGCGCTAGGTAAGTCTTTTTATACTTTTTTGATTTTTTGATCTTGACATAAGATGAATAACACTTGCTTAGATTTTGTTAGACAAGCAGTTTTTGCAGTGTGCTATTTGTTTATTAGTTCATGACTGAAGAGGACATATGCCTTTATGTAGTAAGGGGTGGGGGGCTTTTCATTTTAAATGGGCTATCGTGAGTTTTTTTATTCTAAAGTAACTGTGTAATAACTTAGGACCTGTATGAGCTTACAATGTTGTTTTTGCATGTTTTTTAAGATGTAGCTTACTTGATGTGAAAGAAAGGCAAATAAACGCTGAGAAAGCGCACTGTAGAGCCCTGTCATTGAACGGAATTTTGCGTAATCTCATCGGCTCTTCTGCTAGGTCTTCAGAGAGTGCTCTGATCAAACTATTTTGAGTGAATATCAGCTGATAATGATTGGCGGCCGATCGATCGGAACACCCGAATAGAGCTTCAGAGAAGCCCGGTAGAGCCGTAACGCCTGAGATAGAGCCATTACACTCTCAGAGACTATGCCTGTTCTGTCTACTTCACAGAATCTCTCTTTATCCAGCTAAGGATAGCACTAGTACTACAAGGAACCATAGTACTCACCCGAAGAGTGCTCTGTGAACTGGGCAATGAGCATTTGTTCAGTTAGCACTGCATAACTGAACTGGATAGTGACTAAAAGCGGCTTCACCATGTTTAGTTCTAACAGCAGGTTATTATTAACTATATTAGTAAGTATTTCTACTGAGAGCTGAGAGGTCTGGAAGGTGTACTGCTAAAGCATGTCTGCTAGGTAATTTGGTTATGTTCTATTTAGTGATTTGTAAACAGGCAGAAGCGCTTTAAAGCCAATTCTGTGACTTACTGGAAGCCAATGCAGGGACTTAAGTATTTGAGTAATGTGATCAGTTCTTTTAGCATTTAGAACCCTAGGCGCTGCATTTTGTATCATCTGAAGCTGTTTGATAGTCTTTTCAGGAAGGCCCGTGAAAAGGCCATTGCAGTAATCAAACCTACTGGAGATGAATGCATGAATAAGTTTCCTAAATCATGTTTTGACATTAGACCTCTAAGTTTGGCAATGTTTTTGAGGGGGTAAAAAGCCATGTGGCTGCTGAAATTTAGATCACTGTTGAGATATCCAATGTTGAGATTGTTGATGATCTTGTTGTTGATCTTGTCAATACATTGACAAAGAGATTCAAGGGGACCATAGTCAGTAGGCGACAGAGCTAAATAAAGTTGGGTATCATCGGCAGCTATGATAGGAAAACAAATAGTTTTTGTTGATTGGTCCAAGTGGGAGCATATAAAGGTTGACTTATGACCCCAAGATCTGGGGAAGACCACAGGTCAAGGATGTTGTTGTTGAGGTACAGTTTCAACAAAGGAACTTCTTGTAGATATCATTTGACCCAATTGATGACTATACCTGAAAATCTAACCCAGTGCTCTAGTCTGTGTAGTAATATGTTGGGATCAACAGTGTCTAAGGCTGCACTGCGGTCCAGTAACACCAGGACTGATGTTTTGCCTGCATCTGTATTGAGGTGTGTCATTTAAAGCCTTAATAAGAGCTGTTTCAGTGCTGCGATTTGCCCGAAAACCTGAAATCAATCAAAATACTCATTTGATGTTAGGTAGGTGGCTAGTTGATTAAAGACTATTTTTTCAATAATTTTGCCAATAAAATGTCGATTTAATATGGGCCTGTAGTTGTTTAACATGGTGGCATCCAAGTTATTTTTCTTGAGAAGGGGCTTTACAACAGCTTTTTTCAGGGACTTGTAAGGAAATGTTAGCCTAGATACCAGACTCTCTGACTTCTGGCCTAGATCCATTGGCAAACTTTTATTTCCTGGTTGGTGGACGGTTGTCTGAAGTTTGAAATCATTGGAGTTCAATCACTAACGTTTGGTAATGACGTACGTTAACCACGGGGGACACAACGATAATGATAGGCTTGCAACTTAAACGTAATCGCTCTCAGGAACGCCCTCTGTTCGCTGGTTGGTTTGGAGACAAGTTGCCGAAGTAAATGAAATAAACGAGAGCTGCAGAGTACTGTAGGGTGCAGAGTAATGTAAATGAGCGGAAGTGCGTAGACAGGCGGAGTCAAGCTAAGGAAATGTGCCAGACAGCAATGATACATCTACAATGTGAAGCATGTCTGCTGCTATGAGGTGAAGAACAGAAGTGGTAGGTAGAATGTCTAAGCCACATGTGTTCAGGTTCTGTACAGTTTTTTCAAGAGTTTTTTAGTTTATCAAACTAAACTCTGAGATCAAGTTAAGCTTTCCTTCCCTTGAAGCTAGAAGTTCCAGATGTTGAGTTAGTAATTGAAAAGATATGTTCAGTCTAATTTGATTAATTTTGCCTGGGAAAAAGTCATTGCATTTATTATATGGGTGGGTTGTAAACTTCTTGTCTTTCTTAGTGGATCTGAAGTTTGTATTTGCATTACCATTTATTTTCGGACTTCCTACATTCTCTTTTAAGGATTTTAACCGCTGGATTTTGTTTCCATGGTGCTTTCTGTTCTTAGTCCTTAGTCCTCTTAGTCCTTAACTGTCTTGAATATTAATGGAGCAATATCATTCATAATATTTGCGCATTGTTCAAAAGGGTTGTGCTTATGTTTCTTAAATCAGTCATGGGTGTGTTTTGGGCTGTACCATCCATTAAACCAATGAGAGTGACATCAGTCATTCCATTTAAGAGCAAGGAGCGCAACATCAAACAGCACATTGATATTTTAACAGTCAGTCATTTGAAGGAATCTGCTTGCCCGTCAGACTGTATGCAACACCAGGATTACACTAAAACTTGCTTTACTAAAACGTGTGTGTAACTAGCAGAGTATAGCCTATGCATCTGCACTCGCCTATTATTTGAACTCATCCAAATTGAAACTTACTTCACCGTGGTCTCATAGGCAACAAAAAACAGTTTTACACTTAGTTATTTACTTTCATTATTAACTGACAAGGGGTTACAATCGAAAAAATAGCCTTAAAAAGCAATAATTACCCCAATAATGATTTTTAGTGGGTTTAAAGATACCGATTTTTGGATCATGTGCCTGACCTTGGCGCCATGTTGAACCGGGTGTAAGATAAGGCCCACTATTATATAGCAGTTCCCACAGGAGCTGGGGTAATGAAATGGTTGCCACTTATCCTAATTTGGTTGCCGAGGGCAAGTAGGCAACCATTAATGTCAAGCCCTGTTTGACAAATTATACATACTGTAGTATAATTAATATGGTACCAAATGTTGTGTACAGTTTACCAATGAACCATGCACGTCTGACGTACTTTAAAAAAAAAAGCTGCAATCACCTTCTGCTGTGTTTTCTGAGCACACAGGTAAAACATTATCAAGCTCTTATCAGGTGTGTCCATTGTCTTCTTCATGAAAGTTCCAAGAATAAGTTGACTTACCTAAGGCTGGATACCCAAGGTAGAATCTATCTGCCCCAAGCCATCCAAGGAAGAGAGACAAAGCTACAGCAACTTTGTAAGAGTATCCTCTCCTGAGAAAGATGGCATATGAAAACGTATTGTACACATCATGCTTATCTTATATTTTTTATTCTAAACTTCTAAAACCCTGTATACTCATGCAAAACATGTATGCAACATGTCAGCTCACAATGAAGTAACAAAAAATGGATTGTGGATATTATGACAATTAATTCCCTGACATTACAGGGAAAATTAACTTACACATTCCTGCAGGGAATACTTCTGTTGAAACCAACTTCTTCTCCACTGAATTTAAACCTTGTCCCATTGGCTAGTTGGCAGGTGACATTTGGGGCTGGTTTACACTGCACTGTGAACAAGCGCAATCAGTTATATATGCGTCAGGTTGTAAATAACACGCAAGAAACAAACCAGACAAAATCTAGAACCATCCTACTTGTTAGTGGCACACAGTCTACGATGATATGGGGGTACATTAGTGCCTATGGCAGGGATTCTCAAAATGTTTGGTTCCAAGGACCCCTTTTGGGGGAGAAAATTTTCTGAGGACCCCCACATAATCATAACAATTAAGCATACCATTTCTCTAAAGCTGCAGCCAGGTTCACTATCCTGTGTTTTCTGGCAGGTGTGTAACTTGGTCGGTTTTGGATTTTGCCTCACTTGATGAGACGACGTGGACTTACTCAAACATTTCTCCATGTTCTTCAGCTAGCTGGCTAACAAATAAGCCAAGCTAATCAGCAGTAGAAAAGCTTTTTCATGAACTGAGTGAAGTGACTCAAGTTAAATGTTAATGTGTGTGGGAACGTCATTATTTAAAACTAATTATTTTTTGCGGACCCCTTGGCTATGGGTCGCAGACTCCACTTTGAGAACCACTGGCCTATGGCATTAGCAGCTTGCACATCTGGAAAGGCAAAATTAATGCTGAATGATGAATGCACATGCACATGCACACACATCCAGACAACATTTTTTTCAGGTAAAACTATGCTAAACTGCTCCTCAATAGCAATAGTAATGTTGAAATAGAGCTTGTAATATACAGGCATGAAACAGGACACCATGATTGTAGTTATGGCATCAAGTCAGGTTAATTTCTACAGCAATTTCCAAACAAAAAATCTAACCTGACCATAATTTTGTCTGAGTTGATTTCCAACAAGTCATGAATGCATATGAACACAATTCTCATGCAAGGTCAACAGGAAACTACATAGAGATACATATTGCAATTGTGATTTGATTTGTGATATAATTTTTAAAGGTCAAGGTTCAGTTCAATATTCCAATAGTCATCGAGTAAGCAAAACAGTCATATAAGTCAGTCAGTCAAACTTTATTAACACGTTCACAATAACTCTCAACATTGTTCAAATGTTAATGAGCGTACAGTAGGCTACTCACAATAACTCCCAACCTTGTTCAGTTGTAGCCTAACACCTAAAAAAAACACATCTCTAAATCAAACGTTAGCGTATTTACAATAACTCCCAACCTTGTTCAGTTGTCACGTAAAAAACACAGTCTGATACTGCTAAATCAAACGTTAGCGTATTCACACAATAACTCTCAAAATTATTCAGTTATAACACAAAAAATACAACACAATACACTCAGTTTTTCAGTTCATTCCTCATCCACAAATCCCTCAAATTCTTCATCTTCAGTGTCCGAGTTTAACAGTTGGGCGATTACGGCATCCAGCACGCCCGGATCCCTCTCGTCATTATCCGAGTCAGTGTCGCCGCTGTTACCTGGCAGTTCAGTGATGATTCCGGCCTTCGTGAAAGCTCGGACCACAGTTGAGACTGATACCTTAGCCCAGGCATCCACAATCCATTGGCAGATAGTGGCGTAAGTCGCCCGGCGCTGTCTCCCTGTCTTGGTGAATGTGTGTTCGCCTTCTGTCATCCACTGCTCCCATGAAGCTCGCAGTTGAGCTTTGAACAAACTGTTGACACCAATATCTAGCGGCTGGAGTTTAGTTAATCCACCCGGAATGACGGCAAGCACCGAATTAGTTTGCTTCACTTGGTTTTTGTACAGCATCGGTGAGATGGGCGCGCATGGAGTCGTAGATCAATAAGGACGGATAGTTGTGAAAAAAGCCATCTGGTCTCTTGACGTAAATTTCTCTCAACCATTCACTCATTTTTTTCCTCGTCCATCCAGCCCTTTGGGTTAGCTTTGATGATGACGCCGGCTGGAAACTTTTCTTTAGGCAAAGTCTTCCTCTTGAAAATGACCATGGGTGGAAGTTTCTGGCAATTAGCCTGGCAACTGAGAACTACAGTGAGGGATGACTTCTCGTTCCCTGTGGTGCGTATAGACACCGTTCTGGTCCCTGTTGTCTCCACAGTGCGGTTCACGGGGATATCAAAGGTGAGAGGAACCTCGTCCATGTTGGTGATGTGCTCTGGCTGGTTCTTCTTTTCAGTGATCTTGTTTTTGCAGTATGCGCGGAAAGTGGCCAGCTTTTCTTCGTAATCTTTTGGCAGTTGCTGCGAGACTGTAGTTCGTGTGCGGATGGAGAGATTACGTCTTTTCATAAAACGAAAGCACCAAGAAGGCCCGCCATGAAAGGCATCGATATTCATGTCCCGTGCTAACGCTGTTGCCTTCAGTCGAATAGAGACCGTAGAGACGCTTCTACCTGCTGCTCTCTGTTCAATAACCCACTGTTCAATTTTGACCTCTAACTGTGGCCATCTCGCTTTGTTCCCTCGGAAACTCTGTGTGGTCTTTTTTACTTGACGCAGCTCATCTTCTTGCTTCCTCCACTTTCGTACCATTGATTCATTAATGTTGAATTCTCTCGCAGCTGCTCTATTCCCATGTTCTACTGCGTGACTGATGGCCTTGAGTTTGAATTCTGCGTTGTAAGCGTGTCTCTTGACAGGTGCCATTTTGGGGTCTTTATACACACACTGTAATGTTATGGTGAAGCACGTGTATTAGGCCTACTCCGCGACGCCCCTGACTACGGTAGCCATAACAACCATAATTAATCCATATATAAGGCGCTCCGGATTATAAAGCGCACTGTTGTTTTTTGAGAAAATTAAAGGCCTTTAAGTGCGCCTTATAGTGCGGAAAATACAGTAATAATTTGACTCACCCCATGCAACTAAATCTTTGCAGGCTTCTGGTTCCTGTGTTGCATCATTTATTTCTGGGTCCAAACAAAGATACCTGATCCAAGTTAAGGTCATGTTCTTTAACATATAAATCACAGAATCAATTAATGGCATAAATATTGATTAATGTACCTGTAGCAAAGCGAGAGAGTAGTGACCCCCCCCATCTTGAACCTGGGTCTCCGGGGTACTAAACATGCAACTTGACGCATGCAACGGCAAAGAGCCAGACTCGTTAGTATGGCAGTCAGAGCGCATATTCAAATATTATATATGCATTACTTTCAGTGTTTTTCCCTTAAAGGAAACATTTTTTTAAACAGATCGGTTTCTCGTGCTGTTGCTATGGAAAAAAAAAGTTTGCTGAAGCCAACAGCTAGAGCAGACAGACAGGAACAGTGCTACACTTTGGGGGCATCTTTAAAATCACATCTTGTTCTATTCATACCAAGAGTGCTTGGGGACCTCGAGAAACTGAGATCTATGTGAAAAATAGCCGGAGTTCTCCTTTAATGTTAAAACGCCTATTATTAGTTGACGGTCAACGTCCACTGGACTTGGCCAAACAAGTTTCTTCTAGCGCCTGGTCAGAGAACACTCAGGGCTTAAAAGACTGGTATCAAAAAAGACATGTTGCTAACATTACCTGTTGTCCACCGAGTTTTTGCTGATCTACCATGCCAGTATCATTGGGGACCAAAACTAATCTGAGTAATTTTGAGTAAGACAGTAATATGCATTTACAATGAAATAACATATTGTGATAGGCTTGGAGGAGAGCTTGCTACTTCAACGTTGGAGCTTCCAGGCAGCTACAGTGCTACACTCTACTCGAGCTAGGTAAAACCAATTGTTTTAGTTTTTCCCCCCGTACCAACAGTACTCGGTGACCTCGAGAAGCGGAAATCTATGTGAAAAAAAAAAAAATCGCCAGATTTCTCCTTTAAGCTGATATGGCTCAAAATATCATTACACATTGGATACTGTGGAGAAGGTCCCTACAGACAGACTTTGTAAGTGTACTACAGAAAGGGTATAATACTTCAGTTTGTCTGCAGAGGTCCTCTCCATAGGAGTAGATGTGTAATGTTTTTTGAGCTTATGGCTTGTGATTTACTTTGATGTACTGAAGCTACCTACAAAAGTTATGCTATATGTTATTAAGTTGTAAATGCATACTGCAGTCTTACTCTAAACTGCACCGATCAACATAATTTTTACCCTCCAACTAAAGTTTACACTTGTAATTACAGTACCAGTAGGAGAAAAAACTGTACTGTTGTTGGTGTTATGCCTACTGTCTTCTACACCGTCTTGCATCACTCACCAACTGTCTTGTGCCACTTGCCTACCTTCCCACCTACAGTCTCCTATACTGTCCCCTGCCACTTACCTACTGTTTTGTGGCACTCGCCTACTTTACCGTGCCACTAACCAACTGTTCCATGGGTTAGAGCTAGGGTTAGTATAGTTGGCAACTGGTAAAAGACAACTGTGGCGGGACAGTAGGCAAGTGGCACGGGACATTGGTGGGGGACAGTAGGCAAGTGGCACAAGACAGTAAGTGAGCGTTGTAGGACAGTGAGTGCTGCAGGACAGTGACCCGGTGAGTGCCACAGGATAGTGATGCGGGACAGTTAGCAAGTGGCACAAAATAGTAAGTGACTGTGGCGTGGGCCTGTAGGCGAGTGGCACGGAACAGTGGTGCATGAGAGTAGGCGAGTGCCACAGGACAGTGGTGCATGAGAGTAGGCGAGTGCCACAGGACAGTAGGCAAGTGGAATGAGAGAGTGGGCAACTGCCACGTGACAATGTCGCAGGAAAGTGGCACGGGACAGTGATGAGGGACACGCATAGGCCAGAGTTGTCCTTTAATCAGCGTCTGAATAGAGGCATGCAGGAGTTCAAGGTTCTGCTAGGACCTGTCCTATCAGAAATCAACCGAGCTGCTGATCTGCTGGTTGGATTCCCAGCGGCGTCTGCCCAAAAAGATTGTCGACCAGATCTGTCCAGTGCTCTACAGACGACCCTAAATTACAAGAACAGATTCATTGCTTCTGTACCTCAAGAGAGTTACTGTAGATATATATATATATAGGATTACTATTGCCCCATGGCTACTGTTGACTATTTATGTCCTTGTGTTTATGGCTTTGTGTAGACATTTGTGCTAGAAATACATACATAAATATAATTTTATCTTAACGCTGAAAAACATTTGCCCTGTTCCGATTATTTATACAGTCGAAATGCTTTTTATGAGTCTGAACGGTTCAAATGTTGGTTCGCGAACGGGAAAGGATCCTGTTCTCAGTTGGTGGAAAAGATAATTTAGCCACGTTAATGGTGTCTTAAGTTATTTATACAGTCTACAGTGGAAACATGTTTAAATAAGGTTACATTATCACATCCACCATGAGTGTTACACATAAATTAGGCTAGCGTTACAGCAAACCGCACTTGAAAGCATCACAAAACCAGCTGTGTTCAGTGCAGTTCCCGATCACCCCACGACTGCAAATATAGATCTAGCATTATGTAAAAGTATCTTAGTACGTTAGTTATGTTACTTGGTAACGTTATAGTACACGTAACATTATAAGATTGTTGTGTTTACATAATGATCTACGAAGATGTTACTAGCTAGCTACTTCGTTAGCAACTGTTCACCAGGAAAGATGTTAGCCATAAACAAGAAAGTTGATTATTGAAGGATATTGTCCAAGATGTAGATTTTCGCAGCTGTCGAGGTCACTGATACGGCTTCCTTGTAAATTCCAGCATAGCGAGAGAGTAATTATCGTAAACAAAAACAAGGACTGTTCAGGCACCCTGACACACGGAGGAGCCATGATGGGAAGTAATGTTAGTGTTTTACATCACGTGACGAAAGACGCTCTTAAAGACGCACTGCAGAAAATTGAGGACAAATAAGTTTCTAATATTGTGTGAACCAAATGTATCCAACTCCACACCTTAAACACATTACGTTTGTTTTATATGTAACGTTAACGTTAGTTTGTGTGTCTGACCAGAACACGTTCTTTTCAGCCGTAGCTTCTAGTTATTGCCCGCCAGTGATTACGTTAAGGCAAACGGGTTAACGTTAACGTATGCATTTAACTGGTGGATACTGCATAGCCATAGCATATCTTAGTTGCACGGCGAGCCGACCAGCTAGCCAAATATGAAGGCAAACGACCAATATTTAGATCCGACTAACATTATACTATAAGAATATTACTCGACCAGTCAGCAGCCTCGACTTCATGATCAGCCTCCATCTTAAATGATTTTACTTGAGTCAGTTAACTAGTAGTCTAATTTACCAAGCAGGTAATCAGCTATTTAGATACTTCGTCTTTCAATGTAAACTAGAACTCTAACGTTAAACGTGACGTCATCTTGAACGTTTCACCTGTTGTGCTTATCATAGCTATAGCTCCCAACAATATCGTTTTCTAAGTTAGCGTTACTGATTTGGCTAAACTTACGGCTGTCATTAATGTCTGCTATAACATAACGATAACGTGAGGGGTCCTGTAACAATATTAATCAGTTGGCAAATTAAGTATCAAGTTAGCCAACACCAGTGTTGTTACTGCACCTGCTACAGAGACATGACTCTTGTCGTTTTTTCCCCCCACCACCAAGCGTGTTATCAAATTACAACCAATACTAGTTTGTCGTTCCCCGCCCTAACTTTACCTCTGGGATCTGCTGCACTTCCTGTTTAAGGTGAGGTGCCTACGTTTTCAACTTCTGTCGGCCAGGTAAGGTACTCAAAATAATAACGTATGTTTTCGATTGTGGGAGTACAAATCATGTCGTGTAATTCTCCTTGCCATCTTGATTTCGTTGTAATGTCCTCCAGGTTTTCTCTAAAAGTTGGCCTATAAAGTCTAAAGTCTATCAGCTGTCACTAACGTTAACTCATGACTCAAGTGCTACGCTATTGCATTAAAACGTATTAAAATTGATGAGGCCTTTCTTTGTATTAAGTGTTGTTTACAACATTGTCGCGTTGTCATGTCACTGTCATATGAGGGCTTGACCAAAGTTATTCTTTGAATCTGATGTGCTGTGTAGAATGCAGGTTGTGCTAATACTTCCTAGCTTAGATATCATCTAAACCTCGATTTCCTTTCTTTAGCACCATTCACGGATTGGAAGCAGAATGTTTGAAAATGTTCCTACAGGTAGGCCTTGGTGAAATCATGTTGTCATTGCTGTAATCGCATTTTTGTAGAAACATCTATCACATTGTGTTCATGAAGAGTCTACACGCCAATGCTACAAGTGCACCAATATAACAATCACCTTTAATATATATAATCGATGACTGTTTGTATTGTTCGTATTTGTACTTTTTTGTGAACTGTACATTTTTGTGTTCAAAGTCTCATCAGCGGAGCGTCAGCAGGTGCTTCAAGCTCTTGAACGTCTGCAGTTGAAACTGGTGCAGCAGGAGGAGTGGACCCATAGTGAGAGACTCGGTGCCTTAAGAGATGCTTTGCAGAGCCCACTGCTGGGACACATCCTCACCCTGCAGCACTCCGTCAAGCAGCTCAGAGACCAGGTGTGTTTGCACATGCTGAAGCATGAGTAAAAGCCCCACATGTTTTTTTTTTATGTGTGATGTGAAAGTTGACATTTGGTTTAACAGTGTGCACATTTGATGGTTGTTGTGACCCTACCAAAGCTGAGACCAAACCTACGCCCTTGGGAAAGTTGTTTCTATTTATTGGCTGTACAGGAAGTCAAATTACACCTCTCTCTTCTGTGCTGTTGAAGCAAATTGTAGGGGCAGTGGGTTTAAGACAGAATGGTTGTTGATTGAGACCCAACACCTTTGTGGTCAGTCAGTTATCAGTCAGTCTCCAGTTTCTTTTAAATTAACAGCCTCGCTTGAGTCATGGTATTTGTGAGAAGTTTTTTAAATTATTTTTTAAGCTTTAACCCTTATCATCCAAGCAACAGCAACTCAAAAGCTCTAGTCAAGCCTTATTTCATGGCGAGTTTTATTTTGCAGGGATGCAAACAGCGCGCTTTTCGGCGCCTCCTGTTTTTTCACATCAGTTTGGGTGACTTGTGTGAATCATGCAGACCCGACGGAATTTTTTTTAAGGGGAGGGGGGTCTCAGAGGGTCTAATTATCAGGGATGCTTTTCGGCAACTCTTGCTTTTTTAATCAATCTATGTTTGACCTAGTCATAGACATAGTAACCGACAATATTTTTTTTTAAATGTAACCTAGTTCGTTTATTAAAACGGTAGGAAAATTGTAACCTGACTCTCGCCAGATGAATTTCGTTCCGCCTAGCTCAACTCACATCCATCTGGGATCGCTTCCGTTTAGAGTCGGCACCAGATTTTATGGTAGAGCGGGAGGGCGGGGCAGGGCGGGAGTTTCATAGATGTGACGTAGCGTAGAAGTGACTGTGATGGTGCATTCAGGGCACTTCGGAATGACAAGGACCGCCCCCGTGGCTACTTTGTTTTTCCGACAGCAAGTGTTCATGTAACCTGACTCTCGCCAGATGAATTTCGTTCCGCCTAGCTCCACTCATCCATCTGGGATCAATCCATTGAAGTGTTGCTTCAGAAGGCTGGGCCTAATCAAAAAATGCTTGCATATGATGAAACATATGCAAGGATTTTTGATAAGGCCCAGCCTTCTGAAACACCTCTCCAATGGATCGATCCCAGATGGATGAGTGGAGCTAGGCGGAACGAAATTCATCTGGCGAAAGTCAGGTTAGGAAAACTGTCCATCAACAAAAACAGCATGGAGTTAAAACGCTCTTTTTTCAACACACATGTGTTTGCATCCCTGATTTTGGAAAAAATACACCAAGAGCGAGGAGCAGTTTCAAAGCGTGAGTGAGCAGAAGACAGCGCCGGTGAGCGGCCCGATGCGGACGTCATTTCTATGCTCTCAATCATAATTGTTACACTTGTGATACAGTTTTATTCACCACAAGATTATTTTTCACTCCTCGGTTTCTGTTACACTCTCGGTTCCTGTATCTGCGCTTGTTTTTGTTTCGTGCTTGTCAGCTAAATAATGTCATACTTGTCCGTTATGAGAGCGGGGCAAGGAGAGGCTACCTGAAGGTGCAAATAGCTCTACAATGAAAGAGCTGTACAGTTATAAAATGATTAGGCTATTTATTAGTTTTTTTGGACAACGTAGTTAAGGCGGGAGGCGTGTGTTGTTTAGGCGGCCGCCTAAGCTGTGAAGCACTGCAGGAAACACTGATTATGGAACTTTACTTTTGTTATGTTACATGACCTGCATTTGGCCTGCATGGAGATTTGCAGTCTTTGACTGATATACGTCTGGAGATGTCCTCAACGTTGTTACAATTGTTGTTAAAGAGGCATTAAGGAAGAATTGCTCTCATGGTACCCCTACAGTTGAGAATAGGGATCGACCGATAAGGGCCAATACCGATATCAATTATTACCAAAACAGAAGGCCGATAACCAATATGTAAAACCGATATGTCAGTTGTCAAAAAGGGGGGTAGATAGTAAAGGCGATATGCTGCAAAAATTTAATTCAAAAGCATTTAATTATGCAAACTTTTCTTTCTTCTTTTGATACACAATTGTCTATCAACTTGCATCACTTTAAGTGTAAATCTTGTGTATCATGTTAATCCAAGAGCTGAGTGATTATTAGCAATTATTTTCATAGAGTATAGGCCTACACAATGGGCTATGTGCTTGTTAAGGGACCTGTCACAAAGAGGATGCTTTGCCATAGTGTGTGTGAGTGCACGAGAGAGGGAGAGGAAGAGGTGCATGCGTGATGGCAAGTGTTACGGTTGAATAGTTTAACAAAACAGTTTTAAAATAGTTCTTGGGCTATTTAAGCATGCAATTTGTGTCCATGTGTAGGCTATAAGCTACACTTTTGAGAGCCTAAAAGGCACGTTAATAGCCAACTCAGGACGCAATTTAGTTCAGGTCGGATTAAATCACGGCTGGCCCTGGGTGCATGTAGTCTTTTCTGACAGTCCGTTTCAAAAAGGAGCAATTACACTTTTGATGTTCGCTATCACATAATTTAGGACTTGTCTGTACTATGTCCACCGAGGTGTCCCGTTATTCACAATTAACGAACGAGGTGGAGGCAGAGAACTCCCGACGCGCAGCACCTGAGTTTGTAGTAAACAGCATCAGTAACGTGCATCAATCGGGAATTCGCTAAATGAAGGAAGTGGGTGCTTTACTTATTGATCCGGATCAAAGAGACAATAGCTTACAACGTGGTGTTTTTGTAACTTCAGTGTAGATGATTGTGATTCATTGCAACTTCAGCAATGTAGGCCAATGTGTACCTTACTTACCTTCAAAAATAGCTCCGTACAGCTGAAGCCCAGTCTACAGTCTGCCTCAGTGAGAATCCTAAACTTTGTCTGTGTTCAGTCTTCGATCCTGATTGGCTGCATTCGTGCTAACTAACAAATCAGACGGTGTAGTGGGCGGGACAATGCTCTTGACCACAGAGTAGCAAATGCAGGGAGTGAGAGACGCTTTACAGACAAAGTAGCGTGTTTCATTCTTTATCCATTTCAATATCGGCTTATCGGTGGAAAAAATGACCGATACCGATTATTATAAAAATGCTAAATATCGGCCCTAATAATCGGCCAGGCCGATAATTGGTCGACCCCTAGTTGAGAAGTGCAATTGTTACCACTGTTGTAAACAAAAAGTATGACCCTCCCCATGTTGCCCTACAGCGCGATACGTGCATTTGTGTAGTTTGAGTGTGTCCCCTTCTGGTTGTCAATGTTACTCGCCACTTTTGATCGCTGCTTATAATTCCTTTTATGAGTACATGACAATAAACCACTTGATCTTGAACTTGAATTAATGCAGCTGCTGTCACATTGTTTGTTTGCCATATACAGCATGGCAGATGAATGAACAGCAGCCACAGGGCATATTTTTGGGGTGCTAGGTTGTGTGCTAGGTTACATTCGCAGCATTGATTGAGCCTGGAGTGACATACAGGAAAGCTGGAGAGAATGCAAAACGGCAGCTCTCCGTGCATGAACACTTTACAGGAGAAGGAGAGCTGCAGCGCTGTGGCTGTATTTGCACTCCAACTTTTACTCAAGGAATTACATATAGTTCACACGGAATACAACTGACATCTCAAACAGTTAAGTGGATTTAACACAGAGATTGAAACAGATGTTGCCGTTCTTAACTCCACAGTGGAGGTACGTAATTTATTTAGCAGGTGTCAGTGATTCCTCTAGATCAGTGGTTCTCAACCTTTTTTCAGTGATGTACCCCCTGTGAAATATTTTTTCAGCCAACTACCCACTAACCAGCGCAAAGCATTTTTAGTTGAGAAAAAAAAGACTTAAAACAGAGCAATAAAACATATTCTTCAAGATACAACCGGAATTTTGCCGGCTCTAGTTTGGCCTTCTTTGCCACTTGTCTCCGTGTTTTCACAAGAATTACCGCTACGCTTCAACCACAACTCCATCGTTTGAGTTTTGACAGTGATTGACAGGTGATTACGGGTGGCATGTGACAGGTTGGGTCGAACCATCCTGGTATGGGGGGGGGACTCTGGATTTTTAGGATAATGAAATTGAATAGCCTACTGAAATATAAAATTCATTTTATATGCGTACCCCGATTTGAGAACCACTGCTCTAGATTTTTTTTTTTAGCAGCGGGGGTAGGCCAGTTGCATACTTTTTAGTGGTCAAGCTGAATATCGTAGGTAGCCATTACATGGGAATAAATTGATATTTCATTGCAATAAAAACTGGAATGTATTTATTAACCTCTGTTTACACACAACACAATGCCTATTTGACTAATTACTTACACCTAAGGCCCCCTGTTTAAAAAAAAAAAAAGAAAAGAAAAAATCTGGTTGCTAATCACACTATTCTAAGGAATAGGCCTTCTCCCTTTGCCTTTTTTTGTGTAGATGGCTGTGACTTGTAAAAGTGATGTTTAGCCTACTTGGTTTCTGACAGAAATTACGTTTTGTGCCAACATGTTGTAGAAACACAACCGCAGTCTTTATTTGGTGAAAGGAGGTGCAAATCATCTCATTTCCTTTCTTTGGTTATAGTCCATGATTCACATTAACTGTAGGCTATCACCACGAGTGCATAATAAGCATTTTTCCCCAAGTTGTTGGTATAATGGCATTTATCTTCTTTACTAACCTACCAGTCGATCTCTTGTACTTTTTGCCTACGTTGATGCGCAATTGAAAAGGAAACACTGCAAAGCAAGTTAACATTTGTTACAATAAACTACATCAACACAATAATATGTGGAGTGAAACTGGACTGGGGCTAATAACCTCTGACTATTTCTACTTATTATTAAATTGCAGTGTGAGCTGGGGGGAGGACACATCGGCAGGATCATTTAAAAGGCAACCGCGACTACATTGTGCATTTGCCCTGATTCTGGTGCAGCGGCGGCAATAATTTTGCAGTGGCAGGCTGCTGCCACAAAGTAAACATAAAAGAATCATTGGTAGTATAATTTGGTTAAGAGAAGTTTTAAGGCAGCTTGTATCACCAATATTGTGACCTTATCACCTCAGGGATTAAACAGTCTTATAGGCACAGCAAGGGAAATGTATACTTGAAGATTTAGAATTAGAATTTAATTGAAAGTGAATTTTCTTATGTGTCAGTGGGCTTAATGGTTTGGAGAATACCACCTGAAGAAGCATAAGGCTGGCGCAAGACATTGACCCACCCATGGATATTCATATTCAGCAGGAGTTTGTATTGATGCAAGCAAGAAAAAAAATCATCACAAGAAGCAATCCACATACCAAATTAAGATAATAGCAATAACAGAACCTTGCCTTCATATTCTAAGTGCTTGGAAGGTCAGACAAGTGCCAATGAAAGCGTCAGTTGAAAATCCATTGTGTATAAAGCCTGTGGTGAAAGCTTTTTTGTGCCCGTGTTTGGATCTATCAAGCCCTAATATCTACTGTCTTGTTTGAGTAACTGCCTTGTTTGAGATATATTGATGGAATGGCATGGAACTTGCTCTGTCAGCCTAGGCTAAATAAGCTGGAGACAGATACGTTTCCACGATCTGAGTCTAAAGGTCATTAATACATTACCTGTTTAGGACCTGCAAGAGCTGTGTTGGAATGTATTGATCCCCTCCTCCCTTTGCCTTGACTTGTGTAGATGGCTGTGGCTTTTAAAAGTGATGTTATAATAAACCCTACACATATTACTCCACAGTGAGAATGTTCTAAATATATCCTTGACAATGCAAGCATGTTGGAGAGCTCATAGAACATGTAAAAGGCTGTTCAATCCTCTCTTACATGGCATGATTCTGCTTTGTCATTAAAAGTATGGGAGTAAAAGTAAAAAAGAATGTGATTGGAAATGAATTAGCTTTTATGTGGTCTTTGATGCCATTGTTATGTTTGTAAGCGCCGGAAATGGTAAGGTCATGGGTTGGTAGACTGTATCTGCTATGATTTAACAGCAAAACAATGCAGTAAATATAAAAAAGTATAATACATTTATTTCTGTTATATGCTATGCCTTATTGCCATGTAGAGAGGCATATACATTTCCAGTGGTCAGTATAGTGGAAAATAACAGGGTGACCAGGGACAAGTCAGACATTCAGACTCTCAGGTATAGATTCTGGTGAGTGGCCCTCCGCATGCACATTACGGAATTGAGAGAGATGAGAGATCTGTTTTATTTAGCTTTCAATAAAAAATAAATACAATTTTTGTTCAAAACTATTTTTGTTCAAGTGATCTGTTTTTGTTTTTTGTTTGCTCTAATTAAACTTCCTGTGTGATCTTGCTGTTATTAGATTAGATTACATTAGATTAGATTAGTCTTTATTGTCATCGTGCAGAGTACAGAGACAACGAAATGCAGTTAACTTCTCAACCAGAAGTGCCAAAAGCAGAAAAGCGCAATGTGAACAGAATAGGCAGGTAGTGCAGTGTAAACAGTATATGAAATATAGTGCAGTGTGGACAGTTAAAGGATGTTAAGCCCAAAACACACCCATGGCTGATTAAGAAACATAAAAGCCACCTTTTTGCGCCAGGCACCTGACGTTTGATAACAAAACCACCCCGAATGTGGACTGGACAAACCCCTAAATGTATTTACGCTATTTGCTAGTGAGCATGCATTTTATATTGCTAAATTAGGGCCCAAAGTGTGTGTGAGAGAGAATAAGAGTGAGTGAAAAAGTGGGTATGATAATTTCTTAACAATCAACCATCAGCAGGATCTGCGTTCACATGCACTCTGCTGCGAGACAAGTTTTTCTTGCTTGTGGCATCCATTGAGGGACAAGAGGCACATTTTATATATAATAAATGTATTTATATTATTTATTTATAATTTGAACATACTGTTTACATACATCATAATAAAATATTAAAAAATAATTATGGAAGTTTAAATTTAAAATGAAAATCTTTGACATTTCAGAAATCGCTTAAATTGCAATCTAATTAAACCCATTTAAAGCTATTGTTCATGCTAAACAGTTAGTCACTATTTAAATTATAAAAATAATATAATTGGCACCTAAAATTACATACTCTTGGCCCTGAATCTGATCAAACTGGTCTCAAACAGAAAAGAGTCAAATGGTGTAACCGGTTACACCATTTGACATTTCTATTTACATGCAAAATTTGCAGGCATTATTATGGACAACTATGTACACACTTCACCTTTATGTGAATATACAAACACAGTTTTTACAGAACAATGGGGTTTCTTTACTTGTATTAAATATAGAAAAGTTCTTGTGCAAGATCATGCCAGATTATTTTAGAAGGGATTTTGGAGAGAATTTCACATTTTTTTCAGCAAGTGTAATTATTTGGTTCATGTTTTTGTGGTTAACCCGTGTTGACAATTTTACCCAAATTTATTTAATACTCTTTCAAAATTAAATGAATCCAAAACTTTAAGATTAGGGTTTGATGAAAATGATATTTGAACATAATTTGTCATTATTTTCACATTTTAACAATTTAAAATGTCTGTAACCCATTTGTACAAAAAAATTGTAATGTTGACAGATTCACTAATGCATTGAGACACATCACCTATGACTTGTTAAAAGTAAGGCTCTGATGATTCAAGATCAATTATATGCTTTTTAATATCTTTCATTCAGTTAAAACAAAATATTTGAGAAGTCATATCATTAGTAAGATAACCGCTGGATCATGGACTTTACTTTGTTATGTAATTGTATTAACTCAATAACCAACTCCTTATGAAGGAACTATGGATGCACTGATCCAACTTTTTCAGTCCCAGTAACAATGCCTGAACGACGTCTGGTATTGTCATTTGGTAGATCATTTTGTTAACGGGTCCAACAATTCCGGTCAGTATCGGGCCCGTATCCTATATCTGTATCAGATTGGTGTATTTCTAGAAGGAATAGGTATGTTAGCCTGATGTAGCCAGAACTCAATTCTATTCAGAATATGAGTCTGGAACTGGAGCATTGTGATGTGATTATGGGGTGTTGTGAAAAAATTAAAAACTGTGAAGATACTAGTTTGTAGAAAAAGGTCTTCTTTTTCATTTAACAAACTGGTTTAAAATGGACATTACACATTGCACATCTCAAAAGGGTGTCTCACACACCACAACCCTGTCCCTTTTAAAGTGCACCAGAGTGGATGTGGCCCAATTAATCAATTATCAGCTTAAGTAAGTAAGTATAATATACTCTTTTGATCCCGTGAGGGAAATTTGGTCTCTGCATTTATCCAAATCTGTGAATTAGTGAAACATACACAGCACACAGTGAACACACAGTGAGTTGAAGCACACACTAACCCAGAGCAGTGAGCTGCCTGCTACAGCGCCGCTCGGGGAGCAGTGAGGGGTTAGGTGCCTTGCTCAAGGGCACTTCAGCCGTGCATGTGGGCATGGGAGAGCAGTGCTCAACCACTTCTCCCGCAAGCCACATTTTTTCTACTGGGTCGGGGATCGAACCGGCAACCCTTCGGTTACAAGCCCGAAGCCCTAACAAGTAGTCCACGGCTGCCCCCCATGTAGCTTACATGCTTAATATTCAATTAAAATGGTGTCCTAAAACAGAGAAGATTTCATGCAGCATCTTCACAGGCATGTTTCAGCCGATACAGGGGAAAAATGCCTCTGCACTCAATTGGACAGACCCAACCAATCAGAGCAATGAAACAGCCAAAACACCCTTCTTTTTGACAAATGCCTTAATTGCTTTGTTTAATACATCGTTTTATGTTTGTTTTTTAAAGTTATTGTGCTGTCAATATCTTGTACAACAGACGCGATCGCGACATCTAAACGTCTCTCTAGCGTTCTCTAGCGACAAGCTTTTTGCTGTAAACAAAATCAATCAAAGCCTGCTCAGGTCACATGAATGAATAGGCACTGTTGCTCATCTGTCCATCATTGTATAAAGCCCGCCCGGACGCTTTGATTGGTCGGCTGATCTTCACACGGGCATAGATGCTTGTCAATGGAACAAGGCCATACCGAATTTCCCGACCTTATATTTTGTGGGCTGGATTAAATTCAGCTGGCTTCCAGGCTTGGTATATGTGTGTTTGCCCTCTGCCCTCCTTTTTTCCACTCGCAGATCAGTCTGGCTTCTTGCAATGGAGAAAATTTGGAGCCGTTCGCTAAATCAACAGCCAATCAGCGTTGGTTTTGAGGCGGGCTTGTGGTTGTATGGTTGTATTTTCGTCGACGCTCTGTTAGTACGTCATACGCTTCGTTGATCTGATTGGTTGATTTGGCCTGTCTATCACAAACATAGGTGGTGATAGACAGATGGTTTATCCAATCAGCTAACCAGTATTTTCGCCCCTTCCTAAAAGTTCTCCAACGGAAAGTTCCCAGATGGATATGCCAAGCAAATGTGAAGCAATCCATCTGGCGAGTCAGGTTACTCTGTACTAGCAGTACACATACAAACTCTTCTGATGCTGTAGTACCCCCAACTTTATACTGTATACAATGAAATTGCTTTGATGACAGCAAAATGAGTACAGCATTTTATGTGTAAATACTACATGTTCTTGAGATTACTGATTATGTGCTTTAATTGTGGATACTATTCACAAATCAAAATAAAGTACAGTTCTCTGTTCCCCTCTCTTTGTCAGTTGAATCGTTTGCCCCCGGACACCTCCAGTGAGTTCAGCTTTTCTCGTAAAGGCCAGCTAATTTTCAGTGCTTCTCCGAGCACTGGGAGTTCCATCAAGTCCAATGGCACAAGCTTATCCTCCATGGCCAGTCTGCACTCTGCACAGCAGCTTCAGATGTGGATCCAGGCAGCTGCTAAGGTATCAAGGAAGTGTCTTTTTTCCAGCTGTATTTTTCCATAATATTTTCAAGCCATAAATTCTGTCACTCTTTTTTCATTTTAATGCATTTTTTTAATGAAATTAAATTTCAATGTAAATATGATACATACATATGGTCTATTGTGTGAAGAGTTGGGCTTTTTCTTCATAGGGGAGGAAGACTGAGCATGTTCGCCTACCAAAGCCAGTGTCGGGAGGTCTGGGCTTCAGTGTAGTGGGCCTAAGACCTGAAGGAGTAGGCAGCCATGGTGTCTTCATTAGACAGATACAACCAGGAAGCATTGCTGACAGGTAACTCAGGCCACCATTTCGCTAGTTTTGATATTGAATGAACTTCAGTTTGTATGAATGTTGTGGGAACC
The DNA here is from genome assembly GCF_018492685.1 of Alosa sapidissima. Lineage (NCBI taxonomy): Eukaryota > Metazoa > Chordata > Actinopteri > Clupeiformes > Clupeidae > Alosa > Alosa sapidissima. The sequence goes on along the minus strand of NC_055968.1, from coordinate 2,983,497 downwards.
TTTTTTGTGGTTCCACTTCATATTTTGGCTCTGATCACACCAGTGTGTAAATGTATTCATTATGGACCGCCTATCCAGTTGTACATGATTGATGATAGAGCAGTCAAAAAGAATGCACAGTAATGTTCAGACTACCAGGCTAAATCTGTTTTTTTACCATATCAAGATTTGATCTAGATCAATTTTTCATAGACCTTAAAAAGTACATGAAATCATGTGATTTTTGTTTTTGGAAAATTGTTTCAAATTGTTTGGATCCCAATATGATGCACTTCCATTTCCTCAAAGCGGACATTTGTCAAAAAAAGATCTGTTTTGAGAAACCTCTGATTTGCCTGCAGTCTGAACTTAGCCTTACTCACTCAGTAACAAGGAAAGGTTAAGAAACTACTAATACTGCAGAGCACAGAATAAGACCATAGCAAGCCAATGCTAAAAGAACATAATCACATTCAACCTGTATGTGCTTCACCCTCTAGGAGTGAGAGACTTCTGGAGAACGACCAGATCCTGGCCATTAATGGAATGCCTCTAGATGAGAATGTGACACAACACAAGGCCCTTAGTCTACTGCAACAGCAAAGGGAGTATGTTGAGCTTATTGTGGCAAGGGACAGGGTTTCTGCAGGAGGATCCATTAATACGGTAATCCCCACAATAGCCCAAATCTGCACCAGAGAAACATACAGTGCACTCAGGAAGTTTTCATACCCTTTCAAGTTTTCCACATTTTGTTATGTTTCAGACTCCTCTTAAAATGCATGCAATTCATTTTTTTCTCCTCAATCTACACACAATACTCCAATATTTCACAAAAAGCAGGTGTTTAGAGTGTTCTGTAAATTTAGAACAAATAAAAGACTGAAGAGCTCTGGTGCATCCTACTTCTATCAGTGGTCCTTGAGATGTGTCTACAACTTGATTGGTCTCCACCTGTGCTTAAATTAATTCATTGGACATTATTAGGAGAGGCACACATCTGTCTATATAAGGTCCCACAGTTGATGGTGTATGTCAGAGTGAAAACCAGGCCATAAGGTTGAGAGAATTGTCCGTAGACCCTGCGAGACAGGATTGACAAGATCTGGAGAGGGATACAAGAAAACTTCTGCAGCATTGAAAGTGCCCAAGAGCATGTCGCCTCCATCATTCTCCAATGGAAAAGATCTGGAACAACTAACAGTCTTCCTAGATCTGGCCGCCCAGCCAAGGTCGTTAATTGCCACACCCCTGCGCGTATTGTATAATAAAAGAGAAGCGCGTGGCGAAAAATTTGAGCGTAAGATAGTCAAAATAGGGCCCCACAAAGCGCTTACCATTACCATTTTGTGGGGTTGATGGGGTCAGGTGGGGAATGAAGTTTGAGAACCACTGGACTAGGGGACAGTTGACAGGAGGAAGAAATTTAATTTTCTGTGTACAGCACTCACTACTACTACAAGGAGTAGTAACAAAAATATTATACATCTTTGATTACTGATGTGGGTTGGGTTGCTCTACTAAGGGCTCGCATCCTGTCTAGTGAATTTAGAATCCTGATTGGCTAACCAAACCTGAACATCACCATTGGCTATTCAACCGGAAAGCACCAGAACAGTCTCATAACATAACTCTTTTGATCTGTAGATTTGAGATTTGAAAGCAGAATAGATCCTCACTACATATGTGGTCCACAATACATATGTGGACACTTTTGATCCCTAAGGTTTGTAACTGTAGCACAGCTTTTTGTGCGTAGAACATTGATTTGTACCAGCAGAACATTTGAGTCTATTTTAATTCCATATACTTGCTGCTTAGCAGAATGCTGTGATCTGGCTTATTTTTCTCCAGGGGCCCTAATTTAAATGCTGGGCAAAGCCTAAAGTCTAACTAAAGCTTGCTTAATAACTGCAAAGTCTATTTGTGATACTTTGAGACGGATCATATGCACAAACAGTGGTAGGTCAGCTAAAACTATAAACTGACTGTGCTCATAGACTTGCTGCACGGTCACATTAAAGTCATGGCTAAAAAGACTAATGTCACCCAGGACTGCCAAGCTAAAGCACTACCCCTCAAACAGTTGAAGCTCAGACAGAGTTGAATGAGACAACTAAGCAATAGGCAGTAGTGCTTTTCACTTGAAAGAAGCTAACAATAGTCTACACATGCACATGTTAAAGCATATGTGTGGCTGATGTCCATCTCTTGACCATACTGTGGACATTATATAAGAATGTTTGCTTTACGAGATCTGAGGGAATGCATGGCATTTGCATCCATTTGAAAGTAAATGGTGATTATTTATTGGGAGAATTTAAACACTGAAACGTTTAGTCTCCAACTTCAACTCCAACTTTATTTCATGCCATGTCTTCAGTCACTCTATATGAAAGAGTTTGTAGCAGGTTTGAATATTTTTGAATGTCAAAATATATGTTTGGTATGAAAAAGATGTTTTTCCAGTCATAATGTAGTGATATATGCATCAAGGTCATGGTATTATTATTATAATTTTATGTGTTAGACCATTTTACCATCTCCACCTTCTCTCTGCAGGAACAATGGGACCATGTTGAGGAGATTGAGTTGGTGAATGATGGCTCAGGGTTGGGCTTTGGCATTGTGGGAGGCAAAGCCACAGGTGTAATCGTGAGGACACTGGTTCCCAACAGTGTGGCCCACAAGGTTTGTGCATTTTCCTCTCAACTTACCCACATTTCATTGTGACTTGAAAGACAAAATGTTACATTTATTATGCTATTGGTTGTGGACCAACCATTGCAAGCAATATACCAAAATAATAAAGACTAATGGTTGTGTGCACCACAACCATTATACTGATGCGTTACTTGCTTCACTCTAGAGGGTTGAATCCCATAGGGCATATTTGGAGAGACCTGAAGGTGCTAGTTCATCAAAGCTTTTAGAGCTTAAGGGCGCATTCACACTAGAACGTTTGGTCCGGACCCGAGTTTGTTTGGACCGATGGTTCGGTGATTTTTGATAGTGTGAACGCAGTCTACCGAACCCGGGTGCGGACCAGGGTCCGCTAGAAAACAGTGGTCTGGGGTACGGTTTGTTAGAACTCTGGTGCAGTTTGAATGCTATCTGTTCCAAAACCAGGAAATAAACTGCTGTTTTTGTGACGTTGCCAAGCGGTATTAGTAACCATTAGCTAGTTTTTATGACATAAACGGACTGGAGTCCGCAATTTTTTTTTTTTTATGTAAACAGAGACCAGCTGGGTCAGGGCTAGGAGGGAGTAATCACACTCAGGTACGGTCCAGTTAAACGGACCCAGTGTGAAGGCAACCGAAGAGTACCAGAAAGATTAGGGTAGATATATCCATATCCACGTGTGCAAAGCATATAGACTCTCAAGGACTTATAAAACAGGTACTGAATAAGGGTTTCGGTACATTAATTTGCAGAAAATCTTAAAAAAAAGTTTTTTACTTTATCATTGATGGTGAAAAGTTGCAATTTACTCTCGGAATATATTTTATTTGAATTTTAGGAAATCCATAAGAAATTGTAAAACACTTAAGGAGTCTTTAGAATTGTAGGTGGTTTCTTGGTAATTTACCAAAAAGTAGTTCACTTTTATCAAATTAATCAAATTGTGTCCCCACTGTGCATGTGGGCACATGGGGAACAAATACTATGCCAGCTGTTATGGAAGTTTAAACTCTGCTTAAAAGCTTAATATCTGAATTCAAAACACCACTCTGTATTTAAACCACTCCTGCTCTTCTTCTCAGCCTCCACATCATAGTTTCTGTCCACCCTGTTCACAGACACAAAACCCTCCTTGTTCATAGGGCGCAGCTCTACATTTCACACATCACTGAATCTCATGCTCCAAAAAGCTCTTCAAATCAACCCTTTGTTGTTGCTGGCACTTGATGATTTTGACTATTGGTCACATTAAGTTTCTCAAATTAGACACTATAATGTATTTGTTCTTTTGCTCAGTTGTGCACTGGGGCCTTCCACTCCTCCTGCTGTTCTGGTTAAAGCCTGTATATTCTTCTAAATTTCTATTTCAAAGGAAATGTCTTTGGTTTGTTGAAATAAAACATATTCTTATTGCAGTCGACTAGTGTAATTTAGTCAGATTTCTCTGTGATTGTCAAATAATTCAGTCTGCTAAGTCAGTCTAAATATGAATTTTGTGTTTTTGTCTCAGTAGTTACTAACTTTTTCTTGTGTCTTTTCATTTTTCTGTCTCGTCCTATTGTGTTCCATCTTTCTCTCTAATAGGATGGACGCTTGCGCACTGGGGACCACATCTTACGCATTGGTGACACCTCCACGCAGGGTCTGGCTAGTGATCAGGTGGTGCGGGTTTTGCAAGAGTGTGGCAGTCATGTGCGTATGCTCATTGCTCGTGATCCTCGCAAGTTGCCTGGGCAAGCTCCAACTCCACCCCCAGCCCCAGTCACAGCACCTGTTGCGGCCTTACCCCCACCTGTGCCTCTCCGGAGGACCAGCAGAGCCAGCAAAATTGTATGTGGTGGGAGAAACTACACATCTACAGCACATATAAGTTATTTGGAAGCAGAAAGGTTCCATTTAGTCCACGGTGCAGGGACATTGAGAAGTTTCAGTTTACAATTTACCTTATGCACGGAAGGCTCTTTAGCCAGCTCACTTATTTTCGGTGGAGCCAGGTGTGTTGCAGCCGCTGCTATTGTTGTAATGTAATTAGCAAATTAGCAAAAAAGATATTCAGTGTTGGAGTGAACATGTAAGGAGCAAAATATAACTGAAGATGCGGTTACAACACAGCTAACGCACCACCGTAAATAAATGAGCTGGCTAAAGAGCCTTCCCTGTATAAGGTTCATTGTTGTAAAAAAAAATAATTAGGTACTTAGGCCTTATGAGCAGAATTTTACTTCCATGCAATCCTGCTCATGCAAAGTATATTAGGGTTCATTGCAGCCGTTAAGAAACTAGTAGTGTATAAGCAGTTATTACCTGCTAGTAGACATAGTTTCTTTAAGGAATTTTTGTGTACTCTAGGGGGTTCTATCCTTAGGCTCTGTAAAGTGCTTTGAGACAATGTATATTGACGTATTTAACTAAACTTTTATTTGTTGAAACTGAATTGAATTTGTTTTGATGTTCTTTTTAATAGAGTTTAAGCTAATATTGGTATTTTGTTCTGCAGCCCAACCTGCAGGGTTATGAGATTCATGAAGTACCATTGAAGAAGAAAGAGGGTCAGAGTCTTGGAATCTCCATCATAGGGCACAATACATTAAGCAGCGAAGGTAACGTATACTGTATAATAAATTAATGATGAGGAGTTCCTTACAGCTTATGTTGACCATGAACTGACCTTCACAAATCATGGATCTTTAAAATAAGATTAACACAGTGTTTTGCCATTGGCCACTAAATCAGAAATATTTTGGAGCCAAATCAAAGTTTTGGCAGACAAGCCGCCAGCCAATTTCAAAACATCAATGCTAAAAAAAAGTTACTTAAAACGTTTTAAACTGTCAACCTTTTTCAAAGTTATGCATCAATCAAATGCCAATATTTCTTGATGTAAAGCTTCAACTTAATTGAAAGTTAACATGCTCTATTTCTATCACATTATTTAGACACACACCAAATGCGGGGCACAACAACTGACAAGTGTCAGTATCTCGAAAATAACTTGGTTATATAATTTGGTATACTTACTGTACATGTTGCCCCATTAGCTCATATTTGCTAAAGCACCAATTGGCTTGCACATCAAAATGGCCGAATGGATCAAATTTCAGCAGTCACTATTAGCCTGTATGAATGGGCAATCTTCATGAAACTTCACATGCTCATTAATATTGGCACATTTAGTATGTAGAAGCTGTGTTCCAAACTTCACGTAAAAGCAGCTACATGGGGGCGCCAAGAAGCAATTTTAATTCTAGATTCTAATTCTAGTTTGTGGCACGCATACCGCGAGGATAAGGATTATCGTTGTTTGTGGTTATTTTTATTCATTGTTTATTCCTTTTAATCAATAATTCAATCATTCATTTATTTAATCAAGCAATTGTTACTCAAATGTTTAATTTGTATTTAAATACATTTTAGTTATAGTACTTTTATTACTTTTACCGGGGCATGAAATAATTTGGCTTTATTTAAGAGTATGTTTCTGTATTTAGTAGACACTAAGTAATTTTGAAAATATGTTCAATATATAATAACAATAAAACAATGAAAAAAAACAAAACACTTACATTGATAATTTAGTGTGGTGTAAAATTAAATCAGATTTTCATTTAAAAGTTTTTTCAATTCTTGTGCCGCCACTACATATGTCCTGTTACAGCCAATACCCCCTGATTTATTCAGTCATTCAGTCTCTCTTTATTTCTGTCTTTCTATTAGATACTGTAGGAGTATATGTAAAGCATGTGATTCCTGGGAGTGCTGCAGATCAGAGTGGGAACATTCGTGTCCATGACAGGATTATAGCGGTAGGTGACCAGCCACTTTTAAGTAGGCTAGCTCTTCTTTAATTCATATTCTGGGTATGTTTGTGGCTTGTTCATATGCACCAACATAGAAACACACAAAGAACAAAGATATGAAGAGGCAGACATTTGCAGACAATAATCAGCATGCCGATGTTATAAGGGAATTTCCTCTTTGTTATATAGAACTACTTCAGACAATGTCTAACCCCAGTCTGTAAGAAAACTTATTAAAGCTATCAGATAGCTCACTTGAGCTATCAGATAGCTCACTTGAGGCTTGGCATATTTTACTTTATGTGTAATAAGTGTAGATTATATGAAAGCTTCATTTTCTATCTACTAGTGCAGTGCCCGTTCAAACATGCTATTCCTGTAGCCCAATTACATGTCTGCAGGTAGGCCTGCTTCTAAAATAGGATGATGGGGAAAAACATAATTCCAGGTAAGCATTCAATAATGAATAATATAATATAATAAATGTAAAAGTATTTAAGCATGGCTTAAATGTGAAATTTTTTACAAATCAAAATGACATAATCCTAACAGCTGTTTTCAGTCAAGGCTATATGCTTAGCCTATTGAATAACTTGATGATAGAGAAAACAAACCATTTTGTGGAATGATGCATCATCATATGAAATTTGCAACGGTGTGACTCAAAAACAGTCTCTAGTGGCCTATAAGTGACATCATACTCTGTCTGCCACTCGTTGCTTGTCGCTGGTTATGCTTTGCATGTGTGACATTCTGAGACGTTCTTTAATTCGGGACCATTATCGCTCATTTCAATATAAACAGTAATTCTGAGGCACTCAAAAGGAATATAAATTAAAAAGCCTTTATTTTAAATTTGGCTATCCATTAAAAAACATGGCAACATGTTTCGGCCTCTGTGGCCTTCTTCAGGGCAAATTCAAAATGGCAGTCCGTAGGCTGCATGCTCTATAGTATGTCTGCATGTGGTCACATGACCTAGAAGCACAGGTGTTCATCTGCACAGGTGTTACCTGGCAGAGTGCAATTACAAGTTACTTTAGTAAAGACAAAAATCACATTTACAATATTTTACCAATTTACACATCAAGATACAGTTTAAAATATCAATATAAATGAACACGTATAGTAACAGGTTACATTATATAAAACAAGTTACACATACGAGTTACATTGTGAAAAATATTTCATTTCATTTCATGTTACAGATACAGGTTACATTGTGGAAAAGATTTCATTTCATGTTACAGATACAGGTTACTTTGTGAGAAAGATTTCATTTCATGATCTAATAAATATGTGCAGTTTCAGATGTTAAATGATTTTGCACTTTCAACATTTCACTACTGTCCACATTGTCCACATCAAGATACACTTTAAATTTTCAATATAGATACACATACATAGCAAAACATTGACATGTGTATAGTCAGTTACAAAAAAGGAGAAAAATCCAAATTCTAAGTTTAGACCAGGGTATTGGTTAGCTTTTAAAGTATAAATCCAAAAGGATTCTCCTTGCAAACGTTTTTTTAGTCTATCCCCCCCTCTTGGTGATATTTTAACATGTTCTATCCCAAAGATTTTTAGAGGATACAAGGACGTTTATTGTCACATGCATATAGTTACTGGAAGTAAGAAATGCAGTAAAATTATGTCTGGTGTCAGCCTATTTGTGCATTCATGGGGGTAAAAAGTGCAGAAGAGGGGTTTAGTAGATTAAGTGGCAAGGGCTGCATAAGAAAGGTGGGGGAGGATTGGGATTGGGGGGGGGGCACCAACAAGGAGCACCCAAGAGCAACAGGGGCAAGGAAAAACTCCCTTACCAAGGAAGAAACCTTGGGCAGATCCACGGCTCAAGGGGCTAACCCAACTGCCAGGGGTCTTGGTGTGTGTGTTGGGGGGATGACAGGGGAGATGGGATAGTGTGCTGTGTATGTAGGGAGGGGGGGGGCAGTGTGCAGCAAGTATGTAGAGGAGGCTTACTGTAGCAAGCAGTGTGCTGTATGTATGTGAGGTGATGACAGTGATGATGTAAGTGTGTGTGTTTTGTGTGTGTGTGTGTTTCGGATGAGGGGTGGGGGGGATTGGGGGGGCAGAAAGGCTAGGCAATCAAGGACATGGGTAGATAGATGGAGGAGAAATCAAAAATAATAAATAAAAAGTTCTATGGAGATGTGCAAAAGTTGGAGAAAGTCAGATGTGTGTGTGTGTGTGTGTGTGTGTGTGTGTGTGTGTGTGTGTTTTGACGTGTGATGAAATAAGAAAACAAATAAAAGGTCTGTAGCATAGGGAGAGGGATGTAAAAGTGCTAAAAGTCATGTAGGTGTGTGTGGGGGGGGGGGTTTATGAGTGCTGAGGAGTGAATGAGTGCAAATTCAGTATAGTGTGAATTCAGAGTTAGGAAATGTTTGAGAGTGCTGAGGAGTGAATGTGTGCAAAGTCAGTATAGTGTGAGTTCAGAGTTCAGATGGCCTGGGGATAAAAACTTCTCCTGAGTCTCTCAGTTCTGGCTTTGTGACTACATAAGCGTCTTCTTGATTTCAGCGGTAGGAATAATCCATTGTTAGGATGAGAAAAGTCCTTCAGAATCTTTTGGGCTCTTAGGAGTACTCTTCTGGAATAAATATCTTGTAGAGCAGGGAGTTGAGTTCTTATAGTATGTTCAGCTGAGCGCACTACTCTCTGCAGAGTACTACAATCTCTAACTGTGGAGTTCCCATACCAGGTGATGATGCTACCAGTTAGAACACTCTCAACCGCTGAAGTGTAGAAGGCCTTCATGATGGATGTAGAAACTTTGAATTTCCTTAGCTGACGAAGGAAGTAGAGTCGTTGTCTGGACTTCTTCAGAACATATTGAGTGTTAACAGTCCATGTTAAGTCTTCAGTAATGTGGACACCAAGGCATTTAAAACTTGTGACTCTCTCTACAGGTTGCCCGCTGATCATTAGTGGGGTGTAACTGTAGTTCTGCTGCTTCCTTCTGTAATCCACTACCATTTCCTTGGTTTTATTGATATTCAGTGTCAAGCTGTTAGATTGACACCACTGTGCCACCTCATCAACCTGATCCAAGTAGAGCTGTTCATTGTTGTTACTAATCAGGCCCAAGATCACTGTGTCATCTGCAAACTTGATGATGGAGGTATGACTACTGTTGGCTTTGCAGTCATGTGTGTAGATGTTGGACAGCAGTGGACTCAAAACACAGCCTTGGGGAGCACCAGTGCTGATGGTTAATGAGTCAGATGTCGGGCGGTAGTCATTCAGACATGATGGACTTTTGTTTTTCGGTACTGGAACAATAACAGACTGCTTGAGGCAAGTAGGAAATATCTCTTGAGCCAATGATGTGTTAAAGATATAAGTGAACACAGGAGCTAACTGAGCAGCGCAGGATTTCAAAACCCTGTTAGAAATTCCATCCAGTCCAGCAGCTTTTCTACAATTAACCATCCTAAAGGCATTGCTCACATCGACCTCAGAGACACAGAAAGGTGAAAGGAGTATCACTGCTTCCATGGTTCGCCTCTTTGTAATGTAGAGCCATAGGGTATTGTTGGTTGCTTGTTCTTATAGCATATTTGTGCTCTGCTAATCTCTCTTTTAGCTTACGCTTGGTTCTTCCAATATAAAAACAGCCACAGGGACATTCAAGTCTATAGACAACAAATGAGGCATTACAGTTAATAAATGAGTGTATACTGTATTCACGATTTGATATCACATCTGTAAAAAAACTGGTTCTGACCATATTGTTACAGTGATTACAGTTTCCACACTTATAGTTACCTCTTTTTTTGCCTGGCCAGGTGTTGTTCTCTATAGGAGGCATATAGCTTTTCACAAGACTATCTTTTAGAGTAGGGGCTCGTTTAAAGGCGATAGTGGGTACCTCCAGCAGTGCATCTCTCAAGAAAGTATCACTTTTTATTATGTCCCAATTCTTCTTGATTATTTGCTTTATTTTATTGGCTTGACTACTATACTGTGTAACAAAATAGACTTGGTTTGGCTCTTGTTGTCGCCTCTGTTTCTGAACCAACAGCTGTTCTCTGCTGATTTCTTTAACTCTACTGTAGGCTGTATCTAAGGTCTAGAACATGTTAAAATATCACCAAGAGGGGGGGGATAGACTAAAAAAACTTTTGCAAAGAGAATCCTTTTGGCACTTTTTACCCCCATAAATGCACAAATAGGCTGACACCAGACATAATTTTACTGCATTTCTTACTTCCAGTAACTATATGCATGTGACAATAAACGTCCTTGTATCCTTGTATCCTCTAAAAATCTTTGGGATAGAACATGTTAAAATATCACCAAGAGGGGGGGATAGACTAAAAAAACTTTTGCAAGGAGAATCCTTTTGGATTTATACTTTAAAAGCTAACCAATACCCTGGTCTAAACTTAGAATTGGATTTTTCTCCTTTTTTGTAACTGACTATACACATGTCAATGTTTTGCTATGTATGTGTATCTATATTGAAAATTTAAAGTGTATCTTGATGTGGACAATGTGGACAGTAGTGAAATGTTGAAAGTGCAAAATCATTTAACATCTGAAACTGCACATATTTATTAGATCATGAAATGAAATCTTTCTCACAAAGTAACCTGTATCTGTAACATGAAATGAAATCTTTTCCACAATGTAACCTGTATCTGTAACATGAAATGAAATGAAATATTTTTCACAATGTAACCCGTATGTTTAACTTGTTTTATATAATGTAACCTGTTACTATACGTGTTCATTTATATTGATATTTTAAACTGTATCTTGATGTGTAAATTGGTAAAATATTGTAAATGTGATTTTTGTCTTTACTAAAGTAACTTGTAATTGCACTCTGCCAGGTAACACCTGTGCAGATGAACACCTGTGCTTCTAGGTCATGTGACCACATGCAGACATACTATAGAGCATGCAGCCTACGGACTGCCATTTTGAATTTGCCCTGAAGAAGGCCACAGAGGCCGAAACATGTTGCCATGTTTTTTAATGGATAGCCAAATTTAAAATAAAGGCTTTTTAATTTATATTCCTTTTGAGTGCCTCAGAATTACTGTTTAGGTTGGAAACATTTTGGATCTCCAAGCTGAAGAGCACCAGAGGAATACACATCTCAACACCCAAGCAGCACTCCTAGTAACTCGTTTGTCGCTCATTTCAATATCGCTCGTTTCAATTTAGGACCTTGCAGTTGGAATTGTCATTTGCTTATTCAAAGTCTAAAGACAGTCCAAAGTAGCCTTGGCTATTCGAAGTGTCCGTTTATTGCACATCATTTTTTACGTAATTTTGAAGAGCCACTGCATACCTGTGTGTGTTGGCGTGTTATTGCAAAATCATTTTATACAAGCAAACCGCAGACAGGGGGTCTTTATTGTTGAGGTCAGACATGTTAACACATCTTGCACTCGCTTAACTTGGGCCCTGCTTCTATCCTCACTGGTAGCTTACAGTACAGTGCTGTGTGGGAGGGGGAGTGGCTAGCGGCGACAGCATGATCAGCTACAGACAACGAGAGGCAGATAGAGCATGATGTCACTTATAGAGACCAGAGACCAGTTTTTGAGTCATCGTTGCACCAGTCGGTAACGCTTTAGAATAACATGTGCTTATTAGGTATTAACAGTGCATAATAAGCAGTTAACAATTCATTACTAACAGTTAGTTAACTGTTGTTATCCTTTAATAACATTAACTAACTGTTAACATGCAGCTTGTAAGTGGTAATAAGCAGCCTTTTAAGTTACTTACAAGCATATTTGTTAACAGTTGTAAGTGTTAATAAGCAGCTTGTTAATGCTTGTTAATGGTGTATAAGACAAAGAGATGGATAACTAATACGCTTATAAGACCTTAGGTGGTTAACACTTACAACTGTTAACTAACTGTTAGTTAGCTTCTTTGCTCGCTTTGAAGCACAAAACAGCACTTGCCCACAGAAGACCCCTCCCCCTCCACACGAGCAGCCCCTGTGCCTCTCTGCCGACAGCGTGAAGAGGACACTTGCTGCTATCAACACCGAAAGGCAGCAGGCCCAGACAACATCCCAGGTCGTGCGCTGAAGGACTGCGCTGAGGAGCTTAAGGATGTCTTCACAGACATCTTTAACACTTCCCTGAAGCAAGCCATCGTCCCATCATGTTTCAAAGCTGCCACCATCATACCTGTGCCGAAGAAAACTGCTCCATCCTGCTTCAATGACTACCGCCCCGTGGCACTGACACCCATCATCATGAAGTGCTTTGAGCGGCTTGTCATGTCACACATCAAATCCATTCTCCCCCCACCCTGGACCCCTTCCAGTTTGCATACCGAGCCAAACGGTCCACAGAGGATGCAATCTGCTCTGCCCTCCACCCAGCCCTCACCCACCTGGAAAAAAGAGACTCATGTAGGATTGCTGTTTATAGACTTCAGTTCTGCATTCAACACCATAATACCACAACAACTCATCTGCAAACTTGACAAACTGGGACTCAGTACCTACCTCTGCAACTGGCTACTGGACTTCCTCTGTCAGAGGCCTCAAGTAGTACGTGTTGGCAATAATATCTCAAGCAGCATCACACTGAGCACGGGGGCCCCTCAAGGCTGCGTGCTCGGTCCGCTGCTCTTCACCCTGCTGACTCATGACTGCACCAACAGGAAAACAACCTCCTGCTGAACGTCAGCAAGACCAAGGAGATTGTTGTTGACTTCCGGAGAGGTCACACCCAACACCTGCCACTGACCATCGACGGTGCTGTGGTGGAGAGAGTGAGCAGCACCAAATTCCTGGGGGTGCACATCAGTGAAGACCTCTCCTGGACCACCAACACTGCATCACTGGCGAAGAAAGCTCAGCACCGCCTGTACTTCCTGCGGAGGCGAGCAAGTGCTCCACCAGCCATCATGACCACATTCTACCGAGGCACCATTGAGAGCATCCTCTCCAGCTGTATCGCTGTGTGGGGCGGAATCTGCACTGAATACAACAGGAAAGCCCTGCAGCGCATAGTGAACACAGCTGGAAGGATTATTGGTGCTTCACTCCCCTCCCTGAAGGACATTTACACCTCCCACCTCACCCGCAAGGTGACCACAATTGTGAGTGATGCAAGTCACCCCGCTCACAATTGATGTTTGATCAACTGCCCTCTGGGAAGAGGTACAGAAGCCTGCGCTCCCGCACCACCAGACTCACCAACAGCTTCATACACCAGGCTGTTAGGATGCTGAAGTCTCTCCCCCCTCCACCCTCAGCTACATAACATCCTAGACTTTGGACCCACAATGGCTGCCTTGCACCACTCCACTTGCACTACTCCACTTGTACACTTGCACACTTTGCAACTTGTTGTTGTTGTCCTGTTGTCCTGAAAACACTTCTGAGCACACTTCTGCTGCTCTTACATAACTTGCACCACTATGCCACTTGCATACTTAGGTCAAACAGAACTACCTCAGCCATTTACTGGCCTGACTTTTGCACTATTATATTGACTGTCTGTACTGTATGCACAATTGCACATTTTCAACTCAACTTCTTATTTGTACTTTTTATATTGTTTACTTGAATGTTATGTTTGTCTGTGGACCTAATTGGTAAAATATGTCTTGTCTCCACCGTGGGATAGTGGGAAACGTAATTTCGATCTCTTTGTATGTCTTGACATGTGAAGAAATTGACAATAAAGCAGACTTTGACTTTGTTAGTAATGAATTGTTAACTGCTTATAATGCACTGTTAATACCTACAGTAATAAGCACATGTTATTCTAAAGCGTTACCCAAATGTCATATGATGATGCATCATTTCACAAAATGGTTTGACTTTTCTATCATCAAATTATTCAATAGGCTAAACATAGTCTTAACTCAAAGTTTTAGGCTTATGTTATTTTGATCAGCTACAGACAACAAGTGGCAGACATACTTACTTGTCACTTATAGGCTACCAGAGATTGTTTTCACATCGTTGCAAATTGCATATGATGCATCATTCCATAATGATTTGTCTCTATCATCAAGTTATTCAATAGGCTAAACATATAGCCTTGAGTTGACTCAAAACAGCTGTTAGGCTTATGTCATTTTGATCTGTCACAAGAAATGTCACATGCAGCTACTGTATGCTTAAATTCTGCTCACTGCACATTTGTTATATTATAATATAATATTCAGTAGCCTATTCATTATTGAATGCTTATGGTGGGAATTATGTTTTTCCCCATCATCCTATTTTTTAAGGCAGGCCTACCTGCGGGCATGTAATTGGGCTACTTGGGCTATTAGGTTTTTTACAGGAATAGCATGTTTGAACGGGCACTGCACTAGTTTAAAATAAATTACGGGGGAAAAATAGCTTTACCATTTAAACTTTTCCATTTTATATATATATATATATATATATATATATATATATATATATATATATATATATATATATATATTATATTATATATTTATATATATATAAAAAATGCGGTGGCTTGTTCAGTAGCTTTAAAACTAATCTAGAAAAATACTTAAAAATCTTTCAACAGTGCACACACAATGTTAGTTAATCACTCCGCATACTTTTAGCTTCACTCTTCTCTCCAATGGAGTTGACAGGGGGTGTGTGTGTTTGTGCGTGTGTGTGTGTGCCCGTGTGTGTGTGTGTGTGTGAATGGGGGCTGTTGAGTTGTGTGCGGCGCACGCCGCTACACCCCTGATCATGTGGTGCGTATATGTGTACCTGTGGAACAAATGTAACTTATTGATATTTGCTACATGTTTTTTTTTTTTTTTTTTTTTTTCACTTATTGAGCAATGATTTGTTCTTAAAATGTTGTATTTGTATATGTGCATGTATATTGTATTTGTGCTTCCTGTGGGACTACAGATGTAAATTAGCCCAAGGCATCAAATGTTTACATTTATGTTTTAACCCATTCATGCTGGATGCTGCACGACGCAACATTCTATCTCCCGCCTGTGGCTGCATAGCGCAGCATTGACTCTCCCGCTGGTTGCTGCGTAGCGCAGCATGCTTTTTATTTCATGTTTCTAGGCGTGCAGAGGCTTAGATATTAAGGTTTTGGTAGACGTTGACAATTCTTAGTATTTTTTCAGAAAACCCTCAAGAAATAAGGTTATTTAGTCTAGAATGCCATAGGATTCTATAGGTGTTTTTAGCAGGCATTTCAGGAGTAAATGGGTTAATTGCACACTGTCCCTTACAAATAAATTGAAATTGAATTTGAGATGCACCTATATACTATACTATTCTCTTATCGGTTCAGATTTATTGATGGGTAGCCTCATTTATTGTGATGTCCAAGTCCAATGTTAGTGTTTCTTTCATGTATGCAGTGTGTGATTTGAGTCAGACGACGGGCAGCTTACCTGTCTTCAGCTTAAAGTTAAATGAATATACCATATACCAAATTCTAATCAGTAAAAGCCTAGACATTTGTTCATCCAGTGTTGGCTACCTCAACTCAACAAGCTAACAGCCTAACCTGAAATGAATTTAGCTGTAACTGATGTCTGCCTTGCAGAGATGGGAAGTAACGAAGTACAAATACTTCGTTACTGTACTTAAGTAGATTTTCAGATATTTTTACTTTACTTTACTATTTATTTTTGAGGCAACTTTTTACTTTTACTCCTTACATTTTAACACGAATATCGGTACTTTCTACTCCTTACATTTTACAAAACTGGCTTGTTACTTTAGTTTCAAATAATTTCAGTGGAGTTACCGTTATTATTTTTCGCGTCAGCGGATGGGAATATAGCCTACGTTGCACTTGACACACCACTTCAAGATGACTCGACAGATTTGGGCGGCATTCATTCGCAGCAAATCATTGCAGCTTGATGGTAGTAACGTTAACGTTAGCACGTTGTAGTATGTCTCAATTAAATTTAGTCAAAAATGCCCTCCTCCTCTCCTCGCCTTTGGTGCTTCCCTAACTTCTAGCTGCAGTGTAGCCTATATCCTTAGCAATCAGTAGATGGAGCATAATAGGGGTATTGAACAAGGATGTAGTGGAGGCAAGTAAACACAGTTTATGCATCTCTTCTTAAAGTTTATCCATCTCTTATTAGAGTTTATCCACCTCTCAAAAGAGTTTATTCACCAATTACAACTGTTAACATTTAAAAATCACATTGTATTATCCACAATAACAATATGTACACTCATCAACAATCTATGAACCACTTAATGCCACTTGTATTGTTATAAACATTGGACAATAACCTCACCATCATCAAACATGTTCTGAATGCCTTTTCTAAAAAAAAAAAAAAAAAAAAAAAAAACACATGGCGCAGTCCACCTTACCATGATCACAGAATTCATAGTTTACCCACCTCTTATTTTACCACTACATTCCTGGGCCCAGTTTCCCGATAACGACGGAGACACGGTCTTACGAGGGTTTTCTACGATTCATCTTACGATCGTTCGTTTGGTTTTTCCGACTGTTTCCCGAATATGCTCGTAGCGTGAACGCGCGTGCACTGCTCTTAAGATGCTCTTAAGGGGAGCTGTCCACGTTAATAGTTCTGAAATATCCTCTGATTTGACGGTGATGTCAGGTGACTGCACGTCACAGCTAAAGGCCTACCATTTAAACTTCGGATCTACACATTAATTCACATCAATACGAAAATAGAAACACTTTGACATCTGCATGTAAGCATCCCAAGTAGGTTATATACCACACAGAGACATAAATAATTGTAATTATTTTAAGATTAGATTGTTGCACCATGCAATAATTTTTCGCGGTGTCACTTAAGAACACGTTTGAAGATAGGAAAGAAGTCGAGTAAGAAAGAGAGGAAATGTGTAGGCTTAGATTTTTATGCAGTAGGCTACAGACTAAACCACATGTTGCTTTCTCTGCTTTTTACCTCATAGGCCTAATAAAATATAGCCTTCACTTAGCAAAGATAATGTTTCATAACTTGATTGCATTTTTGTCCGCTTTTCATCACATTATTATGACCATTAAATGTAGGCTATTTTGCACGCTAAAATCTGATTCATCATAGGTAAACACAATAAAGAATGGAAACGTAAGTTGGATTATGTATTCTAAGTTGTATTTCCTCTGTATGTCCTGTTGGTGACCTCAGTGAGAAGTACTGTTAAGACGCTCTTAGCCGGTAACGAGTACTCTGGAGCACTCGTAGATCTACGAGTGTTTTCACGACGCTCTTAAGCTACGATGGTTTCGGGAAACAGTCGGCAAGTCTTAAGACGTTCGTAAGAGGGACTTTACGACGCTCTTAGGCTTAAGATGCTTTCGGGGAACTGGGCCCTGGTCTTGAAATACATGTATTCACAGGAATCCATAGGAATTATATATTTGTGTTGTTTTATCCAATATTAGTTGTGCAGATATATAGTCCATCTTATACACACCCATGAAGCCAACAAAGAAAATGCAAAAGTAGAGACTTTTGTGTAATTATTCCATTTTGTTTAGTCATTCTATATCAGAACCTGACATACAATCCAAATAGTCCTCAGAAACTATTTCTGAACCTCAGAAATGCATACTTATTGTCAGTATTGCCTCTGAAGTAGGCAGTGCAATGTTGGGGGGGGGGGGGAGACTGAGAGACTGGCACTCTTGCACTCTAGTAACATTTGTATGGTCCAGGTACCATTGCATAAAAAATGGTTGTCATTCACAAGACTACTTTTACTTTTATACTTTAAGTAAATTTCCAAGCCTGTACTTTGTTACTTTTACTTGAGTAAATAAGTTAAATCAGTACTTCTACTTTTACCAGAGTATTTTTAAATATTATATTTTAAATAAGTATTTGTATTTCTACTTAAGAACGGGAAGTGAGTACTTTTGCCATCTCTGCTGCCTTGCTTGGTTTATCTGCTTGTCGTCTTCCACTCATACCTCGTTCACACCTCATTTACATCCAAAGTTCTTCGGGGCCGCATTAAAGTACCAACCCCGAGGCAGGGACTTCATTCAGCTTCGTAAAAGTTCCCAGAATGCCGCATTACGGGGCCGTTCGTCTAAAGGAAACGCAAACAAACGACCCAGCCCCGTAAAAACAGTGCCAGTTAAAAAAAATCCCACTTTGTGGCTCATTTTGTCACCATTTGAATCAGGTTAAATGGCCCCAAATACGCTACCTTAGGACGTGCCACTGTCGTCCCCTCCTCCACCCTTTTAAGTGGATTTATCCATCCATCCACGTAATGTTAAAGGACAGGCAGTAAATAATAAAATCTAAACAGAAAGAAGCTACCAAATGTGAAAATGCGCATAAAATGATTCCGCGGATTTTGCAGCAACACGCCAACAAACGCAGGTTGGGTATGCAGTTACAATGTAAAAAATGATGTGCAATAAACTGACACTTTGAATAGCCCAGGCTACTTTGGACTTTTTTTAGACTTTGAATAAAGAAACAACAGTTACAACTGCAAGGTCCCAAATTAAAACGAGTGATAATGGTCCCGAATTTACGGACGTTTCAGAATGCATGACCACCAGCTACAGACAACAAGTGGCAAACAGAGCATGATGTCACTTATAGGCTACCATAGATTGTTTTTAAGTCAACATATAGCCTAACTCAAAACAGCCGTTAGGTGTTATGTGTAAAAAATGTCACATGTTGCCATGCCTAAATTCTGCACACTGCACATGTATTATAATATATTATAATGTAATACTCAGTATTCATTATTGAATGCTTAGCTGGAATGATGTTTTTCCCTATCGTCCTATTTTTAAAGCAGGCCTACCTGCTGGCATGTAATTGGGCTACGGGCTTCCTACAGGAATAGCATGTTTGAACGGGCACTGCACTAGTATGATAAATGATAAAACCGAAGGTTTACACTGCGATCGTGAATCAAGAGTAACATATTGGGCCCTATCTTATGCCTAGCGCATAGACCTCTCCGGAATAAGTCCCGCCTCCGTAACTTCCGTATCCATCCAACTTCCGGGCATCAAATGTCTATGGGAAATAACATGGCGTTTCGAAATATCATACCGGTAAAACGTCTGTAGGTGGCGAAGTAGAAAAAAATGGTGGGCCGATTGGCTAACCTACAGACGTGTCGATGAGAAAACAAGCTGTGGTCAGGTGCATGCTCACACCTTAAGAAAAACCTAAGGTGAAATGCTGTATTTCAGTATTACATTTTGGACCATGCGCCTGGCGCTCTTATTCCACCTTATAACTTGCAAAAGTGGACTGGACACACCCTAAATGCACTTACAGCATACGCTTCAGACCATGCGTTTTAGATCATTAAAATAGGGCTCATAGTTGTGTCCATGACTGGTCATAAATTTTAAGAAATGTGTGCATGCATGTAATTTTATGGGGCCTAGGGTCTAAGTCAGTTATTATACAGTATACGGGTTATTTAATCTTGGCTAGTATAAACTACTAATTTATGATCAGTTTATCAACTATGTATACTGTATATGTGATCTGGATGTTGGGTAACCAAAGCTATGTTCTTCTGGGCCTTCACTTAGCATTCAAAAGCTTAGAAATTAGAATCCACCTATGGAGTTTGATACCCAGAGGAAATGCCACATGAAAATCTCCTTTACTCTTTCACTGACTTCACCCCTACCTTCTATTGTCACTGTTTTGCTTTGTGTTTGTATTCCATCCTCACATGTCCACTTTTTTCCCCACAGCTTGATGGAGTGAATTTGCAGGGCTTCACCAACCAGGAGGTTTTGGAGGTGATGAAGAAGACCAGCCAGACAGTCACCCTCACGCTTGTACGCAAGATTGCTTCAGCCAAGCCTGATTCCCCTGAAAAATCCCTGGACAAGGGTGAGTGGCCACATATGAATAGAATCACACATGCCCGTCAACTGTAAAACTTGAAATGTGAAATGTTCATATTTCCAATACTGGTTTTAATGGTCTCAAATGCTAATCTCACCACTAGACATGACTGGCATTCAATATGCATGTAGAAAAAATTATTATTTTCTTTAAATGACTTAAAAGTCTGTCATCAAGTGTTCCAGTGAAGTCTATTTCATTTTTTTATGGTTAAGTATGTATGTTTGTTAATATGTCTGTTGCCCCAGATTCCATCAAGAAAGACTATCACACTGTGTGCAGCACAGTTTTGGTCTATGTCATGCAAGGCTTTTTCAGAAGTGAAACTTTCTTGTTGACATTCTGTTTTTGTCATTTGATTTTCATGCATCTACAAAGTAGGCTACGTAGTTAAACCTGTAAATCATCCTTGACTTAACAGCCTGAGTATTGCTCCAGTTTTGAGTGTCTGATGTGTTTTGTTTTAAATTATAAGGTTGTGTGTGTGTGTGTGTGTGTGTGTGCGCATGTGTGCGTGTGTGTGTGTGCAGTTCATAGAGAGTCCTCTCGGGTGTCACTGAAGAGATCATCAGAGGTCAAAGTTAGATCTGACATACCGAAGGCTGTTGTCACGGAGTTACTGGAGTCAACTAACAGTGCTTCAGAGCCACAAGCCTCAATCAATGGTGAGTTCCCATAGTCTCACTAAATCCTGTGTTATGAACAGACATGTTTCATGTAACCTTGTAATGGGGCAGATGGGTCAGGACACAAAAAGTTGTGTATTTCACTGGTATTTACCTTAATAGATCTGTGTGAGTAAGAATCATAGCAGTACCACAAGGATGAATGCTTAATTCAAGTACACACAGTTGCAAAACCTTTTCTAACTAGCTGCCTGATCTATACAGGTGATTGCAGCAAAAAGACTTTCAACCTCCACCCTGCCATAGCTATCCTCAAGCAATATATGCTTGTCTTGATCTTAATTTCACTTAGTGCTAGTAAATTCAATTGAAGAAAATTGCCTCAGATCTTTGCCACCTAGTTAACTGTTATATTGAAATTCTGGTTAGACAGTGTCAATCAGGGAAAGGTTTGGTTTGTGAAATTAGGGCAACAACCCCTCTGACAAAAAGCATCTACAGTAATTCCAAAGAGCTCAGCAGCCAAACAACAAAACAAAACAAAAAATCAAACTGTGACGGCCAGTAATCAGAGTAAAGTGTGTTGGTGGTTATGGCTTGTAATGTCATAACTACTTACAGTGCAACCGGAAAGTATTCAGACCCTTTCGAGTTTTCCATAGCATAACATTTTGTTATATTTCAGACTCATCTTGAAATGGATTCAATTCGGGGTTTTTTTCTCATCAATCTACACACAATACTCCAACACTTTGCAAAAAATCAGGTGTTTGGTGTGTTTTGTAAATTTATAAAAAATAAAAGTCTCAAATATTCCATTTACATTAGTATTCAGACCCTTTGTTATGACACTTGCAATTGAGCTCTGGTGCATCCTACTTCTATCAATGGTTCTTGAGATGCTTCTACAACTTGATTAGAGTCCACCTGTGCCTAAATTAATTAATTGGCCATTATTAGGACAGGCAGACATCTCTTTATATCAGGTCTCACAGTTGATGGTGAACGTATGTCAGAGTGAAAACCAAGCCACAAGGTTGAGACAATTGTCCGTAGACCTGCAAGACAGGGTTGTGTGGAGACACAGATCTGGGCAAGGATACAAAAAAAATGCAGCATTGAAAGTGCCCATCTGAGTGACATCTGAGTACTTACACAGGACTGATGGTGTACCACACCCACCTAGGCCAGTAACCAATGCCTTGAATGATGGTAAATGTTGACTCTTTAAAATCTGTACATCGTTGCCATTGACTGTTTGACTCTGAAGAAGAAGCATGGGGGTCAAACCTCGGTTTGCACTAATTAAAAATCACTTAAAGCTTTGTGTGCTCCGGTCCTGCTCCTTGGGTCTCCTCTTTTGGCTACTGCAAACTGCTTTACACTCTTCTTAGAGAACGTTTACAATGTCAATGTCAAAACAGCTTGTTACATTGAGATACATAGTATCGCCATTGCAGCAGATCTAACATCGGCTACATTATGCTACTCCATTTCATTGGGAACGCATTTGAGCGTGCACAAGAGGGAGACAGTGCGGCAGGTTCCAGCTGGCTTGTCATTGTTGATAATTGATATCTCCTTTTTATAAGAAACTTTTAAAAGGAAATTGCGATGGTAACAGTAGTTCCCACTACTGACCATTAACTGTGAGAGTGCACAGCCATAGGCATAGCACTAGCCTGGCAAAAGAGTCTTAAAGTGACAGTGCACCATTTATAAATAAATTAAACAGCATCAAATTAACAGTATTTCTTAAGAAATTAATTTTCTACAACAGAATTACTTTGTCATTATTATCATTTAAATGATATAAAATGTTATATTTCTTAAGACATTAATATTTTAAAAGAAAATTACTGTGTCATTATCATTTAAATAATAGTGTTTTACTTGTGTCACAAATATACACGCTTTGTGGTTACTCCTTAATTTGGTGATATATTTTGTATTTAATATGGCCTTTAAGAAGCTTTAGTCTTTAGGGGGGAAATATATCTGTTTAATTGCGATTAATTGCAAAATTAATTTCAAAATACTGTATGAGATTAATTCGTTTATTTTTTTCTTCTTCTTTTTATCGTTTGACAGCCCTTGCATGAAGATTTCAGTAAAAGTAGATTATGGCTTTGTCTAGGGTGAGCTGGTCTTTGGACACCTTCACCTTCCACTCCACCTTTCTCTCTTATCAACCTTATTCTCTTCTTCTCTCAGAGCTGTCTATTGGTTTGTCTGTAAACAAGGTTACACAGAAGCTACTTGGCCAATTATCACGAAATTTGGGGGAGGGGTGTGGCATGGGCCAAGGAATAACTTAAGTTTTGCACCAGATCTGAATCGCAAGGTCTACAAATGACTTTTCTTTTCTCTTACATTCAATCAATCAATCAATCAATCAAACCGATCAGTTCAGTTCAGTTCGGATCTCATTCAATGCCATTGTCGTACTGCAATGAACCAGTGTTTTAGGGTACTTTACAGAGCCCTGAGTCCACAGCCTCACCTAGAGCAAGCATTAAAGTGTCAGGGTCAAGGAAAAAAACAGATTGACATGTTCTGTGGTAGGCGGTTCCAGAGGCAAGGACCATAGACACTAAATGCTGCCTTCCTATATTTTTGTGTTCTCACCTCGGGAATGACTAGGAGACCAGTCTCCGAGGACCTAAGTGGCCTCGGTGGAGTATACAATGACCGCATATCTGATAGTTAGTCAGGTGCTAGCCCATTGAGCGGTTTGAACACAAGTAAAAGGATCTTAAAATCAACTCTAGAGCTGACAGGCAGCCAATGAAGACGGGAGAGATGTGCGCTCTCTTTTTGATTTTGGTAAGTACACAGGCTGTGGTGTTCTGAATTAACTGTAGCTTATTTAACGTTTTCTTAGGTAGACCAGAAAAACGAGCATTATGGCTATTTTATGTTTCTGCGTCAAATCAACGCACACCTTCAACAAATTCTAACTTTGTGTCGAGGCAATGCAGACTGCAAAGAGAGATCCTTGTCATTGGGTCCCAGCACATGGCGAATCAAATTTTGTAATTTTTAGGTACCTTACAGGATAGTCAAACCTGTTGCAAAGAATCTTGTCAGCAATCTAAATTTTGAACACCATATTACAAAGCTTGTGCAATCTTGTTTTTACCCACTAAGGAATATTTCAATATTAAGACTTATTTCATCATTTAAAGACACAGAAACCATCTTACATGCTTTTATCTCCTCACGCCTGGATTATTATTAACAGTCTTTTCACCTGCCTTTACTCAAAAGTCCTTACATAGGTTTCAAATAGTGCAAAACTCTGCTGCCAGGCTCCTTAATAAGACTAAAAGGTATGAATACTGTACATAGCTCCGGTTCTAGCATCACTACACTGGCTCCCAATAAGCTGGAGAATTTAAAGCTCCTCATGGCCTTTCCCCTGGTTACATTTCTGATATGCTATGCCCTATAGTCCTACACACACATTAAGGTCTGCATGCAAAGGTTTATTAACTATTCCTGAGTCGCGGCTTGCTCATACAGGGGACAGATCTTTTTTTGTCCCAAAGCTCTGGAATGCATTGCCTGAGCAAATAAGGTTAGCTGATTCTTTTAAATCTCTCCTTAAAACTCACTTGTACGGCAAAGCCTCTAAAGTTTATTTAAGTTTCATTTTTGTTTCGTTTTGTTTTGGTTTTGCCTTGTATACTTTCGAATTCCTGTACTTTTTTTTAAAGATACATTTCCATTATTCTTGATATGGTCTTATTTGTATTGTTTTTAGACATTTAATTCTGTTGTGTTCTGTTCAATTATTTTATATATGTAAAGCACTTTGTGACTTTGTTACAAAAATCGCTCTATAAATCTAGATTATTATTATATTATGTTCTCTGTCGTCATAGAATCAAATATGTAACTTACAGTAACAAAATACAAACATAAACGTTTAAAACAAACTTAACTTACCCTTACCTGTCCTGAAATTATTTTAAACCCAATTTTCTGTCTTGCGGTCAGCTGCCGACCCAAGTGGCCTGGTTGAGCGTGAACTGAGAGAAAAGTGGGAGCAGGCCCTTGGACCACACTATGATGTTATGGTGAGATACTTTCATTAAACTGTGGCTGTTTTTTAAGTGTTTCGTGGGATTTTGGCAGAAAAGGGCAATATTACAGGACCATGTCATTGTTTAGTTAGTAATAAGGCTAATACTGTATACTGTTTTTGATGCTGCTTTGGACCTTAGGTTTTGCAGATGGACCCTCTCATTGAGGATGATTCAGAGCTTCAGAAATGCTCCAAGGTAGGGAGGCATTTGCTCATAAATTTCGTGGATGTGCGGGTAGAACAATTTTACGTGGGTTAACTTAGGTCATATTTCAGTTCCTAGAAATTAAACTTTGATTAAGCACTTTGTAACTTGGTTTTTGTGTGCTGTTTAATGAAAGATTATTATTATTATTATTAGTAGTAGTAGTAGTAGTAGTAGTAGTAGTAGTAGTAGTAGTAGTAGATATAATAGATATATAATATTTAAGGAAGACAAAGCTTGTGAACATTGACACATATTGATATGTCTTTGTTTGTTTCCTCACCGGTATGGTGGCTGCTCAGTTGCATCCAATACATACCATGCGTCTAGGAGTAGAGCTGGACTCATTTGATGGACATCACTACATCTCCACTGTAAATCCTGATGGCCCTGTGGCCAAGCATGGCTTACTAAGGCCAGAGGATGAACTACTTGAGGTGAAAAACAATGTGCTGTCATCTATTTTAAGCACACATGCTTCTTGTGATTGTGATGTCCCCACAAGAGAAGTAATCTGTTCTGGTTTGCTGTCTTTGAACGGATAGAATTATTGGCTATTAAGACCACCATGTTTGGCTGCATTATCTATGTAGCTATTCTTTGTCATGTTTTATTTTGTCAGGTTTCTCTGAATTTTGTTTTCATGATGCATCAGACTTTGCAAACTTGCATTATTTGCCCAAAAACAGGTTTTGTCTAGGTTACTTTCTAGTTAACTAAAAATAATCTTGACTAGGATCTCTTGGTATTGAGATCAAGGTTGCTATGCGCATTAAAGTTTACAAATCAGGTGAAAGTTTGTTTTTATGTGCCCAATATGATCAAAAGTTACAATTAAATGGCCCCAGCAGTGGCGCGACTGGCTGGGGCACCTGCACCATACGCCGGCGACCCGGGTTCGATTCCCGCCCCGTGGTCCTTTCCGGATCCCACCCCGACTCTCTCTCCCACTCACTTCCTGTCAATCTCCACTATCCTATCTAATTAAAGGCATAAAAAGCCCAAAAAATATACTTAAAAAAAAAAAAAAATAGTAATTTACAATTAAATTTTGTTTTAACAATACAGTAGGAACATTTGTAACTCCGTTACCATGTAACATATATAGTATGCCTTAGAAGTAAGTCAAAACTAGCCATAGTCACAGAATCTTTGGTCATATTATAGGAAACAAGTATACAAGTAAAGTAACACTTCTACTGTATATGAGTTTTTTATGTTAGATTTTAAGAACCACATGTTTGATGATGTTGACTTTTATGGCAAAAAACTGTATGTTGATTTTCTGTAACTCCATTACTGAGCACTTTGCATCCCAATTTGTTCAACAAAGAAACACCTTTTTGCCTTTACTTTGTTCATGGCAATGCAGTAATAAGTTGAGAATCATTATGAGTGCCTACACCATAGCCACACGCAGGCTAACACGCAAACTCGGGTCAAGTCAGGTCAGATCAATTCGTGTCACAGATATGGAGCGCAGAAAGGTCATTTTTCATCACTAAATAAAAAATGCCATTTATTTCCGTAAATCACACACCACATATTTCTGTAAATTGCTCAGCCCTAGAGTATCCCTCCAACATGGCAATTATATTGCCAGATTCAGGACAGTCTGCCCTACACACACATGAAATGCACGTAGAGCTATGAGCTTGCTGTGGTGAGATACATGTCAAAATATAAGAATTTTTATAATACGCTTTTTGTATTTTAATTCTTTAAAAATCAAAATAAAATCAATGCTAGTACTAATACATGAAATGATGGCAGATCTGAATAGCCTAGACTCTGCTGAAAAAAAAACAATATATAATATGTGTGTGTGGCACTTACAATGACCAGAATAAATCCTTATGAATAAAGGTAGTAAAAATGCCCTAAAAACAGCTTAGGGTTCTAAGGGTTAATTGCTTTGTAGCACCAAAAAAAACTAGTGGGAGTGTAACTTCATGTTACCGCATGATCTTCACCCAAGACTAAATGCATGTTGAGAAGTGATGTTCGGCATGCAAACATAATGCAAGCAAAGGTCTCTTTGACTCGCTGAATGTGATCAAAAGAAGTGCATTGCTTATTTATATCAAGCATATGGTCTTTGGCCTATCTGATTTTGGCCTTCCAGAAAGTCCAATAATGTATGTATGTGGTATGTGTGTGTCATGTGTAGGTGAATGGCGTACAGCTGTATGGGAAGTCTCGTCGAGAAGCAGTGGCATTCCTAAGGGAAGTACCTCCGCCCTTCACTTTGGTCTGCTGTAGACTGCTGAGTGAGGAGGAACCAGAGGTGCAAGACTGGAGATGTGACAGCCCAGTGACCAGAAGACCAGAGCAGGTCTTGCACAAATACACACTCACACAGGAGGGGATATCAGCAGTGAAGTGAAGAAATAAAAAACTTAAGTTCACTGCAGGGAAAATATCTTGTAAATTCACATATGGCTACATGGATGATGATACATGATGCATACATGATATTTTAAAGGCAGGATAAGATCAATATCTGAATAGGAACAACATCTGAAGCATAGTTTGCTATATTACCTGGAATCCTCTTTACATCCCGATAGCAATCAGTTAATTAAATGCATTGAGTGGGTCGCAACAAATTATTGGTTAATAATCTGTCTGTGAACTCAACTTGCCTAATTGCATGCGCTTAGCAGCTGCACACATTGCGTGTGACTGACTGCAGCTTCCCTAAGCACAAGGTAGCGCTAGCGAGGTCAATAAGCAAAAGTTTCCATAGCATGATGGGTAGACATTGAGATTGGCATGCTGAAAAACAGAGGTTGACATGATGTATGGCTCAAAATGAAAATATGATGTATCCGAAAATTAAAACTTTGGTAAAGTGTAGCTAGAATACAATAATAATGTAGAGGTAACATTGGTTGTAAGATTTCAATACAATTTTTCCATTGATAACTGGAGTATAAGCCATAAAATCGTAACCGTCCATGGTAGACCGAAAACCAGCTATGACATGACTTGCCGTTTATATGAGCATATACAATCACTTAAAAGCCAATTCGAAAGACCGCTGTTCGCCAGCAGCAGCAGCCATCTTCTTTGTTTTCAAGTAGCAGGGAATTCACGCGGAACCGTCGCAACTCTGTTAAGTCCGCCCACCGACTTTATACACGATGTGATTGGCTTGACCAGAGTTTTATTTTCCAGCTCGCAAGCCAACAGAGAGTTGCTAGACGACCCTGGCTGCAAATTACATTTGCTGCCGCTAGGGTGCTTCTAGATTTCTTGGCTACATTAAAGCACTACCCTACCCAAAATCCCTTGCTATGGAAATGTTTATGCCTTAATTCTAACCGTTACTACTGTGGCTTGCTCCTTGCTGAACAAGATGGATGATGGCAGTCAGAGCAATGTGTCACTATCCGATGAAAACCTTGAAAGTTGAATGTACTCAATGGAAACTGTATTGTCAATCTTGTTGTCTTACATTCAAAAGTAAGCATATTAAACTTTCATTATGTTGGAATGTAGGGAAATATATAATTTGCAATGGCTGATGGGATGAAAAGTTCCTTTGCTTAAAAATTAATCAGTTTTTCTGTTTGCTCGACATGAAATGTTGTATGATTTCAAGCCACATCATGGTCTGGTCTAAAAGTCTTTATATATGGATATTTCCAGTCATCAATTGGATAAATTTATAGGAAACTTACTTCTGGAAACTAAGCTCTCTCAAAGAAGGGGCGGGACTGTTGAGCTCCAATGTGTTTAACTGTAGCCAGCTCTGGATGAGACTGAATCTGGTGCCTTTAGAGATTGAGAACTTGGGAAATACTAATTTGTACAGTTTGTATTATTACTAATTATTTCAATTATAAGCATTGGTTTTACACATACATAGTTTTGTTCTGCTTTATGATCCTTAATTTCCTTAACTTATTTTTTTAATTTTATTTCTGAAAACATTTCCACCAGGAGCTGATCAGCACATCTGTATCTATGGTAGAAAGTGTACATACAGCTCCATGTCCAGATAACGGAAATGGTGAGCTTAATGATGGTGCTGCGTTTGATGAAGATGATGATGACGAAGACGGAGAGCTGGCTCTCTGGGCCCCTGAGGTGCAAGTGGTGGAACTGGAGAAGGCAGAACATGGACTAGGCTTCAGCATCCTTGACTACCAGGTAAGGAGACTATCCTTTCGTGCTTTTTTGTCTATGCACCACATTGAGTCGTATAAGGCACAAAATACATAATTAGAATCACAATTTCTCAGGCCAGCATGGTGGTCTTATTGCCCGCTTTGCAGGAATATGGTATGGGCCTGTTAAAAACATATATATATATATATATATGCTACCATTAAAACAAGTTAATTTCTGTGTTTTTGCAAGAAAATTCAAATGGCCTGAACCTGACCTTTTGTCATTAGGCTATGTGTTTGTATAGCTGAAAACTGTGCTGTTCAAAGAAACACTTTTCAGTCCATAATTGTTAATTCAATTAAAGGCATCCTATGCAAGTTTATTACCTTAATAAAACAGCTTCAAAGTAATTTTGATTGTAAACAAACTTATATAGTTTATAGGGATAACAGGGTTTAATAGGGAGAATCGTGTGCCTAGCATAGCTGGCAGCGCCCCGCAGGCCCGAGAACCAGCTTTGCAATTTGGCTGTTGACACCCCGGTGACATCTTGCGGTCGCGAATCGTGAAACATTACCTGGTCAGTAGATATGGCTCTTTGGAGATTGACTTTGCCTGTTGCTAATCCTTAGGCTCCAAAACAAATGCACACGTACCGTGCTCAAGCTGTGAGAAGTACAGTATTTACAATGGCAAGGTAAAATATAAATACTCCTCAAAACTAGGTGGAGCCCATCAAAAAGAAACTGCATTTGATACCTTTACGTCTGTTCTGTACAAGAAACAGAATGTATTTTTTTTTTACAGAACAGAACCCCATATTTCACAGAATAGCCCTAACTGGCTGTAACCAGTATATAATGAGAAGGTGGAGGTCTTAGTATAGAACAGTTCAGGTGGATCAAAACATAATAATCTCTGATTTGAGAAACAGATGTCTCACAGATCTTCAGCTCGCAGTTTTATTAAATATCACCCTGAAGATACACCGGTCGTACCTTCAGCAGTGCTCTCAATTATGCAAGACCTATTTAGGTAAGAAGCAGTAAGGATGTTGATCTGCAACATTTGTATTTGCTGGAAATGGATTATTATTTGATGAATTTTATGTGCTATTTTGTTCTTGAAAATCAACAGTGTGTTATTTCTAAGTAATGACTTCTCTTTAATACCATGGTTTGGTTGAATTGTGATTCATCCTTCAGAATGTCAATTAACTTTAGATACCGTTATTTTATATAAATTCGCCAAGTTTGTTGTGAAGTTTAACTTTCATGTTAAGTTATGAGTTATGTTACATATGAGTTACATTATAACCTAAATGAAGTGGGTATCTCTTGCTCTAGCCCGTTGGTGCTCACGGAGCAGAACCTCAGAATCAATAGCAAGTCTTGGGCCACTTCAAAAGACTGAACCCACAGAAGGACCGGAGCACATGAATAGTTGAACCTAGCTTTAATGGTGCTGGTGTCTAACGTTTCTACGTAGACAGCATCTTCATCAGAGTCAAACCAAGGTTGGCCATATGGCCATATTACCACCTCGAATTTGTATTCATCTCTCATACCATAACGGCTGTGTTATCAGTTATCTCTTACATGCTTTCTATTCATTTTGTGACTCATTTGATTGATAGAATATGTTTTTTTTAAATATACATAAAATGTATAATTTTCTTGCCCATACTAAACTGAACAGTGTGTTTGCAGTGGTAGTGTGCTAGTGTGAAGAACGGTCTCTTGATTTGTTGTTTTATAGACGTTTATGAAGTTTATTTGGGCTGATTTATCTAGGTGAAGCACATTGCATGAAGTCATTATTATTTTTAGATAATAATTTTGTAAAAGCTCACATAAAGGTTATCATTGTATATGGCAGACCAAAATGGGTGGCATCAAATGTATTTTAAACTTCATCTGATCCTATGCCTGGGGCTCAGTAACTTGTCACCTCAGATGAAATGCTGTTGCCATTGTCACTAAAATTAGTAATTTTGTATTGGCTCTAATTATTTCATTTATTTTCACATTATAAAATATTTAATATAAGTCACTATGGGCCCCATGGTCTTTGTGTGACTTCTATAGTGGGTACATATATTGTTGAAATTTGTTTTGGTGGAAGTTATTTCAGGGAAATCATCTCAATTTTGCCAGTACCCAAATTTCTGCTGTCCTTGCTATTTACATTGTGAGAGAATGGCAATCTCTCAGTGATTCTGATTTACTGATTTATGGTCTGTGCTGCCCTCCACAGGATCCTCTGGATGCCACACGCTCCGTCATTGTGATTCGTTCATTGGTTCCTGGGGGTTTGGTAGAGCGCAACGGTGGCCTTCTCCCTGGTGATCAACTGGTGTTCGTTAATGATACATACCTTGACAGTTGCTCCCTCACCCAGGCTGTGGAGGTGCTCAAGGCTTTGTCACCTGGCAAAGTCTATCTAGGCATCCGGAAACCTCTGGTATGTCCAAGAATGTTCCAACTCGCAACACTTCTAGTAATCTGATGACCTCTATATATATTACCAGAGTGTCATATTGTCTTTGTTGTGAATGACAAAAAGCACAGTTATTTGTATGTGTGTGTGTGTGTGTGTACAGGCAGATGAAAACAAGACTGGGGTAAAAGACTGGCAGTCTGGAAGGGAATGCATTATTGAGGAGCCTGAAGTGGATTATCCGCTCATTCACAGCATCCTGTCTACCCATAAGGTACATCTACATCTCCATCTCTTCTTGCCATTAACAAGAAATGCTGATATTGATAGATGACAGAGCTGCTGTGCTACATGCTACTAATACGAGGAAAGTAGACTTAGGCAAGGTGGTGCAGGACGTCAGTGCGGCTGCGTAATCGAAAGGTAAATCGCCTAGTTGGAGAGACCTGATGTGACCTAGAAAGGGCTCCCAGATTTTAGAGAATTTTGCAATGGAACCACGGAGGGAGTATTTGATTTTTTCCAGCTTCATAAAATGGAGAGCATCCCCTATCCACTGGGAGTGAGAGGGAGTGCGGGGGTTCTTCCAGTGTAACAATATAATACGTCTTGCTAACAGTGAGAGAAAGGCCACAAGTTCGCAAATGTGGACGTTAGCTGAACGACTCGAGGGCGGGACAAGCCCAGAACATGTGACCGAGACTGGCAGGTCCCAGATGGCATTTGTCACAGCATGAATCAGTGCCAGGATATATATGAGCTAGCTTACTTTTCGACCAGTGGACTCTGTGAACAACTTTGCATTGTAAAACTCCATGACGAGCGCAAATAGAAGATGAGTGAACCCACTTCAGGGCATGATCCCAGACCGCAGGCCCTATCTCTATATTAAGATCTGACGACCATGCACCGCGTAGAGCATCAGATGATGAGAACTGATTAGTGAGAGGAGTGGTGTAAAGTGTTGAAATAGTATCTTTGAGGTTAGGATTAGTTTTGAGGATAGTGTCTATAAGGGTGGGGGGAGGGATGGCAGGAAAGCCAGGAAGGTGACTGCAAACAAAATCTCTCATTTGCAAATATCTAAAGAAACTAGAAAATGTAATTCCGAGGAATTACCAGTGCATGAAAATGCAAAACATATAGTAACATAAAATGCAAAACAAACTTTTATTTGGAAACAGTTGTGGGTACAGGAAACAGTTGGCGGGAGTCATAGTTGATGACAACTGACAGTTGAAATGGCTGAACAGTTAAATAGTTGAGTAGTCTAAATAGTTAAATTATTTAATAGTGAATTATTGTAGTGAGGACATTTATTTTGAAACAGTTGTGGGCAGAAAGAAATATTTGAACAAAGCTCCACTTCAAAGCCCAAAGTCCCCCCCCCCCTTAACTTTCGAATTCTCCCACTTCCCAGGTGCTCATGAATACACCATCAATCGTTGTTATTTTGGACATAAACTTCACTTCTGGTCTCCGTGGAAATGGGAAAAGGCATGAGACTTTGGTGTGGACTTGGGCTATAGGAAGCAATGGAGGGACACAAATAGGGTGATAGCCTAGGCTACAAACACAGGATTTATACTGTTCCTTCACAATTATTGGGTTACACATGCACAGTGGTGGTTCCGGGAAATGGTCCAAAAATCGTAAGACGTTTGTTACAGGGACTTTACAAACTAGTTAGGCTTACGATGCTTTCAGGAAAGCAGTCTTCCCAAAGAGCATTAGGAGGGAGGCATGCTCCATTACCCCATCACTGTCATTGCTGTGTGGACTAGTTTATTTATTTGCGATATAACTGAAACCCAGCTCCAGTATGTGATATACTCCCTATCGCTGCTTGATAAAATAACATCAACACTTTCTGCTCAACCCAAAACACCGTTCTTTGCAGGAATTAGAGTCGTCTATAGATCTTAGTGCATACAGATTTTACAGGGACATTCCAAGACAGTTTATAATCAATATGTACAGCATAATGTCTGCAGATTGCTGATGGTGTGTGTTGTTATAGGGTTTTGAGGATCCCACTGCAACCTTGAGAAAACAAGAGGATCTTGGAAATGACCCAGAGCTGATCTTAGACAGCATGCCGCGCTATGCCTCCCCACTTATTTCCAATGATGACTGCACCCCCTGTTTCTCCTCCCACCTCATCATAGAAGACAACCAACCTGACCAATATAACTCTTCCTTGGACACCACTGAGGACATGCCCAGCTTAGAGAAGGAGATGGCTGTGGATGAGGAGGAAAAGAAGGAGGAGGTTCAGCAGCAGGAGACTGCAGAGACAAATGAAACCATATACCACAGACAAGTCTTATCAGGGGAGGATGATCAAACAGTGTGTGACCTTATTAGCCTTTCACCTATTCCCCCTATGCTAGAGGAGCAGGTGAGTGCAGTACCCATTCAGTCTATCAGCAGTTGTAGTTCCATATTTTATCACCAATAACTTGTACAATCGTTGCAATAGAATCTAAATCACCCGTCCGAAATAGCCAACTTGGCAACTGCTGCACAGGAAGCAATGCATGGCACACCTGCGGCTCACCTGGCCAATGTGTGATTCTGTGTACAGCAAGCTGGGAGGACAGCAGAAGGCTAGTGCATTCCAGCACTGGTCGTCCACCAGGTGGTGGACAAGGTGACTGTTCAGTCAGGCTTGGAGCTTGCGCATGTGTAGCAGGCTGAGCAAGCAGACCCAGCAGCCTGAGGCAGTGTAGGCGTATACTGGCCATAGATGCCTTGCAGAAAAGAGCCAGACAAGCATGAACGTCTGCTTGCCTTTTATGTGTCAGCTTGGCTATCATGTGTGTGGAGGCAAGCTCGAGTCGAATGAACGCCAGCTGTCATGTAGGCGTTAGGGAGCACTTTATCCAGTTCACCTATCCAAAAATTTTAATATGGGGATCCTCTACAAATGGGGCATTACCTATTGACTACATTGGATGTCATGGAGGCTTAGGCTTTATTTGAATAAGTTACAGGTTACAGATATTTGATAATTGCCTATTCACATTAAAGCGATGGTTCGGAGAAATTTACCCTAAGGTCCTTTGCACCATGACCCCGAGCCAAACACCCTCCCAGAACCTTTTTTCCCTTGGTCGAACCCTGGTCGAGTAGCGCTGTCAGAAACTAATGACGTTCTGCAGTCGTGATGGAACCAACTTTTATCTCGTAAATTACCCCACTAATAATGCCCTGAATGGTACGAAACTTCTGCAGTAGTACAACTATGACCTTTAGTCCAATAACGAGGCATTAGAAAGTTTGTAAGTACACCAGGAGTTTAGTTAAATAAGACTTGCCTGATTATCTGCTACTATACCGCTGCGTTGACGTTTCTTCCGTGATTTGGGAAAAGCCCGCAAAAGTAGGATGTTCATTCTTGGGTGTTGCTTGTTACCTTTATTTGAGTTCCACATTTCTGCTCTGCCAAATTTGTACAATAACAATACAATGTGAAACCATTTGTAAATGTGCAAATTAAATATTGTTCCTTTTTTTACTGACAGAAAGATGGCGTAAAAGAGAATAGTACAGAAGTGAAAGAGACAGCAAGTCCTACAGCTCTGCCTACAGAGTCACTTCCCAGTAAGCTACAGTAACACATGTACCATATCATGCCCATCTGTTTCAACATCCGGCCTTTATAGCATATACTCATCATGTGTTATCTTTCAAGCCAGGCCTTTATTTTGAATGGGTCTTTTTGTTATTTACGAGTGACTTGGTGGTGTATGAATTTAGATAATTAACTTTAAATGTACATGATTTTTCAATGTGTGGATTTCAAAGTGTGGATCGTTTTATTTAACCAGCATGTCCTTGCCAAGATTTTGAACCAGTTCATGGAACGAAAACAAAAACCAGAAGCAGTTGATAGATTGCTAGGAACAAAAACGAAACCAGAAACTTTATTTTTTTTATGTTCTGGAACAGACCCCTTACCAGATGAATTTAGTCAGATTTTATGAATCAGTGTCTCCCCTGTATAATAGGGTAGACCTACTAGTTGATAAAAAGGATTTTTATATCTAACATTATCTAACTGCCTTTGCCTTTCTAGGAAAATATCTATAAGCCTGTCATGCAGTTGGTAGCACCATACATAGGTTAGGCTATTGCAGGGCTTAAAGCAAGGACTTTTTCTGTGCCTGAAGTTAGGCTATCAGGGATTTTTGAAGATCTAATATTATTAATGGCCTACTTTCAAATCTCGGTCCACGTCTGAATTCTGGCACAGTATTTTTAACAGTTTGCCTTGATATCTAATGTGCTTTGATTTAAGCTTTAAGGCTGTTGGGGAAAGCTCATAGTAGGCTATTGTGCCACCGGCCATAAATCAATTTGTAAAGGCAATGTCATTTTTAATGCAATGTTATTAACCGCTCTTCTATAACGTTCTAACCAGTTACCATTTAGAGGAGAGACCTTGGAACACAGGACCAGGAACGAAAAAATTATGTTTTTGCTCAGAACGAACCGAAAAGAAATCCATTCCGTTTTCAGTCCCTGAAAATAATTATTAATCGTTTTATTTCCGGTTCGGGAACAGTAATTTTAAGGTAGAACGCAAAACCAGAAACATTAAAATTCTGATTCTGCTCGGAATAAACCGAATGAAAAACAATTCTGGTTTGAAGGTCCGTTGCTGCAGCCATGATACTGCTATTAATGCCTCCATAAACAATCAGAATTCATACAATTATACTTCTTTCACTGATGTGATTTTGAAACATCTCTGTGACCAATCTCTCAAATGTTTACTGTTTTTCTGTCTGTCTGTGTGCGTGTGTACATGACTTGTTGTTTGCAAAGCTCTGCCAATATCGTCAGGGATAGAGATTGGTGACATTTGGGCAGAAGCTGACCCCCAGGATGGAGGACTGGAAAATACACACAAAGAGTAAGAAATAACCATGAACATACACTAGTATTTTAACACATCTACTGAAACAATACTAAATTGTTAAAATTTAAAAAACAGGTTACAATGCCCTAACCTTTCTTCTTTTCTGTCCAACTCTGGCTATTTGTATGAAATGATATACAAAATGTCAGTTATTATTATTGCAATACCTTTAAAATGAATGTGTCAGATGAGATTTCTGTGGGTCTTGATAGTTAAAAAGCATTGAACGCAGCTAAACCGGCACCGACCTTGGGCTGATACCGATATCGATATCTAATGGCTCTGAATGGGCGATTTTGGGCCGATATTCATTTATTTAGCTGGTCATTTAGTTATTTGACTGGTAATACACAAACTTACACAAAAGGAACCATGTTTGCAAATATCTTCCATACGTGAAGCAACAGGCTATATATAATAGCACCATAGAGTAGCCAAGTTAATCAAACTTAAAAGTAGAAATACGTGTTGTACATACTGTACATGTGATATGGGCTAAAAAAACAACTGTGAATAAGGTAAGCCATGTGTCCAGATGTCACATAACAGTTGAATAATGATTCCCAGCGCAGGTAAACCCAGTTGTACTGTAAGAGGCAGAGGATGCATGTTCACAGACAGTTGCATGTGACATATTTGCGAAGTGTGCGTTAAGAAGAAGCTGATGTGCAGCAACGGGAGAAAGAGATCAGGCATGAAAACTCCTCACCTTTCGGCGAAATTCGCCGTTTTGAATCCAAAATAGGGGACTTACGTGGTTCGCGCAGATCCGATGAGAAAATATTGTGTGTGTGTGTGTGGGGGGGTATGGGGTTACAACTGAGTTTACAAATCACGCGCAGATGCGAACGCATCTTGATGCGTTGTAAGACAAGAGCCCAATTAAAAACTTGTCTGATCCAGTAATGATTATGTGAATGCAGCCCCTATGCATTTAGCCTATTAAACAGTGGAAGCTATTTTTTCCGCGGATGCAACGCGAACAGAACACTTGCGCTGGAATAGCCTCCCTGTCTGTGTGACTACAGATATATCTGAAATGTCAGCTGGAATGTAAGCCCGGCGAGGAGAGATGCTTATTGATGTCACACGTGGGCTAGTTGAAACTTTCAACTTCTGTCAGAAAAAGACGTTGAGATTGGTGTAGTAACGTAGCATAGGCTGTTAATGTTAGCGATATTGGACAGAAATATAGACATAACGAGTTCATTTGATGAAGAATACGTGCAGTTTGAGCCATCTAGATCGACAAAAGGTGAAGCAAATAGGCATACTTATCAGTATAGAAAAGGCTAATGTGAATAACTAAATAGTTGAATTAAATGCTCCTAAACTGGGCTGGTGCGTTTTGTCGAGTTCAGAGACAAAAGCAGTGTTTCACAGGGTAATGCTGTTTTTTAAGGCAGCCGTGGCCCACTGGTTAGCACTCTGGACTTGTAACCGGAGGGTTGCTGGTTCGAACCCCGACCAGTGGGCCACGGCTGAAGTGCCCTTGAGCAAGGCACCTAACCCCTCACTGCTCCCCGAGCGCCGCTGTTGTTGCAGGCAGCTCACTGCGCTGTATGTGCTTCACCTCACTGTGTGTTTACTGTGTGCTGTTTGTTCACTAATTCACCGATTGGGTTAAATGCAGAGACCAAATTTCCCTCACGGGATCAAAAAAGTATATATACTTATACTTATACTTATACTTAAGAAATGTCTAGTGGCCTGATCAGCAGGCCTAGTCTGTGTCTACAGGGTTTAACATGTAATGTGAACACTGTTCACACAATTTATTGGTTGGTTAAACACACTAGCACAATGTCACAATCTGTAAGTAGCCTAGGCTGCAGGTTAAAACATTTCAAACCAATTTTACAAATTAAAGCCTAGTCTACCCTACCCAACTTTATTTATTACCTGGTTTGGTCCAACAAATATTCTGACTTACCTTATTCAGACTTATTCTAATAGTCTGCTATGAAGTGTCCATTAGGCCTATGAAATCTTTAGAAATGTCAGATAACTTCAGGCACAAAGAAATAAAGAAAGAAAGAAAGAAAACTCATGTAGATTACTGAGGAGGAGAGAAGGGCCAGGCTGAAGCATGTTGCCAAACAGCGCAAGTCGGCCCCTTCACACTTAGGCCCAAGCCAAAAAGATGAAAATAAAGATATTTTTTTGTAAAAATTAGTCATTTTGTATTTTGTTTTCTTTATAAATCTCTGGTTTTAGGCAACTTCATACTCCATGGAAGCTATGCACTATTGGCAACAATGTCACTCGTGCTTGTTTTGCTATGAAACGGCCATTTCCTAGCCTAGAAATCTAGACGCGCCCCTAGCGGCAGCAAATTGCTGCCAGGGCTAGTCTAGCAACTCTCCGTTGGCTTGTGAGCTCCAGAAATCGAAACTTAATCAGGGCATTGAAATCGTGTATAGAGTCTTTTGGTGGGCTTAACATAATGATTGATGGCAGAGTTGCAAAGGTTTGGCTTGAATTCCCTGCTACTTGAAAACAAATATCCTATTGCGTCCTATTGCGTGCAGAGGGAATTTGAAAGACAACTGATTATCCCGCCCCTCGGACTGAGCACTGCGAACGGTGAGTGCCCAGACCCTAGATTTTAATGTGGGTCTGGCTCGCCAGGCTAGCCATTTCCCTCTTTGCGCGCCCTTCTCACCTTTTTCACCCCTGACCCGTTTTCATGCCTGAGAGATGACTGACTACTGCAAAAAATAAATAGTCTACAGCCTATAAATTTAAATAAAAGTCACTAAAATATATTTTGTGTTCTTGGAAGCCTTAAGATTAAGATTTGTACGAGAGCAACAAGAGAAGTCCTATGTTTTCAACAGGCGCAATGTGATTAGATTAGATTAGATTAGGAAAGGGGTAGAAAAGCTATGGTTCTTTCCATGTAAAGTCAATCAGGGAATGAATCAAGGCCACAGGTGATTTTAGTGGAAGATATGTAAAGGCCACAGGTGATTTTATGTGGCAGAAACCAGTCTGTAAAGGTGGCTCCAGAATGACAATGTCACATTACTGTAAGGGCCCTATTATGACAGTCTAAAGCGCATGGTCACTGGCAAATAGTTTAAACAAATTTCAGGGTTTGTCCAGTCCATATTGGGTGTGGTTTAGTTATGAAATGTTATGAAACGTCCGACGCGCGGTGCAAGAAGGTGGCCCTTATGTTTCTTAATCAGTCATGAGTATGTTTTGGGCGTAACATCATTTAAACCAATGAGAATGACATTTGTCATTTCCTTTAACGGAACGCAACTTCTGCTTGCACGCGAAACCATATGGTACAGTTATTCCACTAAACCATGCTTTACTAAAACCTAGCATAGTATAGCCCTTCATGAATTTGCACTCGTCTATTATTTGAACTCATTGGCAAAGTGAAACTAACTTCACTGTGGTGTCAGTCAATGACAAAACAGTTCTACACAGTTAGTTACTTTCACTATTGACTGACAATCGGTTACCATCAAAAACATAGGCTGGAAAAAGCAACATGTACCCTAATAATGTTCGAATGACTGAATAAAAGAGCGTTTATCCTGCAGAGGAGTTGCTTATATCTCTTGACAGTGCGTCTTCAGCTGTGCTCAAATGTGTCTCTCTCCTCTCGCCTAATCACTTTTAACCGTCATTACCAATTTGCAAATGATGGTGAATTACTACTCATTGTGAGATGTATTTCATAATATCTTTATTCTAATTATGTTTCCCATTTTATTGCATGGATGTGCACTGGTGCGCATTCATGGATGATAGAAGGATGGTGCACCCGACCATATCACTGTTAATAATGCACTCTTAAAATAACATATGAACAACTCGCCATGGACTTCAGACCAGGTCTCTCTTGGTCAGTGGCGTAATGCGTTTTAGGTAGTTTACGATAGCGATTTTTAGACAACGTGCCAGACCACTCCCTACAGTAGGTTGTTCATTGCCACACCTCCTGGCGCATTGTTTAAAAATAAGACGTGCAAAATAAGAAAATAAACTTTGCGCCTGGTGGAAAACGAGTTTACTGCCATGCGCCAGGGTGGAAAATAGGGGCCATAGTCACATGGAGGGGAAAAAAATAATATCACCACAATCACCGTAGGTGAAACTGCATACAATGTGGATGTCATAAGGATTCAGTGATTCAAAATGTTTCAATTGATGACCAACTTAACTTCTCTAAGCATATAGCCTCAGTCACAAAGTCATTTTAATGTATATGATATATTTATACTATTCAGAATATCCGACCCTATCTCATCATGCCATAAAACCTCTCTTGCAGGCCATGGTTCTTTCCATGCTGAACTATTGCAATGCAGTGTTTGCTGTCCAACCTGCAAGCATTATGCAATATTATGCAAAATGTAGACCAGTGCATTTATATTTATTTGCATGTGTATTTGTTTGTTGAATAACACATTTTTATTGTGACACAACTTTAAAGATTATAACATTCATAATGACATATATTTCAGGTCTCAGCATTCAACAACCAGTGAGAAAAAGAAAAAGGGTCAGACAGTACCAGTGGCCCCTAGAGGAGAGCAAAGGTATGGCTGGAAACATGGATGGAATAGAATCATGTTCATCCATGTGTAGCCATTTAGTGTATAGATTCCCAAAGATGCTTACAGGTGTTCAAAAGTTTAGAATTCTCCTGAGTTGTTACTAATTTTGATGGGAATTGATGCCTTATTCAGAACAAAGGCATTTCATGAATTTAAAGGAGAATTCCGGTGTGATATTGACCTAAAGTGTGTTGAAACATGATACCGAGTGTGAACGTATGTCTCATAGCTCATCTCGGCTTGTCCCCTGCACTTAGAAATCTGGCGCTAGTTAGACGATGCTACCAACAGTTTTTCGATGGAGGTGCCTCGGGCATCGGCCTAGCCATGCAAATAAATCACTGTTTTCCACCATTTACAAGGCTCAAAGTAGCTCCATAGATCATTGGCAGACTTCTGAGGGCCTTGACATTTAAAGCGAGACATTGAGAACTTTGAAAAAGCACTGGTAGTTTATTTACAAGACGATTTATACAGACAGTACCTTCATGAAGTCTACCGTTCGCCGCCATCTTGAATTTAGTCATGATAAGTCGTTGTTTTATTTGGATTGTGCAGGCCAAGTCGGGCGATAAGTCGAGCGACGAGTACGAATGAACAGGTATGATAAGGGACCAGATTCCAAAAATAATTCCGTGGAAATGCATGGATTCCAGTTGCTGCTACTGGAAACAACCGGAATCCATGCATTTCCACAGAATTATTTTTGGAATCTGATCCCTATACATATAGGGATCATTTACATATGATGTAAAATATACAGTGTTAAAACAGATAATGTAAAGATAGTTACAATGGTTTTGCTTAGGTAGACATGGTTGCTGCAATGCTAAATAAAGCTGTTTCTATGATGCTAGGGTAATTATGTTGGTTGCTATGGAAACTGACATAGATGCTTTATTTCAATGGTTGCTATGTTGGTTGCTAGGTAGGTGGTGGCTTAATATAGTTGGCTTGAGGCATAGTTGATGATAACTGACAGTTGAAATGGCTGAACAGTTAAATAGTTGGATAGTTTAGATAGTTAAATTATTTAATAGTGAGTTATTATAGTGAGGACTTTTATTTTGAAACAGTTGTGGGCAGAGGAAAGTTTAATGGATGTTGATAGGCATATTGTTTAATGGATGTTGATAGGCAGATTGTTTAATGGATGTTGATAAATAGTTTAATGGGTGGATAAGTGAATGGTTTGAAGAAGATGGATGGATATAAAGTTGGATGGAATGTGCCTTACAGTATATCCTTGTAGAATGGAGAGACAGAGAGAGAGTTGGCCTAGTTGAGCAGCTGGCAGTTGATACAGGTGCAAATTAGCCCTTTATGATGTCATAGTGCCAAGTCTATGGGGAAAATACGATTGTTTTTTGTTAACCAAATAAATGTCAGTGTCCCGCTGGCGGGACGGTTACCCCCCCTCCCCCACCTCCCCCCAACATTCTAAATCAATTGTATACAGGTTCTCAGCTTTCTATAGAGGTCCAGCACTTGATGGTTGACCCCAAAAGAGGTGGGAACAATGCCCTTGTAAATAGGCACAGTGCAATTTCAGGCAAAAAAAATACTGACAACTATATTATATCTCAAAAATAAAAATACATTGCTTAAGTGTCCTTTTCAAGATCTATGTTACAAAGTTTGAACGAAGTTTCTACGTTAAACGGTTGAAGCTTAATTAGACGCAGACATTTTGGTTACAAGAATAGTAATAAAAGGAAGGAGAATACTTCGGATAACAGAACAGTGCATTTTAATGCACTGTAAATAGCCAATGATAATTTGACAAAGAGCCATGGCCCACAGAAACTCTATGGACTAGTTGCACGAAAGGCTCTCGGTGAGCTTGTTTGTTTTCTGTGGATCCAGGTGTGTTTGAACCTGCCGCTATTCTGAATGTAATTAGTATCTATACGTCCCTCTTTATTGTAACTGTGCTGATTCACTAGGTGCAACACCTAACCGGGTCCCTTTAAAGCATGATGATTAAAAGTGTGTCCATTTATGGGTGACACTAAACTTTTAAACATTAGTATGTCTGTATAAATTATGTTAATTTATTTATTTTAGAAAAAAGTAAAAAATATATGTGTGAGTGTGTTGGTGTTTTCTTGTGTTCGAAGTTTCTTGCCCCAGAGAGAGGAGGGGGAGGGAGAGGAAACTCCAGCATTTAGCCACTGGGGACCTCCTCACAGGCAAGTTTTTATTCTTTTATTCTTTAAATCTTTTATTTTAGAGATGCACAGTGCATGATGCAGTATTTCCTTACTTATTCTGATTGTTTCTGTACAAGCAAATGGGATGATTCCATGATTATTGATTGCTGATATTTTTGGCCTTTTTAAGCAAACAGACAAGAAAGAAGGAAAGAGAATGAATTGTTTTTATTCATTTATTTATTACTGTTTATTTTCTCCTTGACTGTAACTGGCCTTTAAAGAATGAAATCTATAAAATAACAACCTCATATTAAGAAGCAGAACAAATATCCTATCTACATGTATTTTTTTTGGACCATTTTGCTATGAACTACTGAACCAAATATGATTTAGTTTAACATTATAGAGTGTTAACTTGCTAATTTGTGACAGACAAAAATAAAAATATATCAAGTTAAAGGAACCATATGTAAGATTGTGGCCAAAACTGGTACTGCAAGCACTTTCAAAATACTGAAGAGCGGTGTATCCCCTCCCCCCTGATTCGAGGTTGCACACGCGGATGGCGAAACACTACTGACTTTGTGATTAGTAGATAGGTGGATGGTGGCGCATCAGGCCAAAACACAACATGACATGACAAAACACAACATCAACAACAGTTGAGGGCTGCGA
Source organism: Alosa sapidissima (assembly GCF_018492685.1). NCBI lineage: Eukaryota > Metazoa > Chordata > Actinopteri > Clupeiformes > Clupeidae > Alosa > Alosa sapidissima. Next base: position 2,939,365 of record NC_055968.1, on the reverse strand, counting down.
CTTCACTTTTTAAATGACAATATCCTGGCTGGACTACTGTTGTCAGTGATATAAGTATTTGAAATTAACATGATTTCTTAATGTCTAGTGACATGTCAGGGCCATTTTATGATTAGTTGAAATATTTTTCTTACATACGGTTCCTTTAATGTTACCCATACCAGCAATAAGTGACACCTGCTGTCTTTAGAACTACAGGAACCCTCATCTGCCCCCTCTGGTCTTGCTTGAATATAAGACCTTAACTGGGCCTTTTTTCCTTATGTTTCGTGCTGTAGGGTGGATGTGTGGCAAGAGCCTGACGAACCTCTTGGGATTAGTATAGTGGGTGGACGCACACTAATCAAGCGGCTGCGTAATGGAGAAGAACTGAAGGGAATATTCATCAAGCAAGTGCTTCCGCTCAGTCCTGCTGGACGTACTGGTACACTAAAGACTGGAGACAAGATACTGCAGGTGATACATAGTGTTCATTTTGTCACCTATTTTTATTTTAGTCTTAGTCTTGTGACGAAATGTCCTTTTTAGTCTTTGTCATATTTAGTCTCGTCTTTTTTCGTCAACAATAAAGCTAGTCTTAGGTATGAGCTACACCAGGCGCGTGAAGGGGTCCGTTCGTGACGCGTAAAATCCATTTTAGATGAATGGTCTATTTTTTTCGAACGTACGCCCCACTGTCACGTCTGGTGTAGCTACTTCCATTGATTATAATGGAAGCTAATTATTGCAGCAGACGCAACGCGAACGGAACGCTTCAGTTGTTTATTGGGGGCCTAGCACTGAAGGTGCAGGACCCCATTGTGTTTCTATGTATTATTATTATTCTTTCTTCTGACATGGAAGTCTATGGCAGCCCATAGAACCATCTAGTAGAAAGTTATGAAATTTGGTACAGCGGTTGGGGACCTTCCCATGATTCATTTCACCAAGTTTCCAAGTCCTGCACCACAACTTGTCTAGCCCAATGGGTCAAAGTTGGCCTTACATCTAGATGTTACTTAACTTTTGAACCCTATGCCCGATTGTTAACATTGAGGTATAGGATTCAAGGATCCAAGGATTCCAACTTGGATGACGCCAAACTCAACGTACACCATAACGTAAATTTCCGCCATGTTGGACCTTCCGCCATATTCGATTTTTATCGAAATCGAAATTTTTCATAGGTCACAAGGGGCACTGCAATACGGGAAGTGAGCTCATATCTCAGCAACCCTTTCATGTCCGAAGTCCAAACTTGATACAGGGACATGGTACCTGACTGTGAGGACGCACAATTGGCGTCATTTGGCCTCTAAGGACGCCGTAATAAAGGAAGTGAGCTCATATCTCAGAAACGTATTGATGTACGATATCCAAATTTGGTACAGGGACTTGATTGTGAAGACGCACAAGGAAATTGGCGTCATTTGGCCTCTAGGGGGCACTGCAGTACAGGAAGTGAGGAAGTTAATCTGGCCAATTGCCATGAAAGTAGTGCTTAGCAAGCTGAGTGCTTGCTATCTTGACATGGCAACGCCATTCCTGCAAGGGTACTGCTACCCCCCATTGCCACTTATTTTCTTTATATTTCTTTATGTATCTTCTTTGGTGTAAATATTTCATAACATGTTGCTTCTTGTCCCATTAGGTTTGTGGAGTGGATCTTCAAAATGCCAGTCATGAAGAGGCAGTGGAAGCCATCAAGGCATCTCCAAATCCAGTGGTCTTTGTTGTTCAGAGTCTGTCAACTACACCTCGGGTAATCAACTAAATCTAAATAGGAACACCCAGGGATATAGTATTGATTTTTACTCAATAGTATCATGGGCTATTACACAATGTACTACAGAACACAATGCCCATGTTACATTTTAGCCAACAAGACTATTATTAAGGTGATACAATACAATATTACAATATTTTCCCAGCGCAAAGTTTATTCGTATTTTGCACGTCTCTTTTTTTGAGCCGAGGGGTGTGGCAATTAACGACCTAAGGAGGGGATCTGGTACCCTGGAAATCCAGAGTTCTCGTGAGAGCACAATTTGAATTGTCTCTGCGAGACACTCTGGCAATGAGTAATGATGCACGTTACTTTTACCCCTTGCATTGCGAGGAACCAATCACATCGGTGTATCTGATATAGGCGGGCCAGATGCGAGCTAAACAGATGACTACAGCGCTGCAACAAAACAGTCAGTAAACATCGGTCGTAGTGTTATCCAATTGCGTCGAAGTCCGGAATCAGTCAGTAAACATTGGTCGTAGTGTTATCCAATTGCGTGCAGTGAGATTTTCAAATGCATGCTTGGTGCCGCCCCTCGAGTTGGGCCATTTTCATTATTCGTGGCCAGACCCTTAATCTTTCTAGATTACCAGGGTCTGGATTTTTCAGGCTAGGGATCTGGCGCGTTGTCTTAAAATCTCTATCATACACTACCTAAAACGCATTACGCAATGGCGAGTTGTTTATACATGTATGTTATTTTAAGAGCACATTATCAACAGAGAAATGGGCGGTGCACAACGCACCATGCTTCTCACATCCACAAACGGCGCACATCCATGCAAATTACACGATTACATCCATTACAAATTACACGATTACAATGGGAAACATAATTAGTATAAATATATTACGAAATACATCTCTCAATGAATAGTTATTCACCATCATTTGCAAATTGGTAATAAAGGAGAGGCAAATATGAAGCACTGCTCTGCAACTCCTCTGCAGGATAAAACATTTTTTATTCAGTCATTCAAACATTATTGGCGTAAACCAGGCTATGTTTTCTATGGTAACCCATTGTCAGTCAATGGTGAAAGTAATTAACTGTGTGTAACTGACACCACGGTGAAGTTAGTTTCACTTTGCCAATGAGTTCAAATTATAGACGAGTGCAAATGTGTGTAGGCTATATTCTGCTTTTTAGTAAAGCATGGTTTAGTGGAATAACTGTTCCATATGGTCTGGCGCGCAAGCAGATTCCTTCAAATGCGCCGCTGACTATGAAAATACCGATGAGCTGTTTAAAGTTGTGCCGCTATCTGTTAAAGGGAATGACAGATGTCATTCTCATTGGTTTAAATAATGTTATGCCCAAAACACACCCATGACTGATTAAGAAACCTAGGAACGCCTTGTTGCGCCATCCGCTCAACGTTTTATAAAGAAAACACTCCCAATGTGGACTGGACATCCCACTAAATTTAAATAACCTTTTCGCCAGTGACCATACGTTTTGTGTATGGTGTGACTGTCTTGATACCAGTGACTTGCACCCACGACTCAGTAATCGAAATGCAAATACCATGTAGGCATTTACTTTGTGCCCAGCACTCTCTTATATACTGTATGGTTGTAGGGTTGGGCGATATGGACCAAAACTGATATCCCAATATTTTGGGGTTGATTGGCGATATACGATATCGATACGATATTGATATTTCAAACAGAAAGAGCGAAGTGCTTCATATATTCACTCATGCTCTAACAGAGCTGTGCAAAAAGGTGTAAACAATAACATATACCAATAGGCATACAGTTGCTCTGAGGGCTGTGCAAATAACAATATTCGGTTGACCCTGATTGGCAACACAGGCCTACAGCTTTACAATAAAGGAAACACAAAACATAGGCTACCGATAAAAGCCAATATAATAAACCAATTGGCATACAGATAGAGCTGTGCAAATAAGAAAAAAGTAGGCTACACAGCACATACCTGTTTGTAAATATTTAACTGCACAAGGAGTAGGGCTGGGCGATATGGACCAAAACTGATATCCCAATATATTTTGGAGCTGATTGGCGATATACAATATATATCGATATTTTAAACAGAAAGAGCAAAGTGTTTCGTATTCACTCAACCAGCTTTAATTATAATGATTTCAGACTGTTCTAACACAGCTGTGCAAAAAAGTGTAAACAATATAGGCCTACAATAGGCATAGGCTACAGTTGCTCTGGGGTCATTCCAAGTGAAAACAGCCAAAATCGGGGTATCATGTACATGGTACCTCTCAGATTTTGCTGAAAAGCGGTGAAAATATGCCTTATGTTACCAAACAAGGGAATCTGAAGTTTCAGGTCAATATCTCAAACGATTTGCCCGTGGCGTCCATTTGAATTTATGGGTGCCAGGGCCGTAATGACACATTGGAATTTCACATTTCATCTTTTGCCATTTTTGGAAGCCAATAATGTCTGTTCTAATAGTGGTAGAAGGCTGGAAACAACATTCCTTACTGTTTGGGTGAGAGGTGGGTCACCAAAGTCCTAACAAATGTTGACGGCATGTGTGTGAATTAATGATCATATTTATTCTAAACAGGATTATTTGTTCTGACAATCTGAGAACATGCACAACATTCGTGCATTTGTAAACCCAAATGTGAACTAATGCATCCGAAGTTGTGCATCTGTGAAATAATTTCTCATTAATAAAATTCTACAGATCGCTTTGATTTTCTTGCACGACTACAAGTTAATTGATACAAGTGCTCGAATCTGCTTCTACGAGTGACGATACTTTTGCTCCTGGCTAGGTGATATAATAGGAGCAAAAAGATTTGTATGTGTGCACGTCGAGCGAATCGATCGAGAAAACAAGGCGGCCGGATCTGGATCTGGATCCTGGATCGCGCTCAGACTACCACTGCCTGAGCTTCATAGTCAAAAATGTTATTTCATTAAAAGAAAGAACAAATATGTATCTTTATCTAGGATAAATCCCATTAGGATCATCAAGTGCCCACATATGGTCATTTGGGGGTCCAAATATGGGGTTCCAAAAGAATCACCTCTGCCGGAGAGGGTTTTTGGACCCCCATAAACCCCCCGCCAGTGGTACCATACCCTTCAAATTCATTTTGGCAAGAGCAAGGTTCCCACATATAACAAATAATCCTGATTAGAATAAATATGATCATTAATTGTGGTGCTAAGGCCACCCAAAAAGTGAAAAATCACACATACCGTCAACATTTTTTAAGACTTTGGTGACCCACCTCTCACCCAAACAGTAACGAATGTTGATTCTGCCTCCAGAATTGTGTAGTACAGGCTACAATGAACTACCACACCAGTTTCCAGCCTTCTACCACTATTAGAACAGACGTTATGGGCTTCCAAAAATGGCAAAAGATGAAATGTGAAATTCCAATGTGTCAATTACGGCCGTGGCACCCGAAATTCAAATGGACGCCACGGGCAAACCGTTTGAGATATTGACCTGAAACTTCAGATTCCCTTGTTTGGTAACATAAGGCATATTTTCACCGCTTTTCAGCAAAATCTGAGAGGTGTCATGTACATGGGTGGCTGAGTTGGTGTGGAATGACCCTCTGATAAAGCTGTGCAAATAACAAAAGACCAAAAGTTGACCCTGACTGACAACGCCGGCCTACATTGTACTGCACAATGCAATATTTTGGGCACAAAAATATTGAAAAACCTGCAGTTTTGTCACACAATGCAGTTTTTTTTACCCGTAAGGGTTTGATAGGGCCTAGATCAGGGGTCTCAAACACCCGGCCCGCGGGCCAAACCCGGCCCGCGTCCGGCCCAAGTCCGGCCCGCGACGTATGTCAAAATAATAATGTAATCCGGCCCTTGAGACTATTTTTAATTGCGACAAACAACGATACTGATTAAAATAGACGATAGTTCCAAGTACGGTGACAAATCTCATTTGTAGCCTACTCTGCTCCACTATGTGCTAGACATCCAGAGCTTCATTCAAACCCAAAATCGCTGCGCAAAGTTTTCAGGAAATACTTGTATTACACAGAAACACAAAGACGTGCATTTGTAATGACGCGGAAGCGATGCAGGCCATAGTGTTGCATAAATTTAAGCAGAAATAGGCCTACACCAAATGTTGAAAAACGTTTACGTGTGATGAAGTCTTAGGTAGGCTATGCTATTCACCTATTCTAAATCTGAAGGAGAATATCCTTTAGGAGATTATGATCGATCGATCGTCTATTGAATGGAGGTGCGTCTGGGTGTATACGACGGTGTCCACTAAGCATACCATGCTTATTTCGACCCTCTGCCCAACATAGGTTGGAGGTTGCAGTGGTAATCGTGATGATAGTGTCCGTAATGGACGTGGTACAGACAGCAGGGCTAGTAGAAATAGGGCTCTAAACTACAAAGTCACCCGCAATATGATGCGAACTTCTGATTACCCGCGAAAGGAACTGATTTGACCAGAATACTTTATTGTAGGCCTTGTGGTTTAGTAATGCATCACTAAACCATACACATCTTAGGTGTTGGTATACATCTTAGGTGTTTTCCTGTTAATTTGTTATGTGGGTAATATGAAAAAAGGAAAGTAAACCTGCTCAAATATGTTCCAGTATTTACTGAAAGGTGCATAATTTGAGGTGCTTGCTATCCAGTGGCAAATTAGATGGGTAAATTTACCCCCTTCATAAACTTTTGTTTTACTCAAAGATTTTTACATTTACAGTAGGACTTTATCTCTGACCACTTTAGAGCCATGGCCTTTTGAAATTTTGATATAAAAATTGAATGGTGTTGCTTTCTTAACCCTGACGCCTATAGTTTGCCAGGTTTAAAAAAGTTATGAGAGGAAAATATTTTTATTTGGTGTGAAACACACACATACCTGTTTTTATGCTTTTCATTTGTTTTATAATTTGTATTAATATTTATTTTATCATTATTTTATTTATAAGCTAAGGTTGCTAGCACAGGTGTCTAAAACTAGATAAAAACACTTGCACTTTCTGTTTGCAGTTGTGTGTGGTATTTGAAAAAAAGAATATTGCATTTTCAGAAATAGCCGGCCCTCCAATCAGATGACATTGGCAGAATTGGCCCCCAGCTCATTTGAGTTTGAGACCCCTGGCCTAGATGATAAGCAAATGTAGCCTATGATGGCCTAGACATGTTGCTATCAACAACAAAAATAGTTTTAAACAATTAGTATACTTAAACAACGTAACTGAGTCACTCATCAAGAGTGTGATAGACGCTACCGTCGTTTTGTATGTGTTCATTTTTGCATGTTCCGGTTCGTAAGAAAAATCCCTATGCACGATTGAATGGGGTTTCAGGAATCATAAAAAATGATGCCCCTAACTGCTCGCGAGTCCCCGCGTGCATATCCTCTTAATAAAATCAGCGTGTAGGTTGTCTCCCTGAGGACTTTAGATCTGCTACTGTATATCGCTAAACGCAAGCATTCATCAGTGTATTTAAATTAGCTAGGCTATGTACCAAAAATTACATTTTACCGTAAGTCGAAGAGCTGTAAACAGTGTTGTAACTTAAATCTGCGTGTACAAAACCGCTTGGAGCTCCAGTGGAAATTTGATTTCACAACGAGAATTCTCGGTCTAGCCGTTGATGTGCCGACGGAATAGGCATCAGCACCAACCTCTGATCAAGGTAAACAAAATCTGACTCGGTGTCCGCCATGTTTGAAAGTTTGTAGTGCTGCGAGGGAGAACGTGCACACGCAGGGGCGCAGTTGAGCAGAGCTGCGGCTATCTGAATGGTCTGAACACAGAAGAGCAAGTGGCTTTGATAAAATGGGCAATTATTTGACATAATACCGGTATTACGATATTGTCTCAACTATATATCGTTTTCAAAAATATATCGGTCGTAGTCGTAATACCGATATATCGCCCAGCCCTATATGGTTGTGCACACAGTAATTTGTACTTACAACGTCTATATGTCTCATGGACATGGGAGGGGGGGAACAATGCTCTTGAATGTTTTAACTTCAATTTGCGAGACATTTCTCTACACCAAATATCTCTGCGGACTAATTTAGCTCGTAGTTAACACTTACCATAAGCTCCAATGTAAAACCGTTAGCTTGTTAATTGTGCTAACTGTGGAACTTCAGTATAATATAGCCATTTATCTCATCTTAGCTGTAGGAAATATGTTTGTATTTCAAGGTGTGACTTGATGTTTAGTTGACATTATGACATGACAAAAGTTAAGCTTGCCAAACCTAGTTAAACAGTCAGCCACAGGCAGCTCAACAGTGACTTCATTCATGACACTCCTGTTAGTAAACTGGAAAGAGCAAAAGCAAAAAAGTAAGAATGTAATGCCTAAATCCCACGTACACACAGATAACTCTCACACCAACCTAATTCTGTGCCTTTTATTCACGTTTGCTTAGAGATTTAATAAGGGGGCGGAAACGTGTAGCAAATGTGCCATTGGTGCGTGAACCCATTTCAAACGGTGGTTGTTCTTACATTTAGCATCTTTAAATTTACTGTCATATTGTGATTGGCATTTAAATCTTCAGGGTTGTTCACTGTGAAACACATTTTGCGTCACTAAAACCATGAAGTATGTTGCTAGATAGTTCAAAAAATGGTTATGTGGTTGTTGTTGCTATAATGTCAAACATTCTGGAAATTTGGGGTGTGCTGCTTCCGTTTTGGCCACTGATGTAGCTACATAGTGGCCCATTGCTGGATTTTTTTAATTTTATTTCAAGAGTATCTTTAACTTGACTCTGGAATGCCATTAGAGCACAGTCCCTTACTTCTCAGTTCTCAGTTCTTCACAAGTTCATAAGAGTTAAATTCATAGATGGGTGTACACTTGTTATTTTGGAGTTTATTGTTTGTCTGATATTGTTGGTTGATATTCATATGAAATTGTTTTACTTCTCTTGGGCAGTTTGAGAAGTTTGTGTAACCTTGCATGAGCATCCTTTCTACCAGTGTTGCTCTGTGGCAGTCTGTGTGTATTTTGCTTTGATTTCACTGGTTCCATCACTTCCTCTCTTGTCTGCAGCCCATCTCTGTGTTGGCACCCAGCTACAGCAAACACAAGGCCAAGAAAAAGGTATCTGCACCACCTACGGTAAGAAAGTGGCTCTATCTTAGGGCTGGGTGATCAATTGATTTTATCAATTAATTTGAATTTGACGTTCAGTTGTTGCAAAAGGGTTCTCCAATGTTTTCTCAGTTAGCCTTTTAAAATGATATCAGATTAGTAAACAGAATGGGCCTTTGGAACATTGGATGAATGGCTGCTGATAATGGGCAATGTAGATATTGCATTAAAGGTCAGCCATTTCTTTCTAACAGTCGAGAACCCTTTTGCAATTATGTAAGCACATAATGTAATCTGAAAACTCAGCTGGTATTCTGTCTATAATGGAGTGGAATGGAAATTTCTAAGTGACCCTAAACTTTTGACCAGTAGTGATAGATCTTCAACATCTCTCTGTTTTGCTCACTGCAGATGACAGTCAGTACAGCAGGGATCCCTCCACCTCCCATGCGTCTACCTCCTCCTTACCGTCCCCCTAGTAGGCTGCAAGAGGAGCATCTTGCCCAGCACAAGGAATTGGAACAGGATATGGGTGAGCTTGCTCTTCTCTTTTCCTTTTTTCCTTCCTATTATTCTGTGTTTGGACGCCTACTAATTGAACAGAGAGGGTAGTATGATAGTACTTTGATAAGTTGGGACGCTCTGTAAAATGTAAATAAAAACAGAATGTTATGATTTACAAATCATGTTAGCCCTCTATTTAAGGCGAGACACTACAGGTGAATAGGGTAACATTTTTAACGAGCAGATATCACTATGAAACTATGAAACATTAACATAAAAAAAAAATGTCATATAAACCAGGCTTGGAATAATATATCAACAAACCCCTATGTAAAAATCTTCTAAATACAGTTGAGCATAAGACTACAAAGTTTGGTGTATGTAAGTGCTTCTGAAGTGGAGATTTCATGCTCAGAATGGGAGAGGAAACTCATTTTGAGAAAACAGCCTAGATAGATAGATAGATACTTTATTGATCCTCAAGGGGAAATTCAAGGGTCTCAGTAGCATACAGACATAACACACAACATGAACTTACAACAGAAATGGTAAACATTAGTATAGTATAAACATATAACTAAACTCCACTGTACAATAAAGACAGTAGAAGATAAGATAAGAAACTAACAAAACTAAATACTAAATACACTATATAAGTTAAATTAAGAAAGTCCAATGTGCTTGAGGGTGATCAAGCATAAGACGCTTGTAGTGACAGGGCCGGGACTGGTGAGGTGCTAAAGGGAGTGAGTGTCATGGTGAAGGTGCAAACAGTAGTCCAACCATAGTCCTTAGTTGTGTGTGCCTGGCAAGGTGCTCAAGAGAGTGGGTGTCATGGTGAAGGTGCAAAAAGTAGTCCAACATTAGTGCAACAGTAAGGTCTAGAGACCAGCATAAATAATATAGACAAATAGGAGAGTAAAGTGTAATGTAGACAAGGTAAAATAAAAAAAACTATTTCAGTGCAAGAACAGGTTAAGGTAACAGTGTAGCAGTAAAACAGTAGTGAAAACATTAGGCTGTGTACAATAGTAAAACAGTAGTAAGCAGTAGTGGGCAGTCAGTACTCAAGTTTCCTTGAAACAAGACAATGAGATTCCATTCTCCGCCTTTTGAACAAAAAATTGATACAAAAGGTTTTTTCATGGATTCTGGTACTGTTGGACATGCTAAATTGATGTCAAATTGTGGTCATATTAAACAAGAATATGATTTTAAATTGTAATATTGAAAATGTTTCAATGCTCTACCTTTTTCAGCCATATATTAAAATCAATGCGTTTTAATACAGAGCAAATGCAATACAGGATTATGAACCATCTCCATGGCATGGAGGAAGATAAGACATGTCTTAACTGGTGTTATATCTTATCTAGAGGTTATATGCTTTTAGAAAATATATAGTTTAGGGTGTTTAATCTGTTTTTCCTGGACAATATAGGCTAAAATGTATCCCCTTTACACTAGGTTTGCCTATACAGAATAGAGGGCAATGCATTGTTCATGGCATGGAGGAAGATGGGACATGTCTTATCTGGTGTTATATCTCATCTGCAGGTTATATGCTTTCAGAAAATCATTGTTTAGGGTGTTTGATTTGTTTTCCCTGGATTGGACATGCCCAAATGTATCCACTTTAAACTAGATTCGCCTATACAGAATAGAGGGCAATGCATTGTGCATTCATGGAGGAAGATGGGACATGTCTTAAATGGTGTTATGTATCATCTACAGATTATATGCTTTCAGAAATTATATAGTTTAGGATGTTTAATTTGTTTCCCCTGGACTGTACATACCAAAATGTATCAGCTGTACACTAGATCCGCCTATACAGAATAGAGTATGTATTATGCAAAGTGTGGTGGAAGATGGGAACATAAGTTGATTGATATTTAATGTACAGGGTATATGCTTTCAGAATATATATAGTTCTGGCTGTTCTATGACTTTAGTGAACCATAACCCTTGCATAGGCATGCATTATATATTTGTCAAAATTAGCTTCTGGTGGCCATCTTGGACGCCATCTTGAAAATGACAAGTCTTTGAAAATGATGAACTGATACTTTAGTCTGACATTTATGAATCAGTGACCTCTAAATCTGATTAAACACGAAAAACACTTTCCTAGGCTGAATAATGCTTCAGATATCCCAAATTAGCTTCTGGTGGCCATCTTGGACGCCATCTTGAAAATGACCCCTTTACTGGGGTCAGATTTTACTAGATGTTTAATATGTTATTAAGTACATCTAAAGGTATCATAATCAGTTGAAAAACCTTTTTTATCAATTTCTTTGAGGTTAGGTGTTTTTTTTTGTTGTTTTTTTTCCATATATTGACCCGCCTAGATCGCATAGCTTGATACAGGAAAAACAGAGCTTTCCAACGGTACTACACATGATATGTTTTGGATCACGGGTAGTACATGCAAGATTAGAATGCTAACTTTTGGTGAATTTAGGGACCGTTCCGTTATTTATAAACGGGGTCACCGGAGGGATTTTGAGTGCTTCAATCAAAAGTTGCACGACCCTCCCCTGCCTGCAAGAACATTTTCAACGACCCTCCAGCAGTGTTTTCCAGGAAGACATGACCCTCCCCGGCCAATTGTCGATACCTTCCGCCCACGCTATAAAGCGCTATGAAAACACATCGACGTAAGCTATCGTTCTAAACTCACCCTCTGCTTTCTGATCTTACACATCACACTTCACCAAGATGGTGGCCATTTCAGTAGATTTACTCACTAACATTGTTGTGGAAACACAATAAGCATGGAAACTAAATGCCCACTTCCTGCAACTGCATTAACCTACTTGAAATAAGTTACTCCTCTAGTAAGTATTCACATGAAATAAAACAATAAAACATTGAGACCATTCAACAAAGCACACTGGGTAATAACAAATTCAACACATGCACTTGTTGCTATGGACTCTAGGCTTCCTGAGTCATTGTAAAGCTGCCGAAGCTGAACATTATCCAAAACTCAATTTCTCAGACGAGCGTCAATTTGGGAGCTTGCTACACTCCTTCCTTCTCAAATGACTTGAAAAGGCCGTTTGCACAATTTCACAAATAATCACAGGGACCGAAAAATACCTAACATGCCAACTTTTTCCGGGTTTAGGCCTATCATTTTAACTTTTCCCCGCTGTCTTGCCGTTTTAATATTTTCCCGTAGAATATCTCATATTACTGTAATACTCTCATAACATTAGTCCTGCATTCTGGCCTGTCTCTGTGTTGTCCTGTTGTTACCCCTTGCCCTTCCAGAGAAACAGATGTATTCAAATCATCGTTTTGCTTGCTTAAATGCGAACTCAGAGTGATGTTAACCTACAGTAGGCCTATTTAAGTTAGCGACGTGGTTGTCGTGAGAGCACGATTCATTAGGCCCTTTCACACTGGCGAAATCGCCGCGATTTTATGTACCAGAATCGCGGAACAACTGTCCCTTTCACATAGACCGAGGCGGAACGGCGGGACAAAGTGTCTCGCCAAATTTACTACCAAGCCCCCTAGACATTTTGTCGAGTTTTTTCGTTCCGGCACCAGTGTGAATGGGTCAAGGCGGAAAGGGGAATCTGGGCGGGCATTTCAATGCTATGTCCAGCCCACCACAGGAGATTGCAAATCAATCTGATCAAAAGCAGCAATAGCAGAGACACCACATTATGTCAATCTATAAATTCACAAAGTCTCCAGTCATTCAATGCCTGCTAGAGTTGACTGTAGCTTGGAATGCAATCAGTTGCCATAATAGGCTATCATAAAATCCAGCGAAAAAACAAAGCATGAACTTATGAGCGTCTGTCTGCCCTATATGTATATCCTCTGATTGTAATGCTTACAGATATCTAGGCGATATTTGTAACATTTGTTTTGTATTTGGCCTGTTATAAAATCATGTAGATCTATTGAACAATTTAAACACATTAGGAACCGCAAAGTTGGAGACATGCATAAAGACATTGCTGCTGCAAATTTAAAACCGGATTACTCTGGAATGGCTAACTGTACAGGGGCATGCTTTACACCTTTGTGTTCGGTAAGGTCTGCTGTTTATTCTGATATATGGTTTGTCATGTGTTGAGGTAAAGTTCGCGAAGTATTCCACCAAGATGAATGGGTAGGGAGACGGGCGCAACCGTCTCGCGAACCGTTTACCACAACAACTAACAACATTGTTTAAAAGCTGAGAAAAAGCTCTTTCGTGTGATACATGTGATGTCTGTGATGAATAGGCTACTTCGCAAGTAGTTCAGCAAATTTGGGTGGGACAGAATACCTTTACAGAGCAGCAGCTCTGGCCATGTCGGCTCTGGCTCACATGATGTACTGCTTTAAATGCATTATCGCTTCACTACCCAACACGCAAACAAGAAAAAAAAAAAAAAGAAACCAATGTGCTTATGTCGCGATTTCCGATAGGCCCAGGCCTAGAGAAAAGACAGCTATGGTAACCTAACAATTAGGATTTGCTTTGCCTACACTGCTGTTTGGTTGTCCCAAACTTTGACGATCCATACTCGCATTAACTAAATCTTATCAACCCGAACTGCGATGTTCCAAACAGAGTGACAGGATGCAATGCCTAATAATCTCACTGCCTTCGGCATAGCTGCTACAGTGCGCCTAGGCCTACTGTTAAACACCTGAAAAATATTAAGCTGATGTTTTCTTTTCATGACGAGCACTAGGCCTACGCTTAAATGATATATGACTGAATGGAACGTTGCGTTTTTAAGCGCCAGAACTGCTTATCACGTCGTGTGACAAAGTTTACACCAATCATCATCTTCTAATGTATCCTTATGTTGAGATGTCCATTCTCTTTGCCCTAGGCTATCATTTGTGCGCGAAGCATGTTTCAATTAAGACAATACACAAGCTATTTTTTTATTGTTGTAATATTGAATGATTTCATGAATAAATTTTACGCACAGTGTGTACAGGATTACGGCTGGCGGCGCCACTGACCAAGGCCACAGTAGCCTGTGAACCTCTGATTAGTGATGTAGTACTCGAGTCCGGTCTCGAGACCAATTTCTGCTTTCTCGGTCTCGTCTTGGACTCGTTCCTTCAAAGACTCGGTCTTGACTCGGTCTCGGACCACAGTGGGAGGAGAAGGACTCGTAATTTCAGACCGAGTCCTCGAGACCAACGCATTTTTTATGTTCATATAAAAAAACAGACAACACATAACAACAACAATAATAAAATGCAATGTTGACTGGCATTATTTGAAAATGACATCCCATGGTGCAATGCAAAGATACTGCCGTCAGAGCCGTTTATTTATCTCTATGGCTCTGCTGCCGGTGAGTGTCTGTAGGTCAGCATAGTCCATATTAAGACGTTAAGACTGCTCCTCTAAACAATTCCCAATCTAGCTTAGTCTGTAGGCCTAACTGTTGATTATTAACTGGGGTGATATTAAATTATGAATATTAAAACTGAAATTTTTTTATGGTCTTGGTCTCGATTCGGTCTCGACTCCTAAAGGACTCGGTCTCGACTCGGACTTGCTTCTTCAAAGACTCGGTCTTGACTCGGACTCGACTGTATTTGAAAACCAACAGACTTGGTCTCGACTCGGTCTCGACCCTTCAAAGACTCGGTCTTGACTCGGACTCGGCATAGGCGGTCTCGTCCCCATCACTACCTCTGATTTTCAAAGGGAAATCACGGCGAACTCTTCTCTTCAATTTCCCTTCCAAATTACTTTTTATTGTCTGAAGACATCTATCGCAAGAATATAACATTCTTACAGCAACAGCAAAGCAAATGCAAGCTAACTAGTGCAGTCGGTTCTCCCGCCATGGTTTTTGAAATCACACACCTGCTGTATCTGAAGCCCCACGCACGCATAATGCCTATGACTATCACTTTACACGCCCCCTGTTGCACGTCACAATTTAATTTACTATAGCTGATCCTGCCTCCTGGCTCCCTAAAATGCCGCATCATGTGAACAGATCAGCAGGCCTGCAAATTTTCATCTCGCTTTCAGACACAAAAAGACGTCTCAAAGACGAGCCAAAGAAATCCCCCTGTATATTCACTCCAAGTTGGCCTACCATAACTTACCAACTCTACACTGTAGACCATAAACTGGCTATTTATATGACCAATGTATTTGTTCAACTTTATGAAGCAGAATTACGCACTGCTACTTGGAACGTAACACATTTTTGTTGGAGAGAGAATGACAGCGATTAACAAATTGCACTTGTTGCTGGTTACCAATAAATAGGGCCTACTATATATTTTTTTGCAAACAACAAAATCAGAAAGGATGGAGCTCAGCAAAGCTAGAGATGGGCAGGAACAAGGTCAATTGGTAGAAATGCTAGTCAGAGTTAAATTTAGCTTTTTTAGGGCTGGATAAAGTTTACCAAATGGATATAGGCTGTTAGGCGTGAATAAAGTAGGCTACTTTGTTGCTCCAACCTTCCAACGTTAATGGGGAGGGATGTTGACATTTTCAGTATTTTGCGTGAGAAACCCAGGAAATCTCACTTATTTTCATTGTTCAATGTTGACAGAGCTATGAACGAAAGAGAACGTTATATGGCGACAGAAATCAAAAATCAAAAAAGCCGCTTTGATTTTTTGCTGTTTTCATTAATACAAAAGATGGGTGACCCCCCCTCCTAGACAAAAAAAAGTTAGGTGACACTCCCCTCAACAAAGAATAAAAAGACATGACCCTCCCCTATTTTCCTCCGGTGGCCCCGTTTATAAATAACGAACAGTCCCTTAGGAGAAATATACAGGCGCGAGTAAACACAATGTAATGAAATAAACACTTAAATGTGTAAATCGGATATTTTTGTTGTATTAGTGTGACAGAATACATGCTAAGGTAGCCCAAAACCTCGAAATTGACCAGTGCATGAAAAAACAATGTTTTTACCTGCCGTATCTCGCCTTAATTGAGAATATTTATTTAGAAAGTTGGGACAGGGCCATGTTTGCCACTGTGTTGCTCGGCTCCACCTCTTGATTTAACAACATCCTGTAAATGTTTGGGAACAGCTAAAGTTGGGAATGAGAATTAAATGTTGTCCCATTTTTGCCTGTTTTAGGATTTTCGTTGCTCAACAGTCTGGGGTCTTCCCTCCCATCTTTTTCAATGCCTGATGCACCCAGCCGTTACAAGTGTTTAGTTTTCACAGCTATTTCAGGCGTTGCCACACAGATTTGTGGGTAGTAGGCAGCTTCAAGGATACATAGAAAAGAGCGTTAGATCGGTTTCCAACAGCACTCGCTTCCCCTAAAAGGCAGCATTTTTTACCGTTTCGAACAGGGCCATAGTGGACATGCATACATAAATAAATACATACATACTGTACATACATACATACACATAGATACAACATATCTACATATATACAACATATTTATATTTTGTCTATTTCTTTGCTTAATTACAGTTTTTTCTGATTGCTTAAGCACATTTTTTGTAACTATGGCTTTTTTTGCAAAACTCTACACACAAATGGCAAAACCTCTCACCCAATCAGCAAAACATTGTAGTTCTCTTGCAAAAGCTAACACACCTTGCTTAAGTCTTCACACCTTCGTAAAAATGGTGTTTTCGTATCTAACAGTAAACACAAGCCATCACAATAGTAAGCACACAATGTGCCAACAACACACTGATGGTATGAATAAAAAACACATCTGGCTTTTGCTTTCTCTGTGCACAAGGTAGACTATGTCAGTTTGAGGTCATACTTTTGTCATAGTTCTGTAAACATACAGGGATCCCAACTTCAAGTATTAGTGTTTATTTACACACATCAAAACAAACACAAGTGTGTTTTTCCAAGTCAAAACACAAAATAGCATTTCACTGAGACAAAACAAATCCGTCTACATCGGGTCGTCTCTCTCAAAATTCTGTCTACATCACATGCAGTGTCCTAGTCCAAGGCACCGGGAAAAATATATTCTAGAATGACGTATCCAGGCCTGACATGACAATATCCCCACTGTTTTTTTTGTCTGTTTTTTTCTCTTCTCACTCTTCCTGCTCACTCCATCGTACCCATTGTACATTACCTGTGGCTTATTTATAGTGCTTAGGCTGATTGCAAAGTGAACTAATTATCTAAAACAGTTTTCACATGAGAAAGTGTGCCAGAGAGTTGGCAAAATAGTGTAAATAATAGCCATTGTGCCTACAGTTGTGCAAAGTGTGTGTTACAAAATTGCAAACTGAGTGCAAAGCAGTGTTTGTGCTTTTAGTTTTGCGAACTCAGTGAGTGGTTTTGCCATTTGTGTGTAGAGTTTTGCAAAAAAAGCCATAGTTACAAAAAATGTGTTTAAGCATTCAGAAAAAACTGTAATAAAAGGGCACTTGTTGTATCCTTATGTGTGCTGCTTACTGTGCCTCAGTAGGAGAGTGGCTATCCCTTAGATTGCAGCCTTACAAGACAGGGAACCTGTGCTGGAAAGGATGTTAATGGTGTAGAGCCTGTTTATGGTATGGATAGAGTTGCTGCATGAAAATTGTTCCCAAGATGAAGACGAATAAGTGTTAGGGTACTCTAATTGTTCCCAAGACGAATAAGTGTTAAGGTACTATTTTAGGCCTGATCAGCCTAGAGGGAGGTGGGTTAGCTTGGCTCCACAGAAAATGTTCAGATTGTTTACAGTGCTATTATTTTCTTATAACTCCACCAAGGATTTCGTTTTGGCTGGCAGAATTCTGAAATCTAATTGGCTATTTGAATTCTGCAATCTGCTTGGCTGTTGATTTCCTATACTTTGATTGACTAGAAGAATTCTGAAATCTGACTGGCTTTCAGAATCTGCTTGACCGACAAAATGCTGCAATCTGGTTGGCTGTGGAAATTCTGCAGACTTGGCTCTTAGAATCCTGAAATCTGATTGGCTATTAGAATTCTGTAATGTGGTTGGCTGTTGAATCCCCGCTATCTAATTAGCTAATGGAACCCTGTATTTTGATTGGTAATTGGAATTCTGCAATCTGATTGGCTGTCGGAATCCTTAAATCTGATTGGCTACTGGATTGTGGCAATCTGATTGGCTGTTGAATTCCTGCAGAATGGTTGCCAAGCATCACTAAGACGCAGGGAATCTAACTTTTGTATCAATTCATTGTGACACAGTAATATAGAATGAAATGTGGTCAATGTTAAGGGTTGTTTCAGGTTTTACAATCGAACGAGATTCAGCCAATCATAATCAAGAACCAGAACTATCTGTTTTAGAAGTGTGAGTTAAAATATTGTACATAAAACAAAATCCTGCCCAATTCACAATAACAGTCAATTGGGTATTTGCTCCATTACACTAACATTTTTTTCATCATTAACATATTTCTTTTCATTCCTCCATTTATAGTTTTTCTCTTTTCTCATGCACCATACCAGTTTTATCCACCCCAAACCTATACGCCTATGTTTATCCTTCTCTCAACCTTTTCTGTCCCACACTATAGCTCCTATCACTTCTTCTCCAAATATTTCACAATGTTTCTCTGTCAGTCTTGCTGCAAATCAAAAAGAAAATCTTAATCTACAATTTTCTGTCTCTCCTTAATTTACTCTTTTCTCTGTTTTTTCTCCCAGTCTATTTTCCTATACTTCTGTCAGCACCTCTTCCCTTTACCCTGCATCCTCTAGTCCCACACCTCCTGCTACCCTATAGTATATCTGTTGGAATAGTGTGCAAAAGCTGTGATGTTGCAGGGGATGTACCACGGTAGGTGATGAGTTTCCTTAGCTTGTCTGTTACCATAGTTTCCTATGGTGTGTATGTGTTTGATTAGTCGTGTCTAGGGTAACTAAACTGAATATTTTGCTGTGCTGTGCTTGTTCAGCACAGTAGCTAGCATGCTGTGTTTGTGGAGCAGGTGCTATGCTGCTGCAGTGCCACTGTGCCATCCTCTCCCCCTCACATTGCAGCGCTTACTGCTACGGCATTGCCACAGCATGCCCACTCCTGCTGCTTACTTCTGATCCGGTGGTCTTTTTTTCTTCTTTTTGTATGTTACTCATCTATAAAAACATGGCTACAGTTTGTCCATGGTCATGGGTTCAACATCCAAGGAGCAGAGCGTTTATTGAACGTGTATATTCATTGTGTAATCACTCCCTTTGGATGAAAGTATCAGCTAAAAGCTATGGTCTAAAAATGCATATCATCATATTCATATTATTCATTATATTATTATCATTGAGCAAGAGCTGTCTGGATAGGGCAGTGATGAGCAGTAAATTGCACAATATTTGTGTGCAGTGGGGATATTTATTGGTGTTTCGACATTTGAGGGAGGACTGGTAGGTGGATAATCTTGTCCAATGTTCTTTACTGTACTTGCAAAAAGTATATTGATATAGCATGAATGAACAATATTCATCCCTTATTGAAATAAACTTTCATGTCACTGAAGACTATTTCTTACGGTCTTACTTGACTTGATTGTAGATTGATGGGCCACACAAAATAGAGAGAGAGAGTCCGGGGTGTGTGTTATAGCGATACTCTCTTTCCTTGGGAATGAATTTGGTATTCTCTGTTTTAATCTGATTGAATTGGGCAGAAATGTGTTGCACCAGAAGCGTAGCCACATACAGTAAGGGCCTGGGTGGGCCAGTGCCACCCAGATTGATAGCTGGCCCAGCCAATCAGAAGTGCAAAGCATTAACTTGAAATTCAAGTTAAGAATTATTCCTGCAAGAATAATTCCTTCAAGAATTGACAAATCTAACTCCGATTAAATGAAATGCCAAAAAATGCAACAGTGATGAGCCCAGACACCCAAAACGACATGCTGGAGGCTGCTGGCGCTCGGCTGTTGCATAAAAACAAAAATGAGTTAAATGAAGCTAACGAAACACAGGCATCTAGTCTAGACCAGGCAGTGTGAGCTTGTAGCCGTCTACATTTGGTAGGCTATATTCACCAGAACCATGGCTACACTGGACATAAAATTACATGTTGAGAAGTTAATTTAAAAGTTCCTTCATGGGATTAAAATGTCTTGGATGTAATCCTACACCAATTATGGCAAGTGCGAATATCAAAATGAACTGCTGCTTTTTACCACTCTCAGGCTCATGAATATCATTTTAAGTGTCAGACGCGCCTATGCATCTGTTTAACGCAGTTACTCTAAAGAAACTTGAAAAGTGTTGTTTTTACAGTCATGCTACAGAATGTAGGATATGTGATTTAGTTATTATACTTGCCATTCTTCTTTGCCACTCCCTTCTAACTGTTCCATTGCCTACAGTATGTCTTGAGTTGTCTCAGTGAGGCTGTTTAAAGGCCCCTGAAGTGATTTGTGTCTGCGGTTTAATTCAGCTGCAATCAGCTGTGAACTAGATATCTGCATTCATCTTACCAAGGCTGAAATTTTGCTTAATGCTTGGCATTCACTCTCAGCACTCTTTCTCTCACTGTCTTTCTCCACTGTGCATATCACATGTAAGGGATAATGGCCGCCAAGGTGTCCTGACATACAAAATTAATGGATGAGGCAGAGGCAAAGAATTCCATGGCGCAAAGCAGAGTTATTTTATTCTGTTTATCAAGACACCTTGAAGGTTGTTATCTCACTTATCCCCAGATTACTCATTTACGTAGTAGGCATGAATTTATAGCAAACAAAGGAAACATACTGTAGTGTTCAGTTTAAAAAGAAGACAACCTGTTCAATTGGTTGTACTACTTTATTTGATTACGGACATTGATGGTTGGAAGTTTGATGGGTAGCTTGGTTACAGTTGATTCCACTGTTGCGAAGCCTGCTTGTTGCATTATAGTTACCATTCAAAAGAGCATTGATATGGGATGGCAATTGAACCTTTTTACCAGATCTATTTCATAGGTGTCCCGATATAAAGAATTAATAGCCCCTGTTAGCTGGTCAGAAGTTAATATTTCTTGTCTCTGAGGATAACAGTAATCTAATGTAGGCCAGATGATGTCTCATCTGAGCATGTGTGCATCGTACGGTTTTGACGGTTCATGGCATGCGTAATGTAGCCTCATGCCCATATGTGACCCCAGACAGTTTTTTTCCCTTTTGCGTGAAAGCGGAGGTGTGGAGTGCTGCGGGTCACATGTAGAAATGGCAAGTGGGAGCGATAACGAAGACAGCCCGGAGTTGGAGGAGCCACCAGCGCCACATAAGTCTGGTGTGTGCGGACATTTTGGTTTCAGAAAACGGTAGATAGAACTGCAACTGTGTGTAAGCATTGTGTATTAATTATGCTAGTACAGGCCCGGAGTGGCTAATCAGGAGCTTCGGGAAGATGGGCCGGTCTGAATATCGTGAGCTTAAATGTATTGTTTCTGAAGTTCATTTGCTGCGCTCTCGCGGCACTTCAGCAGCTTAGGCTGTTCCGGTTTGGAAATCGCAACCAAGTCTATATTTGTAATAATTAAGGGGAGTAGGAGGCTATATGAGCGGCCCCTCCTCTAATGGCACAGCTCTGATGAACTCTCATGTGTGCAGGGGAGACATGTAGTAGGCTAAGAATAATTAGTTAAAAGTGAGCAAATAGCCCTGTTGAGAGAAACTAGAGGATCGTTCAAATTCAGCAGAGACAAGAGAGAAAGTACACATTTACAGGGCTTGTCAATATTATGTGATAGTCTAGAAGCTATCTTACATAGCTCGGGTAGGCTACGCTATGTGTAGAAATAAAATATTCCGCAATATTTCAGTCAATCTTAGTGTGCTACAAAGGCACAAGTTTGTGTAGATGGCAATAACACATTCTACTTTATTGCCAAATAAATAAAAAGCCATTTGAAATCATCAAAATCTCATCTTTCCTCAGAGATGTGCTTAAAGTCAAGTCAAATTCTTTCAGTTTGTGCATGATTACATGATATAACTATACTAATACTGTAGCCTAAATGGTGACTAATTAAGCTATACATCATATGCTGGTATTTCTGAAGTGTTAAAGATTAAAAGGAAAAATAACAACAAGAACTGTATAGAACCGAAAACCGTGACCTTAAAACCGTGATACGAACCAAACCGTGGGTTTTGTGAACCGTGCCACCCCTAGACTGTAGTGCAGAAAGCCCATGTAAATTATGAAAACAGCAGGAGCAGAATCTGGCAGTTGCCATTTCTTGATGGTGTTTATTAGGGGCAGGGTCTAACACCTTTTATTTCTCTCTTCACAGGCTAAACTGGCTGACACTTCTGTGCATGTCATCGGCTGAATATGTGGTGCCAAGATCCAGTAGTTAGCTGCAGGAGAAATCTGAAGAATTTGTAATGGATTATTACCCCCTCTTCATATCTTTGCACTCTGATTTAACTCACATACTGTGGGTTTGTATGAGGGTTGTCAACGTTGTAACCCTGGGCTTGTCTTGTGTTGGGTTGTGGTATTTTACTATGCTATATGCTTTATCTTTCTTGTCTGTGTTCCCTTTTCCACACTTTGATCTTGGTGTAACTGATTCAAGGGCTTTTCTTGTTTAGTCAGGGTCTTTGATTGTATTATTCTTTAGTGTAGGCTACATTGTAAGAAAATATATGATATATGCTATTGTGGCCAGAGGCCTCACTATTCTGTCAGTAGTCCCTGCTCTATTGAGATGGCAACTTCTGAGTCCATCTCGCTCTTGGTCTCCTCTCCTTCCTTTCTTGGCTTTTAAGTAAATGTCTACAATAAATCATGTTGATAACTTGTATTGGTGTAGTGTTGTCTTTTAGCTGTTCTAGATTATTCAGTTGGACTAGGGAAAAACGAGTTAATTGTATAACAGTGTCAACCAGTCGTTCCTTAGCACGGCACGTTGACTTCAGCCAGGCAGCTCCAGGGTCCTCCGATGGGTGATCATCAGGACACAGGCACCGGAATCTAGAGAGACAGACAGGCAGAACCACCACCGCATTCCCCCGACACGGTGCGTCTCGTAGCCCTCTCGACCCCCCTCCCACAGTGTCCGGCATGTTTTTATTGGGCAGCCAGCCAATCCACGTGTCCAAGCTGATTGCCCAATCCCAATTGCATACAGCTGGCTGTCAATCCGTTCATCAACTCCATGTACACATCATTCATCCCCCAAACCCACGTATAATAACCATAACACCCACAGTCCATTGAAAGTCCACGAGCATACATACAGTATTACAGTATAATAATAAAATACACATTACAATTACAGTACATAAGTCCATCCGTATACAAACAACAGTTACATCTATTTATTCTCAAACACAATACTAGCTTTGTGTATTATTATTTGTTTTGATTATTTCTCTATCCAAGCTTAAATTATCACTCTCACGTTTTTTAGTTAATTTGAGCTACATCTATACGGAAAGATGTACACATGTAAATTGTACAGAGAATGTGTTGGTTTATACAGAAATAGTCTTTTTTCTCTCTCTCATTTTTCGCTCTTCCACTCACATTTCCCATATGTTCCACCATGCAAGTTCAGTTAATGTCATTGACGATTAACAATCATTAGACTCCAAGCCAAGACTGCTATCTACAAACCAGGCAATATATAGCGGTTTGCACAGTAAGCCCAGGTGGTTTAAGTTACCAAGGTCAAAATTACTACTAGCTTTTACATTGTTTGATCATCAAAGTATTATGCCATTTATCCATGTCATCACAAAATATCCACATAGACACACAAACAAATTCAACAAACTCTATTGGACTCTAGAGGCTCTGTGTTGATGTAGGGCACCTCTAAAACAGTCAGGTCAAGGCCACATGTCCCAGCACTGAAAAGATATCCCTGAGCCATGGGCTGTGTTTATTATAGCCCTGCTGCACCTGTCCCACTTCCTCTTCCCAAATACACAGACATTACTCTGCCTGCCAGAACCACACTACAACTAGCCTTGTATAACACTATTCTTCAAGGCACTGTCTACATATTTTGGGGGGGTCAGGGATTGCATGCATTCTGAAATCTGTAAAAAGCACACATATTTTCACTTCAGAAAGGGCTTGGATAATACTTTAGTGTTTGTGTACCTGTAAGAGGGTATTGCCTGTCATTACTGCTCTTTATATCCTTTCTGGGGATATCGGGGGTCCAAGTAGGGAAGCTTTTCCTTTAAAAGTGTTTGAAGCAAAAATCATCATGTCCAGGAGGAGCACCAATATAGGCTGGTGGATTGGAAACTTCACTCTTTAGGCACATAAAAGGACACTCTTTAACCTCAAAAATAACATCTAAATATTATGCTGAAAAGCCCATCTAACTTTAATGCACTCAGGCCTCAGGGCAGTGTGTGAAATATTTATTTCAAGACAAACATTTTTCAGGACAAATTGCAGCAATGTTTGAGGGGAGGAGGTGTCTCTAGCTATCCAGCTAAATCCAGTTTTTTACCTTGTTAACATCCGTCCGTATGATGTTTTTCAAGACAAATCATGAGCGAAATAAACAGTGTCAGTGCCATTGCATAGGATTTCTGCTTTTGATCTACGGTTAACCAATCACAGCCTCATGATGTGAATTCAAACTGCAGTCCTGCAGTCATGACCTCACAAGGGTACTGAACCAAGTGTGTACTCCTGAGTGGGGCAGTTTTCATTAAGACACAGACAAGCTAGCTAACATGTCAGCTGCTGCAGCCAGTAGTAGGTGAACAGTTTGTGGAGAGGAGATGGGGCCAGATAGATCCCAATTCCCAAAATGACAAAGAAAGTGTAAAGTTACATTTAAGGGGTTTTGAGGGATTTTTTTTCTGTAATTCTGTATGTATGCTTTAGAGGCACAAAAATTAGATTCAGAGCTTGTTTACAGGTATCTAGATATTTTTTAAAACGGATAATTTTTTCTGTGTTTCTTTTTTTTATCGCGTTTACACGGCATCCATTAAAAAAATATCTCTGTACACACTGGAACGCAAAACGATTCCAAACATGAATGCTTATGTAGAGCAGTGGTTCTTAAACTAGGGGGCGTTATACTGAGCCCTTTATTTTTCCGACTACGCCATGAGGCATTACCCCAAAAACAGGTTGGTAGTGTTAATTACCTCAAAATAAGGAGAACAGAGACGTGGATACAAGTGCACAACATTTTATTTAAGATAATCAAATTAAGCTATACAGGAATGGAAGTGGTTGAACTGAAAGAGAAAGGGGTTAAATTCAAGTAACTTTATTCCAAATATTCAATTTAAATACATACCCCAACCATTTGTTGAATGTAAAATTTGTAAATGCAAAATGGTAAACTGGGACTTTGGGTCCTCTGAGGGGTATAACAGGGGTTTGGCTGGCTTTAAATAGGGACTAAGTGAAGCTAAGTGGGCCTAATGCGAGAGACTCACCACCACCTGTGCATGTCACTGCAAACCTCAACACTGCAATCTCGCAACTGCGAAGTAAGGAAGACAGAGAAAAGTTGAGCACACACTGCAAGTCTTCAACACCACACTGTGTGGGGAAAGAGGAAGGGCCCTTTGCAGTCTGCCACAGCCAAGCCGACCACCCTCCACAGGCCCCACTGGGAAGCTATGGGAGGAATAGTTTAGAATAGCTTACGCTATGATAAGTAGCCTATATGGCCCGTTGGTTTAGCTTACAAAAGAGACACAGGAATACATAAACAAGTTAAATACATCAAAAAAGAAAAAATCAGTCTTGTACCAAGACAAACAAGAAAAGACAAAGGACAAACAAAGAACAAAAAAATAAAACAAACACTGACCCCCTGACGAAAACCCCAAATGACATCCACAATACAAATCAATGAATTAACACTGGTACGTCAATCATTTGAATGAACAAACAGCCAGATACACAAACGAGCAAACAGAAAAGCACAACTGTTACAATGACCAAGACAACCGCCTAGGCTAGGTGCCTCAATATAGCAAACAGTTATAAATAAACACCAAGAAACAACACACACTGCAGACGAGACAAAGCAGACGAACAGGATCAATGAACACAAAATATAGGCACTGGCAAAACAGCAGTGGCTTCCGAGTAAGGCCTCTTATAAACGTTGCAATTTCCACCTACAGTGTTGTCAGCAAGCTGAGCATTACTCTCCGGAGGTGCTGCACAATAGCCACGCAAACCCACTCCTACTTCCGTGACTTGTGATTTACAAGTGAGCGAGACACACCAAGCGACGCCTGAGATACAGTACTAGACACCCCGATGCAACACGGCAGCCAACTCCAATTTAACACAGGTGCAATGATTATATAGAGCCAAAGTGATAACTAACAATCACGGGAAGGTGCGGGAAGTTCGGCTGTAGTACAAGGGGCTTTGGTGGGATGGGATCAACCTGAGGTAAACCTCCGGGCTGTGCCGGTTTCAACAGAGCACAGTGCAGTGTCTAATTTCTGTCTGTTGGTCGCACGGAACAACAGAATACACACATCCTCCAGGTCGGGGAGCCTTCAATACCACATACTCGGTAGAACTCCAAGCGTCCTGGATTTTATTCCTTCCTCAAATGCTCTTATTTCGCATGTACACCAGTTGCCCTTCAGCAAGGGGGCGATCTGAGATGTTCTTATCATGCCGCTCCTTCCGGAGACATGCAGCTGTCTCGATACGCTCGTGCGCCCCATCAAAGGCTATCGGTAGGCGTTCTCGATGCTCTAACATCCACTCACTGATGGCCCCCGTGGTCTGCTTGGGAACGCTACCAAGGAGGAAATCAACAGGTAAATTGGGCTCTTGTCCAAACATAAGCAAATAGGGGGACTCCCCTGTGGTCTGGTGGATGGTGGTGTTGTAGGAAAACAGGATTTGGGGTAGGTAACGTGGCCAGTCAGCCTTTTTCGATGCAGGAAGGGTGCATAAGAGGCCGTGCAGAGTCTGATTAAATCGCTCACACTGGGCGTTACCTTGGGGATGACACGGTGTGGTATGGTTCTTATGTACACCGTACAAATGCCAAAGCTGACCAGAGCACTTTTAAAATTTCTCCCCTGGTCGGAGTGTATCCGAACTGGAATACCAAATCAGAAAAACTATTCTTGTACCAGTATATCTGCTACCGTGGAGGCCCTCTGATCACGGGTTGGTACAGCCTGGGTAAATTTAGAAAATACATCAGTCATCACCAAGACCTGTTCCCTACCATCTCGGGCTCTCTCTAGGAAGGTGAAATCAATAGCCAAGACCTGTTCCCTACCATGTCGGGCTCTCTCTAGGAAGGTGAAATCAATAGCCAAGACCTGATTCGGTCTGGCTGCTAGAAGGTGCCCATAGGAGCCTTCTCTACTGGATGAGTGGACTTGGCAATGGTGCAGCACTCACCCCGCTGACACCACTCCTTAATGTCCTGATGCATACGCGGCCAGTAACAGCGAGTCCAAACTAGCTCACTGGTCCTCTCCACCCCCTGGTGACCATGCCCCTCGTGTAGCTGTTGTAGCATCACGTAACACCGCTGACAGGAGCACCTGTAAATTCCTCATGCAAAGACGAAGAGAAAATGGGGTGGATTGTGTCTGTAGGATGTATTGTTCAGATTCTATGTAGATTTAAAGTTTTCATTTTTCACAGTTGAAAATCAAGCACGGACACAAAAGATGATACAAAAAAATCACCAACAGTATGGGACAATAATTTGCATGGGGAACATCAAAATTCCTTTTCTAGACACCTTTAAGGATTACAAAAAAACAGGTTAAACCTAGAAATGCAATTCCGAGGAATTACACGAGGGGATGCAATCTGCTGGTTAGGGTGTTGGTGGGGCTGTTGAGCTTGCTGCTAGCTGGTTGGTAGGGTAATTGTGATACTTGCAAATGTGCTTTTGGAGTAACCAAATTTGAATCTTGTGTGACATGGCATTCTTGAGATATCACACTCAAGGTGTTTTTGACCTTGACATTTGACCTTCAACCTCCAACATCAACTCACTTCACCTTTGAGTCCATAAAAACACCGGTACCAAATTTGAAGCATGTACGTCAAGCCATTCTGGAGATATAATGCTGAGTGCATGAGATATGGCAGGGACTTTTATTTTGACACACAGGAAACACTTTAACAGGATGTGTAGTTCAGGTAGAGCTAGATTGTATGCTTAGAAGCTGAGACAGTTGGATTTCTCACAGGTGACTCCTGTGCCAGTGTTCTGATTAGCCTGAGAACTGCTCTGAGAACTACTTAACGAGCGCAGCTGGCTCTATTATGACATTACAGCCCCCATTCACAAATTCACTTCTCAAAAATGAAAAACGGATAGGACGGTAAAGCCTTGGAAGATCTACGGAACGGTGTCTGAACCAAGTTAAGCGGTTTGGGCTGAATAGCGCGCACAAAAAGGTAAAAAGAAAAATAATAATAAGAAGAAGTCTCCGGATTTCAATAGAGGGGATGCATCCCCTCTAAAAATATACCTTTCGGGTGCAGGTGAACCCCCCTTTCTTACCCTATGGCCCTTCTGATCAGGTTTTGAAATTGTGATCTTTTGAAAAATTACCAACCATGTTGTAATAACGCAACAGATAATAGATTAAATGGCTACTCTGTAAAACAATCATATATTTGTTTTAGTTCCATGAACCCTGAATCTTTGAAAAAGAGTTGACTATAGCTGTAGCTGCCAGCATTAAATTGAAATCCCTCATTCTTGGCTATAGGATAGCCACTAGATCATCAGTATCCTATTGAAGCACTATGATTCAGCTCTAGTCCCCTTCTCAACTAGTTAGGTCCTCTGATGAGTGTCTGTTATCTCATTCCTAAGAGATCATTTGTGGTTTCTCGGTGGTGCTTCGGACTTGTAACCGGAGGGTTGCCGGTTCGAACCCCGACAAGTAAATGTGTTTCTCTTCAAGGTTGGATTTTTTAATGCCCTCATACAGACATACGCTACCTCCAGACCCCTGCGCTCCTCAGACGAACGACGTCTAGCTCTACCACCGGTACGCTCAGGCCAATCCAAACTTTTCTCATCTGTTGTTCCTCGTTGGTGGAACACACTGCCAGTTCCTACAAGGGCAGAGACATCCCTCTCCATTTTCAAAAAACTCCTGAAGACCCAGCTCTTTAGAGAACATCTCCTCTCATAGCAACACTTACAACAAGTCTTGCTGATCCTAGCACTCACCAGCCGTCTTAAACTGACAAGTAACTGTTAAAAAACAGCACTCACTGATGCACTTATTCTTACTGTACTCTAATGCTTTTTAAATTGTCCTAAAATTGTTTAGAATTGCTCTAAAACTTAAACTGTTTACCATGTTGTAAGTCGCTTTGGCTAAAAATGCGTCAGCCAAATGTAATGTAATTATACAATATCTTTTTATTATTTTTTTACACATTATGACATGAGAAATGTCTCTGAGCTTTTAAATATGTAAGGTCAACCCTATGCTCTTAAAACAGGTTATGCAGTAGGATCCTCAAACAACTTACACATCAAATAAGTATATGTGCACACACACACACTTGCACAGCATTTTCTTATCTTGAATGTAGTGTACATGTGCCTGTGGTTGAGAGGGAGACCACAAGAGGGAGGAAGGTACAGACAGGGATGCATACGGGGGAAGGGTGGGTGAGCAGGAGGGAGTGAGAGAGCGACTGAGAGGGAGGCGATGATGGAGCGAGAGAAATGAGGAAGCATGTAGGTGCAAACCTTCAGTTCTCCAGTGCATGCATCCCCGTCGAAGCACCTCTCTTCTCTGGTCAATGTGCTTGCTCAAGCACACACAATACATCAAACACTGTCAGACAAATGAACAACGTAAGCACAGGAAAGCCTATGGACTGAAGCATGGACGATGTTGCCAGGTTGGTAGATAATTTGATTTATTTAGCCTGCTCTGCTCCTTTCTTTTTGCAAGCATGTTGCTGTGAATATGGTTGAAATGTAAGCGGTATTAGCCTGTCTTGAGTACATGAAATTGTCTTGGATTAAATGATGTGTCCTTTGTGAATGTGTGTGTGTGTGTGTGTTCACATGCATGTTTTGTGTGCCTGTGGGCATATGCTAGCACATGTTCATGTTGTATGGTCAATGCTTAAGGCTTAGTGTATGGTGATAGCTCGGGTTATATATAAGATTCTATTGCAGTGACCCTAGAGAGGACACTGAGGGAAGATGGAGGCTGCACTGCAGGCTCTAAAATCTCGTTACAGCTGTGTATGGCTGTACATTCAGACATTTAGGGGTCAAACGCACACACACTGCATTTGCTTCCAATTTCTTAATCTTTACCTCTTGGCAGCTAGATAACAGTTTCACCCACCTCTGTTAAAGCGGTCACTTAGTCTGATGTCTTCAGCTGTGAGTCTGTTATGACCTACACACACTGACCCCTATTTAGGACACTGAATTAGGGTGATACACCTACAATGTGTTTAGTTTCTCCTTGAAAATGTATAGCCTAATAGATCTTCGTTCTCAACAACAGGTTGGGATCAAACTGTGTTCTAAACCCTCAATACTATGCTCAAACAAATCTGACCACAGTTTTCACTTATTCTTATGCTCTCAGATTGGGTTTGTCCTTCTTGTCCTCCAGGATTGCTGAGTGCTCTTGTCTTTTTGGTGTAATTTCTTTCCAGCTTCACCTGCAACTGCTGCTTCATGATTAACTGTAAATATATATTTTGTGGATGCACAAAAACAAAAAAACATTTATTGTGACAGGGCAGTCAATTTTGTATTTTCATGCATGCTCTAGTCTAGACTGTCCACCACGTGGTGATAAAGTGTCCTGATAATTATTGTGCAGCTATAAGTTGCAATATAATGCTTTAAATGTGTACCTTTCAGAGCACCATGGCATGCCAGAGTTAAAATGGCATGCCTCTGGGTCTTCAGTGCAACATAATAAATGTGTAGACACATATTGTATTTAATATAAATATATTTTTACGGGTATTTTATTGCATCATATTCAATTTTAAACCAATTGTATTATAGTGTAGCCTTTCTGACTCACAACTTAGAGCAACCTCTATCCTAGCTAAGCACATGTTTCTTAAGGGATCCTATCCCATTCCTACATGGCAAATTGTTCCACCGAGCATAGACTTTAACCTTGATCTCCTACCATAGACTCTCAATAGGACTGAAATCTGGGTTTTGAGAGGGTTATTTTTGGACCTTGATTTGGTGTCCTTCAAAAAGTTTTGGACCAACTTCAAGGTGTGATTCAGGACCTTGTTTTGCTGGAAGACCCAATGGCAATTTGACAGCAGATTTATTTACATTATCCTTCAAAACCTCTTAGCCCATACACCCAAACAAGGTTCCCTGTGCCTGAAGCAACAGTGGGAAATGTGTTTTAGGGTTAAAGACTCTCCATTCCTTTGCCAAAAAGCCACATCCATATGTCTAAACAGCTCTGGTGTAAACTAATATCTGTGTTTCAAATGGTCAACAGACAAACTTCAATCTGGCTTGGATGTGCCCTGCTGTGTTGTGTGATCAGAGCAAGTTCAGTGATCTAAAGGGTTAGACTGACAATTAGAAGCTTGCCAGTGAGAATCCCACTTGTGCATGTGATTGTGATTTTGAACAAGTGAATTATTTGCAAATGGATTTGCATAGAAATGTATATTGTGTGGTCATGGCCAATGGTAATGTTTGCATGGCTGAGGTACTTATTCTGCAATTATATTGTATCATGTGGTTATTGATTGTATGTTCATAGAGGGAATCAGGCAGAGGTATGGGGAGCTGCCAGGGGATTTAGTGCTAGTGGACCTGGAGAAGGACCAACAGGGCTTGGGACTGAGCCTGGCTGGGAATCGCGACAGGAACCAGATTAGTATCTTTGTGGTTGGGATCACTGCAGGTGGCCCAGCATACAGAGATGGCCGCATCCATGTGGGAGATGAGCTGCTGGAGGTAAGCACACACACACCATTTATATGTTGATCAAAGGCTGGCTCTTGGGGACACCTGCATGGAAGTGTTTTTTAATGTTTGTATATGCTCTGTGATTGTATATACTTAAAGGAACACTAAGAGCTCAGACAGAGTTTAGTATGTGCACTAAGAGTTCAGACAGAGTTCAGTATGTGCACTAAGAGCTCAGACAGAGTTTAGTATATGCACTAAGAGTTCAGACAGAGTTTAGTATGTGCACTAAGATGCACGTAGATGGAAGGAGACAAGTGAGGGATGCTGGTGAGTGAATCCAGTACAGAGGGTAGTGTTGGTGCAGAGTTAAAGTACTTTTTTGGTCTGTCCTTCTGTCACATACTGTAATTTAAATTTAAAGTAACACTATGCAAATATTTACTACTTTTTGAGCTTTGTTGTTTATAGGGCAATTCCATGGAAAATTACCTTGGAACATCCATAACGTAATAAAATGTGATGGTATGGTATGATGTGAATGATTACATGAAATTTGAGCATTTGCTATTTTTGGCTGAAGAATGTACATGAGGAAAAAATGCACAAAAAATGAATGTTATCATTCACATCATACAAATGCCAAGGCATTTCACTGGTGTTATGGACGTGACAAAAAGTCAATTTCGTGGAATTGCCCTATAAGCAAGTACATTGCTATTTTTGAAATGTTCAAGCTCATCACATGCAGCCCATCGGAAAAGGAATGAGACAATTTGGGACAACATGGGCCAAGTTATGGACTAGCAGCTTAAAGCAGACCCATGGGGCAGTGGGGAGTTACTTTCAGTTTCCGTTTTGATGCCCCCATGGGTCTGCTTTAAGCTGCCTGTCCATAACTTGGCCTACGTTGTCCCAAATTGGCTCATTCTTTGGCTATGGGTCAATTTACACTTTAACTAAAATATGGATTTATTAACCAAATAACAAACAAACAGTGTGAGGTGGGTCAAAGTCAGTCATCATGGTAATGCATGGATGTTGTGTGTTTGCAATGTGTCTGAGTGCAGTGTTGCATGTCCAAAACCCACAGTAAGAATGGCCCTCCTGAAGGGACACCTGGACACCTGCCCTCAGGTGCAGCTCATCAGCTCGTTAGCTCTTGAAGCACCTGAAGACAAGCAGACAAAACGAGTAGAGGACCTAGTGGCCCATCACATGTTTGTAGGACTACTTTTTTCCGACACATATCAACTAATTTCTCAACTTGCAGGACAAATTGCCGTTACTAGTTCTAAATGGATGGTTGCTATGGCCAAAGGCCAGTCGTTAGTTCCAGCTCTCCCATTGTCCAGTAGGCGTATCCCAGGATTCTGATTAACCTTATCTTTAAAACATCACTTTTTTACTTAGCCTACTGCCATCCAATAGCTAAAAGCCACCTCCATCATATGCTAATAGTTGCTATGTTCTGAATGTCTGTATTTTAAGGCTTGGATGCAACGTGACAGTTCATTTAAACTTCACAACGAGTTTGGCGAATTAAAGGCACACTATGCAGGTTTTTTAGCTTAATATGCAAGTTTTTTAGCTTCATTTACCTTCATTTACCAGCTCCAGAGTCATTGAAATGGTTATATGACTTTTTTCGGGTTGAATGGTGGCCGTCTTGCTTCCCCCTAGCGCCTGTGAGCGGAGAAACCACCCTTGCAACTGTGGGCCGGCGGGGCGACGGCCTCCGTGTCAGGAAGTATAACGAGTGAAACGAATTGCTCCTTTTCTGTCTCATGCATATAGCCTAGAAATCTAGATGCACCCTAGCGGCAGCAAAAGTAATTTGCTGCCAGGGTAGTCTAGCAACTCTCCGTTGGCTTGTGAGCTGGAAAAATTCAACTTCGATCAGGCCAATCACATTGTGTATAGAACCGGTAGGCGATAGGCAGGCTTAACATGATGGCAGAGTTGCGACGGTTCAGCGTGGGTAACACTCCAAAATAAGGTGCCATAATAAATAGCAAACTAGTAATTACCTAACCCTTTGTTAATATTTGTTAATTGTTACTAAAATATCTATTTGGCACAAGTTAATAGTTTTTTCATCATTAATTAAATATTAGTTGTTTGCATAAAATCTGTATGTTAATGTTTTAACAAATCTATGAACTAATATTGTATTAATATATGTTAATAGTTAACTAAATATATTTTTGGCACTAATTAACAGTTATTTCTTACATCATTTAAATGTTAAATGTTTATTTACAAACTATATGCTAATATAAAAGTTAATGACATATTATTATTTATCTAGCTTTTCTGATTAGCTTTGTGGATAATTTATGGTTTATGGCTTTATGGTCTTGTGGGGTGTAGCTATAAGGCACCCTACTGCCAGTGGTTGGTTGTGTGAGAGTTTGCGCTCCTCTTCTTCCACTTCATCCTTATTGGATACCTCTGTGGTTGGCTGTCCTGTAATTGGTGACTCTCTGTCTAGTGTTTGAAAGTAGTGTACTCTTTGCCTTTGGAAGTACTATTTGGTTGCTGCTTGAATTTGGTGAAATTCAGGGGAGGGGGGTGTAACAGAGCTAGAAATGTAGTTTAGTGTTTGTATGTGATTTTCGCCGTAATTACAGTTTTTTCTGAATGCTTAAACACATTTTTTGTAACTATGGCTTTTTTTGCAAAACTCTACACACAAATGGCAAAACCACTCACTGAGTTCGCAAAACTAAAAGCACAAACACTGCTTTGCACTCAGTTTGCAATTTTGTAACATACACTTTGCACAACTGTAGGCACAATGGCTATTATTTACACTATTTTGCCAACTCTCTGGCACACTCATGTGAAAACTGTTTTAGATAATTAGTTCACTTTGCAATCAGCCTAAGCACTATAAATAAGCCACAGGTAATGTACAATGGGTACGATGGAGTGAGCAGGAAGAGTGAGAAGAGAAAAAAACAGACAAAAAAAACAGTCTACATGTGGGGATATTGTCATGTCAGGCCTGGATACGTCATTCCAGAATATATTTTTCCCGGTGCCTTGGACTAGGACATTGCATGTGATGTAGACAGAATTTTGAGAGAGACGACCCGATGTAGACTGATTTGTTTTGTCTCAGTGAAATGCTATTTTGTGTTTTGACTTGGAAAAACACACTTGTGTTTGTTTTGATGTGTGTAAATAAACACTAGTACTTGAAGTTGGGATCCCTGTATGTTTACAGAACTACAAGACAAAAGTATGACCTCAAACTGACATAGTCTACCTTGTGCACAGAGAAAGCAAAAGCCAGATGTGTTTTTTATTCATACCATCAGTGTGTTGTTGGCACATTGTGTGCTTACTATTGTGATGGCTTGTGTTTACTATTAGATACGAAAACACCATTTTTACGAAGGTGTGAAGAGTTAAGCAAGGTGTGTTAGCTTTTGCAAGAGAACTACAATGTTTTGCTGATTGGGTGAGAGGTTTTGCCATTTGTAGAGTTTTGCAAAAAAAGCCATAGTTACAAAAAATGTGCTTAAGCGATCAGAAAAAACTGTAAGCAGCTTTATTGAGATTGGTGTTTTGGAGCCCCCTTTGGAGAAACGCTATACTGCAGCTCTGCTGCGTTTTGTCCTTGTATTGTTGCCATAGCCGATCAGTAGCGGTATGCTTTGCATTGCGTAGGTTGACTGTATAAAGCTCTGTTACTTTACATGTATTGTTAAGATTTGGGTGCAATTCTAGCAACTTAGAGAACGTTTATTAATGTTTTCATTATGACCACGAGTGCAAACCCCTAATAGGAATGATGCATGTAATATAGCCCATTCAACTACTTGTTTTAACTTTTCCTAAAGGAATAAATGTGATAAGCCAGTTTTGGTCTCAGTCCCTTCACCGTCTAACAAGTTATATATTACTAATATATTAAAGCTACAATATTAGTTAATAGATTTGCTAAAACATTAACAAACAGATTTTATGCAAACAACTATTTAATTAATGATTAAAAAACGATTAACTTGTGCAAAATAGATATGTTAGTAACAATTAACAAATATTAACAAAGGGTTAGGTAATTACTAGTTTGCTATTTATTACGGCACCTTATTATGGAATGTTACCAGCTTGGGTAGGTAATTTTTATGTTGGCAAAAGTTTGAACAACTAGCCAACTAGCTCCGCTGGTGGGAAAACGCATGGGACTCATGAGTTGTAGTGCTATTCTATTGCGTGCAGAGGGAATTTGAAAGACAACCGTTTATCCCGCCCCTCGGACTGAGCACTGCGAATGATGAGTCCCCAGATCCTACATCTTGATGTGGGTCTGGCTCGTCAGGCTATTATGCATATGCATTCATAGGAGGGTCTGGGGAAAGTGAGAATTTCATGTAAAATACACATAATTAGGTATTCCCCTGTATGTACAAATACTGCCTATGAAAGCGCACATCTGTTTTTTTGCGGTGAAATAATTGTGCCTTGTAAAAGCAGGTGTTAACCCAAATTGCGGTTAAATGTGTCAATAGGAGTTGTTCAAAGACAACAGAATCGATATTCAGAGCACCAGTTTTGCTCTTTTGCGCTATGTCAAAAGCAACCTTAACTTTCGCCGGCTTTTCTATTGCCCTATTCGGACGACATTATTTTTACGTGGGGACGTGGAGTAAAGTAATTATTACCAGGGGTCCGACTGTCTATGGTCCGAATGCGCCATGTCGGTTTTTTAAAATAGGTAACCATAGCCTTTCCACAGCAGCGACACCTCTGTTCAGGAGAAGACTGCAACTAGTGTTGCGACCACCACGCGCGGTAAATGGTTTTGCCACATCACAACTGATGACCAATGTGTCAAGCTTTAGGCTAATGTCTAACTTTTACTTTCCCGTCATCCACTTAAACTTTCCTACCTGCTAGATTTGGCTATTAAAGCCTACGTAGTTCGAGTATATTCTTATGTGGAGTAGAATACTGTTCTGCATTATCTCTCTGCTTGTTGACATTTTAACATGTACAGTATTGCATTATTTCATGACCGCTAAACCCATTCATTCTTACGCTGGGATTTGTGTAATACGAAAGTTTCATGAATCTCATATGAGCCAGCTGTAGTAAGACGATTTCTGCGCTCAGATCTGTGGTGGTTTGATGGATTGATTAATGAGGGCCAATGTCTTTCAAAAACAGTCTAAAATCTTTCTTCTTTTTCTTACTACTTTACCACACTTCTTTTAGATCAACAACCAGGTGCTGTATGGTAGAAGTCACCAGAGTGCTTCAGCAATTATAAAAACTGTTTCACTGAAGGTCAGGATTCTCCTCATCAGGTCAGTAACTTCAAGCATTTTGCTTGATCTCAGTGTTTTTGCAGTTGTCTCTGGTTTCTGGGAAGTAATTTAGTAATTTATTCCTAAAGAGATGGACAATGACAATCTCACAACTTGGATGTCTCAGTCAGATGATGATTAGAAAAGAAGCATGGTGATATCCTTGGTCGGGCCCCTAATTATGTTGCATTGTTAGAGGTCATACATGCTTCAGAATGTTTGTTTGAAGTAAAGCAGCAGTGTGTTGGATTTAAGGTGATCTATTATGCAGTGTTTTCATTAGCTTAAAACAAGACCCTTATTTCTACATGGGGAGCAGGTGGCCCTCCCTGGAGGCTAAGGGCTAATCTTGACACTGACTAGGCTTTTTCCTTATTTTATACTTCTTAACACCCACCATATTTCTCCAATACGTTTGAAAATTGGATGGTGTTCAGATGGTTTCAATTAAGCAACCTCACCACTAGGTGCTACACACTGTAACTTTAAATGGGCCATCCCAACATTCAGAGGTCTCATATTTCTTGACAGGGAAACAGTTGTAACAGTTTAAATTTGTTTAAATTCTCTGAAATTTCACAGAACATCCTGAGATGAGATGAGCCTTTAATGTCTCTAACATAGAGAAATGTGTCTTGGGCAATCAAGATAGTGTGGTTACACAAACTACATTAACATAGAAGCATACATTAACACAGAAGGTGAGCTAACACCAATAACACACACACAGGCTAACCTCACATCCACACACACACAGTCACAACCCCCCACCCCCACCCACCCGCACAGCCTGTGATTATAGGTGTAATGACATCTCCAAAGTACATTTGAAGTGTCATCAAAGTTTTCCATCCTTGTCAGAAGTAGTGTCAGAAGTCAACACTATTGAGCTTTGATAGGAATATATGAACCGTGTCATAATGATCACTGAGTTCCGATCTAGGCAGTGATTTACATCTGTCTTTGATTTGATATATTTTAATTATCTTGTCTTTAAGTATTAGGAGAGTTCAGTTGGTTTTGGAAAAAATTGTGAGGTCCCAGTCTTCCAGACAAAAAATTTGCATTGACATGCCACAAAAACAATATTGAAGCACTTTGCTGTTCCATCCATTTATCATTGGGACATAGGTCTACGAGCCAACTTTTGGTAAACCATTATGTGTTGTTCTTTCTCCTCCAGGAACAAAGATGCCATCAATCAAATGGCTGTCCCTGCATTTCCTACGCCACCTCCTTTTATTTTGTGCAATGAAGTAAGGAAATGCTTTAACTCTTTGGGATGCCTATTATTATCCTTCTACTATTGAGGTTATACCATAGGTGACTTTAATTCTGTACATATGATATGTGTGTATATGGACCATTTTCATGAAAACGTGCAAATAACAATGAAGACATGCCGAATGAAGGTGAAGCTACCAAGAAATGATTGAACTGGGGGAGCTATGGCACAAGCAGCAACATCTGTACCACATACAGGTCCAAGTGCCCAGGAACCGGGTTCAAATCCGACTTGTGCTCATTTCCTAATCCCACCACACCTCTTTTTTGTCTATGTGCAGTCTGTCTCTTCACTGCCCAACAAATATACTTAAAGACCCCCTATGCAACATTTTCAACTTAATGAATCAGTTTAGAAATCATTGTGATGGTTAAATGACCATCTGACAATAAAAGTCCCAAAAGGTGTGCAACAGGTGTAAGCAGGACAAAGTTCCAGATTAGCCATTCAAATGGCATGGCAGTGACTGGTCTAAATTTTAGAGAATCCTAAACAAGTAGCCTGATCCAACTGCCTGTACTGAATGTCCAATGTCACTCATAGTCAACTGCTACTTCATGGGATACTGTGCTGCATCTTACAGTCTTGATCTGTTGTTCATGTACTGTATGTTGCCTTTATAGGAACTGGTGTCCAGTAGTGTTGCGCCTCTGGAAGAAGTTGGAAAGAACCTGGAAATGGAGAAGTCTTTAGTAAGCCCTGACACACACACTTTCTCTTCCTCAAACAAAGAATTATTGTTGAAAGGCATCTTTACAGAGACAAATCAGAGAAAGTTTGGCAATGACACAAATGTCAATGATTTTTGTCTTGAAAAAGAAAAAGCTGACATTTCTCATGTGACCTTAAGGAAAGTTTACATCTTTGAATAACAGCATTTAGACTTAAACTAGAATTACATGTTTTTAATTTGCAACTTTTTATGAAGGTCATGTTATAAAAGGTCTCTCACTATGCTTTCATTACTTTTCCTAAACTCCTTCTTCTCCAGAACCAAATGTCTATAGAAAGAAAAGAGGAGGCTCCTGATGAGGTGCAAACCAAGACCTTCTTGCCGTCTGTAAGTGTGGACATATATGCTGCAAATGCACATCGGTCTTTAGAGATTTTCTTTTGTCTGCTTTGTCTGTTCAGCTGAGATAGAAGTATAATTACACTTAAGGAGCAAATGCTTTCAGCCAAAATGACTGAAGAGGACTGGGGGGAAATAATTAACACATATTTATATTTGTGCATTTACAATGCTTGACTTCAATTAAGTGGTTTCGGCACAGTAACAGAATTATGATATCATGGCTTTTACTGTACCAACAATACCAACACTGACATGGTACCACAGGAAAGCATAAAACATCAGGACACGTAATAAAATGACAGACAATGGAATTTAAAAATGTTTATTTTTTCATTGATAGGTAGAAAAATAGGTAGAGATCATAATTGGTAGATCATAATTGTACGATAATAACAATAGGTTCAATATATGGTACAGTGTTGCCTCCAGACAACAGCCTAGTTCGGCTTGTTTGTACAAAATGAGCCATCCTACCATTACTAAAAAGAACATCACGTATAAGTATATATACTCTTTTGATCCCGTGAGGGAAATTTGGTCTCTGCATTTATCCCAATCCGTGAATTAGTGAAACACACTCAGCACACAGTGAACACACAGTGAGGTGAAGCACACACTTATCAGCAGTGAGCTGCCTGCAACAACAGCGGCGCTCGGGGAGCAGTGAGGGGTTAGGTGTCAGGGTTGCAGTATGGAGAGCTGGACCGAGGGCAAGTCGAGAACGAGGCACACTTAAACTTGAAACCAGGAATCTTTCATGCAAATGCACACCACAACCACGAAACAACATCAATGACCGACAGGGGGCTGAGGGAGACAGAGGATTTAAATACACAGGGGTTAAACAAGGCACAAGTAGACAAGAAACAAGAGACAGGTGAACACAGGGCTGGAAATCATAATTAAACTAGCAGACTAATAATGAGGAACAGGTGAGGGGCGGAGACACAGGGAACTGAGACATGGCAAGACAAACAAAGGAGCACATGGCTGACAGGAACTAAAACACAGTGACAGGAAGTAAACACAGGAGCACATGGCACAGGAGGTAAACAAAGGAGGGACAGGGAACACAGGATCGTTACATTAGGTGCCTTGCTGAAATTCAAGCGCTACAATTCAAGCGCCACTGCAAAAAAGTTGCCTAATTAAAAAAAAAAATTAAAAAACGCAAGTGAACTTATGGAACACCTGCCGTTCGTTCAGGTTTGATGTCAACAAATAATAGTAGGCTAACGTTGAAGGCGCAGTCAGGGATTCCACAGATCACGTTGTTTGTTATGAGTTTATTAGCAGATGCAATTTTGTGCAAAAAACGTAGCCTACATTATGTTAACCAAGGAACCAGATTAAACACGCCAGCGAGGTAGCTCGCCTCGCCCCTACCTTCAGTAGCCTATTCCCAGATGAATTCCACGCATTGTTTCGTTATACAGTCAATGCTTTCAAGCCCTGTGTTGC
The DNA here is from genome assembly GCF_018492685.1 of Alosa sapidissima. NCBI lineage: Eukaryota > Metazoa > Chordata > Actinopteri > Clupeiformes > Clupeidae > Alosa > Alosa sapidissima. The sequence continues at coordinate 2,898,089 of NC_055968.1, read as the reverse complement.
TAATCCTAGGCTGTGAAACTAAGGTCTAGCCTATGGTGGGTTTAATTGAATTTGAGTAATAGGATACGCAACCATTTGCATCTGGAGATAGTTTGTAATTCCTGTAGAGCTCACCAAAATCATAGAAATGATACAAGACACTATCTCCTATAATCCAAGATAAGTTTTCTTCGAGTTGTTAGGCTTTTGAGCATTTATTTTACCAAATGACATGGAAAACATAATTGAATTTCATCCACATATAGCCTACTTAAGCACGATGCACAACAACGCTACTAAGTTAGCTTAAAAATCGTAAGAATCAAGCAAGCATCACGGGCCGTCACGGCCTTAAAGTGACAGGCACTCAATTCGACCTGCACAGCACTAAGTAAGGGATAATGTATAGAACGCCGGTCATTGTCGGGAGATAGGTCCCGACAGGGCGAACCGGACCCTGACGCGCAGCGGAGTACACGGCTACTTACCAAAACGACACAATAAACTCCCCACGATATGACTCTTTAGCCTACATAGCCTAGGCTATAGCCTATTTGTTACCGTTTCATCATGGCTTTTGCTGAGAAACAAATAGTTCGCAACAACACACGCTGAACTTGAATCAAACATTCTTTAGAACACAGCTGATCAACCGTCTGCTTTCACTTTTGAATGAAGTTCCAATCCTTGCGTAGTGATATGAAAGAATTGACTTAGAAGCACAAAGCCCATATTCCTTGACAGCGGTCTGTTATACTTAGCAACGGTCTGTTATTCAGAATTAGCAGACCGCCGAACGTTGGGAAGGCCCATTCAAGTGAATGGAGCGTTCTGCAGCACTATGAAGAGCCGTGTAATAATACAGTGTAATGACATGAAAGAGAAGTCTATATAGTTTATACAGTGTTGTGCAAAAGTTAAGACAACCATGCTAAAATTGACTAAAAGGAGGAATAAAAATCTTATCTTTTAGAAATTGATCTTAATGCCTTAATCTTAATCAATTCTTTTTGAATGTAGCCTATCATGTATGGTAAATAAATAAATGTTATTATATAAATAAATGTCTTAACTTATGCACAGCACTGTACATTCTAAATAGTAATAGTTTGTACAGTGGCCTGTGATTAAGCTTTATTTTTTGTAATTAAATGTAAATAATAATTTTCTGTTGTGTGTGTGTTGTGCCATTTCATTTTTGTTTCATTTCAATTTCTAATAATAATGTTAGTAATAATTACTAATAATGTAATAATAATGTTCAAGTACTACAATAATCATGCTTTGTAAATGCTTGTGTTGATGGTTATGTCATAATTTGTAACTCAATCTGTCAATTTCTTTTGACAAAATCCACCAGAAGTCACCATTTAAGGAGTATTTTTTTCCCTACGATCAACAGTACCGCTGCTGGAAAAATTTCTAGGGGAAACACTGTTGATATTGCCATTTTCTTACAATATAATGTCATCTGATGCATTCAGTAAAGGGATTGCTTGACAATTTTATTGGTTGTCTTTTATTATTTTTCATATTTATTTTATTGTTATTTTATGAAACCTTTCACTAATTAACCTTAAACTGGCTCTGTCCATGTAGTGCCTTTGATCACACCTTTATGCTCACTGCTTGTGCAAAAGTGCACATTTCCTCCCTTTCTGGCCAAAAGATATTCATATCGACATAACCAGGGTATTACTCTATTATTTGCAATATTTGTATCCTTTCATGGAAGACTCTCAGCTTTCATCTCTTTTCATGAACTCACTATTCTCCAGAACCTTAAGTCATTGGAGAGGGATAAAACGGTTCCTGACGAGGAGCCAACCAAGACCTTCTCAAAGCCGGTGAGTGTGGGCATGCCAAATATGCCAAACAAATAAACAGGTTTCTTATAGTTTTTTGTCTTGAATATTATGTACTGCCTTATGTGCTGCTTCCAGATTGACAGTCTTCCTAATAGCCCTCAGACCAACAGTGAACTTCCTGTGAAATCTTTGGATACTTCCTCCTCGATATCAGCAGCACCCCCTACCTGCACCAATCCAGACTTTGATTATTGTAGTAAAGGTTTGTTTTACTCATACAGTATGCTTTTCATTGACTACATACCATTTTCCACTAACCCTGCTCAGTGCCGGTTCAGACCTCCATGGGGCCCTAGGCAAAATCCTGCTAAGGGCCCTCCTATCTGAACTCTGAGGGACAAAATGTAACCTTTTTATATATATATATATATATATATATATATATTATCTGACACCTCAGTGCTCCCAATACAATCATCCCACCCCATTTTGGATGTCTACGGAAGTTACCAAATATAGTGTTTTTCCCCAAACCTTCACAGCTATAAATGGCCAGTTTTAGGGTCTGGGTTGTTTGCTTTTGATGCTTTCTGTACATATCCCCTTACAAAAAAATAACTGCAGTTTTTAACTGCAGTACAGTTCAGTTTTCATGTCCAAAATACTGCATTTCTGTAGTAAATTAAAGTACTGTGCAGTTTTTTTGTGTCCAAAATACTGCATTCCCTGCATAAGAACTATAAATAATTCCAAAAAACTGTGGGTTTGGTACTCAGAAATCTGCAGTTTGACACTTGACACTGTTCATTCTCGTGAAGTTTCTTTACATTTTTCATGCCCTGAATGGTAATTCGGTTTCATGTTCATCTTCCTACTGTATGAGGCACTGTCGCTATAACTGTACACATGTCTGTCACTAGCTTGACTCAAGGGGAGACGGGGGAGGGGGACTTCATTAACTTGCGGGGCCTTACGCAACTTGCGTAGTGTACGTATAGGGAGAACCGGCCCTGACCCTGCTTAATTTTTCTTTTCTTTTATTAATCACATAATGTCATCATCTAAAGCAAAATAATACCCACCCAACACGCAATTATTGTGTCATATTTTGATTATTAAGATATTGGGGCAATTCCACGCAAAACTGTCACGTCCATAACGGCAAAAAAATACCATGGCATTGCGCGGAATTGCCCATTGATAGTTGGCTATTTAAAAGTATGTTATCCCTTGAATTGAATAACAACAGTAACATAAACCAAAGCAGGGACAGAAGCATTGTCTCACAAAAGTATTCAACCCTGTCAAAGTTATCACTAATTTCTGAACTACAAAACATATAAACATATTGTCATGCTTGCTGCAGTAGAGGACAGTGCTACAAGCCGGGCTTCAAGTTGACTGTAGGCTACTGGAATTCAGGCTGGGGCTATACTGTAACGATTGATGAGACACACGTTTGTACAATGAACAGTTTATTAGCAGAAGCGGGGATCACACATACTCTTATGACGCCATTACAAAGAACACACAAGGGTAGTCACTAAAACATGCACGATACACAAACAGGGTAGTCACATAAAACACACAGGGATAAACACATGACATACAACCAAGGAAAGACTACGTATACTAACACACATGACAAAGTAAACGCAATTACACCTACAAAAACCGACATTACACAATCTAACATTCACACACATTGCATTCTGGGAGGATAGCACTCAGTCCGGAAGACACAGACGTTACAATACAAAGGCTTTGAAAGTTCTGATTACTTTAAGCACCTACATTTTCAAGTGCTTCAACTGAAAAATAATGTTCTGGTTAGGATAAACCCAGGAGGAGAAGGAGAACACGACATTTCACCTTCTCTGGCCTCATCCACAAGAACTGTATGTAGACTATAGGTGTGTGTGTGTGTATATATATATATATATATATATATATATATATATATATATATATATATATATATATAGAGAGAGAGAGAGAGAGAGAGAGAGAGAGAAAGAGAGAGAGAGAGGCGGGGGGGGCACCTAACACCTAACATGCTGGCTACACCAGGTGCACAACTGGATTATTCTGTGAGCGTAAAAATGATTTCCGAGAGACTTTTTCTTTGTGCCACTTTCACATCTGGTGTTGCCACTTCCATTGTTGCGTCATAAACTATACAAATGGAATGCATTTAATAAAAATATATAATAATAAAATGTATTTATACAAAACTTTTTAAGCATAGAGCACAATGTGTTTTACAGACAAAGGATAAAGGATAAGTTCATGTGCACAACTGCTCCGTGTGCTTACTTACTACTACTTACAATACAACACATATATATAGCGCTTTTTCTATGCACAGAGTTCAACCCAAAGCGCCCCACACACAAAAAATAAACAAACAAATGAAAACAAAAATCCATAGTGAAATCAAACAAAAACAAGATGCCGGACGGAGTGGCGTGACTCGCCAGCGTACCTCTAACTTAGCACAGACAACAAACAAATTAACAAATAATAAAAATGAATGTGTTCAATTAGTTATTGGTTGAATTAAAGCGGCTGAAGCAGCTGTGAAACAGCACACCGCATGATGACTTTGAACCAAAAAATAGATGGAAGATGGATCTCAACAGAGCTAGGGATATGGCTCTATCCAAGCTCTTCACTTCAGCCCAATAGAGTAATGTTAACATTAACGTTCACTTAACGTTACAGGTATCAGCGAACCAATAGGCAGAAAAACACAAAGACTAACACAAAAACAATCGAAAATAACATTTATATACAATGACTAAGTCTAACTAGACAAGTAAAAACTAAAATCTTAACAAAAAATATAAAAAATCAAACAAAAACATGAAGCCAGATGGAGTGGCATGACTCGCCTAAGTACCCGTAACCTAGCAACATTATACCATATACATTATACGTTACGTGCCTGGTGTCTGTTACAAGTTGAACATTTGTCACAACCAGCCTGATTGCCCTCATAGATATAATACTGACTAAATGTTGTCCACACTGCCGCCATCTTGGCGCGGGGATCTAAAGCTCTAAACTAGTTCTCCCTTGTTCTCAGTGTTACCTATTTAGTGACTTTTGGCCATCCCCAGCGACAGAAAATCTTATCTAATGACTAGCGATACATTTGGTGACTTTGATAAATTTGATGGCAAACTCAGTTCCATTGAAATGTCAGAAAATGACCCTCCATATGACTTTTTTGCTTGTGAATTAAGCTACTTCTAGTTTTCCCAAAGCCCCATGATTATAAAAGTAATGACTGGCCTGTGTAGTATTAGATCATGTTATTGCACGGAAGTAGATATTCTATAGATCTAACAGCTCAGCTGCAGCAACTTCTGGTGAGATTACAACCAGAGTCAACAAGACGAGAGGTAGGTTATGTAGCCTCAATCAGAGCCCATCTACAGGGAGCTTGTTCATTCCCATTGTATCGAAACTGGTTGCAGTTCAACCATATTTCCCATAGGGGTGGTCACGAGCTAGCGCAGAATAAATGGGAGTCTACAGGGCTAGATGGCTCCAACAGTATACTGTGTTTTAAAGAGTGCCTAACAGCTATGATGAATTAAAAGCGCTGTGTTACACAAGTGCTATACAACCATTTAAATAATACACTTCTCTCTCTCTTTTCTCATAGATCCTACCATAAGTCCCATCTTGCCCGGGCAGGAGACTGTCATTGAGATTTCTAAAGGTCGCTCTGGACTTGGTCTCAGCATTGTTGGTGGCAAAGATACCCAGCTGGTAAAGGCATCACACAGCCTCACAACGTCACCATAGAATACAACAAAGCCATCCAAGAATCACACACCTGCATCATATCAACACACTTAATCCAATCCACGCCTGGAAGTGAAAAAAGGGAATGCCACCTTAAAACTTTCTGATTCAAAGTAGTCACAGTCATCCAAACAATACAAGCCTAACATTAAATATTTTAGGAAAACAGCTTGCTTATCATTGCTGAATGGCTAACATTATACAGGATTATTGCATTAGAAGAAATTATTCTGTTCATAATGGACAATGAAGACATTTGTAATTTGTTGAATTGACTTTGGTTGGATATGATGAAACTACATTTATATGACTCAGGAGAGGCTGAATGCTTTTGCTATGCTATTAAAAAAAGACAATGGCTCTGTTCGAAACAGGAAAAAATGCTGCATTTTAAGATATCTAACAGGGGAACGAGGCAACAAGTGCTGTTCGAAACCGATACACTCTCTTTTCCTGACTTCTAAGATCTTAGAACTACCCCCATAACGGTCGTTTTTGAAGGCAGCAGCGGTGTATCTTCTATGCTGCCTATTATCCACAAATCTGTGCGACAATGTCTGAAACAGCTGTGTAAATTAAATGAAGATGGTGGATGACATTCGTATCGGCTGCTGATTGTGTTGAAATGTCATTTGTGTGACATTTCTTTGCTTAGATTGGTAAAAATCTAGCGATAAATAAACACTGTACTATGATTATACAGTACCATTGTTGTAACCATTGATAGCGTCTGATCCGTCTGTCAGACAACATTATACCGTTCACAACAAAAATAGTGTAAGTAAAACAAAATAAAAAAAATAGTGTAAGTAAAAAAAACTTATCCGGCTACTAGGTATGTAATGATATGCATATCAAATCCGATACCATCCATCTTCTTTGTTTTCAAGTAGCAGGGAATTCACGCGGAACACTTGCATTGCAACTCTGCTGTCATGATGTTGAGCCCGTCCACTGACTATACACGATGTGATTGGCATGACTTGAGTTTGGTTTTTCCAGCTCGCAAGCCAACGGAGAGTTGCTACAATACCCTGACTGCAAATTACATTTGCTGCTCCTAGGGTGCATCTAGATCTCTAGGCTACTAGGATGAAGCCCCGGATGATGTACCTCCACACTATGGTGTGGGAGTCTGCATCGGAGAACTCCTTCCTCCCTGGCATGCAGCGTTCAGCACCGAGGCAGGCGTACTCTGTGGTGCACGAGGCTGTAGCAAAGCAGACACAGACACAAAGACCCACATAGGCCCACACACATGGCTTTACAAACACATACACACACATATATTGGGTATAGTATATACACACAGAGGTATGGTAGTTACGGATGATAACACAAAATGAAAACAGACAGAATTATTTATGCATTTACTTTAAAGGGGAACTGCTATTTTTTTAGCTTAATTTACCTGAACTTAACAGCTTTGGGGCTGTATTTTGCACCCTGGCGCATGGCGCATAAACAATGCGCCCAGGGGTGTGGTAATTAACAACCTAGGGAGTGGCCTGGCGCATGTATAAAAATCGCTATTGTACACTTGGTCAGAAGTCTATGGCGAGTTGTTTATATGCTATTTTAAGAGCGCATTGTCAACAGTCATATTGGCGGGTGCACAACGCACCATCCTTCTATCATCCATGCACGCACACCAGCACACGTCCATGCAAAACATTACAAATTGCACGATTATAATTGGAAACATAATTACAATAAAGACATTACGAAATATTGTACATCTCATGATGAGTAGTTATTCACCATATTTGGGGCAGCCATTAGTCTACTGGTTAGCACTTCGGACCTGTAACCGGAGGGTTGCCGGTTCGAACCCCGACCAGTAGGCACGGCTGAAGTGCCCTTGAGCAAGGCACCTTACCCCTCACTGCTCCCCGAGCGCCGCTGTTGATGCAGGCAGCTCACTGCGCCGAGATTAGTGTGTGCTTCACCTCACTGTGTGTACACTGTGTGCTGTGTGTGTTTCACTAATTCACGGATTGGGATAAATGCAGAGACCAAATTTCCCTCACGGGATCAAAAGAGTATATATACTATACTATACTACTATACCATCATTTGCAAATTGGTAATGACAGTTAAAAGTGATTAGGGAAGAGGCACAGCTGAAGCACAGCTGAAGACGACGCACAGCTGAAGACGACGCACAGTCACGAGATATAAGCAACTCCTCTGCAGGATAACTGTTTTTTTATTCAGTCATTTGAGCAATATAGGGTAGATGTTGCTTTTTCCAACCTATTTTTTTGATGGTAACCCATTGTCAGTCAATAGTGAAAGTAACTGCATATAACTGTCTTGTCGTTGACTGACACCATGGTGAAGTTAGTTTCACTTTGCTAATGAGTTCAAATAATAGAGGAGTGCAAATGTGTGAAGGCTATGCTAGGTTTTAGTAAAGTATGGTTTAGTGGAATGACTATTCCATACGGTATCGCAAGCAGCCTCCTTTAAATGCGCCGTTGAATGTCAAAATACCGATGCATTTATTTGACATCGCGCTTTGCGCCGTTAAAGGGAATGTCAGATGTCATTCTCATTGGTTTAAATGATGTTACGCCCCAAACACACCCATGACTGATTAAAAAAACCTAGGAACACCTTGTTGCGCCATGCGCTCGACGAAAACCCTCCCAATGTGGACTGGACATCCTACTAAATTTGAATAAGCTTTTGACGAGTGACGATGCGCTTTTGACTGTCATGATAGGGTCCTTGGAGTCATTGGAATGGTTATATGACTTTTTCTGGGGTGAATGGTGGCCATCTTGTTTTCTCCTAGCGTCTGTGAGCGGAAAAAACAGCCTTGCAACTTTGGGCCGGCGGGCTGGCGGCCTCAGAGTCAGAAAGTCTCGGCTAGAACAAGGTAGCGGTGGAGTTTCCCAGACATTTGTCATGGCAAAGCCAGCAAAAAGAAGCAGAAAGCACGCACACCGTTGTCGAAGGAATAGGGAAAGAGGAAACGTCAGACTGACCGAGCGAGAAGTGTCGTAAAATATATACTCTGAAGCTGTAGAGGGAGCTCTGCAGAGAAAACTGTGAGCAAAAAACGAAGTCCATGTTACAGTGTCAGAAACCTAGAAATAAGTGCTTCCAATGCCTAAAACACGTGAAATTTAGCACACACATTAGATGTGTGCATTTGACACACACACCACATGCGAGTACATTGTTGGATGATGAAATGTGGAATTGCGGAATCTTAGGTGCTCGGGCCTGTCATTGCTGCTTGCGGCTATATTATTTAATTTGCTTTTGCTAAATCTTACACCCATCAAACCTTCTGGCTCTTCTCTTTGTTAACTTTTTAAAAGAACTTTCTCCATATATATTAGCTAACTTACTAAAACTCTTCAATCTTCTTTTTTGGCTAACATGTATCTGGTTGACATTGCACTTGCAATTCACTAGGAAGAACCATAGCCATCAGTCTTGGCTGCTTAATTTAGCTCTATGATCAAACCCCAAGAAGACTGCAGTGTGACACATGTAAACACATATCTCTCTGTGTGCTTCCTCTCTGTCTTCTTATCTTTAACATCACTCACTTCCCACCATCTTCAGGATGCTATTGTGATTCATGAGGTTTATGAAGAAGGAGCAGCAGCAAGGGATGGGCGTCTGTCGGCTGGAGACCAGATACTGCAGGTGAGACTTATCTGAGACCTCGGTTTACACACAATTTCAATTATACCTGTACCTGATTGTTTACATTGTCTGCTTACACCTAACAGTATACTTGATTTGTATCTAATAGCTGTATTTAAACCAAGTCCAAAACTGACCCTTGAAACAAACCATGTATGCATTCAATTGCTGGTGATAAAACATTGGTAGTAGTAATAGCAGAGTTACTTCTTTTGCAAATAGCATTTATTTGGAGTTAAGACCATTCCCAAGAGGAACATTGTCTCAAAAATGTATTTTCTTTAGCTCACGAGAAATAAATCAGCTAAATAAGGTGAAATAAGAATAGATTGAGAAAAAAACTATCTTTTGAGATCTTACGGCTACGTTTAGACTAAACTTCTTTTTTGAAGCTGCCAGTGTCCGTTTAACATCATAATACTATGGAGACTGTGTTTTCAAAAAAGTCCTCGGCTTCTTTTAAAACACGATCGTGGGCGTCTTTTTCTGCAGATCAGAGCTGTTGAGAAATGTTCAAGTTCTAAGGGTAAAACGCCCTATGTCATGCTGTTTTTTTGACAGCTGACCAATCACAAGCGGATAACCAGAAAAGACACTTTTTGGAACAAAATTCTCTTTTTTAAAAACTGAAAAAGTGGTCTGCACAACTTTCCATTGTCAGAAAAAGATGCCAAGTCTGAACGTAGCCTACCCTAAAGGTGAAGTCATGAATTTTATGCGATTTCAAGCTCATACCTTTTTTTGTCACATTCAGCAATCATCTCTTTACAACTAGCTGCCCATTCCGTGATTACACTGTAAAAAAATTGTCTCTGTAGGCAGCTCAGGCTCTGAAAACTGACCAAATAAACAGAAACAAACAAAGTGGGGCAGCCTGTCCCCAAACAAAACCAAAACACTGTGTGGAATTTCTCTGGGAATAGGTGGCTGAAGGTGGCATGTTTCGTTTGGTCCTTGGTTAAAATATAATATAGGCCTACCTTTTTTTTGCACAAAAGCGTAGACCTGCTAATAAATTTAAAACAGACAAACGCGACTTCCAGCGCAATCCCTGACTGTACCTTTAAGCTGAACCTAAATCGGACTTGGGCTGAGACAAGAGGAGGGCATTTACTCACATCTCATTATTGGTGATTTTGAGGCTGTAATAGTGTTGTGTTCAGTCTGCACCATTTTGTTTGTTTTACAGAGATTGTTAACTCATTTACAGAGCCAGGACTAATACTGCCATCATGACGAACATAAACTCGGAAGACCTGACTTTAAGAATCCCAAATTCCAAAAAAGAGTGTTCATGACATCAGCTCGGAAAACAAATATAGATTCCTGCAGTAGCCTAGCATGATTGTATTTTTGGGTAGTCTTTACAGGGAATGCCTAAACAAGTTAGTAGAACTGCTTACTATGGTTCAAATGTTTATATTTGTTTTAATTTAGTGATAAATTACCTTGCCTATTTGTAATGAGAGTAAGGTTCACCTTTTGTTGTGTTGTTGCAACGGAGGCCCTTGCCATTAGAGAGCTTGGTTGTGATGTCAAGTCAGGCAATTTGGGGTAGGCTCCAAGATTTCCGCATGAGTCTCCGAGCATAAAATCTGACCCGACTTTGTGTTCAAGTCATCTTTCTGAGTCGGAGGTCGAGATTTCCAAATATCTGGTGCTAACCTGACATTTCTTTCTTTATTTTCCTACATGTGTGCTCTCCCTATTTGCACTGTCACATTGCCACCATTAGGCCCTGCTGCAGCACTACTACTGCCAACATCTTTTTACATTGATTTTGAAGCACTGTTTGCTGTTTACCTTAGGGCTGTTTCACATTTCCTACGTCTGCATTACAAAACAGCTGTGTTGTGTTACTGCTCAGGCTAGCTTGCATGTGTACCCACAATGCCAGCATTGTTGCTGCAGCTCTGTTTCATTCTGACTCTATCTTTCCACACTGAGCATAAAGAAATGTACCCTCCACCTTCCCCTTTTATAAATCTATGTTATTTTCATTGCAATTGTGCTCACAATCGCTTCCCTCACACTTACCTCATACGTGCAAAATAGGGTCCGAGCCCAAACTAGATGACTTGTAGTTGCAGCATGGATTGAGCTGCATCTGAGATGCACATCTTGTGCAGGCAATGTGAAAGCTCTAATCTGTTGAAATGGAGATTAAATGAAGTCAGATCTATGTGCTGCATCTTCGACTCTATAGAGCAGTGGTCCCCAAACTACGGCCCGCCACCTCATTTTGGGTGGCCCCCCAAAACATGTCCGTTGGATTTAGCATCTGCCCCGCATGGGAGTATGACATCATCAAACTATAACCTCCATAATTTCCCCCATTCATTCTCTATAGCGAGTCTTAACAGTACACATGTAATACTCTTTTTGTCCACTGGTGGTTGTTTTGGCGCTGTTTCGCGCTTGCCATCGAAAACGGAATGAAATGTAGGCCTACTTGCAAACAATGTAAGAGGCCTATGCTGACTGTATCAGTGCTCAAAGTATTCTAAAAGTTTATCAATTAATTGCTAATAACTAACTAACTTCTATTTAAGTCATTTTTCTGGGACTTTCTGGGATAATTATTTCGGTTCTCATCAGGTGAGTGAAAGTGGTCATTTCAGATGTTTTTGCCAGCACTTCATAAAACTCTCATAGTTTGAGAACTTTAAATTATTTGTAGGATATTGCTTGTTCACAATTTGAGCTGTGTTTGCAAAGACACAGAGTTCAGAGTTCACATTTTGAATATTTCATTTGAGCTACATTTTACACTGATATGGCATGATGGCAATATAAACACAGCTAGCAATGGTATTAAATTACAGTAGCCTATGATTAAATGTAATGGAATATTCAACTAAGGTAGACTGTTCACAGCACTAAGCTATTTATGGTTACTGATATACTCCGAATCTCTGGCCCTCTATTAGAGCCAGGCATTTTGAGCTGACCCTCGGAAGAAAAAGTTTGGGGACCACTGCTATAGAGCATACACTAGTATTGTGTCTGTTCCACTCAATTTTGCTAACTCAGTTACAATGTCAGTGCAGCGCTCACTTATTCAAAACATTTACCACATTAGTAGACTATATGAATGAGTATTAGGCCTTGACTTGCTGAGAGTAATGGTGGAAGACACTAAAACAGTCGTACAGACTGAGGTTGGCTCCTCAACCAGATGATAACAAGGCGTTCTGGTGTTGCTTGTGATTAAGGGCCCTATCTTAGCGATCTAAAACGCATGGTCACTGGTGAATAGCTTACATAAATTTAGGGGTTTGTCCAGTCCACATTGGGTGGTTTTGTTATCAAACGTCGGGCGCCTGGCACAAAAAGGCGGTTCTTATGTTTCTTAATCAGTCATGGATGTGTTTTGGGCGTAACATCCTTTAAACCAATGAGAGTGACATCTGTCATTCCCTTTAACAGCAAGCAGGGTGACTTCAAACAGCACATTGGTATTTTGATGGTCACCGGCGCATTTGAAGGAATTTGCTTGCACGCGAGACCGTATGGAACAGGTATTTCACTAAACCATGTTTAACTAAAACCTGTTTGTGACTAGCAGAGTATAGGCTACACACATTTTGCTACTACACACTTTTGTTATCGAACGTTATCAAATGCCAGGCGCCTGGCGCAAAAAGGTGGTCTTATGTTTCTTAATCAGTCATAGGTGTGTTTTGGGCGTAAAGGGAGTATAGTACAGTGGGTAGTACAGTACCCTACAGTGGGTACTATTGTCCGGCTTCACATGTGAATCATGCGTCTTTTATTTATATTTCCCCAGTGAAGCTGCAATGACCCAAACAACCACAGGTGGCACTTGTGAGCAGGGTTAGGAACGTCGGCTTTTGCCGCTTTGAGTCTATGCGCGCCAGTATGTTACAGTATGGATGATATATTAGGGATGTCCCGATCCAGCTTTTTGCACTTCCGATCCGATACCGATATTGTAGCTTTTAGCATCGGCCGATACCGATACCGGCCGATCCAAGCATGTATTAAAGATTAAAGATATTTACTTATTTTGTTGTTATACTCATGTAGAAAAGGGTTTTACTCTTAAGAACAACTAGCCAACTTAATTAGGTTAGTTTGAATAATCCACAGTGGTTGGTAATGAGAAGCTGACCTGTTTATTCTTAACAGGGTTAAATAAACACAAAATAATAAATAGTCAATTAACCACACAAACTGAATTGGCATCAGTGCTCTGCTCTTGAACAACAAGAGTGTAAACCAAGGCTTAAAAAGCCATTAGTGCAAACAATATTGTAAACTGTATAAAAAAAACAAAACACACAGAAAAGCTGAGTAGAAAATAAATAGTCAATTAACCACACAAACTGAATTGGCATCAGTGCTCTGCTCAAGAGTGTAAACCAAGGCTTACCAAACCAAAAAGCCATCAGTGTAAACAATATTGTAAACAATATAAAATTATATATAAAAGCAACACACACAAAACCTGAGTAGAAAATAGTCAAATTACCACACACACACTGAATTGGCTATAACAACACAAATAACAGTCACGCCTTCTACAGTATTGCTATCTCCTCCACACTTTACTGCTCCATCTCCATACTCCCTTCAATTTCTACTGTTTGCCCTGGCTGCAGTCTGAGCATGATGGGGAGATTCTTCTTCTATTCACAAAGGTGATCATTTCAACATGCTCAGGTGTCAGCCTGCTCCTGTGCTCATCAATGATAAGTGAGACTGCGCTAAAAAGCCTCTCACTGTTGCGTTTTAAAAGCGAAACTGATGCCACAACTGGTCTGGGTTTGCTGAAGTAACCTAGGCTACAGGCTGCATTTATTACAGAAAATCAAGCAACATAGCACGTAGGCCTATCTACACTATTTAGTGACAGGAGCTTAAGTTTACCGCGACAACAGCTGTCACTAATTCACATCGTCGTAGGCTGCGCCGATGCACAAACGGTAAAAAAAGTTATGATAGCCTACTGGAAGCTTCTACCCTTTTGGATGTGTAGAGTTGTAGGCCTAGGTGCACTTAGTTGTTAGCGATTGACCAGGTTGCTTTTTGAAATGAAATGCGTTTGTTAGGCTAGCCGATTGTAAAAATAGGGAAATTAAAGTGCGTGCTGTGCCTATACATTACACAAACAATCTTAAATCGCGGAGATAACATTCGTTAGACAGGCAAAGCTGTCAGCAGCAACATGCATAAGAGCCTTAACCCTTTCGTGCCCGTGCCGAACATTCCATTTTTGGTGCTGGATGACCTCCTCACACAAAAAACTTTATTTCTTGAGTGTAATACATACCATCAATGGGATATACATACCATTGTAATCAGAAGGATCAGTTCTATGAAATGATGTAAAATACATATGGTAATGTTGATATAGTAATGAACAGTATTTGAAAATCCTCTCCAAATGTATATCCGGAATTTGTCAAAATTTAATTTCATTCACATAAAAATGAATTTTCATCATATTTCTCTACAAGATAGAGAAAAATATAGACTGTAAAAGACTGTATTGGAATATCATTAACCTTTCAAAAGTTATGATAATTTTAGTGATCAGTGTAAAAAAATGCAGGAAACGGGATTTAGAATGTTGACAGAATTCACATTCACTTTCTCACCAACAACATAAAAGTATGCATAAAAACTAATAATCAAGTCAGAAACAATGGTTTAGATGTATTTGGTCTATAAGAATAAACCATTTATTTGTATATAAGCAAATGCTACAGTCAATAAGAATGACATAAAAAAAAAAAATACTGTACCTTACCAGTAATACAGGAAGTAAGTATACTGTATTCATTGAAGACCATTTCGGAAAAGAGACATAAAATACATCTGATTCAACAAATACAACTTCCTTATATAAATCAGTATAATATGAAAATTATATACATATATAAAATTTATTATTATTCATGAAAAGCTAGGAATACAATCAACATCACTCAAAACTCAATGTGTCCTAAACATTTGAAAGTGGATTACATACTTAGAACAAGCCTGTAGAGAATAAACACATACACACATATACACACAAACTCATACCCACACACACACACTTACAGAGGAGGATAGGGAAAGGTGGGGTGGGGAACCTGAAGGTTGAACACAGAAGAGCTATGACCTAAACGCATCCCCTTTTGCAGAATGCCAAATCTGACAGCAATTTGTTTATCAATAAAACAAATTTGCCTACCGTTACACTCCAGGGCCATACAAGCTACTTTAGTTTTATTATGTACGTTTTTTATAACAAGCTCCTGCTGTACAGGAATATGTACTTGATGGAAAGACGATAGAGTAGTAGTTGGAGCAGCTGAAGGTGAGGCTGAAATTTCAACGGAAATGCCTACCAGCTGTTGTGATAGATTTCCTCCAAATTCTTTCTGGTTGTAGCTACCAAACCTAGGTTCAACACCAGATTCTGCATTGCATTGTCAAACTTGAAATAACAAGAAGCTACTGACAACGGCAATGTCAATGGAGAAAAAGTGCTTTCTGGTATTCTGCGTTTTTTGGAGTACACAATATGTATTCATCATTTGGTCAATGTCCCCTGATCCCTGCCAAGACTTGGTTCCCCAGTAACAATGGATATTAGGGAGGGAAGTGAACCCCATGTAAATGATCAATCCCAGAAACCTGTGAAACTCTTCTGGGGTCTTTGTCCCATGCCCCTGCACTGTTTGCATACGACGGCCTACTAAGCACAAGCTCCCATTCCTTCCGGTTGGTAAAACCACATATGCCTGGGACAACAATGTGAGTAAAAAAGAACATAACAAGTCTATTTCACACAGTGTTTTAGTCTGCACCATCCTACGCACGGCACATAAATCTATACCTTCTTCCTCCATCCCCTCATGGTCTTCAGCATTGTGAGCGCAAGCTCATGAGCAGTCAGCTACCTCAGGTCAAAGAAGTTTGAGAAAGGCTGATGTAGACGACAAAGCAGCAAGGAGGCGTCGTGTGATCATTTAAACAAGTTTTATGACGAGGTCGATGAGGGTGGGAAAAAATCGTACATTTCTGTGCAAACTTTGCCTGCACTTCAGTCCAATTTTCGGTTCCAGCAGCCAACAACCTCAGAACTGACCCTTCAGGCCTCTCAGGAGGCGCTGGCCTCCTAACCTAGTGACCACCATAGCAACCAGCATGATTGCCCTAGCAACCAGCATAGCAACCACAATATTTATGCGTTTTAGCTTATTGGATGTTGCGTTAATGCAGATAACTTTTGATCCGTGTGCCCGATTTTCATAAATGAGGTACCGTTGAAATCCTTGGATGAGGCCGAGTTCCATGCCCCTGATCAAACCCACTCTTGCAGTTCCTCGGAACCGTAATTCTAGTTATTATTATTATTATTGTTTGCATTGTTATTTGGAAGCATTTGAATTGCATAGAAGTGACGTTTGCATAAGTTTGCATTTAAGACATATGACACACTAAAACAGTTGTGTCATGGAGATAGGTTTCAGAACATATGGACACACCACAACTTTCACTTTCATTTTAATCCCCTAAAATAAATACCAAAATACCCCAGCATTCCCAGTAAGCTTCCATTAAAATCTTGTCATCTTGGAAACATCAGCTTTCACTTAATTTTCAGGTGAATGGAGTGGATTTGCGTAGCGCAACGCATGATGACGCCATTTCTGCTCTGCGGCAGACTCCAGCCAAAGTGCAACTGACAGTTCTGCGAGATGAGGCACAGTACCGGGATGAAGAGAGCCTGGATGTGTTTGCTGTAGAGCTACAGAAGAAAGCTGGACGTGGCCTTGGCTTCAGCATTGTGGGCAAGAGGTGCAGGGTTTATAACAGCACCAATGGAAATGTTTAGGTTCAGATATAGACTTTAGTCTTTATTAAGCCCCACTGATAAGAGCCCATCCATGTTTCCAATATGCTCATATGGTTCAATCAACCCTGATTTCTGAGCACACTTTTTAACAGATTCGTTTTGTTTAGTTTTCTGACAGTTTGTTCCTCTTGGTTACTCACAAACATTGTATGCATTTTACTGTCTTAATACTCTTGAACACCCTGTGGATTCTTTAGTTTATTTAGTTTGAGTTAGGCAGAGAGGACCAGACAAATCTGAGAGGGCATTTGAATATGCTCCGGCAGATCCATCTGGCCATTTTCCATTGCTAGTGATTTCCAAAATAACCAAAATCCCCGGAGCTAACCTCTTATGACAGAGGACCGTTTGCACCACTTATACAGAACTACACTTGTACAGAACTAATTGCTGTATGAACAGCAAGAAGGTTTAAAAGGATTCGGTATGAGTTTGATGTACCAACTTAAGTGTAATTTCACTGCTGTTGACACCCCTTGGAAATAGTGAGAAAGTAAACTAAATAAATCTCAAATTCTCAATTGGTTTAGATTGGTAGTGCAGAAGTTGATGTTTCAAAATGACGAAAAAGAACAGCCTGTTGTTACGTGATAAAGAAGGGAACCTGATAGAGTGTGGAGCTGACCAACATCATTTTGTATGCATCAGATGAACATTTTTGCACTTTGCAGTTGCTACACCTCTGCTACCAGTGAAAAACACAGAACTACAAAGAGTCTCCTAGCTAAATGCATCACATGGTGTGCAGACGCTAACCATAGTTAGATCTACTAATCAAGGATTACAAGTTTTCTCACAACAATCACACTGTTAACATATTGATTAGAGAAGGGTTTGATAACCGCAATCTGTTGGATAGTGTAAATAGTCAGCCTACATGAGAAGCCAAGGGGAGTGAATAAAGAGTTAGGCTATCCGTAACCATGGATCCCTTTCTAGAGTCCCACTTGCTGCTCCGGGCAAGCAACATGATGTAGTCCACCTAAGTTTTGCTTTAGTGTTTTGGTAGCCATATCTTTATTTTTACATCCCTTCATTTAGCATGTTTATAACCTTCTACTTATTTTGTCTGTCTTCATAGAAATGGTATAGGTGTGTTCATCTCTGACATAGTTCGGGGTGGAGCAGCTGATGTTGATGGCCGTTTAATGCAGGGGGATCAGATCCTTGCTGTGGATGGAGAAGACATGAGGCAGGCATCCCAAGAAACAGTTGCAGCTATTCTCAAAGTAAATATTACACACACCATATTTAAAACTGAACTATAAGTAAAAGTAAATATTACACACACCTATTTGAAAACAACTATAGTCATTTTTAGGGCTGTAACGATATGCGTATCAAAACCACCTTTCTACTGCTGTCGGGCTCCATAATTCCTCCTCCTCTTGGTCGGTAACATGTGTGTCGCTATCACCGATATATTCGGCACTCTGGCAAGGATGTACCCTCTTGCAAACGTGACTCGGCCTAACACCCACTCTGCTGGACTTTGGTAAAGTTAGACAGAAATGGGCAGATTCGCAAGATTCACGTTTCGCGATTCAATTAATCATAGGCGATACATTTTCATTGGAATAGAAAGCTATATCTAACCGTAGTAAGGTAGACAACAAGCTACAACCCGGTTTTCATCCGAAAGAACCACGTACATATGTGGATAAATAAAATGCAGCCCTGTGAGCATTCTGCTTTCAGCCGAGAGTCTAGGGACCATCTACAAAGTGCAAAACCGAAAGTGGATACAAAGATACATTTAAATAGCTTCACTGTTATTGAGCCTAGTGCTTCCAAAATCACAACACACATCTAGGGCCTCCCTAGAAACATACTATATCCAGTGCTATTTTTGAATTCACAACAGTTTTCCATGTGTTTGTTTTCACTGAGTTTCACCGACCAGACGTGGCTGCATGAAGTCCCTAGAAACATACTACACCTGCTAATTATGGAAAAAAAACTGACTCACCCTATTTATAATATATTTTTTATTGGGGATAACATTCAATAGCTTCACTCTCATTGAGCCTAGTGCTTCCAAAATCACAACACACATCTTGAGCCTCCCAAACAACATACCACACCTTTCATCATTAGTTTCTACCAAATGGCATTACCCCAACATGTCCTTACCTCAACAATTTGTACATATAGTATGAATTTTACCTGCTGCTTTTAGGCTGATGCAGTAAAGATGTGTTGCAGAAATGACATTTCTGCTAATACTGCAGATAAATAGCAGTTAACAAGGTTTGTTATGTTAGCTTTCAGTATTATCACGTCATACACATGAATTCAACAGTAATATGAATTTATTTTTAAAAAGTATTTAAAAATACACAATTAGTAACTGTTGTGGTAAGGACCCATAATTAATACTTCAAGAGAAAGACATGATCTTTACCTGGCTTTTTCTGAAATTTGAGAGACCTGGTATGGTTGGTAAGCACATGTTCGCCATGTGCTCACTTGTTAATTTCTGTTGCCTTAGAAACTAGATTTCGTTTGCTTTGTAAAATACATTTAATATGGGATTTAGTTCACAGTTGGGTAAGGACTCAAAAGATAGGAACAGGTGTATTTTGATTTAAAAAAATGATCTAGAGTAATATGTTTGTGAAACACTTTCATTTGAAATGATGTCATTTTGCAATTGAATTAGCTTGTTTTAGGTCTTTCAATACTGAGACCTCAGATGAGGGTCAAGTACAAAAGTGGTATTTTGACCCCTAAAATGCTTTAAATATCTTATTAAATAACATTTCCTTTACATAGGGCTCTATTATGACAGTCAAAAGTGTGGCTCAAAGTGTTTTCTCATCACGACGCAAAGTGTATTCCTATTGTACACTCGAGGTTTTTGCCAAGCCTGTCTCTTTTATTGAGCAATGCGCTCAGGGGTGTGGCAATTAAACCTAAGGTGGGGTCTAGCGCATTATCCTAGTCCTAGCGCTATCGTACACTATCTAAAAACCATTACACCACTGACCAAGAAAAACCTGGTCTATAGCGAGAGGCGCATATGAAAGACAGCTGAAGATGCACTGTCACGAGATGTAAGCAGCAAATCCTCTGCAGGATAAATTTCCTTAGGTTTTTCATATTTTTAAAACTGTTTTTCCATGTCTCACCTCCATACATTACTGTATAAACACATATATTTGTGCATTTACTTACAATTAGGGCTGGGACTCGATTAAAAAAAATAATAATCTAATTAATTAGAGGCTTTGTAATTAATTAATCGAAATTAATCGCATTTTAATCGCATATAAATATTTGACCTGAGAACAGTGAGAAGTAATTTTTTTCACATGGATTTTCAGTATACCATTGAATAATGACTGAATACATAAGCTTAAGCAACAAAAATATTGTTTATTTTTGTTCAAGTCCAACAGACCAGTGCAATTTTTGCCATTAAGTGTAGCAATACCATATTCAGAAATATAGTACATTTCAGAAATTCAGGTAGCCTATAGATAGGTAGACCTTCTGTAAACTATAATACTTTGTTTTTTTTTTAAAAGTAAAACACAATACTTTCAAGTACATTAAGAACATTGGAAACCCTGACTATTAGAAAACATCTCTCTGTTGCTTCACAAGCCATAACAGACTTTGTTGATTTACCAACAGCTGGTTTAAAAAAATCTAATTAATTTCAGTGCAACTCTCTCAATAACCTTGGCCAAAACAATAAAGAGTTCAACCTAAAGTGCCAGTTGCACCAACAACATAATAATACATAGTAATACAACATAGTTCAAGATAAAATGTACCATTTAAAATAAATGTAAAAAAAAGTGCCAGTGATTGACCTCAATCCCTTCTATTCTTCCAATATCCTGATGAAAAATAAAACCTCTCTGTTGCTTAGGCCACTGTTTGATCAACATTTCAGTAACAACAAGCCCATTGGCCTCAGGATACCTCTATGACTACTTCTTCTACTTCTCTTTCAGCCAGTTGCTGAGACAAACTAGCCTGTTCACATGTTCAGAGCTCAAGGCTGCCCTTTTCTTTTGAACTATGTTACCTGCCAATGAGAAAAGTCTTTCGCAAGGGACAGAAGTCGCGAGAAGTCCACGCTAGCTACCACACTAGCGTCCACACTAGCTGCTCTATGTTTTGCACTTAAGGCTCGATGTGCTGCGGTGATATGCGAATTCCTTGTTGCATAGCTTGCACACAACCATGCTCTATGACGCTTCCATCCGTTCGTTTTTTGTTGTGGTTTGTTGTTGTCTGAACCGAACTCATGCGCGTTAGTTGGTGCTCCAGTACAATCGGTCCGTCTGAAACTCATCCAGTGAGAAACGTTCCGCGGTGCAAAAATAAATACGATTAAAATGCGTCATTTTTTTAACGCACTCATATTTGTGTAATTAATTAATCTTAATTAACGCGTTAAAGTCGCGGCCCTACTTAAAATACATGGAGTTACAGCCTGGTCGGGACAATCATCCCGACAAAGCGACAAAGACATATGCCACTATAGCCTGTTTTGCTTTCCATGTAAACAAGCATGCAATATGAAAGTCTGGGATTGTGTAGAACAGTGTTTCTCAAACTTTTTCAGACCAAGGACCACTTAACCAATAAATAGAAACTTCACGGACCACCTAGCTAAAAAATAAAAAACAGTAGACCTACTTCAACAGTATATTACACAATAGACATACTCACTGAACAACCTTGCTTATTATCTTGGCACCTTGCTTATTGTGTCAGAGGACTCATATGATTTAAACTGGCGTAGCTTACACAGTGTTGCAGAACTGTTTGGATTTACATACAAGTTGGTTCAATATTGCAAACAACTCATCTATATTATATTTTACCACGTCTGCCCGCGGACCACTTGGTATAGCTTGCGGACCACCAGTGGTCCCCGGACCACACTTTGAGAAACACTGGTGTAGAACACTAAATGGTCTACTGAATTAGCATGAAGTCGAACCTTTAAATGAAAAACACTCATTAATAATCTAAAAAATGTTACCGCTAATTAAGTATACTTTCGACCATCAAAACTCGTTTATCGCCTGTAACTCCATGATAAAAGGACATAGCAGGAAGATACAAGGATACAAGGAAGTTTATTGTCACATGCATATAGTTACTGGATGTAAGAAATGCAGTGAAATTATGTCTGGTGTCAGCCTATTTGTGCATTTATGGGGGGGGGGGTAAAAAGTGCAGTAGAAGAGGGGTTTAGTAGATTAAGTGGCAAGGGCTGCATAAGAAAGGTGGGGGAGGATTGGGATTGGGGGGGGGCACCAACAAGGAGCACCCAAGAGCAACAGGGGCAAGGAAAAACTCCCTTACTAAAGAAAGAAACCTTGGGCAGATCCATGGCTCAAGGGGCTTTGCCAGGGGTCTTGGTGTGTGTGTTGGGGGAATGACAAGGGAGATGGGAAAGTGTGCTGTGTATGTGGGGAGAGGGCAGTGTGCAATATGTGTGTTGGAGAAGCTTCCTCATGAGACAATGTGCTGTGTATTTTATACTGGCTAATAGAAGGGGGTTAGCTGATAGAAGGGGGTTAGGTTACACTTTACTTGACAATATCGACATAAGAGTGACATGACACTGTCATGAACGTGTCATAAAC
The DNA here is from genome assembly GCF_018492685.1 of Alosa sapidissima. Taxonomy (NCBI): domain Eukaryota; kingdom Metazoa; phylum Chordata; class Actinopteri; order Clupeiformes; family Clupeidae; genus Alosa; species Alosa sapidissima. The sequence continues at coordinate 2,875,329 of NC_055968.1, read as the reverse complement.
AAGTCATAAACGTTTATAACATAACGCTTCTGTTATTAAGTGACATTCAGTTTTTGCTAAGTTAGGTTAAGATTAGGGTTAGGGTTAGAGATTAGGGTTAGGGTTCATGTGTCATGACAGTGTCATGTGTTCATGACAGTGTCATGTCACTCTTCCCATCCAAAACACCCTCAAGCCTGCCAATGGCATGTCCACCAAGAGCTCAGGTGCAGCACAGTAGAACATAGGCCTTCAGGGGGCATACACAACCTTTATCAGCATCTACTAACTGCAATAACCTACCCTTAGAGGGACATGTCTCCTTTACCCATTATTTTAAATTGAACGAAAATATGTTAACATGCTCTATGTTTTGACCAAAGGACATCTGTCTATCATCATTGCACTCGGAGAAAACGGGAATGTTTCAATTGTCAAGGTCAAGGTTTCAAGGTCACAGTAGCATACAGACAACATACACACACACATTCACTAACAGCAGAAAAAGTAATTAAGAGTATGAAATATAAAAAACACAACTAAGCAATAAGGACTGTAGAATATAAAGAATATACTAAATATACTAAAATACAAAATACTAAATAAAGCTTAATCTAAATCAATTCTAAAAAACAGTATCCACATAGTGGGTGATTAATCAATCAGGTGCGCTTGCAATGACTGAAGCAGGGACTGAGCCTGTGGTCCTCTGTCCATAAGGTAAGGTAAGGTGCTCTTTGTGAATGAGTCAGTGTCATGGTGATGGTGCAAATGAGTAAGTCAAACAGTGCAACAGTGCAAGAATAAAGTCTATATATCTATGTATAAATAACTATATTAAGAAAGGTATAAGTGTGGTCACAGTTCGGCTGTGGCATGGAGGGAGGGGTTGTGCATATGTGCTATTAAAGCACGCAAACAGTGAGGCAGAAGACAGTGGTAAAGTGGCTAGTGGACAGACAGTTCAAGACATGGAGGTGGTGAAGAGGCAGACAGACTATGCGGAGAAGTCTATTTCTCCTCTTCCCTTAAGTGATGCATTGAACAGTTCAATGGCCCTGGGGATGAATGACTTCCTCAGTCTGTCTGTTGTGCAAGGCAGTGAGCGAAGTCTCCAGCTGATCAGGCTCTTCTGCTTAACAATAGTGCTGTGGAGTGGATGACCCTCATTGTCCAAGATGTTGATCAGTTTGTTCAAGGTCCTTTTGTCAGATATTGAAGTGATGCACTCCAGTTCAGCTCCCACTACAGAGCCAGCTTTCCTTACCAGCCTGTCAAGTTGCCCCGCATCCTTTGTGCTTCCTCCCCAACATACCACTGCATAGAAGAGGACGCTGGCAACAACAGACTGGTAGAACATCCTGAGGAGCTTGCTGCACACATTGAAGGAGCGCGGCCTCCTCAAGAAGTACAGCCTGCTCTGCCCTTTCTTGTAGAGTGCGTCAGTGTTGGCTAACCAGTCCAGTTTATTGTCCAGGTGGAGACCCAGGTACTTGTAGGTGCTTACCACTTCAACATTGACCCCATCAATGGAGACTGGTAGCAGAGTTGGCTTAGACCTGCGGAAATCCACCACCATCTCCTTGGTCTTTGAAGTGTTGAGTTGGAGATGATTGAGTTTGCACCATTGCACAAAGTCCTCCACCAGGCTCCTATACTCCTCCTCCTGCCCGTTCCTGATACACCCCACAATTGCAGTATCGTCAGAAAACTTCTGCATGTGGCATGACTCAGTGTTGTAGCAGAAGTCAGATGTGTACAAGGTGAACAGGACTGGAGAGAGCACAGTTCCCTGTGGCGCTCCGGTGCTGCTGATCACAGTGTCAGAGAGACAGTTCTTCAGTCTGACGAACTGTGGTCGCTCCGTCAGGTAATCTGAAGTCTGAGGGGTTGGATGGTGTGAAAAGCACTTGAGAAATCAAAGAACATGATTCTCACAGCACTTTTCCCCTTGTCCAGGTGAGAATGTGTCCTGTGTAGAAGATAAGTGATGGCATCGTCCACGGCCACTTTCTCCTGGTATGCAAACTGTAACGGGTCTAGTGCATGGCGTACCTGGGGTCTGAGCTTACCTAAGACGAGTCGCTCCATTGTCTTCATCACATGTGATGTTAGAGTGATAGGTCTGTAGTCATTAAGCTCACTAGGATGTGGCTTTTTAGGGACAGGGGTGAGACATGATGTCTTCCACAGTGTTGGAACTTGTCCAAGGCGTAGACTTAGATTGAATATGTGCTTCAGTGGCTCCCCCAGCTCAGCAGCACAGGCCTTGAGTAGCCTTGGACACAGTCTGTCAGGCCCCGCTGCCTTTCTCGTGTTCAGTTTCTTTAGTTTAGCGCTCACTTGTTTTCCTGGGATGATGGGGGGTGGAAGGGGAGGGGAGGCGGAGGGGTGCATCTGGGATCTGTGTGTCTGATGGCTGTTGACTGAGGTCATTGTCGCCTCATTGTTCGTGATCGCCATGTGGGGGAGGGGTGCAATATCCAGTGATGGTGGGGGTACGATAACCTGTGATGGTGGAGGTGAGTGTTGCACTGGTATTGAGGGGGGGTGGGGGCTTGGGGATGACCACCTCCTTGATGTCCCTGTCAAGGCTCCCAGAGCCGTGGACGCCTCAGCAGGCACAGGCAAGGAGGCATCAGGCGGGGGCAGGGCGTGAGGTGGTGATGGTTTAGGTCGTTGGGTGTCACCAGGATGCAGAGCTGGAGAGACTGGGAGGCTTGGAGGTGGGGATAGGGCAGGCACGCAAACAAGAGCAGTGCCTGAGTCTGTAAGAGGTGGTGGACAGACCACTCCCATTGGAGCTGGAGCAGGGCAGTCAAACCTGTTGTAGAAGTGGTTCAACTGGTTCGCCCTGTCCAGGTCCCCCTCCACAGAGCTGCTGCTCTTCATCAGGCCAGTTATCATTTTCATGCCGTCCCATGCCTCCTTCATGTTGTTTTCCAGCAACTTCTGTTCCACCTTCCTTCTGTAGTCCTCCTTAGCCTCCTTCAGCTTGACTTTGAGTTCCCCTTGCACGCGCCTCAGCTCTGCCATGTCCCCCTCTCTGTACGCCACCTTTTTCCTATTAAGAAGGGTCTTGACATTGCTGGTTATCCAAGGCTTGTTATTGGGAAAGCAGCATACAGTTCTGGTGGGAACAACAATGTCCATACAGAAATTCAGGTCAGTTGTGCACTGTGTGACCTCCTCTAAGTCCTCTCCATTCTGTAACACACTCCAGTCAGTGCACTCAAAGCAGTCTCTCAGAGCCTCATCCGCTTCAGGTGTCCACTTTCTGAAGCCGGACAGCTCAACGTTAGAAGTGGGGATATGGCTTGTTATCCACGTCTCCGTCAAGCATAGCAAACTACATTCCCTGTATAATCTCTGGTTTCTTACCAGGGCAGCCAGTTCGTTAGTCTTATTAGCGAGTTCACGTTTCCCATCACAATCGATGGAACTGATTTTTTCTTCTCCCGACGCCTCATCTTCACTTTTACTCCCGCTCTGCAACCCCGAAAGCACCACAGTTCCTCTGGGATGTTGTCGCGAACACAGCCAGCATTCCGTCGTAATGCGATCAGCTGATTCTTTGTGTACACAAGTTTGCTGCCGCTGGAGCGTTGTAATATGTCCGTATCCATAGGATAGAATAAAAACAATCCTCAAAGTGTGTAAAAATCCAACAAATTGCGAAGTAAAAAGTAAGCAAAAAAACGTAGATAAAAACACAATCTACACATCTATCTATCTACTGTATCTATCTATCTATCTATGGGGCTGCCGTGGCCTACTGGTTAGCATTTCGTAACCGGAGGGTTGACGGTTCGAACCCCGACCAGTAGGCACGGCTGAAGTGCCCTTGAGCAAGGCACCTAACCCCTCACTGCTCCCCGAGCGCCGCTGTGGTTGCAGGCAGCTCACTGCGCCGGGATTAGTGTGTTGCTCTTGGGTGCTCCTTGTTGGTGCCCCCCACCCAATCCCAATCCTCCCCCACCTTTTTTATGCAGCCCTTGCCACTTAATCTACTAAACCCCTCTTCTACTGCACTTTTTACCCCCCCCCCCCATTAATGCACAAATAGGCTGACACCAGACATAATTTCACTGCATTTCTTACTTCCAGTAACTATATGCATGTGACAATAAACTTCCTTTTATCCTTGTATCCTTGCTTCACCTCACTGTGTGCTGAGTGTGTTTCACTAATTCACGGATTGGGATAAATGCAGAGACCAAGTTTCCCTCACGGGATCAAAAGAGTATATATACTTATACTTATCTATCTATCTATCTATCTATCTATCTATCTATCTATCTATCTATTCACAACATGTTGTGAGAGAGAGCGCATCTCATCTCTGCTGTAACATCCAGTTGAGAGTGATATATTTCCCCAAATGTCCTAACAAGCTAATTCCTTTGTTTGATTAACTCACCTGGTTGTTTTGCTACTTTGTTTGGAACTTCAAACCATTCATTCATCCATCCATTCATTCTGTCTATCAACATCCATTAAACTACCTACCTATACACATACATTAAACTAATCTATCCATTAAACTTGTCTATCAACATTCATTGAACTATCTGTCCATCAACATCTACTAAGCCATGTAAACCTAACAACCACCATAGCAACCAACATGATTACCCTAGCAACCAGTATAGCAACCGCTTTATGTGGCATAGCAACCACCATATGTACTCTAGCAACACTCTAGCAACCATCTTAATTACCCTAACAACAACCTAGCAACCACTACTACAATGTAAACCAGTGTTTCTCAAACTTTTTCAGACCAAGGACCACTTAACCAATAAAAAAAGTCACGGACCACCTAGCTAAAAAAAAAAAAAAACAGTAGACCTACTGTACTTCAACAGTATATTACACAATAGGCCTACTCACTGAACCACCTTGCTTATTGTCTTTGCATCTTGCTTATTATATTATATGATTTAAACAGGCATAGGTTACATAGACAGAACTGTTTGGACCACACTTTTTTATGAAACACTGATGTAAACCCAGCAACCACCATAGCAACCAACATGATTACTCTGGCAACCATCATAGCAACAGCTATATTTAGCATAGCACCCACCATATTTACCTAAGCAACACCATTGTAACTATCTCTACATTATCTGTTTTAACGCTGTATGATATTTTACATCATTAGCATTTTCATGCACTGGTAATTCCTTGGAAACACATTTCTATAATATTAATATCATATAATATTGTATATGTACAGTTAACAACAACATTATTCATACCCTGGGCAAATATTAATTTAATGTTGCTTTTCTCTTTATCAATATGTTTGCTCTGACTGAAAATGACACTGCCACAGGCCAAAAGGTTGTAAGACAATGTGGGAAAAACATGGAATCAAAAAAAAAAGTGTTTTCATCTTTTTTAACATTTAATGAAAATGGCATGTCCAATGGCAATGGCAAGTAAATATTCTAATCCTCTAGTGTTCCAAATTATTGAAATGTTGTTTAATAAAATGTCTAGGTTTTTTCCACCCCCCCTCCTCCACACACACACACACACAAAAGAATCAAGGTATGTATCGAATCGTGGATCAAAAATTGCGATACAAATTAAATCGTGAGTGGTGTATTGTTACAGCCCTAGTCATTTTTTATGAAATGCAGAGGGACTCAATTTGCCTATCAATGCCAATGTTGACATCAGTAGCCTATTGTGGTTGGTGACCTATATATGCCCTGCAGTGTGCCAGGGGAAAGGTGGTGTTGGAGCTTGGGCGACTGAAGGCCGCTTCTTGGGTGTCATACCATCACAGCTCTAAGGCAGGCCAGGTGTGTATTGGGACCATCATCCTCCTCAGTCTCATTAACAGCGTACTACCATAACTACTACTAAAAGAAGCTGAAGCCTATGTATGCACTTGCTCTACAAGCACAACCACCACTCTCAGAAGCTGTATGCATACACTTGCCTCAAGAACATGATCACTATGAGCTATGAGCACTTTCTCTAGCTACTCAAGGTGACCATGAACTGGCACTAGCATTACTGTGGTGCAACTGGTCTATGAATACAGGTTTTATTTTGAAATGTATAGGTGTTACCCCTACTGACAGGCACTCTTTGTTTCAGCATTAGTGAGTGATGAATTCAGCTATGACGCTAACTTTGTACTCAGCTCATTTAACTATGATCATATTTTATCATTTAACAGTGCATGAATAGGCCTTCTTAAAAGTGAAAGTAAATGTGTTAATGTGTCTGTGTAACTCATTTCTTTGTCCCTTTCGCTCTGGCAGATAATACCAAATACCAACAGCAGCAGTGCCACCTACGCTTCTCTGGCAGCAAATCCCATCCAAAACACCCTCAAGCCTGCCAATGGCATGTCCACCAAGAGCTCAGGTGCAGCACAGTAGAACATAAGCCTTCAGGGGGCATACACAACCTTTATCAGCATCTACTAACTGCAATAACCTATCCTTAGAGGGACATGTCTCCTTTACCCATTATTTCAAATTGAACGAAAATATGTGCAAGTGTCAAAATAAGATAATTAAAGGTAATCAAAGCTTAAAATAGACATAACCAGGATAACCTGGATCAAATAGGTAGTAGAAGCTGTTTACTCATTGCTTGACCTTTAGCATGCATTTCGACGTAACTGTCATGCAGTAAGGATTGCTTGAAAACAATGCACACAATTGTATGATTGTTTAAATTGCATAAAAACAGTAACACAACAAACTAAAGTAAAATCATTTATTTGGAAAACTGTAAATGCAGTATTTCATTTATCATACATTGTGTTTAGTCATAGCCTTTGTCAAGAGAGCTTTGTCAAGGCAATTATTTTATTAACATCATGAAACCAAGGAGAATATCAGCATGTTTTCATAATAAAACATTTGACTAACTCTTTTATTTTGTCTTTTATTTTATCCATCGATAGGTATGATTCTCTGTAATTGTATGTTCAGTCAGGACCACTTTGTCCAGATAGTTAATTACTAATTGCAATGCATAATGTTTCATTTGGCAGTATGGCTCTGTTCTGGGAGCCCCCTGCCCTTCCAGGTGCAAACATGGAAACCCTAAGGCAAAGGGAGCAGTGAGGTAAACTCCCCATAGGGTACAGAACAGACCAGACATCAATGACAGCAACATTGATAAGTCAGATGTATGAGGAGGGGATGGGGTGGAGGTGGGTTGCAAAAAGGTTCGCCGAGAAAGCGGCAAGAATAGGCAGGCTATGGCAGCTTAACAAAGGCGCCCCAAAATGATATATAAGAGCGAGTGATCAGTTAGCTGGGTAGTCAGCTGAGCAGTTAGCCAAGTTGCTGGGCGTGACTCAGTGGCCTGTCTGAACTAACACTATGCTCCATTTCTGTTACAAAGTAATAGTTGACGTGCTTTGTTGAGTTTCCCGTTTTACCACAGGCTACACAGCAAGCTGAGGGCTGGCCACTCAGGCCTTTGCTTAGTGTTGACAAAGACTGGGTTCCCACACATCATGGTCATGGAAACATCAGGAAATGTGTTAAAATGACCAGAAATCCTTGAAATAAGCTATATAAAAAATCAAATGAAATATAAAATATGAAATGCAAATTTAATTGCATTTGAGCCACTGATTATTGTTTGACTATTATTTGAGCCACCAGATTATTGTTTGACTATTATTGGTCTGGATTGGCTTTTCTTCTGTTTTTTTCCATTTGCTATAGATTTTATTTAGTATAGTATTAGGGAAACTGGTTGGTTGTCAGTGGACAGGATGAAAAGAATGGTTCCCTCCCTCTGCTGTAGTGAATCCTAGGTGACGCAGGGGCAGTGCTCACCATGCCGGGATGCCTCCCTGAGGTTTAGTCAGTGTTGGCCTTAATCAAGGAAATAATATTGGGCTAGAATGGACAATTGGACCCACATCATCATCTGCTTGGAAGTCAGCAAAGCTGACCATTGTATTATCAATGATCAATGGGGCACTTATTAACACACCATTGAAATGGATATGTAGCTAATCAGATCAGCCACAAAATTTTGTAAGTATTCTTGACCCATGCCTTAGACTATGCCTAAAGTAAAGACTATACTTCCATTATGGCATTTGGTCTGCAAAGTCCTTGAATTTGATGTTCAAAAAGTTGTGGGAACCCTGATCCATATTATTACTAATGCTAAACAGAAAAAATATAGAAGAGCTCATGAGCTAGTTTAGCATACCAAATAGCTGTTAATTCAGATAAGGGTGAACAGAGGGTGCACCTTCAATTTAAACAAAACAGATGATGCTATATTGTAATCTTGAAAATGCATTTTGAGGTAATTGACATCAACACTGCTTACAAATTGGAATTCACATGTCAAGATCATGTGGAAAGCCTTCCCAGAAGAATGGAAGCTGTTATAGCTATCCTATGCCTATAGATTTAAAAATGGGATGTCCCAATACGTTTGTCCATATAGTGTGTCTTTCCTCTTTGGACCTTGTTGGATTTGGGGCATTGATGATGGTCATCTACAGTAGCAAATAGAGAATGTTAAATTGTTATTGAAAGGTGAAACGATGGTGTGGTGGTGGTAGGTTTCCTTACCATGTATGGATCAAAGTGCCCAAAGGGACCCAAATTTGAGTTCCCATTATTTTTATTTCACATAGGTGGAAATGTAAATACACAGCAGCTACCAAACTACAAGTCATGTTCAGTTTGTTCAGTAACTGCTTGTTACTGTTACATCTCTATTATTCTAAGTGTTGTTTGATGATGGACAACCTGAGTTTGTATCTGTGTGTGTGTGTGTGTGTGTGTGTGTGTGTGTGTGTGTGTGTGTGTGTGTGTGTGAGAGAGAGAAAGAGAGAGAGAGAGAGAGAGAGAGAGAGAGACTCACATGACTGTTTTATACGTTTCCTGTGTGACCCTACAGGACCTGATACAGGCCTTCGTACTGTGGAGATAAAACGAGTAAGGGAACAGAAATACACAAAGTATTCAGTGTAGTGTGAAAAGTTCACCTTTCATTATCTTAGGATGGGGATATGGAATTTTCTGTAATCTTGCTCTGCCATGTTGACTTTGTCTTTTTTATGAACTCCTCTCTCTCTCTCAGGGTCCTAATGATGCACTAGGCTTCAGTATAGCAGGAGGGAAAGGCAGTCCTTTGGGGGATATTCCTATCTTTGTGGCAATGATCCAAGCCAATGGTGTGGCAGCTAAGACACACCGGCTCAAGGTAGGCCAACAGCATAGAACATGCAACATACTCTGTGTAAGGCTTGCAAACTTCAAATGTACTACACCCGAAAGTTCTCTTTCAAGCACTGGTTCGGTATCTCATTATGGGACACCCCCTCGCGGGTTCCCCAAAAGCCATATTTCATTACGCCAGCCACCATTGGCTGGACGACTGACATATGCGTCACTGCTTCAGTCTAAAATCTTTTCTCGCCCCCAGAGGCTTGCTCTCTCGTGTACAGGTGCTGTGGCTCGGAGGGTTAACACTGTCACAGAGCGAGGTAATGAGTCCCTTCCATAACGCGTCCTTAACGCCACGTAATCTTTGAAGAGATGGTTTGGACTTGGCTAAGCTGTCTCCAAACAGTAGCCTTTTCCTCATCTAGTCTGTTGCCAAACAGTAGCTCGCTAGTCTATCACCAAACTGTAGCAACCGCTATTCTTTCCTTAAACAGTAGCGAAGAAGTGCAGTACATGTGCCCTGCCACCCGGCTCAGAAGTCTGAGATATGACCCCCTCCAAAGCTTACAATTTCCAATCTTCCATGGCTGAGAAAAGCTACAAGACAGTGGCGTCGGCAGTGAGAGCTCTCAACACCTCATTCCTCTACCACTGCCACTTCTCGTCCACCCCCAACCAACCTGCTGTGTGGGATGAAGTTTGTGTGGTCATGGACCTCTGCTTACGCCTACACAGGTGTGCGGTGCAAACTCCGGGACAAGCTATGGTCCTCATGGTCTACCAGGAGAGAGCTCGCTGACTCTCCAGCCTGTCCTACAAGGAGAAGACCCAGCTGCTAGATGTGCCAGTGGACCCCAAAGGCCTCTTTTGGAACAGCCGTAGCCACCATGCAGAAGCGGTACGAGGAAAAGTAACGCGACGGCAAGGCACTGCAGCTGTATCTTCCCAGGAAGGCACATGCCCCCACTCCCAAAGCACTCAGGCAGACATTCATTGGGGCAGCGGTGCGCCCGTCGCACTACTGCATACCGAGACGTCTAGCCCCATCCCAGACCACCACTCAGAGCCAGGGCAAGAACGCCGAGCTCAAGGGTGCCTGGGCTAAGAAGCCCTTCATCCCTAACGTGACGCAGGGAAGTCAGCAAAACCCCTCGTCCGCCCAGGGAGCAAGGAAGAAGTAGGCGCTCGTTGTTTGACACGGCATGTTCCCTGCCCCCAAGAGGCATGCAGAGATGGAGCACCTACTGTAATGTTACTGGGTTTCAGAATAAATTGGGAGAAAAGCATTCTGTGCCCATGCCTGAACACCACCTTTATAGGGCTGTCTCTAAACTCTGCCATTCAGAGCGCGCTTGTCAGTGGAATGTGTTACAGCGTTTTGCGCATGCCTTGCACTGATCCGTAGGGGAGCCACTGTGAAATTCAGGGTCTGTCTCAGACTCCTCGGGCTCCTGGCATCAGCCTTGGTGGTCATCCCAAGAGATTGAAACCCTTGTGTCACTGCCATCGCCACGTCACAATCTCAGCAGCCTGCTGTGAGACCCTGCGGACCTGGAAACAGCCACTCTTCCTCACAGAGAACCCCAATGGGAGCGGTCCTACGCAGGAAAGTGGTGACGATAGATGCCTCGTTGACCAGCTGGGGAGCTACTCACCAGGGCAGGTCGATAAATGGGCTATGGGACGCACACATGGGATCTTTGCACATAAACTGCTTAGAATTTATGGTCGACATATGTCAACTTTATTCTCGAAATTTCGAGTTTAATGTCAACATGTCGAGATTAAAGTTGGCATAATATTTCAACTTTATTCTCAACATTTCGAGTTAAATGTCGACATGTCGACTTTAATCTAGTCATGTCAAAGATATTTTTTTTTCTTCATGTGTGTCCCTAATACTCCGTCGTATTAGGCACAGACAGCAAAAGATGGTAGTAAACAGAAAAATATTTGTAGATTATCCTGTTTTTTTAAACTGCTTTTACATTTAAATCATGTGGCAATTTGATATATGATTTTGCAGTAGTGACAATTTAAGTTATTTAATGATATCTGGGAGGGAAAGAGTTCACCTGAAGATACCCTGAAGCTGATTTAATTTTTTTGTTTAACGTTACTCTGCATTTAATCATCTGTGCCATGAGAACTTTAACCTTAGCTATAGCTTACTGAGCTTTCTTCGGTCATAACTATTACATTATTAACCTGTATTAACATTAACATTTAAAGATAAATTGGCTACAAGGAGGAGGGGAATGGGAATGGGAATTATGTGAGGATGCTGTTCATTGACTTTAGTTCAGCATTCAACACGATAGTAACTCTCACCTTGGTCACAAAGATGAAGGCCTTAGGACTGAACACCACCCTGTGTCACTGGATATTTGACTTCCTCACCAACCGTTCACAAGTGGTTAGAGTAGGGGGTCTGACATCTGACTCATTAAGTCAAAGTCAAAGTCAAAGTCAAAGTCAGCTTTATTGTCAATTTCTTCACATGTTCCAGACATACAAAGAGATCAAAATTACGTTTCTCACTATCCCACGGTGAAGACAAGACATATTTTACCAATTTAAGTCCACAGACAAACATAACATTCAAGTAAACAAAAAAGTAAGTAAATAAGAGGGCACATATAATAATGAAAAAAAATAAGAGCAGCAAAATTTGGTTGAAATTGTGCATAGACAGTCAATAAAATACTAGTGCAAAGTCAGGCCAATAAAAGGCTTGGGTAGTTCTGTTTGACCTAAGTAAGAAAGAAAGTGACATAGTGGTGCAAGTTATGTAAGAGCAGCAGAAGTGTTGTGTTTTCAGGACAACAACAACAAGTTGTAAAGTGTACAAGTGTGCAAGTGTGCAAGTGGAGTAGTGCACGCGGCCATTGTGGGTCCAATGTCCAGGATGTTATGTAGCTGAGGGTGGAGGGGGGAGAGGAGGGAGAGAGTTCAGCATCCTTACAGCTTGGTGTATGAAGCTGTTGGTGAGTCTGGTAGTGCGGGAGCGCAGGCTTCTGTACCTCTTCCCAGAGGGCAGTAGATCGAACAGATTGTGAGCGGGGTGACTTGCATCACTCACAATTTTGGTCGCCTTGCGGGTGAGGTGGGTGGTGTAAATGTCCTTCAGGGAGGGGAGTGAAGCACCAATAATCCTTCCAGCTGTGTTCACTATGCGCTGCAGGGCTTTCCTGTTGTATTCAGTGCAGCTTCCGCCCCACACAGCGATACAGCTGGAGAGGATGCTCTCAATGGTGCCTCGGTAGAATGTGGTCATGATGGCTGGTGGAGCACTTGCTCGCCTGAGTTTCTGCAGGAAGTACAGGCGGCGCTGAGCTCTCTTCGCCAGTGATGCAGTGTTGGTGGTCCAGGAGAGGTCTTCGCTGATGTGCACCCCCAGGAATTTGGTGCTGCTCGCTCTCTCCACCACAGCACCGTCGATGGTCAGTGGCAGGTGTTGGGTGTGACCTCTCCGGAAGTCAACAACAATCTCTTTGGTCTTGCTGACGTTCAGCAGGAGGTTGTTGTCCCTGCACCACGTGGTCAGATGGTCGACCTCCAACCTGTATTGAGTCTCGTCGCCCTTGGTGATGAGACCCACCAGAGTTGTGTCGTCAGCAAATTTCACTATGTGATTGTTGCTGTAGGTTGCAGTGCAGTCATGCGTCAGCAGGGTGAAGAGCAGCGGACTGAGCACGCAGCCTTGGGGGGCCCCTGTGCTCAGTGTGATGCTGCTTGAGGTATTGTTGCCAACACGTACTACTTGAGGCCTCTGACAGAGGAAGTCCAGTAGCCAGTTGCAGAGGTAGGTACTGAGTCCCAGTTTGTCAAGTTTGCAGATGAGTTGTTGTGGTATTATGGTTGAATGCAGAACTGAAGTCTATAAACAGCAATCTCACATATGAGTCTCTTTTTTCCAGGTGGGTGAGGGCTGGGTGGAGGGCAGAGCAGATTGCATCCTCTGTAGACCGCTTGGCTCGGTATGCAAACTGGAAGGGGTCCAGGGTGGGGGGGAGAATGGATTTGATATGTGACATAACAAGCCGCTCAAAGCACTTCATGATGATGGGTGTCAGTGCCACAGGGCGGTAGTCATTGAAGCAGGATGGAGCAGTTTTCTTCGGCACAGGTATGATGGTGGCAGCTTTGAAACATGATGGGACGATGGCTTGCTTCAGGGAAGTGTTAAAGATGTCTGTGAAGACATCCTTAAGCTCCCCTGCGCAGTCCTTCAGCGCACGACCTGGGATGTTGTCTGGACCTGTTGCCTTACGGGTGTTGATAGCAGCAAGTGTCCTCTTCACGCTGTCGGCAGAGAGGCACAGGGGCTGCTCATGTAGAGGGGGATGGGTCTTCTGTGGGCAGGTGCTGTTTTGTGCTTCAAAGCGAGCAAAGAAGCGGTTCAGGTTGTTGAGCAGAGGGATGTTGCTCTCACAGCTCTGTGGCGCGGGCTTGTAGTCCGTGAGGGCCTGAATGCCCTGCCATAGGCTTTGTGCGTTCCTGCTGTCTTTGAAGTGGGTGGTTATCTAGTGAGTGTATTCCTTTTTGGCTTCCTTGATGCCACGGGACAGGTTGGCTCTCGCTGTTCTCATGCCAGCTTCATCCCCAGCTCTGTAGGCTTTGTCTCTGGCCCTCAGCAGCCTGAGGACATCCCCTGTCAGCCATGGCTTCCAGTTAGCCCGAGTGATGATGTCTTTTGTGTGGGTCACATCATCGATGCACTTGGTGATGTAAGAGGTTACAGTGTCTGTATACTCCTCTATGTCTGTCCGGTTGTTGTAAGTGGCTGCCTGCTTAAACATTTCCCAGTCTGTTGTGTCAAAGCAGTCTTGAAGAGCATCGGAGGCTCCCTCAGGCCACACTTTTACCTGCTTACGAACCGGTTTGTTCGCTTTTACCCTTTGTCTGTATGCGGGCATTAGCATAACAGTTATATGGTCTGAAAGTCCAATGTGGGGGAGGGGGGTGGCTTTGTATGCTCCTTTGTGTGTAGTGTAGACCAGGTCCAGGATGTTATCTCCTCTTGTTGGAAAATCAACATGCTGGTGTAGCTTTGGAAGTACAGTTTTAAGATCAGCATGGTTAAAATCTCCAGTGAAGATGGTGAAACCGTCTGGGTGTGCCGTCTGTTGTTCACTGACAGCCTGGTACAGTTCACTGAGAGCCGCGTTCTTATCGCTGTTGTTGTTGGTAGGCGGGATGTATACTGCGACTAGCAGAATCGCAGTAATTTCCCTTGGCAGGTAAAAAGGACGGCACTTTATGATCATAAACTCTGCCAGTGGTGAGCAGTGTTTGCATACTACTACAGTGTCCCGGCACCATTCGTCACGGATGTAAACACAGATTCCTCCTCCTCGTGATTTACCTCCCTTTACAATGGCCCTGTCTGCTCGATAGCATGCTAGCTGCTCCAGTTGTACAGCAGAGTCCGGAATGTTGTCATTTAACCAAGTCTCAGTGAAGACGAGCACACAGCAGTTACTTACTGTCCGGTTCGTTGATCTCAGCAGTCGTATGTGATCCATTTTGTTGTCCAGTGATCGTACATTTGCCAGGAGAATGGATGGTATGGCTGGGCGAGTTGGGTTGGCCGCTAGCCTGGCCCGGACGCCTCCGCGCTTGCCCCTCTTCTGCTTCCTCGCACACCGCTTCCGACGCTTTCTTTCCGGGGCTAACCATCAGCACTGGTGCTCCCCAAGGCTGTGTTTTGAGTCCACTGCTGTACAACATCTACACACATGACTGCAAAGCCAACAGTAGTCATACCTCCATCATCAAGTTTGCAGATGACAGTGATCTTGGGCCTGATTAGTAACAACAATGAACAGCTCTACTTGGATCAGGTTGATGAGGTGGCACAGTGGTGTCAATCTAACAGCTTGACACTGAATATCAATAAAACCAAGGAAATGGTAGTGGATTACAGAAGGAAGCAGCAGAACTACAGTTACACCCCACTAATGATCAGCGGGCAACCTGTAGAGAGAGTCACAAGTTTTAAATACCTTGGTGTCCACATTACTGAAGACTTAACATGGACTGTTAACACTCAATATGTTCTGAAGAAGTCCAGACAACGACTACTTCCCTTGTCAGCTAAGGAAATTCAAAGTTTCTACATCCATCATGAAGGCCTTCTACACTTCAGCGGTTGAAAGTGTTCTAACTGGTAGCATCATCACCTGGTATGGGAACTCCACAGTTAGAGATTGTAGTACTCTGCAGAGAGTAGTGTGCTCAGCTGAACATACTATAAGAACTCAACTCCTTGCTCTACAAGATATCTATTCCAGAAGAGTACTCCTAAGAGCAATGGACATTGGACAACAATGGATTATTCCTACCGCTGAAATCAAGAAGACGCCTATGTAGTCACAAAGCCAGAACTGAGAGACTCAGGAGAAGTTTTTATCCCCAGGCCATCCGAACTCTGAACTCACACTATACTGACTTAGCACACATTCACTCCTCAGCACTCTCAAACATTTCCTAACTCTGAATTCACACTATACTGAATTTGCACTCATTCACTCCTCAGCACTCATGACCCCCCCCCCCCCCCACACACACACACACACCTACATGACTTTTAGCACTTTTACATCCCTCTCCCTATGCTACAGACCTTTTATTTGTTTTCTTATTTCATCACACGTCAAAACACACACACACACACACACATCTGACTTTCTCCAACTTTTGCACATCTCCATAGATCTTTTTATTTATTATTTTTGATTTCTCCTCCATCTATCTACACATGTCCTTGATTGCCTAGCCTTTCTGCCCCCCCACCCCCATCCCCATCCCCAACACACACACACACAAAACACACACACTTACATCATCACTGTCATCACCTCACATACATACAGCACACTGCTTGCTACAGTAAGCCTCCTCTACATACTTGCTGCACACTGCCCCCCCCCCCCCCCCTACATACATAGCACATTGTCTTCAGGATCTTCTCCAACACACATCCTCTACATACTTACAGCACACTGCCCCCACCTACCCACACACACACTACACACACACACACACACAGTCACTGCTCCACTCCCCTCCCGCCCACACACACATCTTCACTGTCATCACTCACATACATCATACATACAGTACTCTGCTTGCAATAGTAAGTCCCTTCACCATACTTGCAGTACACTGCCCCCCCCCCCTCCCTACACAGCACATTATTTCATCAGGAAGCTTCTCCAACACACATCCCCAACATACTTACAGCACACTGCCACCCCCCCATACACAGCACATTGTCTCATGAGGAAGCTTCTCCAACACACATATTGCACACTGCCCTCTCCCCACATACACAGCACACTATCCCATCTCCCCTGTCATCCCCCCAACACACACACCAAGACCCCTGGCAGTTGGGTTTGCCCCTTGAGCCGTGGATCTGCCCAAGGTTTCTTCCTTGGTAAGGGAGTTTTTCCTTGCCCCTGTTGCTCTTGGGTGCTCCTTGTTGGTGCCCCCCACCCCCAATCCTCCCCCACCTTTCTTATGCAGCCCTTGCCACTTAATCTACTAAACCCCTCTTCTACTGCACTTTTTACCCCCATAAATGCACAAATAGGCTGACACCAGACATAATTTCACTGCATTTCTTACTTCCAGTAACTATATGCATGTGACAATAAACTTCCTTGTATCCTTGTATCCTTGTACATATTAGATAGCTGTATTTGATGTATTTGATATGCTAACAGCTAATGCACTTGTTTTTAAAGAACTGTCATCTCATCAACTTAAGGTTGAACATGCTGGCAAGCAATGGACATAATTGAGGTCTATGCCGTGCTGCTGTAACCTGCGTTGTGTTGAACCGGGCGACTCAGCCTTGCACTCGGCCAGTGTTACGGATCTTAATGAGATGCATGCTAACTGGGAATAAACCATTAGCACATCATCACGAGCAGGCATTTTACCTTATTTAGCCTAGGCTACTGCAGATGTGACTATGATTCGACAAATAGTCAATATCTAACCTTATTTATCAACCTTATTAGTTGACGAATACTGAACCAGTTGCTCCACAAATCTAAGTTCATGTTAATTTGGGAGAGTGCAGCCTGATAAGCGGCTCATGCTAACTTGGAGAGGTGGAGAGATATAGCCTAGCTTCGGTAGGCCTATAGCCTACTTATCAGGGATGTAGTGGCTAAACACAAGTATGTAGATTCTAAACAGATGTAAACACAGTTTATCAACCTCTGAAATTTTAGAAATAGAGTTTATCCACCGGTCAAAACAGTTTATTCACCAATTGCAACTAATCACACTGTATTATCCACATTCACAATATGTACACTCATCAACACTCTAGGAATACCACTGGTATTGTATAAACATTGGACAATAACCTCCACCATCATCAAACATGTTCTGAATGCCTTTTTAAAAAATCCGATACCTCATGGCACAGTCCACCTCACCGTGATCACAGAATTCATATTTTATCCACCTCTTATTTTACCACTACATCCCTGCTACTTATCATTTTTGAATAGCTGCTTTAGAGTATGTTGTTAAAAAAACTCACTTTTCTGTGCTTCCATTTGGGTCTCTGATGCCTCTACAAACACTCCAGGTGTGAAACAAAACCATGCGTTGGGTTTTTGTGGGTTAGTTGAGAGAGGTTGATGTCAGAAACTATGCGCTTCTGTGAGCTAGTTAGAAATTATCCTTATTGAGACGTCACAATAAGGGAAATTTGAATGTTACAGAGCCATACAGGGCACTGACTACCCACCCCCATCTGAAAATTCCCACCCAGTAGGTTAAGAACTTCCTGTCGAAGATCCTCCATTTTGGTTGTAGCCTATCGTTTCCAACAGTAGGCTAGGCTTGGCTACACAAAATATCCATAAACAGGTGTACTAACAATAAACAGGTGTACTGAAAAAACTGACATGAAATGACATGGAAATGACAATTACATTTTTGTACCCATGCCACACAAAACACATACATGGTCGGCAGACGCGCTAATCAGGAGCTTCAAGTCAGACTTGTTCAGAGTTGCATGCAGCAGATTATAACAGTGCCCACAGGCTGTTGGCTACAGCATTTAAATGTGGGCAATTTAGTAACCGAACATTGGACATTTTAGACGAGCCTACAGCGAGACCATTTTTCGGCACTTGATTTAATCTTTAGGAGAGATTATTAGGCTATCCCTCTTACAGTCATCAAGATAATGCAATGCAGCATTGTTGCATTTGTGGAAAACATTATATATCTCTGTGAATAGGCTTCTATCCCAAGTTAACATGCCAATGTAGCCTATGCCTAAAAGGTGTAAGTAATCTTGTTGTGTTGTGGCATGGTACTGTACTGTAAGTGTTTGATTGCATGTTTGTTAGCACATCAGTCTTTCTATCTTGTATGTCACTGGTGCGTGAGTTCGAATATAGGATATAGGGATATCAGGGGTATTTCTTTGTGTAACCTGCATTGTGTTGAACCTGCGTGATTCAGCCCTGCACACGCCCGGACTCGAACCCGCGAACAGCAGCACCTCGGCTCGGGAGGCGAGCGCTAGTGCTGGGCAGTATGACCAAAAATCTATATCACGGTATTTTTAAAAATTCTTACGGTTTCACGGTATATGACGGTATTTTTTTTCCATGCATAATCCGATGTTCACAGCATTTTCTACAAGTTGAGAGAGGAATTGCTGCAGTAGCCTACATTGAGTAAGGATGGTCTATTTTACTGTCATGATGTAGAATAACTCCACACTAGTGGTAATGCAGTTTTGCATGGCCCCAGAAAATGATACTGTTTACAAAGAGCCACTCATGATTCTATGAAGAATCTAATCAGAATACAAAGACAATTGCAGTCAAAATACAGAACTTTTACTGTGCAAATTTCACAAACATCTTGTATAAAACTAATACAAAAAGTAGGCTAGTGTAACTTGCAATAATTATACTTTTTTGAAAATTATACAATTTAAAATAAAACCTCTCTGCTAATATGCTTACTCTGTCAAATAGGCCTATCAGAAACATGCCTTATTGTTATTGTGTGGTTTACATGACGTTAGTGGTAGGCTCGTTAACTTCATGTGGATGTCTTGTTAGCCTGCCATGAGCTTCAGTTCGGTTCGCTAGGCAAAACATTAACAAAAAAGTTTGTTTTGGTGCACTGATGACAGTCAGGATCATTTCTAACTAGCCAGCTAGTATTGCTCAGTGCATGTCTATAACATGCTTTACTTGCTACCTGGATAATTTCAGCGAATATTCTTAAGCTGAGATGAATGATAAGAACATTAAACTTCACTGTGTTCGGTGGGTTGCTAACTAACGACATCACCTACTAGCCAGCTAGTTACAGCCATATGGTTACAGCTGTTGAACAATCTCAATAGAATTTTCGTGACGGTAAATCCCTTTCAATGCAGTATCCCTTAACTAAAGAACAATTTAAGGTATTCTGTGCAACACCCTTAAATAAACCCCCTACCTAAGGAGAAATTGAGCCTTAAGGGTCATACTTCAGGGGAAAAACTTGTGGGTGTTTTGTGTTTACCCTCACTATGCCTGGCATTGGCACCATGCGTGTTGTGAAGAAAGTCCTGTCTGAAACACTGTCGCGCGGCGCAGCGTTCCAAACGTTGTGTAATCAAATACACCGGTATGGCGGTATATTAAAAATTCATATCATAATGAAAATATACACCGGTATACGGTGTGAACCGGTATACCGCCCAGCACTAGTGAGCGCGCTAACAATTGAGCCAATAGCCCAGGCTACTGGCTCGCATGCCAGCAGCACTCTTGAGGCGTCGGGGAGTGAGGTTTACCAACGTTCCACAAGCACAGCTAAGCTAGCTGGCATCCGTTACACTCACCCCCCTAAACCTCACTCCCGATCAGGGTCACGGCACCAATGTAACCTGCGTTGTGTTGAACCTGCGCGATTCAGCCCTGCACACGCCCGGACTCGAACCCGCGAACAGCAGCACCTCGGATCGGGAGGTGAGTGCGCTAACAATTGAGCCAATAGGCCAGGCTACTGGCTCGCATGCCAGCAGCACTCTTGAGGCGTCGGTGAGTGAGGTTTACCAACGTTCCACAAGCCGTTACATTTGCAAAGGCTTTTGACAGTCAAAAAAATGTTTAATTAGGCCTATGCCGTTTTTTTTTGTCATGGACACGAATAAAGGGAAAATTGTTGTACTAACCCATATTTCTTCATTACATAGAAGTAGGTTCACTTGGCAAAGTTAGTGTGGTAAATGTCACCATTTCTCGAATCGGAGTCACATCTGCAGTAAATAAGGAAAAACCACCTACTCGTGATGACGTGCTAATTGTTTATCCCCAGTTAACATGCATACAATTAAGATTCGTAACACCGGACTCGAACCAGCTGGTCTCGAACACCCGGACCAGCTGGCTACCTTTACACTGTGGTAAATTCTATGCTGTGCTGGCAAGCATGATTGAGTTCTATGCAGTGAATGACAGTTTTTGGAATTAATCTCCATAACCCCAGGGAAAATGCCACCATTGTTTTTCTGTGGAAGTGTCACCATTCTTTTTTCTCTACTGCTCTTATATAAAAGTTCAAGTAACAAGATTGATAATTAAGATTTCAGTAGGCCTACAATGCCATACAACTCAACAGCACCACAAACTGCAGCTTTGAAAATGAGCGCACAGTACCAACCAAAATAAACATTATGCTAAATATTACAACATTCATGATAAAAAGATGTATTGCTGGATAATGTATTACACAGCATTAGTTTTGGCTAAGTTTTCCTAACTGGGTATTGAGTTTATGTACAGTAGATAGAGATGTATTAGTCCTGACTGCTACCACTCTTTCTAGGTGGGTGACCGTATTGTATCCATAAACTCACAGACTCTGGATGGACTTTCTCATGCAGAGGTGGTCAACATGCTGAAGAATGCCTATGGAGATATCATCTTACAGGTGCATACACATACTTACAGTGCACACCTAAACATCAACGCAAGGTAATGAGTGTGAGAGCGAGACTGAACTTCCAATGTTGCCTCCCCGATGGCTGAATGGAGCCTCTGCTGATGAAAGCCGTAAGGTTGTCTCTGAAAGGCCTAGATCTCTGGGCAGCAACTCTGGGCAGCAGGCTCCAGCACCTAACTTCTATGTTTTTTTCCCTCTTGAAGTAGTTTGAGGAAGATAGGTGTTTAAGCCTTCTTCCTTGAGATTATGCTGAGAAATATTTATCTCTTTAGACAGTATGGAAACCAGGTAAATACAGTAGACTGCCAGGAAAGGACATAATCAATGTGGGCTGAGCTCAACATTGAGCCAACGTTGAACTTGTCAGCTAGGGGCTTCTCTCAGTGAATGCCAGACATGGGCCAGACATGGGTCAGACTCGAGTCACATTTTTTAGGACTTGAGACTTGCTTGATCAACATGTATAAAAAACCTGACTTGACTTTGACTTGCTATTCATGACTTGAGACTTGACTTAGACTTGAGACAAATGACTTGAAATGACTTGACTTTTTATTTTTTCATAGATATTAAGGAGTTAACGATTTTAGAAAATCTGCTTAGGTGCTGTTGCATGCTTCACGCGAGCGAACCTGTCATTATTACCAAGTGACGCGACAGACCAACAGCAAGTGCCAGGTCAAATGAGACAGACTGAGGTAGGCTAACTTGCAAATATGGAAGGCTCTACGCTCTACAAAACATAATAATGCTTGGCTACACATATGATTTATCTGACAACTCAAAGGAGAAATGAACAGCAGTCTACAAGTGCGCAAATTAGCGACGTAACCACCTCCACGTCGATTTTCATCCGTCAGAAGTCGTGTTAGAAACCTAATGTCAAATTTAAGGCACATTAAGTTAAGAGTTGGCTCTGAATCTATTATGCTTTTTAGTTAACACGATATTAGGTTTTGTGTGAAATGGCAAAGTGAAACATTTTCTTGTCTAAGTTTAATCTTGATATGCAAGCAAAATGTTGCCAATATAACCTAAAGTAAGTGCCTCTCTTTCTCCCTCCCCCTTAAACACGTCCCTGTTCCATACGTTACAGCCTAGTAGTAACAACAGTCAGTAGGCCTAGCTAACTGCCAGCGATCAGCATAGAAAAGTACTTCACATGTTAGGCTTATGTAGCCTATAATATGATACAGCATTGACGGTCCTAAACCCTACTAAAACCCATTGCGCAGTCGCACTTGTCAAAGTTTGGCAGTGACGTCGGCGGCAGCGTTTGATTCATTGATTGATTCACTTTTTTCATTATTGGGTCCCTGGAGATGACGGGTATAACTGTTTGAATATATTTTCATGATTTGATGTAGCTTACCTAATATTTGAGGCACATAGAAACAATAATAGGTCTTCTTGAATAATAGATCTACTTGAAATACATTTATTTTTATTCGTATACATTTCATCTTATTCTAAAAATCGTTCAGATGTATGTGGCTTGAATGAATGCAATATATATTTGTTTGTTGCAAAAAAAACTCCAGCAGTTCATAACTTGCCTACTGTAGCTTATTTTAAAATGAAAACGTGGGTAAATCATCATGAATTTGTATGATTTGGCTATGACTTGACTTGCTTGACCCAAGCTATGACTTGACTTGGCTTGCTTGACCCAAGCTATGACTTGACTTGACTTGCTTGATCGTCACAAAAAATGACTTGGACTTGCTTGAGACTTGAAGGTTAAGACTTGAGACTTGCTTGTGACTTGCACATGTGTGACTTACTCCCACCTCTGGTGAATGTCCCTCCTACACCTGGAAGCCCTTATTACAGTGCATGAAAAACTGTACTGTTCTTCCTAGGCTTCTTCTTCTTCTTATTATTCTTCTAACGCATTTAATACAGCTTCAACCGTTTAACGTAGAAACTTCATTGTTACGTAGGTCTTACTTAGGACATGGGTGCTTTGTATGTTTCATCTTTGTAACTTTTATACTTTTTAAACTATTAATTAAAAACTATTCAAAATGGCCCCATAGACTTAACATTGGGCTGATGACATCACAATAGAGCCGTTAAGCAATTAGAATCCTATGCCAGGTGGCCAGGCCACCTGCAGCAACTGCCAGTCTCAGGCTTTAAGCATACAAACTGGCTCTCTTAAGACTACACATCCTGTTCAACTGCTTCCTCTGCCAAAAACTGTTTCAAAATAAAAGTCCTCACTACAATAATTCACTGATAAACAATTTAACCCTTCAAACTACTGAACTTTTTAACTGTTCAGCCATTGTAACTGTCACTTGTCATCAACTATGACTCCTACCCACTGTAGCTAGTTAGCATGTTAGCATAGTTAGCAGACATGTGGACTCGAGTCACATGACTTGGACTCGAGTCAGACTCGAGTCATGATTTTAATGACTTCAGACTTGACTTGATAAAATTCGGCATGACTTGCGACTCGACTTGGACTTGAATACTATTCACTCGAGACTTGACTCGGACTTTGCCTCTTTGACTTGTGACGACTTGACATGTCTCGAGTCAAAAACTAAATTTCCTGATCGTGGACCAGTCACCCCAGAGATGCTTTCCCTCCGCACTAAAAAAAAAAAAAAAATAGCGGAGACAAGCGGCCAGTCCAGAGCACAGTTCAGTGCTGCCGCTACCCCCACATGCGTTACGCACTGTGTGTAGGGCACCAAGAGACAGAGAAACGACCAACATTTAGCTAATAACTAGTAGCTTTACTGCAAACTGATTCGCACTCTTGTTAGAGAACGTTTACAATGTCAAAATGCACCAACAGCATGTTACATAAAGATGATACTTTTCGAGTCCTCTCCATTAAGATCCAACTTGAACTTTTGCTAGCCTACTCCATTTAATTGAGAACCCCATCTAAGCACGCACGAGAGGGAGAGAAAACGAGTGGCAGGTTCCAGCTGGCTTGTCATTGTTGATGATGATTGATATTTTCTTTTAAATATAAGAAACGTATAAAAGGAAATCATGAAGGCAACAAATACGAGATTAGGGGAAATTGCGGATTTATCCGGTTCTCACTACTGTTATAAACTATGAGATCCAGGTCACTATGACATAGGCTGCACTCACTGTGATTTGGAAAGTGGACAAGAATATGAAGAGTTGTCTTTGCCTTTGTTTAATGGAAATGGTGAGTCTTGAAGTAGGCCTATTCAATAATTTGTTTACATGAAGCACATTGATATGCCGATTGAAACGCATTCCACTCAGCTAGCTAGGTGGCTACTGGCTACCAGGCTCATAATTCACATTTAATTGCAAACAGAAAATGTCAAGCAAGCATCATGTCATACATGCATCTATTTCCAAAGGAATGAAAGCTGTTTGTGCCAACTTAATATAATGCTTATCATTGTTAATATTGTGCTATTCATGTGGCACAAACAATGTTTGAGTTTGTGGACTAGCCATAGGAATGGAGCTGGTAAAAAAGATCATTATGAGAATGTGTGGACAGTGGCACACAATGGGCTTAAAGTGACAGTGCACCATTTACAAATGAGATAAACAGCATCAAATGTGTAGTATTTCTTAAGAAATGAATACTTTAAAACAAAATTACTGTGTCATTATTATCTTTTAAATAATATAAAAGTGTTGACCTTGGCTTCCCTTATGAGTCGCCACTGGCAGACAGCCTAATAAATTGTTTGCAGGCAAATCTGTGGCCTAGCGCAGTGAAATGCCATCAGTCAAATTATTACTCATCCTTACAGTGGGCTCCGAAATTTGGAAAAACAATATTTTTATTTGTCATGTAGCTATCCGTTTTGTACAGATTACTCAGGTATGCACATGTGTATATTGTATGCGCATGCATATATCGTAAAAGATTTCAAGACAGAAACATTGAACATATTTTAATCTGTATTTATAAAAAAAAAAATCTGTGGATTAGATGGAAGTGTTAAAATTATGATCGATAGTCTAATAATGCCATTATTAAGTGAAGAGTACCTGATGACTTGTTCAGGACTTGAAAAAGATTGGGACTTGGACTTGGACTCGACTTGGCTTTGATGAGACTTGGACTTGGACTCGACTTGCCCTTCTCTGTATTTACTTGGGACTTGACTTGGACTTGAGTGCTAAGACTTGGGACTTACTTGTGACTTGCCAAACAGTGACTTGGTCCCACCTCTGATAGTTAGCATTTTTAACAAAACTGCTAGAAAACATTAGCTAAGTTAGCTAAGTAGCATGGTTAGCATTGTTTACATAGTTAGCATTTTTTGCAAAACTGCTAGAAAACATTAGCTAAGTTAGCTAAGTAGCATGGTTAGCATAGTTAACATTGTTAGCATTTTTAGCAAAACTGCTAGAAAACATTAGTTAAGTTAGTCAAATATCTACACAGCCATTAAACTATTTGAATATCAACATTCATTAAATTTTCAGTCTGTCAACAACTTTTAAACTATTTACATTCAACTTTTAAACGGTCTACTTTTAAACTATCATTAAACTATCTATCTATTAAATTAGCTGTCTATCAAAAACTTTTAAACTATCTACATTCAGCTTTTAAATGGTCTACTTTTAAACTATCATTAACCCTCTAGGCGCCACGGTCGAGTTTACTCGACAAGATGCGGTACTGGATAAAATGGCCGATTTAGTCAAATAGGGTGTCATATTTCGTTCGACCTCCACTCCACTAGATGGCAGACATGTCATACGTCATCCCCGAGTCCAAAAAAGGTCATGCTTTAAACAAAACTTTCGAGCTACAGCGCATTGAATCAGTGCGTGCAATACCGGAGCTAGTGTGCGTGTGAGCCACTTTATCAGAGCGATATTGTCAACGTCAGCGAGTATTTGCATTAGATTATCGTCTAATGGCATCAAAAAAGTTTACCCGAAATGAAGTGTTGGGTCTTCTATTCGCGGACCCTGATTCTGAAGGGGAATATCTGCCTTCAGAAAATGACGGTGATTCGTTTAGTGAGGCTTCAGATGCGTCCCTGCCTTACAATGTTGCAGCTGGACAAAGTGAGAGTTTAGCTTACACCAAGCACAAACGTTGAATCGTTTGCCCTATGTCAGTGGTGGGAATAATGTTTCACAGGGTCGGAGTGTTCATCGGGAAGTTAGCAGGGTGTTAGTGGTGTGGCGAACGAGGCTGGAGGTAATGTCCATGTAGCGCTAGCTTCTGTCTTCTGACCGTGTGCCTCTCCGCAATCGCAGCGACAGTAACGTGGTGGAGCCTTTGTCTAATGCCACTGGGTATGTTAGACGAGGTCGAAGTGCTCATAGGACAGTTAGGAGGGAACGTAGAGGCAGTGTGGGGAGTCGCAATGAGAATGACAGTAGGCCTAGTCAGAGTTGCGCAAATTCTCTCCACTCGGCGCGCGCGCTAGGCAGATCTGACCATGCTGTTCGCAGCAGGAGCAGAGGTGGTGACACGGGGCAGGGGAGCCATTAGGCCATGCATAGTCTATCACAAGATGATGGGAATGCCGGCCCTGTATGGATAGGGATAGGGAGTCATTATCTCTACAGCAAAAGGCCTGCTACATAAAAAAAAAAATTGTCAGCCATTTATTAGTAATGATTTACACTGTTGATTTGCTATCTATTTCCCTGACCATTTAGGACATACACTATGTGTTCTTTTTTGTGTGTTCATATCCTTGTGATGTGTGTGTCTTTGTCAGCTAAGAAAAAAACAACAAAAAAACATCAACAAAAACAACAAAAAAAAAAAAATACTAACATTGTCTCTCGTCTTGTCTCGTCATCTCACTCCTGATCTGTGCCTTGCCGTGGCAAGTGAGCTTTTGAACTAAACAGGTCTTGTCTACTTGTGTTTGTGTGTCATCTGAATAATATATATGTGCCCCATACATGGAATCAGAGTGCCTACTGTATGAAGTAAATGGAAAATCTCTACAGCAAAAGGCCAGCCTACCGCTACATGCATTTGGTTTGTTTCTGCCATTTATTAGTAATGATTTACACAGTTTGTTTACTACTTACTATTTACCTGAGCATTCAGTATTGTGCAATATAGCATACAGAAGGTGAGGGACATTTTGGGGTGAAAGAAGTGGTGCATTTTATCATTCAAACATGCAACTTTTCATGAAAATTCTATAATCCAAGATGGCCGCCACCATATGACGTCATAATATGCAAATTAGATATAAACATTTAATCTCCACATAAACTTTGGGTCATCCTTAATATTTCTCTAATTTACAGAAAGTCTCTATCTCATCACTTTTAAGATATAGCCTTTTGAAATGTAGATGTCAAAATCGAATGTTTCGAAAAAAAACCTCTGGCGCCTAAAGGGTTAAACTATCTATCTATTAAACTAGCTGTCTATCAACAACTTTTAAATTATCTACATTCAACTTTTAAACGGTCTACTTTTAAACTATCAACTTTTATTAAGCTATGCAACCACCATGTCTATCCTAGCATCACTGTAGTAACCATCTCTGTATTATCTATTTTAACTATACATGATATTTTACATCACAACTTTTGCATTTTCATGCACTGGTAATTCCTTGGAATTGCATTTCTAGTTTCAAGCCGCAACTCCGCTGCAACCGTATCATTACTCACGACATGCCCTGTCTGCAAATTCTCTAAGCAAACAGTACACAAATGAATTGACCGTCACCGTCAGTAGCACTTCAGTCACTCCTGTGCCAGTGAGCGGCCAACACTCTACAAGCATTGTGGCTCAGCCACAGCCAGACACAATCACTTGTCAGTATTCTACTGTAGCGACATATTGTTGGCCTGCATTGATGACCATCACCTGGGCACTGCAAATATAAAGGGGTCTCATGTTCAAATCCTAGTGCCTCCGGTAACAGCCACCTCTGGCAGCTCACCATCAAGTGCTCATCAGTCCATGTAGGGATGTGTAACGCCTCCGATAATGCACCCCTGACAGCACTCGATTGCGTCACCCCCGCCATGGCCAGACACTAGTGCTGTCATTGTCCTGCTTGTGCTACATGGTCAGCTTCTTTCCAATGCTAACCGCCCTTACAAAAATGTAATGTTTGCTGCAGATTTGCAGCAAATTTGTGGGTGATTTGTGGGAAACAAATGAGTTCACTAGAAAATATCGCCAGAAGTTTGCCAGTGTTGGCCGCTAGAGGCAAACTTCCAGCAAAGTTCTGGCAACAATGAGAAGTTTGCCACTAGTGGCAAATGTGTTCGCCAGTGATTTGCCATCACACTTAGCCAATAATGGCAAACTTCCAGTGAACTTCTGGTGACAAACCTAATTTGCATAATGACATTGCTGCAAATTTGCTGCAATATTACCAAAAGTTAACCGCAACTGTTTGCCAGAAACCTAATTTGCATGTGAAAATATGACCTTGCCAGAAACCTGAAATTTCTGTAAGGGCGTGCATGCAACGACCCCAGTGAGTCTGTCAGAGTGAACACTTGTCCATCGTCGCCAGTGAACTCAACTGAAAGAGAACATAAGGTTATGAATATAACCTCAGTTTTATGAAGGAGAACATGTGATGTTAACCTTTTCATGCCTCATTGCACTGGTACGAAAGATCACTGCAGAATTATTAGTGAGGACCACTTTCTCGCTGTGTGCCCTGATATAGACATGGGCCCTGGAAAACACCCAAACAAACACAAAAGGGTGGTTTGAGATTGGTACAGATTGATGACGTCATCCGAGAATGATGTCCCATTGTTTAACGTCTTAGGTGTTTTTATGACATAGCAGAAGAGTACTGGTTCCATGTCTGCACAGTTTGATTGGCTACTGTCATATCCTCTTTTACTGGTTACTGCCTTTACTTCTCTATTTTCAGCCATTTAATGAAAGCCACCCTTTTAAAGAAGTTTGGCTGAATGTTTTTGTTAAGTGTTGAATTTGTACGAGCCAAGTTATAAAACTAGATGTACCGCAGAGCGGTACAAAATATGACCGCCGCCCAGTCCAGCACATTTTTTCCACAAAAATAAATCGTGCTGAAAGGCCTATATGATTCTAACTGTCTCACTAAATTGCATTATCCACACTCAATTCTCACTGGTATCTGCTAGACAACAAGTACCAAAACATGATTAGTTCATAGATTTTACATGTAAAATTCATTTTATACAACCCCACCCCCATCTTGCCTGTTCATAATTCTGAGAAATTCTTGAATTGTGTGCATGTGTGCGTGTACACGTTTATGTTTATGTGTGTGTGTGTGTGTGTGTGCGTGCTTGTGTGTTTGCCTGCGTATGTGTGTTTGTGCATGTGCATGCATGTGTACATATGTCTACTGTGTGAGTATGTGTCATACGTATGATTACTGTGAATGTATGTGTGTGCGTGTGTATCTGTTTATGCACATGTGTGCACATGGAATGGGTTAACATGATCTCTAGAGGCAAACATACGGAAAAAATTGGTCATCCTAGGCCCTACGGTTCTCAAGATATTCACAGAAAACTGTGTCTGCCCTACCCTCCTTTGGGGGGGTCCACTACAGCGGGGGGGCTACAGATCAAAACGAAAAACAATGGTTCCATGCTATCCATGTGGGGTTACATGCCCACCAAGTTTCGTGTACCCCGGTCTTTCAGTGTCCCGGGAATCCTTGTTGGTGTACGGTCACTAAATGTACACATAAATTATTTTATTGTAAGGCCCCCCATGAACGAAAGTTCACAAAACTTGGCATGCATTTGGAGGGTGTCATAATGATCCTACACTTTCAATTTCGTGCAGTTTTGACCATGTCAGCCAGAGATATTGTGATGAAAACACCTAATTTTTTGCTTTTTAATTTTTAACTAGGTGGCGCTATACATGAAATAAGTGGTAATGGGATGGGTTGACATGCCCCCTTAAGACCAACATACAAAAAAAAGGTGGACCTCCTAGGCCCTACAGTTCTCGAGATATTCACAGAAAACTGTCTCCGGCCACCTACAGGCCAGTTGGTGTATAGTAACATAAATTAATTTATTGTGTGGCCCCCCATGAACTGAATTCCACGAAACTTGGCGTGCATTCAGAGGGTGTCATAATGATCCTTCACTTCCAATTTCGTGCAGTTTTGACTATGTTAGGTCACAGATACCTGCGATTACAACACCTCATTTTTACTTTTTTGGGTTTAACTAGGTGGCGCTATACATGAAATGAGTGGTTATGGAATGGGTTGACATGGCCCCTTGAGATCAACATACGAAAAAAAATGGTCCTCCTAAACCTTACGGTTCTCGAGATATTCACAGAAAACTGTGTCTGCCCTACCCTCCTTTCGGGGGGTGCAGTCCAGCGGGGGGGCTACAGATCAAAACGAAAAATGATGGTTCCATGCTATCCATATGGGGTTACATGCCCACCAAGTTTCGTCTACCCCGGTCTTTCAGTGTCCCGGGAATCCTTGACGGAAATTTGGACAAAAAAAAAAAAATCTGACTAAACCTATATGACCGCCGCTTCGCTGCGCGGCGGTCATAATAAGTAAAATCTCATTATCATGCCAATTTCTCTTGGTTGTTTGATATTACCGATAACATAGCAGAGCACAAAGAGATTTAAAAGATCAGAGAATGCTTCAATTCCCAGAGAAAACTCTGCGTGGCAAGCTCTGTAAGGCATGTAAGGATTTTTTTGCAGGCATGGTGGTCTTTTTCAAGTAATGCAATAAAAAGATTCTCCAGCCTCAAATCAAATCATACCTTCGATATATAGTACATGCATTAGATAGACATTTTGATAACCAGCTGAAAAGACACATGGGTCATGTGCAGACATCAGTCCCTGTGTCTTGACAGAGCAATCTTCCCTCATCTACAAACTGCAACTAAAATGCACATGTGCAGCGCAGTTTGTAGTTGCACTACACAAAATTATGTGAAAAGTAAACACCTAGTTGCTCTATTTCATAATGTTGTCTGTGTGTCTCTGCATTAATTATGTGTTTTGCAGGTGATAGCAGACACCAACATCAGTGCCATTGCCAGTCAGGTGGAGAGCATGTCCACCAGCATCAGCAGCACTGCCAACCTTGAGGCCCCAAGCAGTGAGCCTGAGTGAGTTTACACATACTTCTCAGTACTGCAATACTGCATGTACATTTGGCCCAATGTACCAGTAACACAAGCATGCTGAAACTCACAAACAAACATGCTCAGCAGTGTATAGGATATGTGTTTAAAAATATTTGTTTTCCAGTTTTCCAGTGGCTTTAAAAATAATTTTCTTCTGTCATTCAATTGTACTATACAATATAATAACCTCTGTCTTTACTGGAAAAAGGATGTAAAGTAGAGTCATAGTGGTATGACCATGGAAATTATACAGAAAATGCGAGTTCCCTCCAGTATTATACAATTCACTGGATTTTTCAGGACGTTGTTTTCCTATTGCCTCGTTTCACTTCTTACTTTTTCCTCAAACAATCATGATCTTTGTATATGTGTTTGTTGGCAGAACTCCAAAGCCAAAAAATGTCACATTGGAGAGGGGTGCTGAAGGCCTGGGCTTCAGTATTGTTGGAGGCTTTGGTAGCCCTCATGGTGACCTACCTATCTACGTCAAAACTGTATTCAGCAAGGTAACAACTCTGGGAGAGGGACTTGAAGAAACTGTCTAACCCCTTAACCTTCAAGACATTGTGATGATTTATTGATGGCTTCATGAAAACATACACTTTAACAGCTGTCACTTAAAAAAAGAGTGAGTTTAAATGGTGAGATAGGTAATTCTGCCTTACCAGTGAATGATACGCACAATTCGAATTGCAATTCTGCTTCCTGTTTGCTACCTCAATTGAAATGCAAGTGAAATTCAAGAATTGAATTCGAATTTAAGAGCCAGTTTCAATTCTGGAATTTTGCACAAGCCTGAACTGCACCTATAAAGAGTTATGTTGTAGCCCTTACACCCTACAATGCTTTATAAAGCTTTTTTACCTCATCATTGCATTATCAAGAGGTCAAAGAAGCTTAATAATGCTCAGTGAAACCTCAAGTTGTAAAGGCTTTTAAGACAGTAGGCTATCATAATACTTCATAAGTGAAGTCATGGTCATGGATATGTATAAATAGTTATTACTATGTCACTTATCGATTTATTAATGCTTTATTACCCTTTATGGATGTATTTACCAAACTTTTTAATCAAATATGTTAACAAAACACATTATTTTTAACTTGACTTTATCCAGAATTCATATTTCTGTTTTTTGGAATTATATGCATATTACCATATTTTTTACACAGATAATGCTTAATTCAATCAAAAGATTTCAGAAAACTTGCAATACTATTTACAAATAATATTTGTATTTATGTGAGTAAACAATTGGGCAACTTTTATGGTGATATCTATTAGAATTTTACCCTATTCACTTGTAGTGATCGCTTTTTGATCAAAAGTGTTTTCCATGGCAAGGCCCCCAAAATACGACTAGGTTCTCGAAAAGGCCCCCCTTTTGCAATATGTCTTATTAAACCCATTGACAATACTACGGCAAATGGAAAAAATAAATTAAGCTAATATTTTAAGCTAATCTGTTTAGCCACAAGCACTTCACGATAGAGCATACAGTGTGTGAAAACTGGATTCAGGGCTATTTCTGCTTGATGAAAGCTGTCACTCCACTGTTACCAGTCATAGGCCATAGTCCCGAGGCCCCGTCTGAACACACTCCCACACAACAATGATGTACTCGTCCAAAACTTGAAAATATCTCTCCCTTTGGTTCTACTTTCAAAAAGGTTTCACTGTAGTTTCCTTTCTAAAATATTTAGCGAACTCCATCCGCATCAACAAATTCACAATGGCCAATCTTTGAAATTAAACGGTCTCGGTTTTATTAGGAAGACATGAATTCTGGGTGGATTTGGACAAGCCTCTGACTCGTGTTGTGGGTGATATTGGAGAATTTGGCGAAATTGGAGCGGAAAAGAATGGCCGTTCCGGCCTATAAATTACAAAGCGCTCCGCGCTCCAACAAAATTCCATCCGCTATAACATAGTGGTATATTAGTATTCCAGTTTATGGTTGTGACATTTTTTCTCTCACCTGTAGGGGGCCACAGCAGTGGAGGGTCGTCTGAAGCGTGGTGATCAGATCCTCTCTGTTAGTGGTGAATCCCTGGAAGGGGTGACTCATGAGCAAGCAGTGGCAATCCTGAAGAAGCAGAGAGGGGTAGTTACCCTATCTGTCTTGTCCTGACCTCTTCAACAACTCAACTCATCCCCAGTCAAACCAGGACATACAGTGCCTATAAACAATAATCACCCCCCCTGGATATTTTCCCTTTTATTGCTTTAATAAATTCAATCAATAAAGTCAATTTGTACTTTTTTACAATAATTTACAAAAAACTCTCTTTAATGTCAAAGTTAAAGCAGACTTCTACAAAGTAATCTTAATTAATTACCTGCCCAGGCTAAACTGACAGTTTACATGATGATAAAGGTGTTTGAATACCAGACAATCAGAAAGATGATCATTGAAAATATAATGTTCAGATATGCGACGACCAGAGCTAGTGAGCGGTGCGAATATCCCGCTCCTCGCTCAGGTGGATGTTCATTCGGCCGCTCCTCCGCTCAAATTTGTGTCAGTTCGCTCCGTTCAATTTCGCAAATTCAATCAATAAAGTCAATTTGTACTTTTTTACAATAATTTTCAAAAAACTCTCTTTAATGTCAAAGTCAAAGCAGACTTCTACAAAGTAATCTTAATTATTTGCAAATGTATAATGTAGAATAAGTGGTTCCATAAATATTGAAACATGGTGGTGGCAGCACCAGGGGGGTGCTTCTCGATAACATGCCCTGGAAAGCTTGAAAAGGTAAAGGGTAAAATAAATTCAGCAAAATATATGGAAATCCTGGAAGACAACCTGATTCAGTCTGCAAGAGAACTACGACTTGGGAGATGATTTACTTTCCAGCAAGACAATGACCTAAAGCAGACAGTGAAAACTACACAGAAATGGTTTAAAAAGAACAATGTGAATGTTTTTGTGTGCCCAAGACCTCAATCCAATAGAGAATTTGTGGCTGGACTGGGCTGCCTGCGCCTAATCCCTGTGCAACCGGACCAAACGAGCAGTGGAAAAAGAAAAGAAAAAGAAAATGGAGTAAAATTGCAGTATCCACATGCGCAAGCCTAATTGTGACGTATCCACGCAGACTACATGCTTTAATTGCAGCCAAAGGTATATCTACTGACTTGCAGGGGGTGAATATTTAGGCAATCTCTTATTTTTTACATATTTTTAATTAACATTACTTTGTAGAAATCCACTTTCTCTTTGACATTAAAGAGATTTTTGTAAATTATTGAAAAAAAGGCCAAATTAAATTTCAGTTTATGAAAGCAATAAAATGGGAAATATACAAAGGGGGTGAATACTTTGTATAGGCACTGTATGACCTGAGGAACTTTATATTAACTTCAAAATGGATTTGGGATGCTTTTGGTTTAAACCTATCCAGCACCTGCCCAAACTTGAGCCCTTTAATGTATGTGATCTTGACCGCGTGAACATCTTGTGAAGAGCAGCTTCACCCCATGGTGGACTGTGCAAGAAGAGAACAATTTGTTCAGATACAAAAAATCAGTAGTGTGCCCTGGTGTTGCCATGAATGAAGATATTACAATAACTAATGAAGATATTACAATAAGAGCCCCAACTATGCATATGATTAGCACGCTCCAACCACAAACAAGAGCGAAAGTGCCATCAAGGCAGCTATCCTGGATGATGTGACATAGCCACATACACTCAACCAGTTTAAGTGTGTTTTGTACTGCTACCCTGATTTCATGACTTAAATCAGCTGTGCATAAATCACCCAGATGTGTTCTGCATACAAACTCCCTGCTTTGAATTTTGAAAAAATTATATTGATTGTTTTATTTTTGAAATAAGCACCACGATACAGTACAAAGCAAAAGATTGACTCAAGTGTTATCTTTAATATGTAGTTAGAAAACTCTATGATTGGGAGTCACACAATGCCTCTCTCATGCAATATGTTTTTTTTTATGATTGAGCATGTGTCTTTCAAATTTTCATACATATCCACAATGCTGATGTCCTGAATCATACAGTATGTCCTGAAAGATTTAGAATTTTAGTGTCAGAATATGTATTTGTAATCATCATATTTGACCAGCTACATATGTTTGTGCTTTTCATCATTTTTATACCTATAATGTATAGAAGTCCATAGGACCCATCATGGACCATTAATTATCTCTGCCAAGGAGGTTGTTGTCTGTCTGTCTGTCAATAAGTGGGATTATGCAAAAAATACTAGCCTAGTGTTCACCTTCTTTATCACCTCACTTTCACTATCATTGCAAGATACAGCATCTGACAATTGTAGAGGTCTGTGCACTCTGAGTGCTCCTCTAGTTTATTGCCATGCTCGTGGTAGTTTTTTCATGTTTCTTTCTTTGGAAGACATCCTAAATGCTTACAGTTTTTTCTGATGGCTTAAGCACATTTTTGTAACTATTGGCTATTTTTGCAAAACTCTACAAGAAAACCTTTCACCAAATCAGCAAAACATTGTAGTTCTCTTGCAAAAGCTAATAAACCTTGCTTAACTCTTCAAACCTTCGTAAAAATGGTATTTTCGTATCAAACAGTTAACATAAGCCATCACACTGAGAAAAAAAATCAGTCTTTCAAAATTGTGTCGTCTCTCTCGGTCAGGCCACAAAATGTTGTCTACATCACATGCAATGTCCTCTAGTCCAAGGCACCGGGGAAAATATCTTCTGGAATGCTGTATCCAGGCCTGACATGATGCCTAGTCAATATCCCCACATGCCTACTCCATTGCCTGTAAAAGGGCTATCCGTTGATGGGGATGACAGTCATAGACCTTCCAGCGCCAGGCAGAGAAGAACTCTTCAATTGGATTCAAGAATGGAGAGTACGGGGGGTGGTTGAGTACAGTGAAGAGTGTGTGATCTGTAAACCAGTTGCGGACCAAAGCAGCCCTATGGAAACTAACATTGTCCCATATGATGACGTATCTGGTCTGCTCTGGAGGGGTATTTCACAAAGGCAGAATTAAGACATCAAAGATAAGTGATAAAGCGAGGTTTGACATAGCGTTGTCTGGTCATCCTAGCTCAACTCGTTTCACTTATAGTCCGGCAGCCATAATTTAGGTGAAATGTAATGTTTAAATATGTCAAGGCTAAATTCATCCAGGATAACCACAAAATCCCAGCTTAATCCCTTATCTAGGTTTTGTGAAATACCCCTCTGGTATTAGTGAGCCTGTCATGTAAGGTGTCCAGGAATGTAATAATGTGTGCAGTGTTGTATGGGCCTAGGGTTGCATGATGGTGAACAACACCATTTTTACTTATAGCTGCACACATAGTTATGTTACCACCACGTTGTCCTGGGACATTGATTATGGCACGGTGTCCAGTAATGTTCCTGCCACGTCTCCTTGTTTTAGTGAGGTTGAAACCTGCCTGATCCACAAAAAACAGCTCATGACCCATGGCATCTGCCTCTAGCTCCATCACTCTCTGGACAAGACAAAACAAATGCAGCACAGCAGGCCCATGCACAGCACAGTATGCACTTCCAGATTCAGTACCAATGATACTATAGCTTACCTGCACATAGTCATATCGCAGTTGTTTTACACATTCACTGTTTCTTTCAAAGGGACTCTGTAGATTTGTTTCATTCGGATTCTGTTGCGGGCAAGTACACGACATAATAGAAATGCTCACGTATGTATGTTTTGTAAGGTGGTGTCATCCTCAATTATGCGCTGCTGTATTTCTCATAGCCTTATGGAATTATTTGCAATCATCATATTGACTATATGGGTCTCCTGTTCTGCAGTGAACATTATTCCTCTGCCCCCAGCATCTGGACGTGTAGCAATTCTGTAAAGTAACAATTTCAGTATTTTTACATGTATGGTATTGTTCTGTTTCTCATTAGAGTATTGCAGTGCTACGACTTAGTGCAGAGTGACTGTACTGTGGACAAAAATGTCCAGGCACACTCAGGTGTGAGAAATCCCTGCAGGTTTATTCACAATACCAGGAGCAAGTCACTGGCAACAGCACGTTCCAGTAACACAACTCAAAGTTCTCCATCTACAAATCATACAAATCACATGAGTACAATGTTCTTTTCCAAAACTCCCCATATATGCAGAAATACAACAATACATGTACACTTCTTGGACATAGCATGTGATCCATATGCCATACGGAAGTGTGGCTACTCCAAGTAAGATAATTGGCCAATACTTACACATCCTTCAGCGTTTTCTTGCCATAGTCTAGTTCCTGTCGGGGTATTCCTAATATTACTGCCTCAGGCAGAATACCCTTAACTCATGACAAAGGGGTCGGATGACCTTTATTAGAGTCGTGACATGGAGAGAGCAAATGACAGACAAAGCAAAGTTGATGCACAGTATTGAATGTATAGAAAAGCCTACACATAATGTATGAAAATGTATTGTTAATCACCTCTATGTAATAAGATTTGTTAGTAATCTAAAATTTCTACCCCATTACTAACCGATTCTCATTTCGAAATGTCCTTTTGATGCTTGCTACAGTGTAGCGGCTCAAGTTAGGCTGAACCCGTTGGCCAGCTTCCCTCAGGGTCATTCCATGGTCCACTATTGTCATCGGTAATTCTATTTCTTCCACTTCCCCCTCATAGTCCTCCTCTTGCTCCTCCTTGTCCTCTTCCTTTAACTTCACCTCCTTGTCCTTGTCGTCCTCTCCCTCTCGCTTCTTCACCTCCTCGTCCTCTTCCTCCTCCTCTTTCTCCTACTTCTTCACCTCCACATCCTCTTCCTCGGCCTCCTCTAATTCTCACTCTTCCTGCTCCCTCCATTGTACTCCACACGGACAGCTGACCTGTGGCTTATCTATAGTGCTTAGGCTGATTGCAAAGTGAACTACAGTAGTTATTTGACACGTGACAGTGTGCCAGACAGTTGGCAAATAGTGTAAATAATAGCCATACATGTGTATAGTTTTGCTAGGAGTGTGTTGATCATTTGGAAATTGAGTGTAAAGCAGTGAGTTGTGTTTACAGTTACGCAAAATGAGTGCAGTTTTGCAAAGTGTGTGTTACAAAATTGCAAACTGAGTGCAAAGCAGTGTTTGTGCTTTTAGTCTTGCAAACTCAGTGAGTGGTTTTGCTAAGTATTAATAGTTTTAGAAATTGTGCTATAAGAATCACGGTTAAGGTTTAAGCATTCAGAAAAAACTGTAAAGTGGTAGTAATCTGTCGTTCAAGCTGACTATGACAATGGTCACAATTCGAGAATCACATTGTAGATGTAGCTCTTGAATCCATACAGCCATCATAATTATAAGCAGTATAGGAGTTGGACAAATATGTTTGGACAAGCATTTTGATAAGGTTATTCTCTATGATCAGAGATGATACCTTTAACATCACAGAGACAGAGCACAATCCAACATACTCTGAAAATTATGCCCAACATATGGGCAGCCGTGGCCCACTGATTAGCACTCAGGACTTGTAACCGGAGGGTTGCCGGTTCGAGCCCCAACCAGTGGGCCACGGCTGAAGTGCCCTTGAGCAAGGCACCTAACCCCTCACTGCTCCCCGAGCGCCGCCGTTGTAGCAGGCAGCTCACTGCGCCGGGATTAGTGTGTGCTTCACCTCACTGTGTGTACACTGTGTGCTGTTTGTGTTTCACTAATTCACTGATTGGGTTAAATGCAGAGACCAAATTTCCCTCACGGGATCAAAAAAGTATATATACTTACATACTTATACTAACAGGTCCATTGACTTTGTGTGTGTCTCCTTGTTATTTTTTAAGCCCTGTGTTTGCTCTTGAACTTTATACCTACAGTATCTAAAATCGGGCCCTGTGTTACCACAGCCCTACTGTATGTCCCTTGCATTGAGTCCTTCTGCAATGCATATAACATGCCGTTCACAAGGTCCACCGAGGGAGCAATTCTGTTATTTTCAGAGAAATGTTTTCATTCCAGTATGAGGAACATAAGAATTATGATCGTGTTTGACAATAATTCTCTTTTCAAAACAAAACAGTAAGCTATCTGGCTTGAATATTTTACTATTACCAATTGTATAACACTCAAATGTGAATGAATACTACCCTCCATAATTATATCTAATTTAAAAGTGAATTATGGTATAAATAAACAAATTAATAGATAAATACCTGTTTTGGTCATCACAATTATTTTTATATGCATAAACTATAACAAATGCCCCCTCTATAGAAAGTGAGGTTCACCTAACAGCATTGCTGTGCTTATCATGCACTTCAACATGTTCACAAATTAGAAGTGGCCCAACTTCAAGCAAATTTTGGAATACTGAACTCAGCTGACTTTCAAAAATTATGTTGACGATCGCAATATCTGTCATCTATCACAATTACATAGTTTACTTAAATTGTGCAGGCCTAAATGGCAGGTTACTACATTACCAACACCATTCTGCTAAAGTGACTTACAGTAATGAGTTATGTTAAGTTTCAGAATTTTGTCATGATTAATTTGCCATGAATATACAACAAAACCATGGTTAACTGATGTTAAATGAGCCTTGTCTCACTTGTCATTACTGTTAGCAGCTCCCAACATGTTCTCTACAAGCCTACTACCAAGTACAATAACAAAAAAAATAATGTGCATTCCCGTACACAGGTGCAACGATTTGTACACAATCCACAACGATTTCCAGAGACAACTGTTTCCCAATTCACTTCCATTAATTTGCCGCTTGGTGTTGCCCTCAGTAAGATGTCGGCGCACTTTACAACCCCTGGCAAAAATTATGGAATCACCACTTGGAGGATGTTCATTCAGCTGTTTTATTCTGTAGAAAAAAAAACTTTGTTTTTGAACCTCAAATTGCAGAAAAAGCAAAAGGACATGGTAATTCTGACTTGTCTTTAATTCAGAGTTTTGAGAGGTGACTCCACACAAAACAGTCAAAGATCACAACTGTCAATGATGGAGTCTAAAATACTTTTTCACTATATGAATGAAGGACAAATACACTACACTAAAATAACAGACTAAAACAAACAAAACAAAAAATGCAAAATGATGCTTAAGGGATTCTTCCCAACCAAGTCTCAGTCAGTTTCTGAAATGTATGAAAATAACATTAACAAATAAGACGGTGAGGATGTAGTATCCTAAAATGTTGCACATTAATCTACTACAGAAAACATACAGACTTGTTCTGAATTAAAGCAATACAACAAAACATAACCTTAAATATTCAATACTGTATATTACAGCAAATAGTGTAATGAAGAAAACATAAATTGCAATGCATCTCCATCTGGCCACCTTGCCCTTCCCCTCCACATCTTTGAGTATGTCACACATTTGCACGGCTTTCAGCTAGTTCTCACTTATTAGCTGAAATGAATCTCAATGTGTTTATGGAGCACAAATAAATCTACAAGTCCGAGTGCCAGCTTTTTCAATAATTGGAGTCCAGGACTTATGTGGTTATGCGACACAGAGATCAATATGCCACTCATTGCACCGTCAATAAACCCTGTAAACCATGAGACAGACATCTCTTTATCAATTTAATAAACCATGATCATCATTGTGCCTTTAACAAAAGCAAAAACAATTCATGATGCAATATAACAATTTTTTCCATATAGAGTTTAAGTAGTCCTCACAGTGGACTGATGAACACCATATTAGATAGTGCTGAGTGTCCATTTTTCTGCCTCAGGACCAAAACAGAACTATGAATTATGCATTTCGCTAAGAAAGTAGTCAGCAGACTGTCTGTGAGCTGAAGTCTGAAGTTCATTCGACGAGAGAATTTTAGGCAGTAAACATTTTGGGAGTCAAAGTCTGGACCTTAACAAATGGGAGTCAAATCTGACACATGCAGTAGCAGAACCTGGAAAATAATGGTCATGGGAGAAATGGTGCATTCCAT
The DNA here is from genome assembly GCF_018492685.1 of Alosa sapidissima. Classification (NCBI taxonomy): domain Eukaryota; kingdom Metazoa; phylum Chordata; class Actinopteri; order Clupeiformes; family Clupeidae; genus Alosa; species Alosa sapidissima. The sequence continues at coordinate 2,834,167 of NC_055968.1, read as the reverse complement.
TTGTACTCGTAAGCTGTTTTTCCCAGTTCCGAACAGGAAGTTGCAAATGGATTGCCCCCTTAAGTTTTAATACTTACTAGTCAACTCTTTCAAACCATGAGTACCCAGAGTTCAAATTTCCAAGATGGCAGCGCCCATTAATAGTCAATGAGAGCTGTAGATGCTTATTAGCAGTTCTGTCCTATTTGTGTTCATTACATCAGTTGTAGAAACAATAGTGTCCAACCACTATCTGTCACTATGTTGTTACGACTTTTGTTTGTGTAAAATACTGTGTAATGCTACGTTATGAACTGGCATTGCTATATCTGGTAACAATTGCTCACCAGAGACAATTGCTAACAAACTGTAACATCTTGTTCTTGCGATGTGTTAGCAACTGGAACGCATTCAACTAATTTTTTTCCTCAGATGACGCCATTCCCAGTTACCATTTGCGAGGCAAATTGAACGCAGCAAAAGCCACTGACATCACAGAACTGAACTTGTTCTGGGATGATATTCTTCTCAATTGTTGTGCATTACTGATCAACAGCTCCTGAAAAAGGTTCAGTCATTTCTGTTGGAGGGCTCACACCAGTTATTGGAAGGAGGTGTTTACATAGATTTTCACATTTAATGTCGGATCTTTTGCTTTGGATAAAGGGATAAGGGAAAGAGAGGGGCATTTGTTATAAATCCCTCACAGTGGTTTGTTAATCGAAAAAAAATGTGACTAGACCCTTTCCCATGTCAATCTAAGGCACTTGCTTATGTTGGTCTGGGACATTGCAGCAGTTGCTGGGTTTTCTCCAACCTTTATCCATCCCATCTCCAGCAGCGTGATTCTACACGATCAGTAGTTTCTGTACCTTTCGAGACATACCTTTAGCTTCTTATGGTAACAAGAAAACTGCACATCAATCTGCCTAAGGTGTCCAGAATTAAATTATTACCATCATTGCATTAGTGTTCCCCAATTCTGATGTTATCTTAACTAATTCTGTATTGCATTAGAGTTCCCATAATTAGCAAACAATACCAAACTAGAAAAAAAAAAAGTGTTAAATGCAAGTGACGTCTGTAAAAACCCACTATGAACTCTATTCCCTGGGCATCATAAATCCAGTGTGCTGGTTCAATACTTTGAGTAGTTATTTGCAAACAGCAATATAGCAAACGGGTAAAGAGAGGTCAATGTTTGTAGCCCTAGATTAATTTCTTATGGGATAGTAATTAGGTGTAGTGTTATTACTTAAAATACTAAAGAACACAGAATAAAGTGACATGAACCATGAGCATCTAAAAATTCTTCCTGTATTCCACTGCTGGTGAGTATGCTCCCAATACCATTGTCGAGTAAAGTCCTTGGAGTTACCACAAACCAGCTTAAAACAGTTCCTTTTTACAGACCCATTAGTTATAGAGTAATAATTCGTGAGCAGCGATAGAATGTTGGGCGTATGACAAGTTGCGACTTCCAAGGCAACAATGTAAAGGTCAACAGAGAGCTGTGTCAATTTGAAGAAATGTTTTTCACAGCACCATCGATCAGCAAATCCTGTTAGAGCTATGTGTGGGAAAGGGTAAGAATCTGGAGTGGTGGTAGTGCAGTTGGTCAGTGCTGCAAGTAGTGATCACAAAATGATGAAAAGGAGGATGACAACAAAAATAACTGCCAACAGAACACCGATGGCACACCATTGACGCCGATCTGCAATAGAAAAGGAAGACGGAAAAAAAGATTGCAGAGATGATTATAAATAATCATCCTGTGAGCTTTTCAAAAGAGACAAGTAAAACTATCTTGTAACCTTCCAAGAGTAAAATATTTTGTGAACTCACACACTAGCAGTTGCACAGAGTACTCAAGCAGTGACATCAATGCTTGAGCTTTTATATTGTGCTTGAGTGCTCATTAATCACGGAATGCTAGAGTGTGAATTGAAAACAGTTATCTGTACTACAAAGGGAGTTAAACCAAGTCACATTTAACCCTGAGTCATCTAGGGAAGTCAGGATTGACAAACATTGATTGCCTAACTTTGTGTTAAACTTTAATGTTTAGATGGCTTAGATGAGTAAGATGTTGGTTGACTCTGTGTTACCAAAACTGGAGTTTGTGCGCATTCGCATAGGGTCACGTTCACCAATGTAAGCCGGGTGTATGACCAATTATTTGTACACCACTGTCACATATAGTATAAATGGCAGGCTGAGACCACATGTGTCAGTATGGTTATGAAAGTTTCATTGTGGTGTTTGGTTGGGATATCTTATGAGTGTATACCTCCACTGTTGTGTACCTGGCGCTAGAACCTTTCTGGGATGTCCATGGGGCTCTGACTCATCATACTGATAGAAATGTCTGCTTTCTACATTTGGTGACTGCGGCACAGCAGTGAATATAGTATACATTTGCACTGTTACACAAAGGTCACTATGACAATCATAATGTTGTTTTTTTTCTTTAAAAAATATCAGAAAACGATTTGTTGTCAGCCATCTGACACATGAAACTGCAGTGTAACTCACCACTAGTCATGTGGGAGACCTTAGCCAACTTTTTCATGACATTGTCCAGTCTGGATTGGGTGCTGTCCATTTCGTGGGAGAAGTCGTCCAACATTCTGTAAAATGACACAACAAACAGAATTGTGCTGAGCTGCTACACATAAAATTAAGCTAGAACTAATCTCGGATCAATCAATTTATAAGACATCAAAATAAAAGTTACAGTCTCATTTAGACTCTGGCAGCACAATTAGAGAAAGTATAATCATTTAGGCGTCCTGTCTAGATTTAAATCTAGACTTAAAGACCAAACTATTTTCTGATTGGCATGGGGTACTTTCCATAAGATCATCTCTCAATGCAAATCAAACCAGCTACAGTGGGTACTACTTCGAATTGTCCGGTTTCACGCGTGATTCTCACGTGACCTTGCGCATGGATCACGCGTCTTTTATTTATATTTCCCTAGTGAAGCTGCAATGACCCAAACAACCACCAGGTGGCACCTGTGAGCAGGGTTAGGAACGTCAGCTTTTGCCGCTTTGAGTCTATGCGCGCCAGTATGCTACAGTATGGACCATATACTGTATTTTCCCAAGGTTTTTTCAGTTGTTTCCACAATATTACCCCCTGATTAGCTTTCATTTCGCTGGCTGATAGGCCTACAGTACGTCTCCTGCGACAGTCCCAACATTTAGCACTACATGTATAATCAAAAAATCCGAAAGTGTTAAGTTAAATTCAATCCCAAAGCAAACTGAAAATCTTCTGCTTTTAATATAGCCTACCAATGCGCTGCTCCAAACGATATGCAGTCTCACGATAAAACTTGTTATTGTTTATGAAGGTGTCTTTGTTATTTTATGAAAAGGCATCTGGCTGTTTTGTTTATGTTTGTTTTGCTTTCATTAATGGTTTAGCTCATGAGGTCACGAGGCCAGTGGCTACCCGACTATTCGGGAAAAAATAAAATGTCTCATTTTCCGACGCACCACAAAACATCTTGCCTATTCGTCTGGGGCTTTCTATAGGTTTCAGTACGGGCTGTTATTATTTCCATATCCAGTGTTTTGTCAAGGTGCCAATTGCTATTCGTTTTAACGAATATTTATAATAAAGTACTTTTATATTGTATCTCCTTCTGATTGATTTGTGTCCCCTGGGATTTTTAATATGGAAAGGAATATTCACGTCACTTTAAGTGTTTTTTGACTTAATTTACCCCTGGACTGTTCGATGCAAATTATGGGCACTGCACTCCGAGGGAGATTATTGGTCCACTGTGAAGATTTTCATTGTTGAACAAGTGTCAGGAATTTTGCCTCTGTCTATTGCGTGTCATGGCCAAGTGCATTCTCAATGCATTCAAGTAGCATTCTCTGTTCATTGAGACAGTGCTGTGCAAAGAATTACACAAATAGGCCTACATAAATTGGCTTTATTACTGCTTCAGTTACGCTTCTCTGTTCAGGACCTAGAGTGAACAGAGTGGCAAATATTAAATTGGCTAAAACTTGGCTGTCTGTATAACAATGTCCACAAGCATCACTCAGTAACACGCACAAAGCCAAGGTGAGAGCTAGAAGGTAAGAAAAGGAGAGTTTGAAGAAGGCATCATGCTCATTAGGCTATATTATTTTGTGCACAACTGACGCTATATAATGCATGGGCATAACGTTGTTCAATCAGCCAATATTTCAGGTGGCCTGGCGATTTTCGGTATTAATTAGAACGCTTGCTGATCACCACAGCATCTAAATCTGTAGGCTAAATGTTCTAATGAAATTAGTATGTTGCCCGCTGACTTTCTGTTGGTGAATGGTGGTTTTAAAAAAAGGTGTTCTCACATTCAAGACTATTTAGTTTAGGATGGAAGACATGAAAGATTTACCAAGGAGTTGGGTTGCTTTAGCCTACTCATTACATAGCTTCTGAAAGCAATCCAGCTTACCGCAGGTTGTACAAGGTACATGTTCCTGTTCTCACTGTGAGTGCCACTGCCAGAACCGCTGTCACCACTAGGATTTAATATTTTTCCAGAAAATTAGATGAATCAGATCCAGGGAAAATATGACCCATTTCCCGGGAATCCCGGGAATGCCTATGTAAAACTGAATTGAAAAAAAAAAATGCCTAAACACTCTGCCGCAATATCAGCATTGCATTGAACTTGTGACAAGGCTACACATTTCTTTTAGTTTACAATTCATTCTCATCCTGCCCTTCTTTCTTTTTTATTGGAAGTGTGCTTTCAAGAAGCAGAGAGCGTCGATAGATCTCTGCGCTCAGGCAGTTTCGGATTTTTGTGACAAATTGGCAGCAGATAGAAAACGCACTCTCCGCCTCCACGGATGTAGCCTGAGCTTCAAACAACTGTTGCAGGTGGGGTGGTCTCCTGTTGGTGGCCTCAAAGAGGGGCTACGGTAGGCCTACGGCGCAACGTTACCGCATGACAACAATGGACGCACACTCCTTGGGTTTTTTCATTTTATTTTCCGTCATAACCTTTCCCGGGAATCGGGAAATAGTCTTTATCAGATTTCTCGGGAATTCCGTTTCCCGGGATTAAACTCTAGTTGACACCACCACCACTGCAAACATGTTGTCTGTATTTTTGGCACATTTGGCAGCATTTGCTTTTTTTTTTCTAGCAGCTTCTCTGCGCCTAATTGCGTTTTCTCTCCATCTCAGAACATAACAAATAACGTTATGTTCATCCTACATTGCACTGCACACCGGCGCACTGAGGCAAAGGGAGGAGGTGTTTCATGATATGATTGGGCCATCCCTGTGTCAGTGAAGAAAATAATCAAGACCAGCGCTGGCCGCAGACCAGTGTGTCAAGGGCAACGCTTCTACTTATCTCTGCTAAAACGCTTCACACGGGAATGGAACCTCAGACTCCCACGTCTTAATCTGTAACTCTAACCATTGAGCCATCTACTTCCACTCTTCAGTGAGAGTTTGAGGCAGACTTATACTTCATAGGCCTGAGCGTCACAATCACAACATTTCTGTTAGCTAACAAACCTGGCCATTGTATGTGTTGACTGAATAAAGATTATGAAAATAAAACACAACTTTTCCATCTAACTAAAGTTGTAAAACCCAAACTATTTGAAAATCATGTCTGAAATCATGTCTGCCTGCTTCACTGGACCTGTATCAATTTTCCTACCGTCGCAACAGATCAACAGAGGATGCCATCTCCACAGCGCTCCATCTGGCACTCACCCATCTGGACAGTCCCAATACATATTGTAACGTTTGAAGGTATCAGGACACCAAGCGTTGTTCAATGCAAGCTTTATTGAGTACGAGGGCAGGGACTCAGACACAGAACACAACACACAAGTAATCCCCTCCAAGCTGATCTCCAAGCTAGGCCAGCTTGGCATTCAAACGAGAGTAATGGGTGTGTAGATGAACGCAGAGCTCTATGTAGACTGTAACTATGATGCAATTTCATGATATTTTTTTTAATACTTGAGCGTACAGACAAGTAGAAAGCCCCATATGTGCACATGATAAAAGTGTCATCTTGCTGCAATGAACAGTTCCAGAGCAATTTAACAGATAAGGAGGGGTGTGAATTTTGATGCACAGTGCATCAATCGGGCTCTTAGGCCATCCTTAAAACTATTTTTGTCTGCCTGTCAATTTAGGACCGACCCAATTTTTATTTTTTTCTCCTTTTAGTCCGACCGACTTGCCGGTTGTAAACTTGCATTAAGACTGACCTTTTTTTTTTTTTTTTACTCTCCAAACAACTAATACAAATGCAGTAAAATAATATTAATTATATTCTAGTAAGTATTGTGAATATAAATTGCCTACTTCTTTAAAATAAAAACCTGTGGCGTCATCTATGATTATGTTTACACCAATGGTTTACCCATGTCACACTATGGCCGTTCGCTTTGTTTCAATTGTCAATTGTTCACGCTTGTCTGTAATGATACAGCAAAGGAAATGTTTGTGGTCAGCCTATCAAGTCACATAGTAATACATCTAAAAAATGCATGAAAACATTGACACCGCTTTAACTTGGCATGAAGTTCTGGAAGAACTGTGCCCAGATCTTTTCCTATCCCTTCTCCACTCTAGTCTAACAGTTACCGTGTCGATTGACCTCAAGGAAACCATTAGAGTTTTGGTGGAGGAAACTCAAACAATTGAGGACGTGCTACAGTTTGACCCTCAAATCAAAGTGGTTTCTTTTAAAATGAAGACCCAGTCAGTGACGTTACGATATGCACATTTTTTAAAGTCATACCTACGTAATCCCCATGACCAAAAGTGTACATAAATACATAAATAAATAGACCTACCTACTGTTTGCCTGATACTGCAAACAAAAATATTTTTAAAGATGGTCTTGGGGTTAATAGATAGCTAGATTTGACAGCCATACTGAATACCAATGAATCTATTTAGTCATTGCTGTAAACATATTGTAACAAAATAACACATGAATAAAATGCAGTTGTGTGAGGAAGGGATAGTGACTTACACTGCCTGTTCATCCAACTCCTGGCCAATCCTATGAGACATGTTCTTGAGAACACCAATGGTCCCAGACACAAGCTCTAGTTGCTCATCCTGCTTGTCAGATATGAACTGAAAACCACATAGAGGACCATCAAAGTAACACACAAACAAGACCACAAAGCTAATAAATAAGCTAATAAATAAGCTATATTTATCAATTTTATCAATGAAACATTACTTTTACGTGTCCAAATTATTCATACCCTTTTTAAATAATCAATAAAAACATCTTTGTTTGCCATCACAGCTTTCAAAATGTTTCTTATAATACCTACCAAGCCTCTCCATGTCTCCACAATGACCGTAGACCACATCTTTTTAGCAGCAATATGGGTTTTGAGGCCAGAACCATTCTTTGCAATCACTCTGGCCTTGTTCTCACTTTTGTATGGATTGAGGTCTTAACTCTGGCTGGGCCACTCTAAAATGTTAATATTGTTTCTTGTTCACAATTTATTTCCAACTTTGGCTGGATGTTTCAGATCATTGTCTTTCTTAAAGGTTCCCTGCTCAGTGCCTGAGGTTTTCCTTAAAAATCTTGATGTAGTCCTTTTTTCTCATGAGGCCATTTAGTTTAACAATGTTGCCAGGCTCCACTGTCTGAAAAACACCTAAAACAAATGGGTCAATGATGTGACATTGCGCAGTCAGGTGGTGCAACCAGGTAAAATACTAATTGTTGTGCCTAATTATTCTATTAAATATACTTCTTTTACTATGGCTTACTCATAGGATATATAGCCTGTAGCTTAATTTGAACCTATAGCCTAATAATAACACAGGGGTCGGCCGGGATTTTTTTTCTAGTTGCTATTCACACCAGTTAACGTGATTTGAGAGGAACAGGATTCAGGAACTAAAGACAGGCCCAAGACTCACGTCACCCTATGCATTAAACCGCAGGTCACTGCTTGAACTTAGTTCATGTTGACAATGGAGAAAACGCTTAGCCTACTTGGTTTCTGACAGAAGTTAAGTTTTGTGTACAGCCTTTATTTGGTGCAAATCTCCTTTACTTTCTTTGGTTACATTATAGGCCATCATCGCAAGTGCTTACAAAATGTTTTTGGCCAAGTTTTGTGCCGTCCCCACATTTGCAAAATTGCTTTAATCCCATTTGGTAAGGAAAGCTGGCTCTGTAGTGGGAGCTGAACTGGAGTGCATCACTTCACTATCTGACAAAAGGACCCTGAACAAACTGATCAACATCTTGGACAATGAGTGTCACCCACTCCACAGCACTATTGTTAAGCAGAAGAGCCTGATCAGCTGGAGACTTCGCTCACTGCCTTGCACAACTGACAGACTGAGAAAGTCATTTGTTCCCAGGGCCATTGAACTGTTCAATGCCTCACTTAAGGGAAGAGGAGAGATAGACTTCTCTGCATAGTCTGTCTGCCTCTTCACCCCCTCCATGTTTGGTACTGTCTGTCCACTAGCCACTTTTACCACTGTCTTTATGCCTCACTGTTTGCATGCTATATTAGCACATTAGCACATATGCATAACACCCCCCCCCCCCCCTCCATGCCACAGCCGAACTGTGGCCACACATACATTTTCTTAAATAGTTAAATATATAGACTTTACTTTACTTTATTTCTGCATTGTTGCACTGTTGGACTTACTCACTTGCACTATCACCATGACCACTATCACCATTGATATGTGTGCCCTGATTCTGATACCATGGCGGCATTTATTTTGCCGTGGCAGGCCGCCATCCTAAAATCAACGTAGAGGAACACTGAAATCAACACTGAAAACCCCTATAAATGCTGCACAGCCATTAAGACTTGTTTAAACAGTCTTCCAACTTGCAGAGTGAGAGCCACAAAATGCATTCTGTTTTTTTGAAAGCCCTACTCTCCACTGTGGGTATGGTGCTCTGGTGGTTAAAATGTTCACCCCATTCCATACCACTTGGTCATCATGGATGCTGATCATGGATTTTTTTTTACCCAGGGACATGGCCTGAGAATTTTTTTTTTCAACCAGTGGGACCTGGTGACCTTCTCAAAGTAAATGGTAACACTTAAACAAGGGGCTACATTAAGATTCTGGAGGAAAAGATCAGGCAATCTGCCGAGAGACCTGCCCCAATAGGAGGCTTTGGACCATTAAACCACACAATGATTCTAAACATAGTAAGTCAAATTTATTTTTATAGCACATTTATACACAGCTTACGCTGACCAAAGTGCTGTTTTCAAAACAGAAAAATAAAATAAGTAAAAATAAAACAAATAAAAAATAAAATACATATACATACATCTACACAACAAGGAACAGCAGGACACAGAAAGAAAGCATAGCACGCTAGAGGGCAGAGAAGGCCAGAGAGTGGATTTTGAGCCTGGATTTAAAAGCAGTGATGGAGGGGGAAGTTCTTATATCAGGTGGCATCTGATTCCACAAGCATGAAGCAGTGACTGCGAAGGCTCTGTCGGCTTTTTGCCTTAGCCAAGAGCGGGGAATGTGGAGAAGGTATTTGTTGCCAGATCTAAGAGACCTGGGGGCTGAATGAGGTCAGAGATGTAGATTGGGAGCAGACCATTTTATGCTTTAAAAACCATTAGCAGAATCTTAAATTGGATCCTGAAATGGTCTGGGAGCCAGTGAAGGGAGGCCAAGACTGGAGTAATATGCTCCAGTTTTTTGGTACCAGTTAGCAGCCTTGCCGCTGCGGGACCATCTGAAGGCGTGACAACAGTGATTGGGGGAGACCTAGGTAGAGGGAATTGCAGTAATCAAGCCGTGATGTTATGAAGGCATGAATGACTTATTGAGGGTTGTGATATGACAGAAAGGTTTTAAGCTTGGTGATGGTTCTCAACTGATAAAAGCTACTCTTGACAACAGATGAGATCTGTTTATCAAGACAAAGCCCAGAGTCAAAGATAACCCCCAAATTTCTTGCATGTGGTTTGACAAATGAGGAGAGGTGACCTAAAGTTGTCAGTGAGGGTTACTAAATTTGGACAGGCCAAAAAAGTATTTGCCATCCAGACTTTGATTTCATCAAGGCATTATTGGAGAGCCTGTAGGGAGTCCCTAGATTTAAGTGGGAGATACAGCTGTGAATCATCATCATAGAAGTGGAAGGAAATATTACCCACTGTTCACATACAGTCAAACAAGGCAAGAAATGGTTAACAGAGAACAATATCCAAATTTTAGAGTGGCCCAGCCAGAGTTCAGACTTTAATCCATAAAAAAGTGAGCACAAGGCCAGAGTGATGGCAAAGAATCATTCCTGCCTCAAAACCTGGATTGCTGCTAAAAAAGGTGTGGTCTACTAGCCTGACGTCATCATACTCAATTCTAGTCAGAATTTGAGTCTGATACTGCTCCATTGGGACATAACGAAATAGCTTACCGTGAACATGAGATGACGTGACAGACAAGGCACTGTTGCTCATCAGTCTATCATCGTACAAAGCCCAATCTGATTAGCTGGTTGGCAATGGGAAATTGCATTGCAACCAACAACTTAGCTTTTGGGAAACGCACCCCTGGTTCGGGAATAGTTGCTCCACAACGGAACAAGTCCAGACCAAACTCCCCGACCTCAAATGTTGTGGGCGGGGCTACGTTTGGCTGGCATCCAGGCTAGCAGTCTACAATCATTGTGGAGACATGGAGAGGCTTGGTAGGTAATATAAGAACCATTTTGAGAGCTGTGATGGCAAATAAAGATGTTTCCATTGATTATTTTAAAAGGGTGTGAAAAATTTTGGACATGCCATTTTTCATAACATGATTCCATGTTTCTACCACATTGTCTTACAAACTTTTGGCATATGGCAGTGTCATTTTCAGTCAGAACAAATACACTATATGGCCAAAAGTATTGGGTCACTTACCTTGACTCGCATATGAATTTAAGTGATATCCCATTCTTAACCCATAGGGTTTAATATGACGTCATTCCACCCTTTGCAGCTATAGCAGCATAGTTTAGTGAGTTTAGTGTGAATGTGAATAAACGGAGTCCTGACCTCAACCCTATAGAACACCTTTGAGATGTATTAGATCGGAGGCTGAGAGCCAGGCCTTCTCGTCCAACATCAGTGTGTGACCTCACAAAAAAAAAACCTTTGAAAAGCCTTCCCAGAAGAATTGAAGCTGCTATAGCTGCAAAGGGTGGACCGACCTCATATTAAACCCTATGGATTAAGAATGTGATGTCTAGGGCTGGGCGATAAAACGATAGCGATATGTATCGCAGTAGACATGTAATCGATATCAATAAAAAATGCGTTTGATAGAACATTCGATAATTAAAAGCAACATACACCTCCCGCCTTACGTTGTCCATAAATAAATAGGCTAAATATATCTTACATTGTAGCTAGTATGTGCAACTTTACCAGAGTAGACGATAGAAGTAGGCCTACCTCAACACAGACTCTCAATGAGTCCTTGCCCCGTTCTCTCTCTCTCTCTCTCTCTCTCTCTCTCTCTCTCTCTCTCTCTCTCTCTCTCTCTCTTTCTCTCTGTGCATCCCTCCTCAGCATGCGCATGTAATCCAAACATTCACAATCGTGCAAGACGACTGAATTGCTATTAAATCCGGTTAGCATCATTAGCACGCTGCACGAATTTGTTCAAAACTGTTGCATTCAAATTGACTGCTAAATTCTAATCAACTCAATCCCGATGCAAATGGAAAAGTATTTTCCAAGACTCAAACGGGCCTGTTCCAAGGAGAAAAAGTATTCATTTGAAACTTAAACAAACGTGGGGAAACTGAACAGTCTAACCAGTAGACTTACTATGATAAACTAGCAAATTACTTTGTTTACAATATTTCCAGGCTTCAACCAGTGCACTCATTCAGACTTATGTGCACAATTATTTATTTGAGTGTTTTTCATGATTGTGTTGCCATTTCTTTTCCCTGTTTGCTTTGATTGATAACTGAGGTGATTCAAATCAGAGGAAGGTTAAGTTTAAAATAAAAGTGTTTAAATTTAACTTTTTTTCCCCTTCTGGTCCTTATCTGAAATAGATAAAATTAAAAAAAAAAATCAATAATTATCGATATCGACTGATATGAAATACTTATATTGTAATACAGTTTTCAGCCATATCGCCCAGCCCTAGTGATGTCACTTAATTTCATATACGAGTCAAGGCAGGTGACCCAATACTTTTGGCAATATAGTGTATTGGTCAAGAGAAATTGACTAAATCTTAGATCAATATATGGCAGGGGTATGAATAAAAAAATGTGTTCCTAACTGTATTAGCTTATTTATTAGCTCTGTGGCCTTGTTAATCGAAATTGACTCGTTATTTGACAGAAAATCTACACGTTTGAATGGCCAAAAAAAGGATAAATCATAGGTGGTATTCCACACATTACCTTGGTGTTAGGGAAGCCTACTCTGCACATGTCATTGACAGTGAGTGGTAACTTTAGTCATTTACATCTATCATGCTAAAAATCTGACTCCAGGTACTATGCTGATGCCTGACCCGAAGGGAAAATTATAATAAAAGAGACACGTTGATATTTAAAGTCTATAATGTTGGTTTAGCTGTTCATTGATACTCATCTGCCAAACTTGTTTTTAAGATTTATAGTAAAAATGGATGCATGCAATTCATTTAGATTAATTAATCACAGAGTATGTAATTAATTAGATTACATTTTTAATCGACTGACGGCCCTAATATATATATATATATATATACTGAACATCACTGAACATACTTGCTGCTGGGTCTGTTGCTCCTCAATAAACTGGGAGTTGGCAGTATGCAGCTCCCGATCCAGAGGAGTATACTTGTCATCTCCAGGTTGCCAGATTGGGCCCTGGGAACCGCTACCACCAACTAAAGTCTTTGTAAAAATAGACAAGACAAAAATAGTTGGGATATTTTCAAACCATGTTTTTTGGCATATATAAACATAATTAAATTATTCATACATTGTCACAAAATAACCTAATTTAATCTCTTTGCAGATTCTCTTCATTATTCGATTTTTCATACTCATCACATGCGCTTCAAAGAGCCTGTCACTATGCTTGGTTTATGAACCCATTTCTTTCTTTTACCATAACACCATCTAGCTGTTTATAAGGCTGGGATAGTTTATCTGGCGTTGGTTTTGGTACAGTGTGTTAACCTCTGTAGCACAATACATATACTGTATAGACAACAGTAGACATGACACATATTATTGCTATAGAAACATACACCATATAGACTACATAGGTAGGTGGATGGAAGACAGCAGTAAGTGAGCAAAGGACTACAGTGAGTAGTCCAGCGGCGCTTACTTGATGAAAGGAGCTGGAAGAGGCATGCAGTATGTAAAATGTTGGAGGTATTTGCTCACTTTACAGTCTAGTGCAGGGGCCTCAAACACCCGGCCCGCGTCCTGCCCAATTCCGACCCGCGACGTATGACAAAATAATAATGTAATCCGGCCCTTGAGGCTATTAATTGCGACAAACAACGATACTGATTAAAATAGACGATAGATCCAGGTACGGTGACAAATCTCATTTGTAGGCCTACTCTGCTCTACTATGTGCAAGACATCCAGAGCTTGATTCAAATCGCAAAAGTTTTCAGGAAATACTTGTATTACACGCGAGAAACACAAAGACGTGCATTTGTAATGACGCGGAAGCGATGCAGGCCATAGTGTTGCAGAAATTAAGCAGAAATAGGCCTACACCAAATGTTGAAAAACGTTCACGTGTGATGAAGTCTTAGGTAAGCTATGTTATTCACCTATTCTAATTCTGAAGGAGAATATCCTTTTGGAGATTATGATCGATCGTCTATGACAGTGATAGTCACGGTGCGTCTGTGAATGGAGGTGCGTGTATACAACGGTGTCCACTAAGCATACCATGCTTGTTTCGACCCTCTGCCCAACATAGCTTGGAGGTTGCAGTGGTAATCGTGATGATAGTGTCCGTAATGGATGTGGTACAGACAGCAGGGCTAGTAGAAATAGGGCTCTAAAGAACTACAAAGTCACCCGCAATATGATGCGAACTTCTGGGTACTGCAGATTACCCGCGATAGGAACTGTTTGACCAGAATACTTAATTGTAGGCCTATATTGTAGTAATCTATTACTAAACCACAACATCTTAGGTGTTGGTATACATCTTAGGTGTTTTCCTGTTAATTTGTTATGTGGGTAATATGAAAAAAGGAAAGTAAACCTGCTTAAATATGTTCATCCAGTATTTACTGAAAGGTGCATAATTTGAGGTGCTTGCCATCCAGGTAAATTTACCCCCTTCATAAACTTTTGTTTTACTAAAGATTTTTACATTTACAGTAGGACTTTATCTCTGACCACTTTCAAGCCATGGCCTTTTGAAATTTTGATATAAAAATCCAATGGTGTTGCTTTCTTAACCCTGATGCCTAGTTTGCCAGATTTAAAAAAGTTATGAGAGGAAATATTTTTATTTGGTGTGAAACACACACACATACCTGTTTTTATGTTTTTCATTTTTTTTTATAATTTGTATTAATATTTATTTTATCATTATTTTATTTATAAGCTAAGGTTGCTAGCACAGGTGTCTAAAACTAGATAAAAACACTTGCACTTTCTGTTTGCAGTTTTGTGTGGTATTTGAAAAAAAGAACATTGCATTTTCAGAAATAGCCGGCCCTCCAATCAGATGACGTTGGCAGAATTGGCCCCCAGCTCATTTGAGTTTGAGACCCCTGGTCTAGTGAGTGGTTTGCCTACGATTTTGACAATATGTTGCAATTTTCCTGTGTTTGATTGTCTGTGCTGCTGTATCATATCATAATATAAGATGTTATGATGGATAATAGAGTGACTATGAGTAGAAGATGAGATCAAGTTATGTTATTGATTGGCTAGATGCAGGAGTAGTCATGTGTTGCTAAGTTCACTTTAGCTAGTGATTATATTATTCCCTAAATATTTAGAACAACTTACCGTCACTCAAACTAATTTCTCTTTAATTTTGCAATTTGCTTTCTGAAATGCTAATTTTGTGCGACCCTTCTGGGACACCGTACAAATGAGCTAATTAGTGAAAACACCTGTGTCAAGTGCAAAAAAAAATGCATCTTGTCCAAATCTATTGCAGAAAGCAGATGTTTTTACAATAATTAGGTTTTTTAATCTATACAAGATGTTTCCAAACAAATTTCACATTTTGGTTTACAACATCTTTAAAATTCTAGCATCCAGGTAAGATGCATCGAGGATATAAAGGCCTGGCAAGCACTCTGAACATGAACCTTCTCTGTTGCAGCCTAACTCACTGACAGGTGGAAAAGTCACATACTTCTTCCAACTCATTAAACCACCTCATCCTAACGCCTCAGCTACTAAATCAGCTAATTATTAATATGACTTGTGTTTAAGTAAGTAAGTAAGTAAGTAAGTAAGTAAGTAAGTAAGTATGTATGTATGTATGTATGTATGTATGTATGTATGTATGTATGTATGTATCTATCTATCTAAATGGGGAACTCATCTCATCATCATTAGCTGTGTTTCCATTCAGCTCTATGTGCCATACAACCACAGGTGGCACTGTGGTAACTCTATATAAAACATATTAACATATGGGCATTTTGCCCATGTTCAGGGTGGAAAATAAAAATGAAAGATGTGTTTAAGACAAGTCAAATTGGTGTTTTTAAAAAGAAGGGATCATGGAGAATAAAGAAAAAATAAAATAAAAAATAAAACAAATCTTTGTATATTCCCACAAGGTGTTTGGGTGCTCTGAAAATGAGAACCAAAATGATTTTTCCGACTTGTGAGGTCTGCTGTTCAGACCCTGAAGGAATTTATTTTCTGTTCATTGCTTTTTGTGAGAGTGTTTCTACTTATCTCAATAAGGAACATAAATCAAGAGCCTATGTTGAGTACAAATATGTCTTCTGAAGGCCTAAACAGAGCCCAGCCAAAAACTCCAATAAACTGGCTGTATCTTGGAAAGTATTGATCTTACATAAAAGTAATTTTAAAGTGTGTCTCCTGGGTGACATAGGTACACCTGGTAATTTTTTTTTTTTTTTTAGACCTAAGTGCGTGGGCCTGGTTGAATTAAGGTGGAATGACCCTATAAGAAGCCTAGTGATAACAGTACAGTGGATTTTCATGCACTGCAATAAAAAGTAGAAGAAGCCACAGAATAACAATACAGTGCATGGCTTTGCATGCACTGTAATAAAAGGGGAAATATCTAGGGGGATGAGTCCTTTTTATAGGCACTGTATGTGAAAAATTGCCAGAGCTTTTCTTTACCGGGAAGGCTACACCTGGCTCGTAACTGAAGCATTCCATTCGTGAAGCTTAAAGATAGTCCTAGGCTCTGTTCGAAACGGAAGGCAGCGACTCGGAATGGAAGAGACTTAGAAGACTGGTTTAATTTTTTAAAACGTGCGTGTCAGCTGTCCATTTCAATTTCGGTGCCCATGTTAACAGGTTAGAGCGTGCACACTGCCTGTGCACATCTCACACGCATGCATACTAAAAATAGGACCGGCGCCTATTTTTCACGCAACACGCGAGTGTGTTGGAAGTGTTGCCATTCAAAAGAGACAGTAGAGAGATGTTTTAATAGGCAGACTGGCCACAGCAGCGGTGCATCAGAGACGTTTCTGATATGAATGCACATATAAAGCCACAGAACAGACACGCAATGCACATGCCACATCGGCGGTCTGAACCAGCCCTAATTGTTGCAGCAGACGCTATGCGAACAGAGCGCTTCAGTTCATTGTTGTGACGTCAGACTACTGCATCTCGGTGAAGTTGGGGTAGATTCATCAAGTGGCATTCCAATGCACTTTTCCTTGTCGGATGTCTGTAATTTCCAACTTCCCAGTTTACTGGAATGTAGCAATAGATATTGACCAGGAAAAAATGTAGCTAAACACCCTTCATACATACGGTCCTATAAGTCTATAAGGTTTTTCACTTCATCACAAGGTACACTGAACGAGATCAAACACTTACAAACAAATTTCTTCAAATTCACAATTTCAGAGGGAAATACACCAGTGAATCTTGCATATAATGAAAATGTACATACCTGACGATTTTTCTTTTCAGTCATTGCCTGAGCCATTGGACTGGCCATATAATCTTTCATGTCCTGAAACATATCCGTAGAATTTTATCAGTAGACATAAGTTCATAAGTGCAGCAATCAAATCTTTTTTGTAAATGAAGGCTTTAAATGCAGTTGTTTATTTAGTTCCAAAGAAAATATACATCTGTATCTGTTTAACCTTGTCACCACCAGTGACTAGGTTCTCCCAGGATACCATGGTACCAAGGTACAACATGCTTGGAAATGAGATACGATAAAACTATGATCTGCTTAAGCAATATTTACTTTGAATTTTCCATCAATAGCTGGGTATACAAAAAATATTTCTTGATGATCAGATATGTTACACTGTTACTGCCCATTTTCTTAGCAACCAGCTAATAAATGTCCCATAGCCTACATTTTATTGAGAAATTGGGAAAATGATGGATGCACTGTGTGACAGCTATATTTCTGTAGAAAGTAATGTTGACTCTCGTGTTGAATACTAAAATGTTTTTATGACAAAATTATTATTTTTCTACATGCTGTATAAATTGTAAATAAAAGCACAATGTTATGATCTGCAAATCTCAAAAGTTATTAGGAGGTATGAGGAGGAAACCATATTTAGACATGACCCATAAACTCCACTGTCTTCCCTAGACCCGAGCTCATTAAAGATGAAGTGAAAACTGTCCTGTGATCAGACCAATCAAAATTTTAAATACTTTTTGAAAATTATGGACTTCGCATCCTGTGGGTTAAAGCAGAGGGACCACCAAAATTGTTATCAGTGCACAGTTCAAAAGCCAGCAACAATGATGACAATGATGTATGGGTGTGCATTAGTGCCAATGGCACTGACAGTTTGCATATCTGGAGATGCACAAATAATACGCAAGGGATAATGTATAGAATGCCGGTCATTATTGGGCGGAGCGGACGCGGAGCGGAGGGGTCTTTTTCCGCCCTGAAGGGACTTATTTTCCCAATAATGGCCGGCGTTCTATACATTATCCCGCTTATTACACAGCTACTTGCCAAAACAAAATAATAAACTTCCCACGATATGACTTTAGCCTACATAGCCTAGCCTATTTGTTACCGTTCATCGTGGCATTTGCTGAGAAACATAGTTCGCAACAACACACATTGAACTTGAATCAAACATTCTTTAGAACACAGCTGATCAACCGCCTGTTTTCACTTTTGAATGAAGTTCCAGTTCTTCCGTAGTGATATGAAATACCTGAAGTAGAAGCACAAACTCCGTTGCCATTGACAGCGGTAATTATATGTTTGCAGCGGTAATTACATGAAAATATTTTACCGTAGAACTTGGAAAAGCCCATTCAAGTCAATGGAGCGTTCTACTTGCCTTGTGAAGAATAATACAACATTTAGAAAACATGTTTTTTAGGGCAGGCCTAGAATATTTCAGGAAAACAGTGCCAAACTGCATTCTTCACATGACAACGCATGGCTCCATAGTGAAAGAGTCCAGGTGTTAAAATGACTAGCCATTAATAGTACCTACTGTACAAGCCTGTTATGATCTGGGCTTAATCTTTCCTTCCGTCATAGCATGGCATGGGAAAATTCCAGGACGACAATGCCAGGAAGGATCTAGCTCAAACTGTGAAAAAGTGGATCAAGGAGAATGAAGAATCATCTCCACTGATAAATTGGGAACCACAAAGTACTGACTTAATCCCGATTGAAAGTCTTTCAGGTATACTGAAGAAGATTTTATGCAAAGGGTGGAGTAAAAGTAACAAAAACGTAAAGGTAGTCAGCGTAATAGGAAGTGTTCCTCGCAACAACAGCGGCACTCGGGGAGCAGTGAGGGGTTAGGTGCCTTGTTCCAAGTCTGAAGCGCTAACCAGTAGGCCACGGCTGCCCACAATCTTGATCATTGCTTTAAGATAGCAGGGAGCAGATCCAGTCAGTGTCCTACAGGCCAAAAGTGAGAGATTTAAATATAATTCTGGTCACTATAGTGAGCCAGTGGAGAGTAGTTCAGAGAGGAGTTACATGCGTCCTCTTTGGCTGATTGAAGACCAGGCGTGCTGCAGCATTCTGAATAAGTTGTAACGACCTTACTACACAAGCAGGTAGACCAGCTAACAGTGAATTACAATAGTCCAGCTTGGAGATAACCATGGCTTGTACAAGAAAATCTTGTGTCAGATAAGGTCTGATCTTAGGATAAACCGACATGATTTTGCAATTGAGGCTACATGCTCAGAGAAGTTAAGTCGGTCATCAATTACGACGATAGCATACCCAATATTACCATAATTAACTATAAATATAGTGCCGGTGTGGGTCACTCTGTCAAACTTTATTTGTGTATATATATATATATATATATATATATATATATATATATATATATATATATATATATATATATATATTGTACTTGTTAAATTAAAACAGAAATATAAAATATTTAAAAGTAAGTTCAGTTAAATATTGTTAATCCTGTTCACAATATAGGAATATTATATAACACTATGGCCTATCTATTACAAATAATTTAACATATATATATATATATATATATATATATATATATATATATATTGTACTTGTTAAATTATTTGTAATAGTTACTTGTTCTATAAGTTGTTATTGTCTTTTATTTCACCTCCCCACATACCTAAACTGGTCCAAACCTATAATTTTATTAAATTACTACGGACAAATAAGATACACACTGTACATATTAAAAGTTGTTCGTCTTGAGGAGTTACACACACCTACCAAATGTTGTGCATGTAGGTGAAATATATATAAATTAGACTGGTAAGACAGAAGTTGGACAGAAGAAAAAGGGATAATGCCTCTCTTTTTTTAATCAATCAATCGAGAGACAGGGAATGGGTACGGGAAATGACCTCAGGTTGGACTTGAACATTCTGCTGCATTATGGTTCCTCTGAGATTTCCCCTCTCCTCTGTGCAGCCACATTACTAGTAGTAGTTAACAGTTCATCAAGAAACCAACAATGATTTTTTTTTATTACAATCATAATAGATGCCATTAATGAATGTCTTATCTACTCTACTCTCTAAGATTGCATTACACTGACCTTGACTGTCTGTCTGGTGCTTGTGATGAATGCCTTACGTTTTCCAAGTTCTACAGCATCTAAGTTAAACTTCTTTGGGTTGGACTCAACGATACCTGCACAAAATGTTAAGGCCAAAATACATCATCTGTATCAAGATATATTTTATCCACTGGAATGGGCAGAATAGAAGGTTTACAGATGACTGAGAAGTTTGTATTAAAGGATACTGATAGTCTCATCCAGGTCCTCCAGGTCCCACTCAATGGATCTCAGGCTGTTCCTCAATTCATTGGTTGTCCAGTCTACCTCCTCTGTGGAGGAGCTACCAGGGTTCTGAAGTAGCTCACTCCACCTTTGGTGCAGACTTTGGGCAGTGTTCACGGCCTTCTGTACCTCCCTGCAGAAAAAAAAAGACACACTAGAAGCTTGATCAGTAGTTAAGACTTGAAAATTATCTGATGTGTAATATAATAACCCAGAGCCATCTCCCAAAAGTCAATACCATTCGGATATTTATACACTACATGAAATGTATACAATGAAATGTAAACAGTCCATGAACCATCAAGTTGAAGACTAAGAGCTGTTTTATTGGCAAAAGAGGCTTTTAATACAGTGGTATAATTAGGCTATAAAAGTGTTTAGATTGTACTGGTCACGCTAAAATGTGCCATTTTATCACACAACACAATGCCACGTGTAACTGGCAAGCTGACGGCAGGGATATCCACCAGAGTAGTTGCCTGTGAACTGAATGTATAGGTGAAGTGCTAACTAATACAGATTTCACCACTTTTGTTAACAAAATTAACCTTTGTGTGCATAGTCTCTAGATCTTTTACTTCAACTCTAAATAGCCTAGGAGTGAAATCTAGTGTGTTGTTTTTGTTTAGTATAGTTCAAGTTTAAGTTTATTGTCATGTACTCATCAAAGGATTTATCAGTAATGAAGTTTCTTGTGATCAAAAGCCAGCTCAATTTTACAGAATAAATTAAATAGTAGTAATAAAAAAAAAAAATTGTGTGTGTGTGTGTGTGTGTGTGGTTGGGGGATGTTCCCCAAATGGTAGTTCTCCATCACATTCAAAATGTATTAGGAGTGAATGATGAACTGAAGCTTCACCTTTAAACTTGGTAGAATTTTTTTTTTTTTTTTTTTTTTAAAGATTTCTAGGCTAAAAAACTTCATGAGACTGGCTAACGACATACGCCTGAACAAGTGAAATACAGGTGGAAGACCCTTAAGACGTTGTATTATTCAACCAAAAGAAGAAATTCCACCAGCAGAGATTTACGTCTTGACGTTAGGAGCCTATTTGTGGGCTGCGTCGCTGACTTATTCCGAATAATGTTGATTGCTATGTAAACAGGAATATGCTCAAAACGTGACATTCTACTTGCATGTAAACGGGTTAAACGGAATATTGACATAAACGGAATTTGGGCAATAAACTGATTTAAAACGGTTTATTCCCGGCATGAAAACGTGCTCATTGTGAAGGGTGCTGTACATACATAATAACAAAAACATTTGTTGTTTGTCACATGTAGTAGATAGGGTGGCTGACTATACACCAGATGGAAGGGGGTTGGGGATTAGGCCTATCCTTGCACCACCAGTGCACCAGTAGCCTACATTTTAAATTTTTGGAAAACACTACATGTACACACACACTTCCTAGAGGGATTGAAAAAATGCTAATATTGTCATTGTGGACTTAGTGGCAAAGGAGGAATCCTATACGGATCAAAGCTCATTGGTTCAAGTCAGGACCAATACTTTTAAAATAAACCCGACATTGGTGTTAATTTCGTCAGGCGAGACGAGATATTGTCAACGACCTTTTTTCCCATGACTAAGACGAGACGATGACGAGACTGCACTAATGTCCTGAAACACTGACTAAGACTATCTTAAGATGCATTGTTGTTAATGAAAAAATACAAGACTAAAATGTTCTGCATGAAATAAAAACTAAGATAAAATCTCTCTTCATTTTCGTCTACAAAATGAGAACACAGAATATGCTGTTACGTTTTACGAATATGCCGTTACGTTTTACGTTTTCAAAATATTCCGAATGAGTTCATGCACAGCAGCTTTCCTGTAGGCTAGTCTGCCAGAGCCAGAGCCAGAGTAGTCTATGTGCTGTTGCTGCAACCCTGTGGCTACAACACGAAACTACATGGAACAAGAACACCAGAGATTTCTGCCAGAGTTAGCAAGCTAACTACCTAAGCTTTATGCCACTATGCTACATATCCAGAAGTTGAAGCTTCTCTCATACAAATTAACATCCCCCAGAATGTCCTTACGAAAATGTTCAGCAAGTAATGTCAACTATTTAACTAGCTACACTGCAAAGTTTGCTAGCAAGTAAGCTAATATCAGAGAATGTCTAATAAGAGGAGAACCGCCACTCTCGGGAAACTTCCGGTTTCTGAACTGGTTGCAGTTCCTTTTCTGGTTCCACATGAGGGCGCTCACGAATAAGTGCAGAATGAATGGAGGCCTATGGAGCTGTACCCCTCAAATCCACTTTTCTCGGGATATAATTTTTTGCCCAGAAATTCGTATGTTGCAGTCGAAAGAGAGGGGCAGAGAAAATACAAACCGCTGAGTATTATATTTTTTGAGTCACTTATTTGTTCTAAAAAGTCTTTCAAATGTGTCAATGACGTCATTCATTAGCAGAAAGCTAGTGTGTTGTGGGCAACAACGACCCAACCTGTAAGAAATCGAAAGGACGTGACTACTCGTTCATTCAACTTTTGACCTATAATCCATATTGAGCTTGCAGAAACCACAATCAAAAATATTCAATTTCTCAACGACAACCAGGTGGAAGAGACAAATTTAGCTGTCTAACTCCAAAGACCCCCATTGTTTTTGCACTTATTCGTGATCGCCCCTAGCGGAACTGCAACAGATTGCAGGTACAATGGAGTTAATAGGGAGTGATCCGGCTCTCCGTAAACGGGCTCTGCTAATATGGAAAGTTCGCTAGCAAGTTAGCTAAGATGGAGAGTTTGGGGAATGTGTTGCGTCTGGGTGCATATCGCCATCTAGTGTGGCGGAGTTAAACATTAATACTTGGGTCTACAAAGATCATGCTAGTGGTCCAGTCAAATCTTTTACTGTCTATGGTCAAATCCAAGTCAAGCTATAACTATAGCTCGACTTACCTGTGCATGTAAACATACTGACTGACAAAAAAATCAGAATGAGTAATTATAACAGACGAGTAGCCCTGTGGACAGACAATATTGTTTGAAATTGAGATGTGTGAATCACTATTTGACTGAAATGGTAATCAGAAATCATTTGTTATTAAAAAAATTAGACTAAAATGTTTTGACTAAAACTTGACTAAGACACCTTTAGTTTTCTTTTAAATAAAACTAGACTAAAATGACGAGACTTTTAGTCGACTAAAACTTGACTAACAAAAATGATGTTTGAATGACTAAATGTGACAAAGACTAAAAAGGACATTTCGTCACAAGACTAAGACTAAGACTAAATTAAAAATAGGTGACGAAATTAACACTACCAACATCTATGTCCAAATTAGGATGCAAGGACTGGAAACAACCACCAATGGAGAGTGACCAGACCCAAATCGCAAGGTGAATTTGTTGTGCCCTGGATCTTATTACACTCCAGCCATGTACAGTCACATAATAGAAACATTTATGTATTCCCTTGATTTGATTCCTCTATGCAATTACCTCCAGTATTCATACATAAGCTCATCTGGGTCTATGGTGCATTCATGGGGTCTGGGAATGAAAATCAACATAGTAGGCTGACACGCTATCAGGAGCGCCATCTCAGACTTGCTTAATATTTGATGCACTAGATTATAACAATGACCGCTGGTTGTTATAGGTTACTTAATTTAAATGTCAGCAATGTAGTAAACAATTTAAGACCCATAGCCTACAGGGAGGCCATTTTTTCGGCACTTGATTTGATCTTCAGAAAACATTACGCTAACCGTCTTACAGCCATCAAGATAATGCAATGCAGCATTGTTGTTTGTGGAAAAACTATCGTTATCTATCTTTCTAAAAACAAACTGGAAACAGACAGCGCTGATGGTTAGCTTAGCACGCTAGTCATGAAAATCAAAAATTCAGTATTTTAGTCAGTTGTTAATTAGTTGTTTATAGATCAATATACTTTTAATATCGTATAATATTGTATATTTTTATATACTATATATATATATATATATATATATATATATATATATACACACACGTGTGTATTTTATGTAGGCCTACATAAAATACACATGTAGGCTTTATTCAGTGTTCAAATCAGTCCAGTTTATACAGGTGTATACACACACACACAAATCGAGGTATGTAACCGTGGTACAAAAATGTAAAATGAAAACCATATACAAACCGAATGGTGAGCCCTAATTGGCATCCCAAGTTGCTCCCCGAACAATGTAATAAGTCACAGGGGATAGGAGTGTCTGCTAAATGTAAATAGGTGCATCCCAAAATAAGTATATTTCAAATTCTTATTTAATATAGCCAGACCTTACAAAAAAAAAATATTTCGGTGGGGGGGTCGCCCCCTTTGGCCCATGGTCTAAATGGAATTGAATTACTTATGTCAACTATTAATTTCGTTGTAGAAAGTCCTATGTTGTTTCACAACTAATTGCCTTAAATTTACATTACTTTAAAACCCCGTCTTGGCGATAACATTTCGAATGATTCTTGAGAACAATACAAGGTGAAGTCTCCAAGATGATAACATAGATCAGCCGAGTATAGTTAACGTTAACAGTCACACCCACGTAATTAAAGGAAACAGTGACCATACAGTGCAGATATGTTCCGTTAGACCTAACGTAACGTTACACTAGTAAATCGATCGCTAAGTTAAAGTTATGTTAATCTTTTCGTTGGTACAGCTAGAAGCAAAATGAATGTATGGCTAACTTCAATGGTAACGTTGACGTTATCAACCGAATGGAAAACATTTCTTACCCTTTCACGACGAAAAATGGATCTTCCATAGACATTTTGTACGTAGTGGCAGACCCTTTATGTTGAAACCTTAAATGCTCGCCCTGCCCGACTGCAATCTTCACGGTAAGAAAACACAACTATACAATGTTTACATGTAATACTGATCCTCTTTTTTGAACACCATGACCTACCGAAATTGCATCCGGTTCATGAGTTCATATATAATATAGAATTTTTCATTTATATTGAGTTTTATTGAAAGCATTTCAAAATATATACTTCAAACTTTTAAATTATTTTTTTGTTTGTTTCTGAACTTTAGTAAATAATGATAGTGGGCTAGTGTTTCAAAAGTAGAGCCATAGAATGTGGTAGAGCACTGAACCAGAGAATGTCTGTAGACGGGCTCTGACCTGGCTCTGACTGAACGTTCAAACCGGACGTAGAAAGGAGTTAGCGAATGTGGCTAAACGTTAGCCTAAATTTCAAAATTAAAGTCCCGCGAAAACAGCGGTTTGCAGGAAGAAATTTAGAATAATAGACCTCGACAGTCACGCCCACAGCCGACAGCCAGGAAGTAAGAATCCAATACAATTTCTCCATTGACAATTGGGGTATAAGCCATAAAAACATAACCGTACATAGACAATAATTTTTATTGTCAATTTCAGCTGGTTTGGAAATTGGACTAATTTAACATTATTTTTCCCCCTTTTTAAATGTATTTTCTTTTTTTACTTTTTATTTATTTATTTGTTTTGTTGTCTGTCTTGTATGTCTTGGTGTCACGGACACTGGCGACTACGCCGCTCAGTCCGGCATCTTTTGTGTTTGTTATTTTTTAAATGTTGTCATGTCTTGCTGGCGACTACCCTGCTCCATCCGGCATCTTTTGTCTTTTTGTTATGTGTCTTGTTTGTGGAGCGCTTTGGGTTGCACTCTGTGCATGTTAAATGCGCTTTAAAAATAAAACTGACTTAACTTGACTAGACTTAAAACCAGCTACGGCTGGACTAGCGTTTCATATACAAGCCAGAAGTTCATGGGGCACCAATCTTGTTTTGAGATTAATGTCTTTTATTCGCGATGTCTTGGATAAGTACTTCATTACCCATAATCCTGAACAATCACACTATCCCACAGTGATGCCTCTGATTGGTGGAAAGTCTGTTACGGTAAAGTTTGAAAGTTTCTAGACAATCGCTGACCAAGATGGTGGATATGGCTCTATAAAACAAAAATCTTAATGTGATTAAAAACTTTCTAGACGAACATTACTTGTATCAACAAGGATTGTGGTTTATTATTTTGGGATTGATTTTAAAATCCTCCTTATAACCTATAAAGCGTTACATGGTTTGGCACCTGACTATTTAAAATATTTATTAATGAAGATATACAGGGGTCTTTATGCCTCGACTAATGCTGCTTTCCAGTAGTCAGTAATCATTGTACACTCACCTGTACAACATGTACCAATGAGTGGCTTTAGGAACGCCTGTCTCTCGAGCCACGAGGGGCATTAGCAGGAGGCTAGTCATTGTTATTGTTTTGTGCTACATGTAGCCTCTAGCTAAACGGCTGGAAAACAAATTGTTACATTGTATTGCAGGCATAGCAAGACCGTGCAATGCATGAATTGGTGAACGGATTGAAGCAGCAGTGTAATCTAGTGTGTAAGAGTATTACATCAACTTTAACTTGACCAGAACACAGTACATATGCAAAAAAATACATGTCATCTCATCTCAACTATGGGCGCAGCCATGTTTGTTGTAAGGTCGTACGTCCACCTCGGGGTACCCTCAAGTACTCCGAGGTAAAGTGGGCGTGCCTGCCCAAAATGCCGCAAGAAAGCTGGGTAATTTACACTTTCCAACTCGGGCGGCGGATTTACGAGACATCTCGAAAGCAGCATATGTTGATGTTGCCTATAAACAACAATTCATGTTCATAGAAACAACAAGGTCACTAAAACATAATATATTTCATATTGCAGCATGTAGCCTAAACCTTAGCTACCCTGGCTAGTCTTACAATGAAATGCAATGTCGGAAATGCTAATGATTGGCCTGTCGGCTACCTGAAAAAGTGTTTAATTAAGTACTTAAACTTTTGAACTAGCTGATAGCCCAATTAGCTCATTTCACCACCACCGGCTAGACACTGCAGTCAAATGGTTTAGCGGTTTGGCCGTCCATGTCCCCGAGGCAACATTTCGCTGTTTCAAGGACGAGAACAAGAGTGTCCAAAGGGGTGAAAACCACTTTAAATCAGGTCACATTATTGAGTGTAGTGTGTCCGAGAGTCAGCTTGTGGGTTTTGTAAAGGCCAGCACACATGGGCTGTTGCGCAAAGAAATTAATTAGTGATCTGCATCTCCGTTCACCAAAAGCTAAGTTTGTGCTTACCCATTCACACAAATAATAGCCTATGTTATGTTTTCTCCATTGTTAACGTGAGATATGTCTCTATGTAGGGTAGTGTAGTGATAATGCATAAGGTAGCCAATGTTCACGTCACATGAGCCAGCTGCTTCTGTAGGCTAAAAGTATTTCTGAAAACATATAGCCCAGAGGCCTCAGGTGGTATTAAGGCGCCCCTGACTGTAGCCTTCATACTGTATGAGTCATATCAATCATACTTCTTCATGCATTTAATGAACATTTTGTATAATAATTCACGGCAAGTTAATAAACTGAATATGATGGTGGTCCAAGAGCAGACCATGCACCGGTCCATGCATCAGACCGACAGCCTGAGCGGTGATGGCAGTCGTACGAAGCACTGCACCATTGCTAACATTAACGTTTCGCTTTCACACACAAAGACTTGCTAATGAGGAGACAGAGCACTCAAAAAATCCTCCATAGAAATGCATTGGGTTAGTTTGTAACGCCAATATGGCAGTCGTCTACACATAATTAAATCCCTTCCCATATCACATACAGTATCCCCCACGTCGACATGTGAATACATTGAGCCAATCATGTGCTGTGTTGTGAATACATTGAGCCAATAATGTGGTGTGTTGTGAAGACATCGTGCCAATCATGTGTTGTGATCTCGCCGCTGGAGCAAGATGAAGCCTTGCACACGCGCATTTCTGCCGAAATAGATGCCTGATAAGTGCTCAAAAACCGTTGCAATATGGCCACCAAGTGGAGGGACTTGCCTAAACGGACTTTGCTTTCACACACGATACACGATGATAAATATAAAATCCAATATACAATACCTATACAAAACACTATTATTTACACGATTACCACTGAAAGAACTGCTATTAACTGCACATTCACTATATCAAAATCACTGTTTGGAGGAAAAGGTGTGCGTGGTTTTCGCCAGATTGGAAGTTGTTCAAATGGCTTTTTTATTTCAGAGCTTAGGGAATATGGGAGTCATGGGAGGCAGTTGACATGATGTAACACCGGTGTTACATGTCAATTTGCCGTCCATGTTAACTTGCTGCGTTGATGACGTTTCTTCGACAGAAGTGGCCGTTTGCTGATTTGTCACTTTCTGATATAAACTGGAGATGAACAAATACAAATAGCCTATGCATGACATATTTAAATCTCAAACATGTCCTTGTAGCACAACACATTATCCTGGCCGCATGAGCCGATGTATGAACAAATTGTTGAGAAAACTAGATGTCCTGCACATTCTCTCTGCAAAAATAAATCATGCTTGTCAATTTGTCTTCTACTCCATCCCCCTTTCATAGAGAAGAAAATGGCAGTGACAGAAACAAACTCATTGGTCAAACATTTGACAAAGCAGCACCAGTCATGGTATAATTTCTTAATGTGAACTTCTAAAGCAGTGTTTCTGAAACATTTTCAGACGAAGGACCACTTAACCAATAAAAAAGAAATGTACGGACCACCTAGCTAAAAAAAAAAAGGATTAGACCTACTGTACTTCAACAGTAAGCCTACACAATAGGCCTACTCACTGAACCACCTTGCTTATTGTCTTTGCACTTTGCTTATTGTGTCAGAGGATTCATATGATTTAAACTGGGATATCTTACATGGACAGTGTTGCAGAACTATTTGGATTTACATACAAGTTGGTTCAATATTGCAAACAACTCATCTATTATATTTTACCATGTCTGCTCGCGCACCACTTTGAGAAACACTGTTCTAAAGTGAACGCTGCACATGCAGTTTGTTGTTTGTTATGCACAAAGGTTCAATAGTGTAAAGGAGCAGGTATCCCAGAGGCAAAGATTTGTGTTAGGCTATATTACTGTGTGCATATGCATGTCAGTATGGCAGTGAGTGAGCAACTCCACAGATTTTTTTATCAACGTCAGATAATCTACTTCCCAAGAACAAAATGACTGTCCAGATTGCCCAAATCATGCTGTCTGACATTAGCCTCAATCCGATTTTGATGAAGTGGTAGGCTAGGCCTATGGCCTACAAATGCTTAAAAAGAGACTAAATCACATTTTAAACACATATTGTCATAAACTCACAATGAAAACAATGAGAAAAAAATCCATCCTTGAATGGAAGCAGATTTATTCTGAGAAATAAAAATAGCCTACCCCATAAAGAAATATAGGCTACCATATTTTAACAGAAACACAAGTGACACAATTATTGGCATTCCATATGTGTGCCTGATTGCGGATAGAACCAAATTTCATGGCTCGGGATCAAACTAACCATAGCCACAACATGCACGAATTACAAAA
Organism: Alosa sapidissima; assembly: GCF_018492685.1. NCBI lineage: Eukaryota > Metazoa > Chordata > Actinopteri > Clupeiformes > Clupeidae > Alosa > Alosa sapidissima. The sequence continues at coordinate 2,804,259 of NC_055968.1, read as the reverse complement.
CGTGCAAAGTCTTGTGTTTTCTGATAAGACACCTTCAGACAGAGGATGGCGTGGCGTGACATGCGGGAAGCAGGAAGACACGACAACCAGCACGACAGTTGGGTAAGTGATAGGCTACGGCGGAAACTGGTGGGGGAGTGGTAGTGGTAGCCTACCCCGTCCCAAAGGACCACTTTGCAGCATAATTAATCGTGTTACTAAGGAAACCGCGTACAGCGGGATGTAAAAGGATGTAGCCTACCACTGAGAGAGCCTGTTGGGAGAGGAGGGAGCGTGGATATAAAATGCAGGGAGAACACAGCTTGCAGACCACGGAGCTGACACTCTTTGTCACTGTCTCGTCTCATCAGGACACTGCAAGGAAAGTGCGAGGAAAGTTCGTAGCCTGTGGTCCAACAAAGTCCACCAGCTTTAGAGCGATGCTCCATAATCACATCACACAAACGCTCTCTAACAGGTAGGCTAGGATATGCTATTCACATTTGTCCATATTTTGTCGAAACCTAGCCTAGGCTACTAATTTTACTCTGTGTATGCAAATGAATATTTCAGGTCAAATAATTAGCTGTCTCATTTCTGTTTCAGCGGATACCTTGGAAATTCCAGTCGCATGAAGCGTAACGCACCTTACGAAGTTGAAATCACAAACGGTAGGAGCATTTTAGATCTCATGGAGGCATTGGTAGGCTACAGGGTTATGTTTTTGTGTTGTCTACATCAGAATGCAACAGTCATATTCAACACAGAACATTATTCTCCCCTGAAATCCTAAAGTAATTTAGCAGAATTTACAATAGGCCTATGTGTTTTTGATTGAGCACGTTTAGTAGTTGGTTCATAGATTAATTTTAACATGTGTCATATGATGCCATTTTTAAAGGTTACAAAATATTTTAACATACTGGTTCTAGTGTAGTGTTTCGAGAAAGTGTTTTGTGTGTGTGTGTGTGTGTAAAAAAGTGCAACTGTTATGCCTATAACGATCAGTTCATTAATCTGTTCATGACCAAAATTAAGTCTGAAAAGAGATTATGAACCCCAGGCAGTGATTTTGAGCCATGTAATTCTGGTAGCAGTGTTTTATTAGGAGCAACTTGTCGCAAATTCAGTCAGAACAGAACAGTCATGTGATTGCATTGCTCAAAAAGTTGCCATCATGACCTTCTCTATTTCTTTTTTTAACAGGTTCTCATCCAAAGATTGTCCGTCGGACCTTCACAAACAGCCGTGAGCGCTGGCGTCAGCAGAATGTGAATGGAGCATTTGCTGAACTCCGCAAGATTATTCCCACACACCCGCCTGACAAGAAACTTAGTAAGAATGAGATTCTTCGCCTTGCCATGAAATACATTAACTTCCTTGCCAACTTGGCGAGTGATCAGAAGGGGTTGATGTTTGAAGGGGTTGATGGCAAGGTACCTAAAGATAAAGAGACAGACAACCTAGGCAAGGTGAGAGAGAAGCTGATGCAGGACATGCTGTCTCCCAATTCCAGTTGTGGGAGCTTGCTGGATGAAGAGAGCAGTCCCGAGAGCTTCTCTGAGGAGGTGGATTCCTACTTGGAGACGTGGTCCACGTCACAGGGACACAGGGACAATCAACAATTATATAATCTAGTGCAAAGAAAGGAGTAGAAATTATTTTTAAAAAAACATGTCTTATGACAGAATATAAAATCCCTGCAATGCAGTCATGGTCAGTAACTGACTTAGTAACCCTTTGAGAACTGTTTTTTCAATGCATTTACAGGAGCTATGTACTTCTGCTGCTATGAAATGTCACAATGTAGGCTAACGCATTTTAAAGTACAGTTCCGACTAGGGGTGTTACAATATAACAGTCCAGTATGGATGATAATGGTATTTACAAAAACAATGATCAATATTGTGTTAATAATAAAAAAATGTTCATATTGTATATATATTTTTTTATCAGTTCATGTGATTGCAGTTTCACTATCCACTCTGTAATTGTTCTTTTTGTATGCTTTTGTATTTTGAGAGATGAGACACACAATAAACAAGTTTTGCCAGATATTATTATTATTATTATTCTTGTTATTTGTGTACTAGTATTTTGTTCAAATATTATTATCTTGAATTGGATGTTTTCAGAACGCCTAAATATTTATATGAGAATGAGAGACTGAAGGTGGCAGTTAAAGGAACACACCTTTTTTGGAATTTAGCTTAAATGCTGTATAGTCCCCATAGTTAGATAAGACCCTTCTACACCCTTCTCTTCTCAGTGCTTCTCTGTACCCAATCTGACACTGTTAGCCTATATTTGCATAATTCTGGAAGGGTTACACTAGTTAGCCTTTAGCTGCCTTTTAGAAGGGTATGTATGTATCCTCTTATCTAAGTCTGGACTTGCAATAGCCAACCAACTGTTTGGCGGTGACACTACCACCTGCTGACCGCTCCTGAAACACCCTATAAACTGATAATCATCATAGCTTAAAATAACACATGTGGAATATCTCTCTCGTAACAGTAGGTGCTTGGAATCGCCCAATGTATACTCTAACTATTTAAACGTGGGAACCAACTGATTTGGTGGAGTAGTCAGAATGCAGAATGTCACTGGTTGATTTCAGTTTCTGGATGATTTGGATCCAAATGATAAGCATCAAAGCCAGTTTATGGCCTGCAGCTCCCAGAGGAATGGAAAGGCGGGGCAAGACAAGACTCACTGGTTTCCAGCTCATCATCCAGAGGACACAAAATCAATAGCTTCTGCCACCCCACTTAATCCCTCCTCCCCTACACCTCATCTCATCTCACTCTTACCCAGATTTCATCCTCACCCTAGATATACTGTATATGTATTTATGTTTAAATGTACTATACTGCGTTTGTCTGTGTGTGTGTGTGTGTGTGTATAATATGTGTGTGTGTGTGTGTATATATAATGTATTGCTTAAAACAAAAAGTATATTCTCTTTTATATGAGTAATATCACAAACAGAGACTTGAAAACGAGGTTTTGAGGATGTAGACGCTCAATGCGTTGTTTTACTTGAATAAATCAAAAAGCCACAGTGGGCAAACACGACAAAAAGTATTCTCTATACACAGAGCTTCACATTGAATCCACAAATAATAACCGACAACACACACTGAGAGTCCAGGGTTTAAATAGGAACTTAATTACAATTGAAAACAGGTGGGCACTGAACAAGGCAGAAGACTAAGAAGGCAAAACTAAAATTCTGGGGAGGATGAACCATTTGCTGGTTGGGCAGGAAGCCGGACTGGAGTAGCTGCAGGGACTGGAGCAGGAAAAGAGGGCTGGAATAGTGAATGTATTTGATGTCTGTTGTCTCTATCATTCTTTCTGTGGACACAGTCATGACCCTCTGTTTTTGGATGCAGGCCTATTTTGTTCCAACCATCGTCAACTGATGATTTTTACATGATCTAAGACGGTCCAGGATAATAATTGAAAATGTATTTTGCCTATAAACTATTCCATTTCCCTCAAGATTCCAAATGCTATGAGGGTACCATTTTTATGATGTAGCTTCCAGTTTTGTCATGACAAAAGAACCCAGGTACAGACAGATAAAAAGAGAAAATTAATTAAATGATGATGGAGAGAGAAAATCAATTAAAGGGCCTCTCCCTGTGAGGTGGAGGAGTCTGTGGGGCTCCAGAGAACCAGGACATGATCTGGTTCTCACCCTGTCCACTTGGTAGTGAAAAGAACTCCCAGAGGAGTCTCATGGCCACTATCAGCACTATCATCACAGCCAGGGGCCCTGGGCTGGGGATGCATTGATGGGTGGGCGGGACAGAGAGTACTGGTTGAAAGGACTTGTTAATTTACTAGATGCTCTGGTTAGTTTTAGTTCAGATCCATATACTCCTTTGCCAATGTATGCCTTGAGAGTTATTCAGGAGGATTTGTCTCATGCCCTTGTAGTGAATACTATGCACCTCATTATTAATCAGCCCTTCATTTTCAGTTCCACAAAGCCTCCAATCTTCCCTGAACACATTTTATTCAGTGAATGTCTACTTCTGCTTCAAAACTTGTCCAGCATTAATGGGGCAAAGAATACAAGTAATCTTTAATCTACCTTTGGAGATAGAAGTCTTTGGGGAAATATACTCCCGGGAATGAGAGCCTGTAGGTCAGTATTTACTATGTAATAACCATATAGTTATAGCATCTAAAAATTCTAGCATTACAGCATTTACTCACTAAGAGCTAAACACAGTTTAGTTTAGTCACTACTTTGCTGAAAACATCTCTTATGACCAAGTTTGGTTAAACAGTGACATGGAGTTGGGCAATCTGTACAGCTTTGAGTAAATCAATACCTATATCTAAGGAAATATTAAATGCTTCTATGCTGACATGACAATTGATTAAACCAAACCAAAAACCATTACAAAGTCAAGCTTAAATACAACAACATGATACATGTTCTTACATCTCAACTTCCAGGTAACTTAGACCGAAGGAAGGAGTGTTGCAACCATAACTTGGTAAATAAAGGAACCTACTGTATGTTATGTTCGATCATACTTGTAGCCTATATAGTACATTAACTTTACAACTTTACATGTTTTAATAAAATTGTATGTCCTTGGCCTCATAATAGGGCTGATTGTTGGTTGATTGAGGGCTGATTGATGGTTGTAACAACAGTTGAGCATAAGGTAGTTTCATATTCATTCAGACCCATTTTACATGTACATCCATATTCTTCTCAATATTTCACATGCATTTAGATAGACCTTTGTCTAAAACTAAACATTTTAAAGCAACACAATGTAAGAATTTGTACTTATCTCTTATTGTCAATTTATCCTTTGTCATTTTGGCAATAATTTCTCAATGTGCAGGGTTCTATGAAAGTATGTTGGACAGGACATGTTGAAAAGTGATGAAAAGGGTTGGTATACATGGTGCAGTACCAGGCAATGACAGTCTCTATATTATAAGTTAAAGCATACCATTAAAATGTAAAGGTAAAAACAACATTGTTTTGCTTTAAAGGTGCGATTTGTAGGATTGTTACCGAACGTTCTGTAGGCCAAAATCAAAACACTGGTGAACGTTCTCAAGACTACCAGAAGCGAGCCTCTTCTGGGTTGCCAGATGTAATGAAGACTGAGCTAGTTGACCTGCAGCTGCTTTAACATTTCTCCAACCATGTCCCAGCTACACATTACGGAAACAGTGAAAACAAAAAATACCTCTCTAACCAACGTAACATATTTAGCTGAAGTTAGCGATGCAGATGAAGTTTAGCCTAGGCTGTTGTGGAGAAATATGGCCAGCTCTGCGTCAGACTTGATATTCTTCGTTTGACCAAGACGTCACCATCTCAGGAAGCTCCTCCGATGTCCACTTAATTTGTTTCTTGTTTTAATTTTGGAAATTAAAATTTGCCTGCCTCTCGTGGGCGTTCATGACTACTGACAGCTGTTGACAGTTGGCCTTTACTAATTTGGCAACCCAAATAGGACGACGCGCTACCCCATTATTAATACGCTATTCTAGAATTAATCGTTCAAAATATAAACGAAAATTCCAAGAAATTCCGCCCCGTAACTCTTTTTTTTCATGGGTTTTACAGGGTTTTACGGGTTACAGTAATGTTATCAAATAAGCCATTACTTCAATTCATCGTGTTTCCTTACTCTCTGACAACATATGGTGATCATTTTTGGAATGGTTACAGTTTATTTTCCATTATTTCCTACATACTGGACCTTTAAAGCCGACGCCAATGCTTTGAAGGTGCTACATTTGAAGTCAGACTAAACAGCAATGTTTTTTTTTATTAAAGCAGACTCCTATCTACTATGTTGTAAAAGGCGCTCAAACAATAGAATTCTTTGACACTTGCATGACAAGTTTGAAACCAGCATCAGACAGTTATTTTGTGTCAAATGTCTGGACATCTTTATTCTTTACTACCACATATTTGCTTGAATTGACTCAAGGAAAAGGGTAATATGATGAATGTGATTAATTGCTGCCTCAAAAATAAATAGTTATTGAAGAGGAAATTGTTGCACTTTTATCATAGAGGTCTGTGAAAGTGTAAGCATGAGCATGTATAAGGAAATGTCTAATTTAAAAAACCTAGTATTGGAACAAAATGTCTTACAAATAATCCATGGTCTGTCCTAAAGATTTCCTGTTTAGTAAATCATTCACAGGCATGGCACTCTCTCTGTGCTTTATGGACAGATTTTCAGATGAGTAACTATAATATATGAGAAGTGAGTGCAAAATTAGGCTACACACTCTGAGAATGTTCAAAGACATAATTTACATATAATCTTAAACAACTGCTGGAAAATATTGCTTCTGATCCAGCTTTAATCACAATGAGGAAGGTATTTCTTTTATTTTCCTGGTTCCTGGTAATGTCGGGTGTGGTTTCAGCTCAAACAGGTAAGTGTGCTTTCCTGTAATAAAGTCTTTATCATTTCATTGTCTGTTGACACTCAAAATATGACAATATGTTCCCTTAGATAGGAATTTTCATCAGGTTAAATTAAAATATAGTGTTCCAATTATGTGTTTTTCATGAGCGTATGAAATACTGCCTAACTTGTTTTATTAATATAGTGTTCTGATGTGATATAGTGTTCTGAGGTATATGGGGAATACCTCCTGGAATCTTTGATTAGCTACATGAATTTCCAAAAAAAAGTAACACACATTTCCCAACACAAAGATAACATGATTAAACATTTTCATATTATTCTCCATATTGGCTTGAAATTGGTGATGCATTTACATCACCAACATTTTGGAAAAAGCATGGATGCATACAATTCTCTTAGAACGTGTATGTGTCATCTCATTTTCAGAGACGACGCAGAGAGCGCTGCCTAACTGGCTGACTGGGATTGTTGCTGTTGTGGTTTTCCTCTTTCTGGTCTTTGTTGCTTTTCTTGTTAACAAAGCCTGGTGCAGTGAGAGCAGGTATGATGATTCTTCAACAGTTTGCTTATAGAACTAGTATTCAATCAAGCTGTCATTGGTCGGAAAAAAGCAATCTCCTCAGAGCACAGAACCAAACATTACTGTTTAAGGTTTCCTCAACGATGGCGCTGTGAACAAGGCAGCAGAAAAGGGGGAGCTCGGGTACAACTGGTTAATCAGCAGGGACTGAAAACAGCATGATTTTCATTTCCGTTAGTTATTAATTCTTTTCAAAATATCGACATTTCTGTATTATAATACTGATTTTTGGTTTTCATGAGCTGCCGTAATCATCAAGATTAAAACAAAAAATGTCTTTTCCACAATATTCAAATTTTTTGAGACACACCTGTATGTGCATATGTGCAAATGTGCAATTTGAGTTGTAATGTTTTGAATTCTGATATGCCATGTCAAGCATTGTTCAGTCTTTGTTTTGGATCATTTTCTAGGCTGGAAAGTAAGGTGGATGCTGGAACATCAAATGAGTATGGAATAACTAATGGATCCACTTGGTAAGATCACGATCTATGATCTAAAATATTCATGTCCACCATTGAAATAGCAATAACACAGAAGCTTGTAATGCTTAATTGTCTAGTTATAATCAAAGCAGTATGTTAATGAAGAACGCTTTTTCTTAATGAAGAGAGGTTTTCAGCTAGGCCTACACAATCAGTTAAAGTAAATACTGTCACTACCGAGGAGGGCATTGGCTTCCTAACTTGAATTTGATTTAAAAAAAAAAAAAAAAAAACATTGGTAACACTGTTCAGGGATTAGAAACGGTAACTCAAAATATTAGAATAAAAAGGTTATATTTTGGATGAATGTAACCGAAAACGGGAACAAAACCAATTTAACTTATTCCAGAGTGAAAACACTATTTTAAATTTTAGATAACCAGTTAATAAGTAGCCTAAGGGATAATAAAGGGTCTGCTTTCACTTTTGTAGCCTAAGGGATAATAAAGGCACAAAACCCGTTGCCATTGACAGCGGTAATTATATGTTTGCAGCGGTAATTTTTTTTAATTTTACCGTAGAACGTTGGGAAATCCCATTCAAGTCAATGGAGCGTTCTACTAGCATTGTGAAGAGCCGTATAATAAGTAAGGGATAATGTATAGAACGCCGGTCATTACTGGGAAAATAAGTCCCGACAGGGCGAACCGGACCCTGACGCGCAGCGGAGGGGTCTTGTTCCACCCTGAAGGGACTTATTTTCACAGTAATGACCGGCGTTCTATACATTATCCCGCTTATTACACGGCTACTTGCCAAAACAAAATAATAAACCCACGATATGACTTTAGCCTACATAGCCTAGCCTATTTGTTACCATTCATTGTGGCATTTGCTGAGAAACAAATAGTTCAACACACGCTAAATTTGAATCAAACATTCTTTAGAACACAGCTGATCAACCGTCTGCTTTCACTTTTGAATGAAGTTCCAGTCCTTGCGTAGTGATATGAAAGACATATCAGAAGCACAAAACCCGTTGCCATTGACGGCGGTAATTATATGTTTGCAGCGGTAATTACATGAATATGTTTTACCGTAGAACTTTGGGAAATCCCATTCAAGCCAATGGAGCGTTCTACTTGTCTTGTGAAGAGCCGTGTAATAAACATATTTATCGTTCCGATTAACTTTCTTTGAATATTATTCAAAAGTCCATAGGCTTGGAAAGTCACTTGCCCACACAGTGTTCCCCAGACCCCTTATAGGATGAATTTAGTCAGATTTTATGAATCTGTGTCTCTCCTGTAAAATAGACTACGCCTACTGTAACCAACACTGTCTAACTGCCTTTTCCAAGTATTTAGCCTAAATTATTGAAACATTGTGTGAAATAACATGGGGTACCAGAGACACTAGGAAAATATCTAGGCCTAGAGGCAGGCAGTTGGTAGCACCACATGTTAGGCTACAGGGCTTAAAGCAAGGACATTTTCCTGAGGTTTTGAACATTTTTGAAGATCTAATATTAGCTAAATGCCTACTATCAAATCTCGCTGAAAAAAAATTGGAAAAATTAGCTAAAAAGATTAGCTAAAACTTTCAACTGTTCTACACAACAAATGGCTAACTAACAACAAATTCTATCAACAGCATTAACTAGCCCACCAGAAGCATCCCGTTAGGCTAAACTGACATTTACCCCTGTGACATCAGGTTCTTGCAGACCAGTTGCCAGACACCAAAGAAGAGTCAGAGGGGAAAGCTTACTCAGTTACAGTTTTATTGAAGCAACCGTTATTAGAAACACAGGAGTTGAGGGTAGCTGCTCACTTTCAGGTAGGGCTGCAGCTATCGATTCTTTTTGGAATCGAGTATTCTAGCAATTATTTCAACGATTAATTGAGAAATCGGATCAAAATTATTTTGCGTTATTAAGTGCAATTTATTAATATGCACAACAAATGGCCTATCATGCTGTAAACTATCCCTAGTCACTTCAAAGTAAATTAATTTATGTTTTATGAGATTTGTGCATCTGCAGCAATTACCATTACTACCACATTACCTCGCCCTTACAAAAAATACTGTAACTGCAGTTATACTGTGCAGTTATACTACAGTACAGTGCAGTAGTATTTTCACGTCCAAAATACTTAATTTCTGCAGTAAAGTACAGTAGGCTACTATGCAGTACAATGCAGTTTTTTGTGACCATAATACTGCATTTCCTGCATAAGAACTGCAAATATTTCCTCCAATACGGCAGTTTTTTCATAAGGGCTACAATAATTATGTCTGTGGTAAAGTCTGTGAGTCTTGACTTTGGGATTGGGCCAGTGAATACACCACAATGACACTAGGCCTACCAGCATTCAAAGACTCAGGGGCCGGTTGCACCAACAGGGCTAAGCCTGGTCTTAAGCTACGCTGGTCTTAACTCAGCGTTCTAAGTCCGACCTGATAGTAATGGCCCTTTCCATTAGACTCATAAATCATCGTACACCCACCTGACGAATGAGTTGCTAGAGGAACGCTGGGGTTTGCAGTCTTTTTGGGAAGAACATGGGTGCCACCAGGGCAGCAGCTGTCTCGTTGGTGTTGGACATTGGTCTAGAACATGAGAACACATCCCTCATTCTCCCTTACTTTTTTTAGTAACTCAATTCCGCCTATTTCAATTTCAACAGTGTTGTCGCGTTTCTCTCGAGCCACGAGGGGCATTAGCAGGAGGCTAGTCATTGTTATTGTTTTGTGCTACATGTAGCCTCTAGCTAAACGGCTGGAAAACAAATTGTTACATTGTATTGCACGCACAGCAAGACCGTGCAATGCATGAATTGGTGACCGGATTGAAGCAGCAATGTAATCTAGTGTGTAAGAGCATTGCATCGACATTAAAATGACCAACACAGTACAAATGCAAAGAAAATACAGTACATGTCATCTCATCTCAACTATGGGCGCAACCATGTTTGTCGTAAGGTCGTACCTCCACCTCGGGGTACCCTATAGGGGTACCCTCAAGTACTCCGAGGTAAAGGGGATGTGCCTCGTGAAATGCTGCGAGAAAGCTGGGTAATTTACAGTTTCCAACTCAGGCGACGGAAGTCTAATGGAAAGGGCCATTATGCAGTTGCACCATCTAGGCCTTCCTCTTGCTAAGATCAGGCCTATTCAGAAACAGGTGTAAGGTCAAAATTTAAGCACTTCTCACAGACTTTTCTAGAGTGCAAACTACACTGCTAACATTCTCATGCTTGTTTATTAACTCGTTTTAGTTATACACTTGACTATCCCAGCCAGGCAATAATTTATAGTGGCTTTGTCGGTATCATTCTGCCATAGCCTAACTTAGGTAGCCTACATGTTTCCATTGTGGTCTTATCTGTGGTCATATTGCGTTTCCTTTGTTTATTGTAAATCGTAAATCAGGTTTCTAGGCTAAGTATACTTGCATATACAAGGAATTTGGTCTCTGCATTTATCCCATCCGTGAATTAGTGAACACACAGAGCACACAGTGAGGTGAAGCACACACTAAAGGGGCTATCACATTGTACACGGTATATGCGCTGCGCTCGCCGCTAGGTTGCTCTTGGTTGAGGTAACGTCCCAAAGATTTTTGTTGTGCTTGCCGCTGGGCTCAGTGCAATATACCAACGACTTATAGTGCACCGCGGTCAAAGTTCAATCAGGTTGCGCGCAAAAGCGGCAAAATGCTGTGCTGAGCGCAGTGGCAGACCAGTTCTTGCACACAAGCCATTGACTATAATGCATTTCATAGCGCATGCTGCGTGTAATGTGACAGGCCCTTAGCCCAGAGCTGTGAGCTGCCTAGCTACAGCGGCGCTCGGGGAACATTGAGGGGTTAGGTGCCTTGCTCAAGGGCACTTCAGCCGTTCCCACTGGTCTGGAATCAAACCGGCAACCCTTCGGTTCCAAGCCCGAAGCCCTAACCAGTAGGCCACGACTGCCCCAATTATTCCATAACAAGTTGATTCCAAGAAGGCACGAATATATGTTAACTTTATTTATTATCGAGTGTGCAACTTCTAAGCATTAACAGCATCTCACATTCGCCTCCAGTCACTTTTACCGCTGTTTCCTGCGAAGAGGGGCGTGGTCGCCTTAACAGATGGCAAAGAATCTTTGCAACAGGCATTGTTATAGGCATTCACATGAACGCGCATCGCTAAGACAGGGCATATTTAAGCCTAGGCATACGTTCAGTTGGTGCAACCAACGTAAGTTCAATTCTTAAAGGAGAAGTTCGGTGTGATATTGACCTAAAGTGTGTTGAAACATGATACCGAGTGTGAACTTTTGTCTCATAGATTTTGTCTCATCTCGGCTTGTCCCCTGCACTCCGAAATCTGGCGCTAGTTAGCCGATGCTACCAACAGGTTTTCAAAGGGGGTGCCTCGGGCATCGGCCTAGCCATGCAAATAAATCACTGTTTTACATAATTTACGAGGCTCAAAGTAGCTCCACACTTCATTGGTAGACTTCCGAGGGCCCTGACATTTAAAACGAGACATTGAGAAAGCACTGGTAGTTTATTTACAAGATGATTTACACAGACAGTCATAGGTGCCAACTCTCACGCATTGGCCGTGAGACACACGCATTTGATTAGTTTCACACACTCACACGCCACAACCCCGATTTCTCACGCTGAAGTGTCAACCCGGTCGGTCAGATGCCTGAAAAATTTGTTTAGCCTATCTATAGATCTACCTGTTGAGCCACGGTTATGCTTTCAGAGACGGTGAGAGGGTTCAAGAGCACCCCCTGTCTGTGGAATTTTCAAAATTTTCTCTAATTTGCGATGCTACTTCAGAAGCCGTCCCAGGCGCATTCCCCCCGCATTTCCCCGGCTTCAGGTATGCTTTGAGTATTACTGAGTATTTTTCACGCTGAAGTGTCAACCTGGTAGGTCAAATACCTGGCAGATGAGGTTCAACTAAACTAAACCTATACATATGATCAGGTGAACGTGCGGAATCTATTAGCGCCAAGTTGCTGTGATAAATGGTTCGCGAGAAAATTAACATTGAACCGACGTGCAATTTAGGCTAATCATATTTGCATTTTGCACACAGTGCACACCCATTACTCTCACACACAACACGTGGCAAATCCAATATCACAATAAACAGCAAACCGTACCGAATACGAGGATATAAAGCATGCCTCTGTGCAATAAGTGGTTCTTAATCTGGTTTTGAAATTGCAACACATTTCTACATAGCCTCATTGGGGCGAAATAATAATGTATTCTAACTATTTGTCAGTAGGCCTACATACATTTTTGTAAATTGCTCAGCCATAGATTATCCCACTATCATGGTTCTTATATTGTCAGGTTCCAGCCAATCCCATTACAGATAAATGAATATATTTATATTGGCATGCTTCCTAGTGACATTAATGCAAAAATATAAAGAAAATCAAATAACGAGATACAAATATTGATATAAAGCCTGACATAAGCCATATGCAAACATTCACATCATGCAGATATGGGTACATCCTGAAAAAGGAATAGCATGTAGGCTATAGGCTATGGCCATTACAATGACCAATATATTATCTTAAATAAACTAGCTGAATAACACAGGTGACCACTTCTGCATAATTTCATGGAGTGCTGAAATGTACACACATTTTTGAACATTTCTGAACTGTGAAATGTAGCATATGTTTTTGTGGTTGTGAACTTATTGCAATATCACCATAACTATTCCACCTGGGTGTGCATGGTTATAATTCTGAAGTGCAAAATAGCTTAGGCTACAGCACAAATATTTCCATAAAAATAAGCAAGTCTGACCTCTGAATTTATTTTGAAAGTGCACCTGATTGATGCATTTAAAAGTTAAAATAAACATTTCTTAAATTCTTACAAAACACCCACCCACTTTTTAAAATTGTTAGTTTGGACCCCCCCACTTTTGCCGTGCGAAATACCAGTGCTGTTTTCAGCATCTGTTTAGTGCTTCATTGTCATTTTCATTGGATTCTCCCATTTGCGCGTAAATCGCTCATAAACTTTTTTTTTTTTGTTACACGCATTCTCCCATTCCTCTTCTGTCACACACACAGTGACAAGCGCCAAATCCCCCGCAGTGTTGAAGAGATCAGTCATCCCCCTCACTTTTGATAAGGTAAAAAGCCTTATAGGTACGCCAAATAAATAATAACCTATAGGTTTACGCTAGGCTATGTAAAACTCCCCATTAACAGCATCACGTCACTAACCACAGCTAAGACTGCACAATCTCTATTCACTCTGTTGGATATCTGAAGCCAGTTTGTCTACTTAGATACTGTAAATCCTCAAATTATGGCCGGGGTCTTAAGACAAAGTACAGGCCTTTAGGGGCAGGATTGTATTTGAGACAGCCCTTTATTTCTTATGCGAGTTTTATTTTGAGACATGCGTTTTTTGGAGCGGCATACTGGTAGGCCTTCAAAAGCATGACATTTTCGGTTTAGTTTGATATTTAATTTACTTTTGGACTGTTTGATTATATTGGTAAATGTTGGGACTGATGGGCACTGAACTCTGGGGAGGTATTTGATGATCACTATTACGTTCCATGTAGTTGAAAGAGTGTCGGGATTTCAAACAAACCATCCGCTTTCATGCGTTCATTGAATGTTTGCGGTGCTGTAATGGAAACCTTATTGTGTAGCCAAGTAGCCTATTGAGTTATTTTTAAATTATGCATGATTTACTTTTTATTTTCGTAGGCTGGCTTTATTTTGTTATATAGAAGTATCTAAATAACCTGTTCAAATGTACCAGAATTCAGGAAATTGCATCTAGTCCAAAAAAAATTTTCTGGGGGAGGACACCCATACCCCCCCTCTGAAATGTCCCACACACTTTCACAATGCCTCCGACGCCCATGGTCCTAGTAGTAGGCTAGATCCCTTTGATACCAATGTTCATTTAACTTTGGGACCCTGGTCCCAGGGATGGATTACTGCACGGGCCTTCCGGGCCCAGACCCAGGGGCCCAAGGTGTCAGGGGGCCCTGAAGCCCAAGCCTTTGCATGGAATCATTGCCTCAATATCAACACATCAGGATGTAGGCTATGAATCTGATTGAATTTAGTATTGGCCTTCCCCAAAATGCTAGCCTGACGAGCCAGACCCACATTAAAATGTAGGGTCTGGGCACTCACCGTTTGCAGTGCTCAATCCGAGGGGCGGGATAATCGGTTGTCTTTCAAATTCCCTCTGCACGCAATAGGACAGCACTGAGTCCCATCTGAGCGGAGCTAGTTGGCTAGTTCAAACTTTTGCCATCTCAAAACAAGCTTAACTCGTGTCATACTGTTGGCCAACAGCAATATCCATCTTCTTTGTTTTCAAGTAGCAGGGAATTCAAGCCAAACCGTTGCAACTCTGCCATCAATCATTATGTTATGCCCCCCTAACGACTCTATAGACGATTTGATTGGCCTGATAGAAGTTTAATTTTTCGAGCTCACAAGCCAACGGAAAGTTGCTAGACTAGCCCTGGAAGCAAATGTAATTTGCTGCCGCTAGGGTGTGTCTAGATTTCTAAGCTACCAAAATGCACCAGAATACAGGAAATCACATCAAACAAATGAAAAAAATTCTGGGGGAGGACCCCCAAACCCCGCTTCCACATATGCGACAATTAGTGGGGAGCCCTTAATACATGTGGGCCCAGGGGCCCCAAAGTTCATAATCCGTCCATGCCTGGTCCCTACACCTGAGAACCACTGATGTACGTTTTTTTTTACTGTACGGTATAATGCTGAATGAGCCAAACAAAAAATTCTGCAGCAAAATTTTGGTTGGCCCCACCAAATCTCAGCTTCTTGCAGCCCTGAGACAGTACCTTCAGGAAGTTTACCATTCGCCGCCATCTTGAATTTACCGTTCGCCGCCATCTTGAATTTAGTCGCGATAAGTCGAGCGACGAGTACAAATGAACAGGTATGATAAGGGATCAGATTCCAAAAATAATTCCATGGAAATCCATGGATTCCAGTTGCTTTCAGTAGCAGCAACTGGAATCCATGCATTTCCACTGAATTATTATCTTTAAAATGTTTGTTAATAACCCAGTAATAACCGCTTGTTGTATTATCATACCTTTTACTTACACTATACTTATTATTTAATTTAAAGAGATATGGATGCATACAGAAAATACTCAATATTGTTAATACACAGTATGCTCATTTATGATGGTTGAGACATTTTCAAACATATTTTTAGTTTTTACTTTAAAATGTTACTTTTAATGCTATAATGTTTATTCAGTGTTGTTCTTTGGATAAAAGCATCTGCCAAGCATCTTTGACCATAACATAATAAGAATATAATTTGCACAAATTTAATAAATCAACCAACATAAATGAAAAGAGTATTACAGTCAAAATCAGATCAGGCAAAAAGTCCACCAGAAAACATGCAGAAATGAAACTCAGCAACACAAGGTTACAAGAGTTCAGGTGGCAGGCTGTAGACATTATAGGCAAAGGCAAAACACACCTTTCAATATGCCCAACCAAACACTTTAGGAAAATACCTAAAGACATACCCAGAACATAAACACAATGAGCACAACTAGTATAGGCCTACTAGTGAAAAATAGTCATTGCAAAGGAATCAAAAATAGTGTGCAATTATGTAAGCTATTTTACTGAACACTGAAAGAGTGAAAAACAAGATGATTGTAGATAATTGAGAAAAAGATAAATGGGTAAAATCAGGGCCGTCGGAAGGCAATCCTATATAAATACTAAATAGAAATATGTCGCTACTGTGTGCCACTTTCAACTGTGCTACCTTCGCATGAAGCCCCTGGCTGCGGCGTTAGGGTTACCACACATTCTGGTTTTCCCGGGATTGTTCTCTTTTTTTAATGTCTGTCCCGGATAATCTTTCCCGGGACACCAAATGTCCCGTTTTTTGGTGCAAAGGCACTTCTATTTTTTTAAGTATTCCCTAGTTTCACTTTCAATAAAACCTACGTTCCGCTCCTGCAATCCTACTGTTTTTCTTAAGTTATCTTGATTGTATCCTGCTGTCGGAGGCAGGCATGCGCTTATTTGATTGGCTGTAATGCAGCTGTCGGAGGCAGGCATGCGCTTATTTGATTGGCTGTAATGCAGCTGTCGGAGGCAGGGATGCGCTTATTTGATTGGTTGTAATGCAAACCTGCGAAACGAAAGTTTACCTTATCAGCATCACAGCAAGCATGTCCAAGAGAGTGAGTGCGGGTAGGCAACAGATTGGAGAGGGTATAGCCTAGTAAAAAAAAAAGAAATTTCGATTCGATTTGGTTGGATAAAATGGGGCGCGAGACGGAGGAGGATATAGGCCTACAATCAAAGTCATGGCCAGCAGCGAAAAAAAAGAGATACACAGTAGGCCTACACAACGCCGACAGGGTGAAAATGGGTAGGCTAGGAGTGGGTAGGCTAACACCTTAATATTATGCATAGTATTGTTAATGTTTTATAGCCTGATATCTTAAAGGGATATCGGTCTGAAGCTCTTTTCTTTTTCTTTGTGTCTTCCGTCAAGGGTTTTCGCTGCTTTTTCGCCGTACACACGTTTGCAACAATCTCTAGCATTTCGTTAGCCTGCCTCTGTGCTGTAAACTGATCCTGCTTCGGTCAGCGGGTAGGATACACCGAACTTGCAAGTGGGATATTCTTCCTACAGGCAGTAGGGGCGGGCGAGAGAGCCATCATTCGCCCCGTAATGAGTCATTTAACCATATACCGACTTACGAAGATGATTAATTAACAGGAAAACGTTGCCTGGTGTCCCTTTAAAAGAGCTGGTGAAAGGGCATTATAAGAACCGTTAGTAAATTATTATTTAAAACCAGTAATAGGCCTAGTATAATTAAGGCATTTAACATTAATCAAATTTTTTTTGGGGGAGGGGGGGTGTCGCCGGATTTTCACAAATTAAATGTGGCAACCCTATGCGGCGTGCAGATCGGGGCTGGTCTCAATGTATGGGTGAGCTCAACGTTGCTACTTTCCAGCGCTACTGGACCGCATGGAAAAATAAAGAAATTTTGCGGGACAATTGCGACCGGGACTCACGGAAAAACGGTAGCCTACAATTAAGCAATTAGGCTTTCTAGTAACATAAACATATTATTATACAGAAATCGGACTACCTGAATATGATGCCACCTGTTAGGTGTGCATTTAAACGTGACATTAGGAACACACTTTGCGTGTAGGCCCATGATAGGACCATCTTATTGCGGGGAAACAAGCTCATTGCTCCCCTGATTCGGTGACATGGTGAGATTCAGATTTTAGGCTACCTTATTACATTGTCCACCTCTGCTACGTTACACTGCTAGCAACCTGGCGATTCAGGCTGAAGATCAGCACCCTCATCATATGCGGGAGAAAAGTTTTTCAATCTGTGCACTTTTCTGTATTCTGCAGGACTAGGCTTAACGTCTCATTCATCACTGTTATTTAAAGAAGCCCTATGCAGGTCTGGTTATTCCTTTGCTGTTTTTGGGTTTTCGCTGGATTTGGGCTCGCATTTTTCACAACATAGCTCCCCCTGCAGCTTCGGTACCAAGTGACTGCTATGCTAAACCCCCACTAGCTGGCAAGCTAGCCATCAAGAAACCAAACTTAACACATACAGGGCTCACAATAAAACGGTCGAGCAAACACATTGTTCAAGAGACTATCAAACCACATTACAAAAACGAAGTTCACCCAAAGGTAGGCTACTTACAATTTCAACAGCAACAAAGCCAAGTCAGCGTCCGTTTTGCAGTCTTCTTAGAAACTACAATCTGACTACATTTTCGAGGCGCGATTGGATACTTCCGCTGAGTCACATCCGGATTTACCCGGTCCGGGATCAGAAAGTTGCATATTCGGTTTTTCCGCGTTGAAGCGATAGAGGGAGACGAAGCACCCACCAAACAACCCAGAAATGTTGTAAAACCATCAGAACGACTCTCAACCTGCATAATTAAGGTCATTTTTGCATAGGGCTTCTTTAATATCACTGAAAGTTTGGCTGGTAGTTTGGCGCCCTGGGCAATTGCCCAGATTGCCCATGCCTTCCGCCGGCCCTGGGTAAAATGTTGAAAAGACATGAATGAAGAAAGAAGGGTCAAGGGGGAAGTTTATTTCTTTATCTAATTCAATGAACATAACATCAACCCAATTTTCAGTTTCTCCTTTTGAAGAATTGAAAGTCATTCTTCATTAGATTTAAACAGTAGCCTAACTATAGCTGACATATGGGCAGAAGTGATTCTCTATGGATAAACAAATATGTTTCATGTATTTGTGTCTGGATATCTATTAAATATCTTCTGTTGTCTTACAGGAGTGCTGAGAATGCATGTATGAACAATGCAAGTGATGGCACTGAAGACAAAGTCACAGTCATGTGACATGATCCATCTCTGAGTACCTCCATCTGTGTCATTTCTTTAATCTCACTGAAGCATAATAACTTAGGCTGTAGGCTAACTGTTACTTTATGTTTTTAAACTATTATTTAAAAAGAAATGTTGCTAATGTCATGCTGTTTAACATGATGATGTATAAAATGGTGCATATCACTTGTAATTGACCTTTTACCAAGATAATACATTTGGCTGTGGAGACAGTGGAAGTGATGTGAGCCGGCTACTACAAAAGAATGTCCTTTTAATAATGTAATAAATGACATGGAGGTGTTTCTTAAGTTTAAGAGTGCTATACTTTGATAATGCTATGCTTTGAGAAATGGGGGGGTTGGGGGAATCAGGACATCTGCGAGTTTATACACCAAATGTGAAACGAATCTGATTAAACTTAGGAGTGGTAGAGGTAAGACCAGTGAAATAGCCATTCTATCGGTTGCCAGATAGTGGCGCTATGCCAGACATGGATTTTGGGCATGTGAATAATAATAATAATTATAATAATAATCTTTATTTATAGAGCACTTTTCTAAACAAAGTTACAAAGTGCTTTACATATAAGAATAAACAGAACAAAAATGAAATATCTACAAACAATACAAATAAGAGCATATCAACAGATTAAGGATTTTTTTTTGGTTTTGTTTTTAACAAAAAACTACAGGAGTTAGACAGTATACAAGGCAAAAATAAAACAAGACAGTTTTAAGGAGAGATTTAAAAGATGTCACAAAATCAACTAACCTAGGCAGTGCATTCCAGAGCTTAACACAGAAAAAAATCTGTCCCCTTTAGGAGCAAGTCGGGACTCAGGAATAGTTAATAAACCTTTGCCTGCAGACCTTAATGTGTGTGTAGAACTATAGGGCACTAGAATATCAGAAATGTAACCAGGGGAAAGGCCATGAGGAGCTTTAAATGTGATGAGTAACATTCTAAAATCAACTTTCCAGCATATTGCTTATGTATATAATACAGAAGCTACAATGTCGGCACAGGATATATGTTATATGAAATTATGGTATTTAAAAAAAATCCTAAAATGAATGGGCTTCTATGCGTAGATGGGCCCTCCCGCCTCCATTGATGTTTCTACTTCCAGGAATTCGCCTGCCCCCTTGGGTTCAGGCCAGATCTTATGATTCTTCCAGGCACGATCCTGACACTAATACAACTTTAAAAGGTCAACATCACAATTTGTGTTTTCTGATAGGGAGTGTAAAACCAGGTCAGTTTTGTATTCCAAAGTCCATGTCATTTTGAAACTGGTCATATGTCTTGGAAATCGGTATTTCGATTGTGTTTGCACAGTTATACTGACTTGAAGCGAGACGTCCAATGAAACACCAGTTTGGGTCGTGGCTGAATTCCAGAGGGAGGCAGTGTGGTTAATCCTGTGGCAAACATCAGGAGGTCCTGGAGGGAGACTCCTATTTGGTTATCTGAAAGAAGTATAGATTTTGGTTTTAAAATCATACACTGTCTGGCCAACAAAAAAGGTCACCACCTGGATTTAACTAAGCAAATAGGTAAGAGCCTCCCTGTTGGGGCAGTGCTATGATCTAGGGTTGCTGTAGTTGGTCAGGTCTAGGTTCAGCAACGTTATGTGCCTAAAGAATGAGGTCAGCTGACAACTGTGCCGGTTATTCCATCAATGGATTTTTTCTTCCCTGATGGCACAGGCCAAGATGACAATGGATTCATCGGGCTCAAATTGTGAACGATTGGTTCAGGAAGCATGAGACATCATTTTCACACATGGATTGGCCAAAACTGTCCAGACCTTAACCCCATTGAGAATCTTTGGGATGTGCTGGAGAAGACTTTGCGCAATGGTCCGAATCTCCCGTCCCGTCATCAATACAAGATCTTGGCAAAAAATGAATGCAACGCTGGACAGAAATAAATGTCATATAGAATGTGTGACCTTTTTTTTTTTTGGTCATTTCAATGCAACTGCAAACAATATTTCACCTGGTTGTCGTTGAAAAATCGAAGATTTGATTGTGGTTTCTGCAAGCTCAATATGGATTATAGGTCAAAAGTTGAATGAACGAGTACTTACGTCCTTTCTTACAGGTTGGGTCGTTGTTGCCCACAACACACTAGCTTTCTGCTAATGAATGACGTCATTGACGCATTTGAAAGGCTTTTTAAATCAAATAAGTGACTCAAAAAATATAATACTCAGCGGTCTGTATTTTCTCTGCCCCCTCTTTCGCATGCAACATTCAAATTTCTGGGCAAAAAATGATATCCGGAGAAAAGTGGATTTGAGAGGGAACAGCTCCATAGACCTCCATTCATTCTGCACTTATTCGTGAGCGCCCTCATGTGGAACCAGAAAAGGAACTGCAACCAGTTCAGAAACCGGAAGTTTCCCGAGAGTGGCGGTTCTCCCCTATGGTTCTCCCCTTATTAGACATTCTCTGGTCAGGCCTCTGTGATTCAAGTTAGTATGGCCTGGTACCTACAAAGGTGGATTTGGTATAAATATCTATATATATATATTCTTAAAGTAGCCTACATGTTATAAGGTTTCCATTTCACCCCCCTTTTAAATATGCACAACTTGTTTTTATCAACCACATAATTTCAATTCAACACTAGGCAATGCAGTAGGCTACAAATATAGCATTTTATGGTGTATTTTTGATTTAAATTACTTATTTAATTATTTTCAAACTTTACTTTACCTTTGGTAAAGAACAAGGAACGTTTACAAGGAATAATTGTCCTCTTTATGAATTGAAAAACTAATATATATGCTTTGACTTTTATTTTGAAGTATTAGCGAATGGCGGCCATCATTTTTTCGTTGCTGTCGCTAGTTTCACGCTGCTAAGATGACGACAATGTGGGAGTCTACTTTAATTGGTCAATATTTTTACCCCGCCATTAGAACCTGAAAACAGCGCCACAAATGAATTTATATTCGCTTTTTGTGGCGGTGAGGAAGAAACAAATCTTTCAAATTTCCTCTACTGGCTGAATGGTTTTGCTGAATGTGGAAGAGGGACATATTTTGATGTTACGATTCTGTGTCTAACATTAGACGAAGTGGTTACATTAGCCGAAGGAGAAGAGGTTGGTACAACTTTTAAAAGGAACATCAATGTTATCGCTAGAAGCTAACTTAACTGTAACGTTAACGTTAGACATGAAGAACACTGGGTCAGCATTTACTGTGCATTACAGCGTTACTGTTAAATGATAACACCAACAACCATTGTATCACTCATTTTAGTGTTGCAATAACGGTATCGTTACATTTAAGAGATTATTTTGGTAAAGTTAGAAAGAAATTGGCAGATTCGCGGTTTGCGGCTCAATAGGTGAAATGTGTTACAGACAGCTCTATCTAACCGTAGTCAGGTAGACAACTAGGTTGTAGTTTGTTTTCATCCAAACGAGCCGTCTACAGACACTGATAAATAACATGTGTTTTTGGGCATTCTGCTTTCAGCGGGCGTCTAGGGACCGTTTACAAAGTGCAATACACATCTAGGGTCTCCCTATGCTCACACTACAGCTGATATTTTGGTATAATATGCCATATTTATTTATTATGATTTATCATTGGGAAGAATTTTCAATAGCTTCACTCTTATTCACTCCAGGGCCACAAAAATCACTCCACACATCCAAAATCTCATTTTTGCTCAGACTACACCAATTACTATAGGGAAATCTTCCTTGGCCTAATTTCAATATATTTTTACTAGGAGAAAATGTCAATAACTTAACTTGTTTTGGGTCTACTGCTGCCAAAATCACTCCACACATTTAGGGTCTCCTATGTATATACCGTATTTTCTGGACTATAAGTCGCTCCTGAGTATAAGTCGCATCAGTCAAAAAATGTGTCATGAACAGGAAAAAAACATACTTATATATATATATATATATATAAAGTCACACCGGACTATGAGTCGCATTTATTTAGAAATGTATTTCACAAAACCCAAAACAGACAGAGACCATGTAACTGGAGACATAGAGGCCAAAAAGATTAATGTTAATGAAGACGAAGGAGTGAAGGCAGCCAAGAGGAGGGCCGGAAGGTAATTGTAAAGCAAGCCTGTTCATTGCGCCCCACCAGTCATGTCTCTATTCCCCACTAGTGGGGCCCGCCCCACACTTTGACAACACTGATCTAGCCTTTACAACTGACTCTAAAAATACTGAAAGGATGTTTTCTCTCCATATAATAATACCTTGTAGGAAAAAATTTGACTGTCTCATTAGGGCTGGGATAAACGATTATTTTTTAAACGATTAATCTAGCGATTTATTTTTTCGATGCATCGATTAATCTAACGATTCATTTTTTTCAGTCCGATTCAATTATCGATTATCTCCCCATTAATTCACTAATAGCAACTTTATACATGTTTATTTACACATCTGAATGAAAAAAACATGAATTCTTTAACATTGCAATATATGTTTGTTGCTCTTAAGATTCCAAAATAAAAGACTATACAAGTGCAAAGTAATGCATTCTTAGTCAGAGGTAGCATTCAATAAAGTTCAGTAGTGTAGGCCTATGTCTAATTGAGTGGCTGTCATTTTAAGACGTTCGTGTGGGAATCCTTGCAATTAACATTAACACAGTTGCTGCTGATGTGTGGATGCAATTCATAATGTAGTTAGTTCAAATAACGGTTCATACTTCTCCTTTGGACAAGCACTATTGAGTCTTGGAAAACACTTTTCCATTTACATTGGGATTTTGCAAACATTCAGAGTCAATAAAATGAGCCCTGCAACGAATAAGCAGCTGCAAGTAAGCATGCTAAACTTGACACCCAAACAGTATTCTAACGTTAGCTTTGAGATACTGCTTGATTGCATACTGTAACTTAACTTAGTTTAGTCTCCTCAATGTAGTATGTTGTGATGAGACCTTAGCAGAGTTTACTTTAACTTTAATTCAGCAGTTTTAATGCTGCAAATTTGCGCAGCATGGTCACGATGCTAAGCGGATGCTAAGCGGATTTAATAGCAATTTAGCCCACTGTGTTCTATGCAGTGCTTCTATGTGGCAACAACAATCCTTCAACAATCTTGAATATTTTGTTAAATGCACATGCAGAGGAGGAGCAGCGGGCTCGTTACGAGAGAGAGAGAGCGGGCGGGGCGAGGAAAGGCAGTGTGAGTAAAAAGTGCAGCTCAATGAAATTATTTTATCTTATCTTTAATTTAAATAGTATGCCTACAACATAGAACATCAATGTGTGGTGGCCGGTTTTGATTTTGTGGTGCCCAGCCACAGATTAGTCAACATATGGAAAACACTGAAGGTGTAAAATTAAAAATATTTAGCAGCACACTTGACGAATCGACGCTCATATTTTGTGTCGACGTATTTTTTGCGTCGACGTCATCGATTACGTCGACGCGTTGTCCCAGCCCTATGTCTCATCAATGCTACTTGAACAGAAGTAGCCTCACAAAATCCCAAATACCTGTAGCTACACAAAATTAGGCGTGCGTGTGACAACGTGGACCCACTAGCGATCATGTGACGTTTCAGTGTTTCCCGTACAATGTATTCATCAGCGGCGCAGCGCCACTCCTGGAATTCAAGCGCCACTGCAAAAAAAGTTGGCTAATTAAAAAAAAAAAAAAAAACGCAAGTGAACTTCAGGAACAGCTGCCGTTCGTGTAAATGAACTAAAACAAACAATAAAGGACTTAATCACACACAAACTACTATTTTACTGATTATAAAAATAATAATTATGTAGGAGGTTTAGAAGTTTAGAACCCAGAATTGACCTGCACACTACAAAAGTGCACCAAATTCAACACAAATGACTCAATACACTTGGAGGAGGTCTGCGTCCTTTCTTTTCCAGATATTTTAGGATTTCACCGTGGTATCATTTCAGTATCGAGTATCGAGATATTTATGGCAGGTATTGTATCGAAGTCATAATTTTGGTATCGTGACAACACTAGTAGAAGCAATAAACAACGTTATTTAAAACAACGAACAAAGCGGATCCTTGCTGTCCATGAAAACAGCAGAGACTGGCTAATCTAATCCAAAAATGGAAATAACAGGTCATTGAATTGACACGTGAAATTACACTGTTGTAGGCCTATAGTAGCAAATATGGTGATGACACAGCTTTTAAAACATTTATTTCACACTCGCTGGAGAACGGGCTGTTACGCAAACAAATAAATTGGGGTGGTCTCCGTTTAGAGGGAGAGCAGATAGCTAACAAACGTTCAGAAAAAGTCCTTGGCAAATTTGAGGATTTTTTTTTTTTTACTGTAAAGGCGACTGTGCTCTTTCCCATCATTCAAATTCCAGCCATGCAGAAAAATGGAAGAGTATGCATGTTTGAGGACTGCTGAAGAGTGCTATGGAGATTGCATTATTTGCAAAAAATTTAGACAAGATATCCTTTATAGTGCAACAAAAAGAAACATTCTCCAGTGCATCATTACTGCATATGATGCTGAAAGGGAAGTGGACCTAGGACAAATCCTCAGCTATGAACTGATTAATGTCCCTGTACTGTAGCTATTGCAGATAGCAATTGTTATTTGTGAAGTGGAAATAAGTCTATCCTCACTCAAGTACTGTCTAGCAATGTGGAATGTCCAGTAGTGATCACTGCAAAAACTGCTCATTCAACACTGGTAATAGATGCTCAAGATCTAGTTATGTCTTTAGGACACCCATCTGACTGCAGCACATTTAAGAAGTATGCAAGAAAGTTTGTAAGAAACTTTTGTATTGTTATTTAGTATTTGTTATGTGGTAGCAAATGATGTTAACTATCAAAGAAATAGACCTAATGTAGAAATGCACACAGATATTGCAACAGATAATGGTGTAGGCCTATCTGATTAAGACCTGAGTGGTTGAAACATACTTATTAAATTACACTGGGAGCAAAGAAGACTGTCTTCACTTTTTTTCCCTTTGCAACTGTCAAAGAAATCCCATAAACACGGGAAGGCCTAGGGTAGTCTGGCTTTAAGATTAGGCTCTTCTGCATAGCATTAAGTGATTTGCATGCAGTAATTTGAACACTGACCTTGATCTAGCCTACTTTAGCTATTTAATGGTAATTTATTGCCAAAACACCACACAATATAAATGAGCAATAACAAACAATAAAGGACTTAATCACACACAAACTACTATTTTAATGACTACAAAAAAATAATTAAGTAGGAAGTTTAGAAGTTTAAAACCCAGAATTGACCAAAAGTGCACCAAATTCAACACAAATGACTCAATACACTTGCAGGAGGCCTGCATCCTTTCTTTTCCAGATATTTTAGGATTTGGATATCGTTTCAGTATCGAGTATCAAGATATTTATGGCAGGTATTGTATCGAAGTCATAATTTTGGTATCGTGACAACACTATGCCAGTTTTCTAGATGTCGAGGATCGGAGGCACTACCCCCAACAAGTGATGCAGCTCAATGGCATATTAGAAGAGCACATTATCAAGCTCTAGTGTGGAGGCAAGCACACATACCAAATCCAGTGTTACTAGAAGTAAAATGTTTTTTACTTGTCGGTTGTTGCTAACGGTAGATGCAGTTCTGCATTGGGCTTATTCCCGCTATCTAAATTCATATGTACTGTAGGAGATATTCTGAGTTGAAGGTTATCTGTGCAACTTGTTATTGTGATGAAATGCATTAAACACCACGGGCCCTATCATGACATTCTAAAGTGCATCGTCACTCATCAAAAGTCTATTCAAATTTAGTAGGATGTCCAGTTCACATTGGGAGGGGTTTCGTTATCTAAGTGGAGCGCATGGCGCAACAAGGTGTTCCTAGGTTTTTTAATCAGCCATATGGGTGTGTTTGGGGCGTAACATCATTTCAAACCAATGAGAATGACATCTGTCATTCCCTTTAACGGCGCAAAGTGCGATATGTCAAATAAATGCATTTGGCATTCAACGGCGCATTTGAAGGAGGCTGCTTGCGAGACCGTATGGAATAGTAATTCTTAAACCATGCTTTACTAAAACCTAGCATAGCCTTCACGCATTTGCACTCGTCTATTATTTGAACTCATTGGCAAAGTGAAACTAACTTCACCAAGGAGTCAGTCAACGACAAGACGGTTATATGCAGTTACTTTCACTATTGACTGACAATGGGTTACCACTGAAAACGTAGGCTGGAAAAAGCAACACTTACCAATATTGCTTAAATGACTGAATAAAACAACATTTATCCTGCAGAGGAGTTGCTTATATCTCGTGACAGTGCGTCTTCAGCTGTGCTCCATACGTGTCTCTCGCCTCTCCCCTAATCACTTTTAACCGTCATTACCAATTTGCAAATGATGGTGAATAACTACTCATCATGAGATGTACAGTATTTTGTAATATCTTTATTCTAATTATGTTTCCCATTGTAATCGTGCAATTTGTAATGCTTTGCATGGACGTGCGCTGGTGTGCGTTCATGAATGATAGAAGGATGGTGAGTGCACCTGCCAATACTGTTGACTGTTGACATGCGCTCTTAAAATAGTATATGAACAACTCGCCATTGACTTCTGACCAGGTTTAGGTGGTGTATGATAGCGATTTTTAGACAACGCGCCAGGCCCCTCCCTAGGTTGTTAATTGCCACACCCCTGGGCGCGATGTTTAAAAAATAAACATGCAAAATACCGAATTCAACTTTGCGCGGTTGAAATACGAACTTTACGCCATGCGCAGGTACCCAAAATACAGCCCCACATGAGTGACTCACTATGTTGGCAATAAAAATATGGTTGTGTTTTGATTAGAATTTCCGGGTTTGTTACATGTTAACTGTGATCATGTTCCCATTAAATATGTTAATAAACTATAGTATCGGTTCTTTAATGCTCAAACATGTATTTAGAGAACACTTTTATTTGGTTTTAGTGATTTACTTTTGAAATCAACCCAATTTAGGGAAAAATAAGCAAAACAAATCGCTATGTCATGTTAAAATGCTGATTATGCGGCTTAGAACTCAGAATTGAGCTTGGTAAACAACATATTCAGAATCAGCACCCTCAAATTAGGTAAGAAAGGTGGTTTACCAACTTTTCCTCTAATTTGCCGTCAGAAGTTTTCTTCTGTGAAGCTGCTCTCCCTCTAGTTCACCAAAAGCTATGCTAACCCATTCGCACAATAAATAATTTCTTAAAGGTTCTACAACATTTCTCCATGTGGGATAGTGTCAAGCAGTGAAGTGATGGCCTATTGCAGGTAGGCAATGTTCAGGCAGAAGACCGGCACTGCTTTCTCTGTGGTATTTCTGTCCCTCTGAAGACTGCGTTAAAATTGTGTTTTTAGCAATCAATTTTTTTTTCCTGTGGAGAAACCCCCGCTCATATCAGCCGCACCCCCTCAGATAATACTTCCAACGTCCCTGTCGTGACCTCATGAGCTAAACCATTAATGAAAGCAAAACAAACATTTACAAACAGCCAGATGCCTCTTCATAAAATAACAGTCACCTTCATAAACAATGACAAGTTTTATCATCAGACTGCGTGTCGTTTGGAGCAGCGGATCGGTAGGCTATATTAAAAGCAGAAGATTTTCAGTTTGCTTCGGGATTTAGGCCTAATTCACTTTTGGATTGAAGAGGATGAAATTTTCATGCACAGCCTTCCAGGTGCTGGTGAGGTGCAGTCATCAATTGATAGACAGGAGAGTGAAGGATCACCGCACACACGGTGGGATTTCTTTGCTGATTTTATTTAGTGTATGTCTAA
Organism: Alosa sapidissima; assembly: GCF_018492685.1. Lineage (NCBI taxonomy): Eukaryota > Metazoa > Chordata > Actinopteri > Clupeiformes > Clupeidae > Alosa > Alosa sapidissima. Next base: position 2,775,619 of record NC_055968.1, on the reverse strand, counting down.
ATAAAAGACATACATAACACAATAAACATTATTTAGTCTAAATAAAATCAGCAAAGAAATCCCACCAGTGTGCGGTGATCCTTCACTCTCCTGTCTTTCACTTTTGGATTGTTTGATTATAGTGCTAAATGTTAGGCCTACAGTACGTCTCCTGCGACAGTCCCATCAGCCATCGAAATGAAAGCTCATCGGTGGGGTATACTACGAAGCACGTTAGACATATCTAGGCTATGTAGACATATCGAGGCTTCACAAAGCCTTGACTCAGGGGTATACATTAAGTGATGCTACAATAGCAGTTATGTGATATATTTGTCAAACTAGGCTTTCAGCTCAGATCTGTGCGCGTTCTCGGTGTTGGGATGACATTGGCCAATCGTGAAACGTGGAGACGCACAAGACCGCCTATTTAAAAAACAATTACTTCCGCATTTATGAGCGATAGTGTAATCTACACTGCTATCATTTTTAGTGTCTAGCCTATAACATCAAATAAATCGATTGTCATCAGATGTTGTATGGTATGCACGTACATAGTGGCATATTTGCACGCATAACACTATTAAAGCGCATTCGAAATACAAAATGTTTGTAGAGGCGGAGCACCTGTAAGATATATGACAGAATCCTACACGTGAGAGAACTTCGTTTTTCAAGACAATTGATTGGTCAGTGGGCGGTAGATTACACGATTTGAGCTATAACTTTGCACATAACCTCCTCCCGACCAGGTTTAGTTGCGAGCATAAGATACCATGGTGATATAGCGACGCTAAAACAGATCCACTTTCGTGTCACAGCATACCCTGGCTATGAGAGCAACATACCTCGCTAACCCATTAATCAAGATTCGTAGTATACCCCGCAGGGGGTAATATTGTGGAAACAACTGAAAAAACGTTGGGTGGGCTAAAAAGATGGTCCATACTGTAGTATACTGGCATGCATAGACTCAAAGCGGCAAAAGCCAACATTCCTAACCCTGCTCACAAGTGCCACCTGGTGGTTGTTTGGGTCATTGCAGCTTCACTGGGGAAATATAAATAAAAGATGCGTGATTCACGCGTGAGGTCATGTGAGAATCACGCGTGTAGCCAGACAATTTGAAGTAGTATCCACTGTATATCGGTTATCGTTTTTTGAAAAACTCATATAGAAATCTGTGTGTGGGGGGGGGGATCTCAAGGAATACAGCTCCCATATACATCTCCCAAGTGATAATTGACTTGTCACAGGACTCAACAGCAAAACAATATATCTGAATGGAGTAGTATTATAGCTAGTCATTCTGTTGTTGGTTGTCCTTAAACTTGTAAAGAAATCTAAAGCTTTTCTCACCTGCAGATGAGTGTGGAAGTGAATTTGCAAGGGATGCCTTCCCACATTCTTGATGGTGTCCAGAAACAAGAGACCATTCAGATTGACAGGTTGGTAAACTATTTGAGTAATAGTAAAAACGGTCACAAATGCTTGTCTTTAATGTAAATTCTGTTTCCTATAAGCAATATATAAGCAATACTGTTAACCATGCTCTTCTAGGTCCTTTTCCAAATTCAAAGTGGGTCCTTGGGATCCTACTCCTCTTGGAGAGGCTGTGAATCTCCACCTTTCATATTACAGGTGTGTGCTTTCCGTTTGTTTGTGTAAGTTCCCAAGACAGAAAAAAGTCACCCAGAGACACTTCACTCCTGCCAGAGGGAGTGAACCTGGGCTACCTTCCTCAATATGGAAATGATGGGCTGAAATAGCTGCTAAAGTAACACCTGGAGAAAGGACCCAAACAACATAGCTGCGAAGTCAGTGGGGGAAAAAATGTTTTTAATTAATATCTAAAAAAGTATAAAGTTCTCAAAAACAAAACCAAGTTTGTATGATCAGAGGTTCAAGCTGAATTAGAATGTAGAGATGAAAAGAAGAATAAGAATTTTAAAAAGAAAGAACTAAACTAAACTAAAGAATTTCCTGAGTGAAAAAACAGTGCATGGGTGACATTTATTACTGCAAGCGCCCTTGGCTTGCAACGCATCTAGCATGTTTGCCTTGTGTCGTGTGTTGCCAACTTTTCTGGCTATCCTATCACATTATACATGCTATAACTAATATATGAGCACAGGTAGGAATCAGCGTTTCCGCTAGAAATAAATGGTGGCGGTCAAAGTGACCGGCAGAGGTTTTGTTTTCCGGACATTTTGATGATCTGCTGCTCAAATATCCTATTATCGCTTCTTAATTAGTCAAGTTGAGGAAAACTGGAGGCAGGCTATGTAGCTTAAAGAATGAAATAATCAAGCCGTATAGAATGCAACATGTTTATTAGCATAACTTTCAAATAGACGGGAAAAAACATGAACGTCCGATTCGCATCAATTATGTGAGTAGGCCTAGGACTTATTAATAAGGTGCCTGAATTGTTTTTACTAAAGTCGTGGTTTAACAAACCTTCCCCACATAAAATAAATCTGAATAAACCAATTGTTTTTACTCAAACAAACTTAATTATACACTCTCTGTATGTCTCGTATTTGGCTGGTAACATTTAAATTGCCCACTGCGATGCTGCGGATTAAATGATTCCTTGTCAAATTAAAGTGAAAGTTCAGTGTAAATTGACCCATAGTCCTGTTCAAGCCCATAGGAAAAAGAATGAGACAATTTGGGACAACATGGGCCAAGTTATGGACTAGCAGCTTAAAGCAGACCCATGGGGCAGTGGGGAGTTACTTTCAGTTTCCGTTTTGATGCCCCATTGGGTCTGCTTTAAGCTGCCTGTCCATAACTTGGACAACTTCTTTAGCAACTTCTTTTAATCTTTAGCAGTGGTAAAAACCTTGAAGGAGCTAGCTTGTTTTGCATATCTGGACACAGCAAGTTTAATTGACTCTACTTTGTCTGCTTGATCTTTGAAGGTATCGTGCTTCGTCTCAAAATTATGCTTAACACTTGACGTTCTGTACACAACATTCTCACAGCATAAAGTGCACACAGCACGGTCCTTCACAAATACAAAACCAAACTCTTGTGTCAGGACTGGAATGGCCTAGTGTTAGCCTTTTAAGCAGCCGGCGTTGCCATTGTCACAATATCATGCTCAGTCATCCATTCATATGTCAGCACGAACACGGCGGACAGTGCGCTTGGTCACGTCACATACTTTGATCTGAAATTAGCGCGCTTGCAACTTAACTGACGCAAATCGACGCAGTCAAACGGCAGTCAAACGCTCACAGACACAGAGGCAGGTGCTTTTATTTTTAAAACGGGACAGATAAAGTGAGTCGTAATAATACTGAGGTGCCAGCGTGTCAGTGTTTATTCTGCGGCGTGCCACAGGTTGCCGACCCCTGCTTTACAGCCTGTCTGACGTTAATCTATTAATGAAGTGGCGTGAATGCGGAGCTATTGACCAGATGGATCAACTACCGATGAATTGAACATGCAGACACACACACACACACACACACACACACAGAGAACCACTTTGCGCTTACGCAAATGGGCTATGCAACCATGACAACCGTGACAGGCACTCAATTACACTTACACATCACCAATGTGCACTCAATTAGACCTAGGCCTACACACTAGGGCTGGGACAACGCGTCGACGTAATCGATGACGTCGACACAAAAAATACGTTGACGCAAAATATGAGCGTTGATTCGTCAAGCATAACGTGTGCTGCTAAATATTTTTTATTTTACACCTTCAGTGTTTTCCATACGTTGACTAATCTGTGGCTGGCCACCACGAAATCAAAACCGGCCACCACACATTGATGTTCAATGTTGTAGGCCTACAATTTAAATTAAAGATTTATTATAATAATTTATTATAAATAATTTATTATAATAATTTCATTGAGCTTCACTTTTTACTCACACAGACTTTCCTCGCCCCGCCCGCTCTCTCTCGTAACGAGCCCGCTGCTCCTCCTCTGCATGTGCATTTAACAAAATGTTCACGATTGTTGAAGGATTGTTGTTGCCACATAGAAGCACTGCATAGAACACAGTGGGCTAAATTGCTATTAAATCTGCTTAGCATCTTGACCATGCTGCACAAATTTGTTCAAAACTGCTGCATTAAAGTTAAAGTAAACTCTGCTAAGTTCTTATCACAACATAGTACATTGAGGAGACTAAACTAAGTTAAGTTACAGTATGCAACCAAGCAGTATCTCAAAGCTAACGTTAGAAAATTGTTTGGATGTCAAGTTTAGCATGCTTACTTGCAGCTGCTTGTATTCGTTACTCATGCAGGGCTCATTTTATTGACTCTGAATGTTTGCAAAATCCCGATGTAATTGGAAAAGTGCTTGTCCAAAGGAGAAGTACAAACCGTTATTTGAACTAACTACGTTATGAATTGCATCCACACATCAGCAGCCTTTTAACTGTGTTAATGTTAATTGCAAGGATTCCCACACAAACGTCTTAAAATGACAGCCACTCAATTAGACATACACTACTGAACTTTATTGAATGCTACCTCTGACTAAGAATGCATTACTTTGCACTTGTATAGTCTTTTATTTTGGAATCTTAAGAGCAATAAACATACAGTATATTGCAATGTTAAAGAATTCATGTTTTTTCATTCAAATAAACATGTATAAGTTGCTATTAGTGAATTAATGGGGAGATAATCGATAATCAAATCGAAATCGAATCGGACTGAAAAAATGAATCGTTAGATTAATCGATGCATTGAAAAAATAATCGCTAGATTAATCGTTTAAAAAATAATCGTTTATCCCAGCCCTACTACACACCACATTAAGATATGCCTAAAGGTAATAGTTTAAAAATCAATATGAAGTATTCAAATTACTAAATATGTTTAGCTACTAGTAATTATGCAGATTATAAAATAATATACATTATTAACTAAATACACTTTATATGAATTTCAAAATATATGAAATAGAAACATGACGCAAGCCATCATTTTCCGTGTGTGTTTGTGTGTGTGGAGTAGTGTTGCACGGTGTATCGATACTAAAAAGGTATCACGATGCCTTCACGCAAAAAACGATACGATTTCCGACGTTTTTAGAATCGATACTTTATTAAAATAACATTCTGCGTCTGTGTGAACTGCTGCTCTCATTGCTCCTTGCACGCATCTAGGCAAGTGGGCGTGTCAAGCAGGCATCTCTAAGTGAGTGAGTGCGCAGCTAACGTCAACAGTTCTTTGCCGACAGTACTCTGCCTTGTGGATAAAACAAAAGGTGAAGTGAAATCTGGAACTATATGGGATACATCGGGAATAGTGAAGGCAAGCCATCAGGGGGAATAGTGAAGGCAAGCCATCAGGTACACAGAGGCCCGTTTGTAAAATATGTTTCAAAGTCATTTATAAGCAGTAGCCTAGGCTACGCATGGCTAAACACCTCGCAGACATATCCCAGCATTTTTAAAGAGTTCAAAGAACGACAGGTTAACGAATATGCTATAGAAAACACGACTACATGGTTAGTGCCAAGTTCTTCTCTTCTGCTTTAGTCTAGCCTAAGTGAAACAAGTATGGTTCTCTGGGATGAAGCGAACCTTCATCAATGAATTTTGACGAGACTATAACGAACTGTAGCCTAATCATAGGGTGCTAACGTGATGTAAGCGCAATGTTCACGTCAGAATATCATTACCATAACTTGTAAACAAAAAGTTTGGTCAGTACTACTGGTAATATTTGTCATGGCATGTAGACTGCAAATTGTTCAATAATTATTGCCCAGATGTTGGATAGGCTACCCGAAATGCGCTAATTAAAGCCCACAGCATATTACCACCAAAGCGTGTTGAGTCCTGATAACAATAGCGGCTTATTGTTACGTGGTAGCAAATCATGTTATCAAAGGAATAGATGTAATGTAGGAATGCACACAGATATATTGCAACAGGTAATGGTGTAGGCCTATCTGACGAAGACCTGAGTGGTTGGAACGTCGTACTTGTACACTGGGCGCAAAGAAGACTATCCTCACATTTTTCCCTTTGCAACTGTCAAAGAAATCCCATGAACACGGGAAGGCCTAGGGTAGCCTATACTGTACATCAGATGGCCTAAAGATTAGGCCCCTCTGCATAGCATTCAGTGATTTGCATGCAGTAATTTCAACACTGACCTTGATCTAGCCTATTTTGGCTATTTAAAGCTACTTTATTGCCAAAACACAATGTAAATGAACTATAACGAACAATAAAGGACTTAATCACACAAAGTAGGCCTACTATTTTACTGACTATAAAAAAATAATTATTATGTAGGAAGTTTAGAATTTTAGAACCCAGAATTGACCTGCACACTACAAAAGTGCACTGAATTCAACACAAATGACCCAATACACTTGGAGGAGGTACGAGTCCTTTCTTTTCCAGATATCTTTAGGATTTCACCGTAGTATCGTTTCAGTATCGAGCATCGTGATATTTATGGCAGGTATCGTATCGAAGTCATAATTTTGGTATCGTGACCACACTAGTGTGGAGAGAGTCAAGCAGAATCTAGGATGGCCACTGGTATGAATGATCACACTACAGTATATTACTGATGACGATGACGTCACTGAATGCCGCCTTATAGGAGAAATCTGGCCGATTTTTACATGGATCGCTAGACGTTACAGAGTACTGTCAATAGGAGAAAAAAACGTCCAAAATCGGTGCTACCGAACTGGAGTAGCTGCAGCTAATGGCCAGTGCTCCCAGTGAGCTACAATGCTGGGTCTGGGAGCATCATATAAACAACCTTTTTGCCTCTCAAAATGTCATTAAAAGTTACAGCGGGGAACTAAGGGGAAATGGGTATTGAACACATCAACATTTTTTTCAGTAAGTATACTTCCAGTGAGGCTATTCACATGTATTTTTCACTAGACGTTAGTATTAACTTAGGTAATCCACACATATTACAGTTTTTTTTTTTTTTTCAACGGCTTACACACTAAATCTTTGCTTGTCACACAATTTTCTAAACATGTCTTCCAAACATCATAACCCCACACCAAATCTGCAAAACCATACACTAATTTACAGTGTTTGTCTCGGTTTTCAATTTACTAAAACACATTTTGCAAAACACCACACACAATTTTCTACTTAACACACAAAAATCTAACAGGAAGTAACTTGATTTCGTTTTTCACAACCCATCAAAATGCCACACTAACCAGTGTTCACCAGTGCTTCACTCCCTCTCTTCACATTTGTAAACACTCATTACTTTACTGAACACCATCCAATCATTGCCTTAGTATAGGCCTATGAATAGATATATTCTTTAGGTAGAGGATAGAGGAGGAGAGGTAGAGGATTTCCGGTTGATATGTTCAGAACCAATGCAGATACTTTGAAAGGAAAATTACAGTAATCAAACTTTAGCTTCCAGTAATGTTCTACAAAAAGTCGACTTTATGTAAAACTCTATTTTTGTTTCTCCCCAGGTTACCATTAGCTCAATACATTTGTCTAAAGACCTATGAATACATACACAACCCAATGATGCTAACCAGATTTAAGCACAATTTAGTACAACCTGGAAAATCATTGTGTGGTGGTCAATGTTGATCTTGTGGTGGGCTTCCCCAAATAAGTCAATGTATGGGAAACACTGCTTATGGACTTTAATGTTTGGATTTTTTTATATGGGTGGATTATCTGAGTTAATACTAATGTCTGGTGAAAGTTTCATGCAAATAACCTCATTGGAAGTATATTTACTGAAAAAGTTGTTGATGTGTTCAATACTTATTTTCCCCTGCTGTATGTGCAACATGAACAAGGCCCTTACGTCACAAAACAATGCGTTTTCAACTCATTTACTGTGAACAAACTGTTTGAATTCAAAGTTTTCCTTTCCTTGGCATAGCAGGTGGTAACACCATGTGGCAATCATTATGTACAATGTGCACACTTTTATGTTAACCCCATGTTAATCATGTAAAAATGTCTATATTCATGTAACAGAAACCCCAGACTTCTCCTATCAGAGAAAGCATTACGCTTAACTTACCGTCATGCAAGACAGAACAATAATCCCCAGTTCACCTGCTTCTTGCTTGGTACATTCATTGTGGACAGAGGTGAGTATGTTTTGTTAGCTTCAGAGTTCAGATGTTGGAAAAGGCACTGTAGAGATATTTTGTAATGTTTGTCTGAAAATACAGAATCCTGTCTGATTTGCTGTTGCACCCACAAACTTAACTCCCCAGAAACGCAATCAACATTCTCATTACAAAATACCTTGTTCATCTGAACAGATGTATAGTAGTATAGTATATATATACTTTTTTGATCCTGTGAGGGAAATTTGGTCTCTGCATTTAACCCAATCGGTGAATTGGTGAAACACAAACAGCACACAGTGAACACACAGTGAGGTGAAGCACACACTAATCCCGGCGCAGTGAGATGCCTGCTACAACGGCAGCGCTCCGGGAGCAGTGAGGGGTTAGGTGCCTTGCTCAAGGGCACTTCAGCCGCGGCCCACTGGTCGGAATGTATAGATAAATAGCTGTCATATCAGATGTATAGATAAACAGCTTGCAAGGCTTATGTTATTTGCTGATCCCCTTACACCAATCCACTTGAAGAATGGCATGCAATGTGTCAGGGTTTCTGTTAACTGATATTCACAGTGTTTTGTTTAGTTTTTAAAAAAAAAAAAAAAATTTAACCGATAACATTTAAGATGTTTGGTAGTAATTCTCATACAAAACCTAATCATAATGGGATTTGTGTTAACAGCGAAACAGCCTAGGCTGTACCTTTTTTCACCAAAAGACAATGGTTTCCATGCACACCATATTCCAGTGAATGACCATATTCAGAACTAGATATACTACAGAACGGTACAATGTACCTGGTCAATTTGTCTCCATCTCCTACTCCAGTGGTTCTCAAACTGGGGCGCATGCCCCCCTGGCCGGGGGGACATTTCGCAAGGGGAGGGGAGTGAAATAATATTTCTGTGGGGCCACATGGACCTTGCAGTGGCAAAATGCAAGGGGCATGAATGAGTCTATATTTAGCTTGGCCAAAAACTAAAATGTATCATTTGAATTCTCAAAGACTGCATTGTCAACAACTAAAGCAGACATCCACAAACTGGACATTTAGGCTATTAGATTTGCGTCATAGGCTGCAGATAGTTTCTATTGCAGATGCATTCTTTACGGTTAATAGCAGCCTCTTGAAGAGGCCCTCTTCACACTCCTCCTTATTTTAGATTTAAAATGTGCAAGAGTGCATTAGACAACTAATTTAAACAGCCAATTTAATCACTATTTTCCTTCCTCGTTTTTGTCTCGCAAACTCCACTACAGTAAAGGCGCATTATCGTTAGTTGTATCTTGTTTGCCTACTGCGCAAAATATTGTTATATTCATTTCACATTCTTACAACGTTGCCAAGGCTATATTGGTGTTGTGTTGTGGCTCAGACACATGGGCACCTGCAGGAATAAATGTTACTTTGCGTGCATTCAGGGGCTATCATAATGATCCTATATTTCAAATTTCGTGCAGTCTTGAACCTGTCAGCCAAAGATGCCTGCGATTACAACGCCTTGTTTTTGCTTTTTCATTTTCAACTGGGTGGCACTATACCTCAAATGAGTTTATATGGGATGGGTTGACATGGCCCCTTGAGACCAACATACGAAAAGAAAGTTGCTCATCCTAGGCCCTATGGTTCTCAAGATATTCACAGAAAACTGTATCCAGCCTACCCTCCTTTCGGGGGGCCTGCTGCAGCGGAAAATCAATGGTTCCATGCAGCGTTTCCCCTAGAAACTTTTCCAGCAGTGGTGGAAAAAGCTTCCTTTTAGTCGCCGGAGTGAGAGTATAGTTCCATGTCAAATCAGCCTAGAAAATCGCCACGTTTCATTTTCTGTTAGTCTTATTACACTTTCTAACTTCAGAAGACACAAGTTTTCACAATAGGAAAATTACTGGAAATCTTAGTCACTTTTAAGATTGATGCTAGCAGGCGTGATGCTAATGGTCTAATCCCATTCAATGATCTATGCTAGGCTGGAGCCAAAAGTGGTATCGCCAAACTCACAGAACAGCTGTATGAACTGGAAAAAGGTAAAAGTCAATTGTTTAACTCGGGGGTGGGCAAACTTTGGCTCAAGGGCCTCATTGGGTTTTGAAAATTGGCCGGCGGGCCGCACAACCCGACACACGCATAAAAAAATAAATTTTTTATAGCCTATAATTTAGTATGAAAAGTATTTGTTTTAAAATACTGCTAATTTGTTTTAAAAATACTGCTAATTTTATGCTGTTTAACAAATGTATAAATTCTGCACTGTCGCTTTAAGACAGTCGCTTTAATTCACGTTTATTTCTCAATGATCTTCTGCCTGCTCCGCTATGGCTAGTGCTGTACCTACGGCTGGGCCCTCTCACAGTTTTTAAATGGTCAGTAGTGGGAACTACTGTTGCCTTCATGATTTTCCTTTTAAAACTTTCTTATAAGAAGGAGATATAAATTATCAACAATCACAAGCCAGCTGGAACCTGCGGCTCTCTCCCTCTCGTGAGTGCAGGCGCGTTCCCAATTAAATGGATTGCATAATGTTCACGTTAGTTATCTCAGATCTAAGAGTTAACTTAGAGATAACATCATGTTAAACTATTTAACATGATGTTTTGACATTGACATTGTAAACGTTATCTAAGGAGAGTGAAAAGCAGTTTGCAGTAAAGCTAACCAACGTCGTCTCTATTGCAGGAAAAAAATAGCGAGCAGCCTGATAACTAAATTAAATGCTCGGCGGGCCGGATGAAAGTGCTTGGCGGGCCGGATCCGGGCCGCAGTTTGCCCACCCCTGGTTTAACTGGAAAATCAGCGTAATTCCCCAAATGGTGGAATATCCCTTTAAACTTAAATTCTAGAAGTGCCCCGCTTTTCACTATGTTTGCCGAGTGTCAGAGCATCAAAAAGCTACCAAAATTCCTTGCATGAACATGCGAATTTAATATTCCATAAGGGGCATTTTCCGACTAATGTGTATACATGCCACAATATTCCAGTTAAAAGAGGCATATGCTAGGGGTGTTATTCCAGTTTTTAGTTAACTCATTGAATGCCAAGCTGTTTTCGGAAGCTTTGTCCTAGAGTGCCAGCAATCTAGACCATTGTTGATGATTTTTGTACAGCCACAGCATATTCTGTGTTATAGCTATGAACACATACAATGGCTCGTTTAAAAGGTCAGACTTTAAGCTTTCAGTGGGTGCAAACCGTGTATTTCTACACGCCTCTGTTCCTGAGAAATCCCAAGCTAAACAGTGGCTAGTTTTCATCAAAATCGCTGTTTTTTTTTCTAGAAATGGAGATAAAACATCTTTCATGAAATATGAAGTGTTGCCTGTAAACTTTCCGGGAAGTGATCAGCGAAACCTGGCGAGACTGCCACCTAGTGATAGACCCACGAAAATGGCCTGGTTTTGAGCTGACGTGCAAGCGTCACTGATTCGACCCAAAGCGGCAACCGAGTTATGATAAAATGTTCTCAATGTTTTCATCGTCATATATTTCATTTCCATTCATCACAGAGTTCCCAAAATCACATAAGGTGTGTTAGAGTGTCTAGTTTCGTAATTAAAAAAAAAGCTAACAACGTAATATTACTCACTCAATGAGTTAAGATCGCCATCTCTCAAAGTTAAGATCCCCTGCTGCCTGCCGCTCACATTGCAATTTAACAATAGTAGCCTAAAACTAGTCAGAGGTTATTATGGCACGTCCAGTTTCACTTCACATTTTATATATTGTATTGATGTAGCCTATTTAAAACATTAACTTCTCAGTGTTTCCTCTTCATTTAGCGGCTGCTTCAGAATTAGGGGAGAGACACAATATTGTCCGGACGCATAGTAGGCTAAATGCCCTCCGCTAGCTACAGAAAATTGCAGTTTAACAATAAACAGCAATGCTAATCCGAGGTACCCGTCTTTTATTCCATAAATATATTGTTTTTATAGACGTTAGTGGCATGCGCTATCAAGAGCTTCCATGTACTACGCATGTTTGTCAACATTGCAAAAACTACAATTTTCGCACAACTTGGTGGAAAGGTGTAGCACAGGCTAAACCCATTCATTTCTGACAAGTAAAAGTACAACAGTCAGATGTCTACTTAAGTAAAAGTACTGAAGTACTTGTTTTTAAAAGTACTTGAGTATCAAAAGCAGGCTTGGAATTTCACCATTCTGGGGGCAAGGCCACTTGGCCTTCAGTTGGGCATATTTGGTGGGGGGCACAAAGGCCACATGTCAGGGCACCAAGGCCAAAGTTAACTATACAGTAGTGATGGGCAAATGAAGCTTTGGTGAACCACTAAACCACAGCAGTGTGAAGCTAGCAACACTAATGAAAAAATCCAATATGGCTGCCACATGTAGATTTTTCAACATAAAAGTCCTTACCCAAACTAAAAGTATATGTAACCAAAAATATTGGTTTGCTAGGGACTTTTATGTTGAAAAATGTATGTGTGGCGGCCATCTTTTTGCTTTTCAGCTAGTGTCGCTAGGTTCACACTGCTGTGGTTCAGTGGTTCACCAAAGCTTCATTTGCCCATCACTACTACACAGTAGTAGCATATAAAAATGATCAAAGTTGTATTTAGCCTATTCACTGCAGTAGACCTGCATCACTGTATGAAACATTACAAAAACATGAAACATGACATATTACATAGAACTGTAAATCATCTGATCATCTAATAATTACAGATATCTAGGCTATATATAACATTTATTTTATATGTGGCCTGCTATGAAATCATGTATTGAACAATTTAAGCACAGCTCAGCTTTAAGAAACTCAAATAGCCTATGCATGCTTAGCATTTTGTGATCATTAAGGCTACTTTCACAGACTCTTAGTCAGCTGTCCTCTGATTTACCAATATCTAGGCGATATTTGTAATATTTATTTTGTATTTGGCCCGTTATGAAATCATGTGGAACAATTTAACCACATTGTAAAACTTAAAGCCCAAATTTGGAGACATCCATGCATGTCGAAATTTACTGCAAATTCAAAACTGGATTACTCTGGAACGGCTAACTGTACAGGGGACTGCTTTACACCTTTGTGTTCTGTAAGGTCTGCTGTTTATTCTGATATATGGTTTGTCATGTGTTAAAAGAAGGGTTTGTGAAGTATAAGAGATGAATGGGTAGAGAGATCATGGACGCAAAACCTTCAGTAGAATGTATGATTAATTTGAATTACATTATTTACTTTTCTCGCGAACCGTTCAACACAGCAATTATCGGCTAACATCGTTTAAAAGCTGAGAAAAATCTCTTTCATGTGATACTTGTTATGTCTGTGCGATGATGAGTAGGCTACTTCGCAAGTAGTTCAACTGAGAAGAATGGGTGAATTTGGACGCACTTTCTTTCTTGCGCTGTCACTTTCTCCACTGCGTAAAAGACTAAATTCATTTGCGCTGTGAATGCTAAGATTATTTTGACATGCCACAGGCTAAATAAAAATCGCTATTAGTAGGACGCAAAGCAGAATATTGAAAGAAGGGGGCACCATGTCCGCCGTGGCCTGTAAACCTCTGATTTTCAAAGGGGCATCATGACCAACGCAAGGGGCTACGACGGCCATGGCCATCGTGGCCGCCGTGAAATTCCTACCCTGATCAAGAGTACAGGAGTAGCCTACATTTTCTAAATATTGCATTACTACTGCCAGTCTGCCACAGTGCTTACATTTATGTACATAAACGTCCTACATGGAGTTATGAAAAATGTTAATGTTAATACCTTGGAGAATGATAAAGGAATTGAAAGTAAAATCTAGTCATTTTCATCTTTTTACCATGTTGCCAGGGATGGGCAGTATTTCTAATACTATTTTGTATTTGAAACACTTGAAGCGAAAACTATCATTAACTTGTTCAGAAAATTGAAATCGTCTGGCTAGGTGGGGCCACAGGTTGGCACATTCCCGGGATGGACCTGTTGCGTCTTCAACCATTGTTTCATTGACAGGGAAACCAAAATGCTCCCAAACAGGGGATTTAAATGACGCGGGGCGTTCAAGCTCCTCCATTCCGCTCGCCATGACCACGCTGTGTGTGGACTGAACATGCGCACAATTGTTTTTTCATAAATCAATCCGCAGATCAGGTGTGTGCCGAACCGAAATAATTGATCTGAACGGATCACGGATCAATGATGATCCGTTGCACCACTACCCGGGAGTGACCCCCGACTCCCAGTTTTTTCATACTGTAGCCTTATAACCTTTTTTGGTTCTGCCGCCACTGTTAAGAAAAAAATCTAGGGGATTTGGGTAGACATTCATTTGGGCGATTTGGGAAAATAAAAGCCTGGGCTATTATTTGGAGTTTTAGATAGATAGATACTTTATTGATCCCCAAGGGGAAATTCAAGGGTCTCGGTAGCATACAGACATCACACACAACATGCACTTACAGCAGAAATGGTAAACATAAGTATAAGTGTAAACATATAACTAAACTCCACTGTACAATAAAGACAGTAGAAGATAAGAAAGATAAGAAAACTAACAAAACTAAATACTAAATATACATGACAAATATACTTGAGGGTGATCAAGCATAAGACACTTGTAGTGACAGGGCCGGGACTGGTAAGGTGCTCAAGGGAGTGAGTGTCATGGTGAAGGTGCAAAAAGTAGTCCAACCATAGTCCTTTAGTTATGTGTGCATGGCAAGGTGCTCAAGAAAGTGAGTGTCATGGTGAAGGTGCAAAAAGTAGTGCAACAGTGCAAGAATAAGGTCTAGAGACCAGCATAAAGAATATGGACAAATAGGAGAGTAAAGTATAATGTAGACAAGGTAATATATCTTAAAAAAAACGATGTCAGTGCAAAAACAGGTTGAGGTAATAGGGTTATAGCCATTCATTCATTCAGTATTGTAGCAGAAGCCTGACCGCAGCCATTGATCATGTGTGCTAAAATAGCATGAAAAACAGTGTAGCAGTAAAACAGTAGTGAAAACATTAGGCTGTGGACATTAGTAAAACAGTATTAAAGCAGTAGTGGGCAGTCAGTACTCAAACATGGAGAGGGTGGAGAGGCAGACAGACTAAGCAGAGAAAATCTCTCCTCTTCCCTTTAGTGAGGCATTGAACAATTCAGTTCAATGGCCCTGGGGACAAATGACTTCCTCAGCCTTTCAGTTGTGCATGGCAGTGAGCGAAGTCTCCAGCTGATCAAGCTCTTTTGCTTTTTAATAGTGCTGTAGAGTGGATGACATTAATTGTCCAAGATGTTGATCAGTTTGTTCAGGGTCCTTTTGTCAGATATTGAAGTGATTCACTCCAGTTCAGCTCCCACTACAGAGCCAGCCTTCCTTACCAGCCTGTCAAGTCGCCCAGCATCCTTCTTTGTGCTTCCTCCCCAGCATACCACTGCATAGAAGAGGGCGCTGGCCACAACAGACTGGTAGAACATCCTGAGGAGCTTGCTGCACACATTGAAGGACCGCAGCCTCCTCAGGAAGTACAGCCTGCTCTGTCCTTTCTTGTAGAGTGCATCCGTGTTTGCTGACCAGTCCAGTTTATTGTCCAGGTGGAGACCCAGATACTTGTAGGTGCTTACCACCTCCACATTGACCCCATCAATGGAGACTGGTAGCAGAGCGGGCTTAGACCTGCGGAAATCCACCACCATCTCCTTGGTCTTTGAAGTGTTGAGTTGAAGGTGATTGAGTTTGCACCAATGCACAAAGTCCTCCACCAGGCTCCTGTACTCCTCCTCTTGCTCGTCCCTGATACACCCCACAATTGCAGTATCATCAGAAAACTTCTGCATGTGGCGTGTCGGACGTGTACAGGGTGAACAGGACTGGAGAGAGCACAGTTCCCTGTGGCGCTCCGGTGTTTACGGGTAGTTACAAACTGGTATTGCTATATCTGGTAACAATTGCTAACAGACAATTTCTAACAAATGGTAGCATTTTGTTCTTACCACTTGTTAGCAACTGGAACACATCATACTTGGTTTTTACTAGGGCTGTAACGATACACCAACCTCAGGATTCGGTTTGTATCACAATTTTTGACCCACGGTTCGATACAAACTTCGAATCTTTTTTTTTTTTTTGGGGGGGGGGGGTTAGACATTTTGGTAGCACTTTACTTGACGGGTGAGTTCATAACACATTCATAGCAGCTGTCATAAACTGCATAAAGCATTCATGGCTGTTTCATGAGACATGACCCAACATTCATACCAAACCTTTCATGAATGTGGAAGATGGAACAAGGACAACTTGTCAAAACTTGGTAAAATAAATGATATCCTGATATCTGACCAGCAAGAAATCTGACAGTCAGCGAAATTTGATTGCATGAACATTTCTCTAAAAGCTGTCTGTGACTACGTTTTTGTTGTCTAGATGAAGAGTGCGTGACCCTTACTTTGGATCGCTTGGACCCTGGCAGGGAGAAGCCAGACTCAGGAAGAAAGGTGCCCAATTCCTTTCTGCCAGGGGATGTGGTGGTGCCCTGTTTATTTGAAGTCCAGCAGGTCGGCCTTCTCACCAACAATGTTCCTGCACACTATGCAGATGACCTCAGTGGATCTCTTAAGGTATAATGCAAGTAGTAATTGACTTTAGTAGCACATTTGGGTTTGGTGATATAATGTTCAATATGAATCAATGAATATGAATTATTAAATATTTTATACTGGTTAAAAGTTGAGTAATATGTGTATTAGGGTGGTCCTTATATGGGGTAAAAAAAAATGTTTTGGAAATGTTCAACTCTCACCCCCTAAATGTGTTCGGATATCAATAAAAACACACTGCAAAATTTTGAATTGTTCCTACAATATCTAGAGGTAGCTCAAGGCCTTTGAATATTTCTGGAATCGCTCACTTTTGCAGACATTGTACCATTTAAGAATGCACAACAAAATAAAATGCAACATTATTTGTTGGTCAGACTATAATAAGGAGAATAGCAATAATAAACAATGTCAATTAAATCAATAGCCTAATAAAATAAATAATGAAAATGAGGGGAAGCAATAACAAACAATAATGTCCATTCAATCAATAATATAAAAACAATAACATGGCTACATTAAAGAGAATATCAATAGTAAACAACAATGTCAAATTAATCAACAGCCTAATGGAAATAAAACAATATTTTACAAACCATAACGCATAAGAAGCGCTTAATGAACTAAGTGCATGTTGAACAGATATGCCTTTAGACCCCTCTTAAATGACCCAAAACTATCACAGGAATGGAGAGCACTGGGCAACTCATTCCACCAACATGGAACCACTGAGGAAAAGTCTTGAATTTGACCTAGCCTTTATGACTAGTCGACACAACAGGCGCTCATCAGAAGACCGCAGTGGGCGGTTGGGGATGTATATCTTGATGATTGAATTAAAATAACAAGGAGCAGATCCAGTCAGTGTCCAAGGCCAAAGGCCAAAGTGAGGGATTTAAATTGTATCATCATATTGTAGAGTTGTACACCCGGGACGTCCTTTTTCTCTTTGGGCCAGAAGAAAGTCTCTATATTCTGGATTCTTAAGAAGAATGGGTGCATCTTGATGTGCGATATCAAACAGGTCTCCCAACTGGTCTATGAAGGCCTCTAAATTGCACTGCTGAGTCTCAGAAGTTCTCTTGGCATTTTTCCTCAGCTTCTGCCACTTGTCGTAAAGTGTTTCCAGTTGTTTTATGGCATGTTGGGGATGAATGGGAATCCTAGCCTTGTCCTAGAATACCAAGACTTCTTTGATCACCGCTGTTGCACTTTCATGAAGTTTTTTTTTCAATGTTTTATGGTGATATTACAACAAACATAAAACCTGCTTCTTGAAGGGTAACTTTGTTCCAGTTATTTCAGTCTCTTCTGATCCAAGTAACCATATAGCGGATTTGCTTCATGTTGCTTCAGCCATTGTCTCAGTGTATATTGTCTATTGTGCTTCATTCACATTGATGCCTTGATAGACATATCACAACTAAAACAGGAGTTGCTATGAATTGCTCACAACAGCATATTATTGGGAAATACCGGAATCAGCAGATGAGATCAGCAAATCAGCATTGCAAATTTGCATGGACAATATGGAATTCCCATTTTAATGTGGTCACTAATAATCAATACACATGCCATAAGCATATATTATTAAACAATTATGCATGCTAGCACAATGTATCACATAATACGCAAATAATCCTGAATATGCACACAGCACAGTATGTGTTAAACTTCAAAGGTCTTGAGCGACCTCTAAATATTGATTAATATTGATAAAATTTTGCCCAATTATTTTTTTTATTTATTCAAACATATTTGTGGGGTGAGAGCATGAACTTTCAAAAGTTGAAAAATAAGGACCACCCTAATGTGTATTCACCCAAATCAGTGGCAGTGATTGAATTTATACAGGGGTCTGTTGACATGATATTCAATTTCACACAATCTTGTTCATTCCCACACATATACACAGTTACAGTAAGAACAAAATGATTCATACCCCTGGCAAATATTGATTTAATGTTGATTTTCTCTTGACCAACATGTTTGTTATGACTGAAAATGAATTGTGCTGAATTGTTGAATAGTCCCTGTCCCCTTTAGCCCAGAGGAGTCCATTATTTCCAAAAAGAATTGCAAATGTTGATTGGTCTAACCACATTACCTTTTTCTACTTTACATCAGTCCATTTTGAATGAGTTCATGCTCAGATAAGATGGTAACATTTCTCTATTATGTCTAAATAAAATGTATTATTTGCATGGTAGAGTAAACACTCGTGAATAGAGCATTAAACTGTGCTCATAGAGAATGGTATGGGTCCTGAGCCATTCAATGATATTCTTTACAAAAAGGTTTCTTTACAGCTTTACTTCCGAGAGACTCTCTGGGATGCTCTTTTTTGATCCCCAATCATGGTTCCAGTTCACCTAATTAGTTGTGAAACTTTTCCAGCCTTTTGTTGCCCCTGTCCCAACTCTTTTTGAGACATGTTGTTGGCATCAAATTCAACATGTGCATATTTTCCATGAAATAGTCAAATTTGTCATTTTGACCATTTGACATGTCCTTTTTGCAGCTAAATATGGGTTTACGAGACGTGTAAATGAAAACCGAATGTGATCATCTGCATTTTACACAACATCCCAAACCTTTTAGAATTGGGGTTATACTCTGTACCTCTGTATATCACCACAATGCATCTGTAATGAATCAATTTTGATGTCCTTGAAGTGTAGACTTTCATCTTTAATTCAATGGGTTGAACAAAATTATCAAATTATATTTTTTGTTTGTTTGTTTTTGACTTACTTCGATAAAGAGGAGATTAACACAAAATAATTCATTTTAGGCTGTAAATACATTCTCTTCACAATATTGTAGATATTAATAATACTAATACTTCATGAACAACACAATTTACCCTTTTTACAACAATCACCCTCTTGTCCATGCTGATCAGCAAAATGGTGCAAATTAAATTACTAAAAATATTTTTTATGTAACACCAAATCTAAATGGTCACAGCCAAACAAAAACAAGTTAGAAAATCATTCACTAATTTGTGAAGCAATTTTTGACATCTCCAGCAGCATATATAAAAATGAGAAAAGAGAGAACATGATTTTAGGTTTGCTTCCTTCATTTTCATGATATAAGTTTTGATTCACTTTTGGTAACACTCCATAATAAGGTGCCATAATAAATAGCAAACTAGCAATTACCTAACCCTTTGTTAATATTTGTTAATTGTTACTAACATATTCATTTGGCAAAAGTTAATATTTTTTTCATCATTAATTAAATATTAGTTGTTTGCATAACATCTGTATGTTAATAAAATATTAGTTAATAGATTTGCTAAAACATTAATATGTGTTAGTAGTTAACTAAATGTCTTTTTGGCACTAATTGACAGTGGTTTCTTACATCATTTAAATGTTAAATGTTTATTTACAAACTATATGTTATTAGAAAAGTTAATGACTTATTATTTAACTAATTGTTATTAAACTGTGCTTCTGCCTATCCCAATATGAACCACTCTCCATAGGACCCTTACAATAGATAGATAGATACATAGATACTTTATTGATCCCCAAGAGGAAATTCAAGAAAAAAACACGGAGCTACCTTGACATGCTGCCACTCTTATCGGCGCCGGAACCGCTTGCAATAAAGTTGGTTAAGCTTAATTAATATATTAGTAGTATATAGCTATAAGCGTGGGGCCCCTTATAATAAAGTTGGTTAAGCTTCATTAATATATTAGTAATATACAACTATCAGTATGGGGGACCCTTATAATAAAGTTGGTTAAGCTTTATTAATATATTAGTAATATATAACTATTAGTCAGACGGTGAAGGGACTGAGACCAAAACTGGCTTATCACATTTATTCCTTTAGGAAAAGTTAAAACAAAACATGCCTTCAGGCACTGGCATACATAAAACCGCATCTGCACAAGCAAAATAATAAGTAGTTGAATGGGCTATATTACTGTACATGCATCATTATACTGTACCATCAATGTCAGCCCTACTAGCAAGGGAGACATGCGACATGGAATGTTCAGGTGCACAGAACAAGTTTATTAATATTCTGAGACTCACTAAACACTCACAGACGTAGACCATACGGAGGTAATGCATAAACATAATGCTAAACTAAATGTACATTCATTTCCTGCTAGACTGAATTGCACTTTCCATGCACACTAAGCTAAACTACACTGAATGCATGGAAAGTTGCTAGCGGAGTTTACAGCTAGTCACGTTAGACTCGGTGTGTATGAACTCTTGGTCATAATGAAAACATTAATAAACGTTCTCTAAGTTACTAGAATTGCACCCAAAGCCTAACAATACATGTAAAGTAATATAATAAAGGTGGTATATCGAAGTTTTTAACTTAAACAACATTTTACAGTTACAAAATTAAAACAAAGTGGGGAGTGCTTTATACAGTCAACCTACCCAATGGAAAGCATACCGCTTCTGATCGGCTATGGCAACAATACAAGGACAAAACGCAGCAGAGCTGCAGTATACCGTTTCTCCAAAGGGGGGTCCAAAACACCAATCTCAATAAAGCTGCTTAATTCCGGCGAAAATCACATACAAACGCTAAACTACATTTCTAACTCTGTTACACCCCCTTCCCCTGAATTTTACCAAATTCAAGCAGCAACCAACTAGTACTTCCAAAGGCAAAGACTACACTACTTTCAAACACTAGACAGAGGGTCACCAATTACAGGACAGCCAACCACAAAGGTATTCAATGAGGAGGAAGTGGAAGAAGAGGTGTGCAAACTCCCACACAACCAACCACTGGCAGTAGGGTGCCTTATAGCTACACCCCACAAGACCATAAAGCCATAAACCATAAATTATCCACAAAGCTAATCAGAAAAGCAAGATAAATAATAATATGTCATTAACTTTTATATTAGTATATAGTTTGTAAATAAACATTTAACATTCAAATGATGTAAGAAATAACTGTTAATTAGTGCCAAAAAGACATTTAGTTAACTATTAACAAATATTAATACAATATTAGTTCATAGATTTGTTGAAACATTAACATACAGATTTTATGCAAACAACTAATATTTAATTAATGATGAAAAAAACTATTAACTTGTACCAAATAGATATTTTAGTAACAATTAACAAATATTAACAAAGCGTTAGGTAATTACTAGTTTGCTATTATGGCACCTTTTTATGGAGTGTTACCAACTTTTTTTTATCAGCAATAAAAACTAGAATGAAAAAAAAAAAAACTAGAATGGCACTATGCAGGTTAGAAAGCAACCAACAAAACAAAACTGCAGAAATCAATGTGGAATTTTCTATTAGTTTGACTGTAACTTATGGACTGTTACGTATGTCAATTTCCCTACTCCCCCCTTGTATAGATACTTCAGCAAAGCTGCACCAGCAAAAAGGCTATGGAGCTTTCTCAGCTACTCATGCTGCGAGGCTGGCTTAGCTGCATAGAGAACACCGACAGCCTTAACTTCAATCTGTACTGGGCAGGCTTCACCCTTGCAACCATGCTAAAGGCCACTCCTATCAAAGGCATACCAATCATTCCCACTGCTCTGGCCCGGAACCTCAGCTCCCCGATCAACCTGGCACAGCCCCTCAACACAGTTAGCCAGAAGCGAGGGTAAGGGAGGCGCACAAGCCAACCAATGTCTATGATTTATTCTTTGGATTTCGGTGTATTGTTAATGGCTGTGTTAGTGAGTGGATGGTATAGTTTGTCAAAATGTCCATATACCATACTGCCACCATACTATACCACCATACTAATGTCATACCATCTTTTCTATTGTGGCCCGTGTGTTTGTGTGATATATCCCTATACACTGTCACTCTCACACTCATGCCTGTTTAGATTTTTAAGCATGGACCAGACCTGCAAGCTACTGTTAGTGCTAGAATCCGATCCCAAGGTCTACACCCTCCCACTAGTTGGAGTGTAAGTTGTTCCACACATCTTTCCATTTTATCAATATTGTGTTGACTTCGTAAAATCTCTTAACATTTGTATTGTTGTTATTATTGTTTTATTGTTGTTTATTGTGGCAGATGGTTGTGTGGAGTCACACACATCCATAGTCCTCAGGTGTGGGCATGGTGCCTTAGGTACCTCTACAGCGCCTCTATTCAGGAAAGGTGGGTCTTTGTGCATATGTATTTACTTTGGGTTTAACAGCTACGCTGTTAGTGCTTGTGGCCATGCCTTTGATGTATTGACATGAAACTTCCATGACAAATGTGTTCTGCTGGGTACTTGCCCCCCTCATAGCTGTTTGTAGATATTGCATTGTAGCTTAAAATAAATATATATATACTAATATATACACGTGTGTGTAATGTCATCCAAATTTGCCATGGTCTCTTAATTTTGAATATGACTTAACTCTTTCGAATGTCATTCAGCAATAGTGTTAATTTCGTCAGACGAGACGAGAGGAAATATGTTCGTCAACAACCTTTTTTTTCATGACTAAGACGAGACGATGATGAGACGGCAGTAATGTCCTGAAACACTGACTAAGACTATCTTAAGATGCATTATTGTTGATGAAAAAAGACGAGACTAAAATGTTTTGCATGAAATAAAAACTAGGATAAAATCTCTCTTCATTTTCGTCTACAAAATGAGAAGACAGAATATCTAGCTGTTACGTTTTCAAAATATTCCGAATGAGTTCATACGCAACAGCTTTCCTGTAGGCTAGTCTACCCTAGTCAACCCTGTGGCTGCAACACGAAACTACATGGAACAAGAACACTGGCGATTTTTGCCAGAGTTAGCAAGCTAACTACCTAAGCTTTATGCCACAATGCTACATACCCAGAAGTTGAAGCTTCGGTCATACAAATTAACATCCCCCCGAATGTCCATATGAAAATGTTCATCATGTAATGTCAACTATTTAACTAGTTAGACTGATGATGCAAAGTTTGCTAGCAAGTAAGCTAATATGGAAAGTTCGCTAGTAAGTTAGCTATGGCTAAGATGGAGAGTCTGTTTGGGGAATGTGTTGTGTTTGGGCATATATCGCCATCTAGCGAGGCGGAGTAAAACATTAATACTTTGGTCTACGACAGTGTTTCTCAAACTTTTTCAGTTTCAGGACCACTTAACTAACCCTAGCTAAAAAAAAAAAAGATTAGACCTACTTCAACAGTAGCCTATAATTAGTCTACACTATAGGCCTACTCACTGAACCACCTTGCTTATTGTCTTTGCACTTTGCTTATTGTGTGGATTCATACTGTATGATTTAAACTGGCATATCTTACATAGACAGTGTTGCAGAACTGTTTTTACATACAAGTTGGTTCAATATTGCAAACAACTCATCTATATTATATTTTACCACGTCTGCTCGCGGACCACTTGGGATAGCTTGCGGACACCAGTGATTCCCGGACCACACTGGTCTACGAATATGACAGTGGTCCAGTTGAATCTTTTACTGTCTATGGTCAAATCCCAGCCGAGCTATAACTGTAGCTCGACTTACCTGTGCATGTAAACATACTGACTGACAAAAAATCAGAATGAGTAATTATAACAGACGAGTAGCCCTGTGGACACACAATATTGTTGGAAAATTGAGATGTGTGAAACACTATTTGACTCAGAAATCAAATGGTAATCAGAAATAATTTGTTATAAAAAAAAAAAGACTAAAATGTGTTGACTAAAACTGACTAAAATGACTAAAAAAGACTAAGATATCTTTAGTTTTCTTTTGACTAAAACTAGACTAAAATGACGAGACTTTTAGTCGACTAAAACTTGACTAACAAAAATTATATTTGAATGACAAAGACTAAAAAGGACATTTCGTCACAAGACTAAGACTAAATTAAAAATAGGTGACAAAATTAACACTAGGCCAACCATAGGATGACATTAGAAAAATGTGCAGTGGTCTTTTAATTTTTTCCAGAGCTGTGTATGTGTGTGTATGCACTGTATATAATTAAAAAATAAAAACTCATTAATGAAGGCTTAGCAGTAGGAAAGTCCTTTCCTCAGGAGTCTGCACTACTACACTGCTGTTTTTCTTATAGATTGTTTATCTCCGCAGGGTTTTATCTGAAGGAAGAGCCTTTCTGGTGGTGCTGTATTCCTTAACCCACAGAGAGCCAGAATTCTACCAATGCCAACCAACCAGCAGAGAGAACCACAATATGGACTTGCTTCTGCTAACAAGTACAGAGTCCCTCACACTCTACAAGGTCAGTTCCAGTGCAAGGGCACATGTATGTATCCGTAAAATATGTATTTTACCACAGCTGGAAAAGCTTGAAAATTGACCTTTGAAAGTGCTTGAATAGGCTTGAGAGGCTAGCAAAGTCATGGAATATCAGAGAATTGTATTGTAGCAGTTTAAAATTGACTTGCCAAAATACATTAATGTTAATATAGTTCCACACAGAATCGGTGTATGTCTGGTTATTAGCTTTACTGCTTGCTTGAGTAGTTGTGGTTAATCCAATGTTTATTCAATGCCCATTTCATCTCCCGCTCTGAAAAAGTAAAAGATTCTTGAAAATTATGTGGCTGCTCTGAAATATTTGGTTGGTATATTGTACCATTCATTATATAGTAAGTCATGGACATTCTTTTTTTTTTTAGAGTGGGAACCCTGTGTATGAACTTTTAGGACTTACAGAGTTGTTAACACAGATGTTAAGAACAATATGAATAACAGTAGATTATATGAAAGATTATCACAATCATGATTATTATAACAATGTGTGGGTGAGTGTGACCAAACCCTTTACAAGCTATTGATATGGTGATTTTTCTCAAAATATTTGAAATTATAGTTTAGTATTCGTTCAGATTATTCTGAAACTGAGTCACTTTATATGGTGCCTTCTCGTGTTGCTGCATCAAATATGGCATCTCCACAGCACTTACTCCCAATACCATAAACTGACTGTCACAGAAAAAGGCTTAGATTTAAAATGTCTCAGATGTGGATTTGATGTCTTCCTGCTGAGTAGAATTTGGAGCCCAAAGAGAGAAAACCCTTGTCATTTGAACTCAGCTCTGGGAGTGAAAACCAGGCCACTGAGTTCTATAAGGAAGTGATGTCTCGCGCTGCGTCTAGCAGGTACAACATTTTTGATGATTCTGGAAAAAATAATGTGGTGTTGGTTTTTTGTGTTTTATTTTTCTGTGTCCTTATCTCTTCAGGCATGTCACTGGAGATAAAGTAGCAACCTCTCCTCAAAATAGGATATCCATTAATGACCATGACTCAGGAGTGGAGGATGAGGATCTTTCGCCCAGACCATCCCCAAACCCCCACCCAGCTGGAGACCAGGTCAGTATGTCTCTTAACAGGGTTCAACATTAATACTTATTTAATTGTCTGGGTAGAAGAAGATACAACTACATCCTAGAAGCTGACAGTCCATTCTGATAACCTTAGGCATCTGTATTTCACTAGTGAATCCAAAGTTAAAAAGATGTATATCTCCATCCCACACGGTAAACTGGACCAATCATTTAATAAACTTTTATTCCTTTTAGATGAGACAGGTGCAGCCCACAGTACCAGAGCTGTCTTTGGTAATGGATGTCAGCTTTGTGGCTGGGATAACAAAGTCTCCCGATGCAACTCCACAACACCTTCCCCTTCCCACCCTACAGCAAAGGGAGATTTGTGCATTCCCCAAAACCCATAAAGAACTTTATGTCAGTGGACAGAACAAGCTCAATGCCTGCCCCCCAATGAACAGAACTGTTACTCAAACCATGTCTAAAGAGGGTTGTGAAGGGTCAACTGGATTTTCACATCGTTCATCGTTGCCTTTGTTGTCCTCCCCACCTAAGATGGCTACTTTACCTGATGGGTCTTCTGAGCTTGGCTATGCCCAGGAATCCAAACCTTACACCCCAGATCAGTCTATACACTCACAATCACCCCATTGTAGATTCTCTGGTACCACTCCAGCTCAGCCTCTGCCACAATTGTGCATGTTTCCCAGCACCTCCTTAAAGTGTGTCAATAAGCCATGTAGCTGCTGCCACCACCACTACACTGCTCTGTCCTATCAGTCTCAACATTGGCCAGAGACACCCCTACCCTCAGATCTGTTGAATCAGATGACTCCCACTAACCCTGCCACAGTTTCTTGTATTCCCAAATCAACTCCTCACAGAGGTTGTTGCCTGTCACCACCTCACCGGACTTCCCATCAGGGCCCAGTGTATGTCTCAAAGACTTCACCACATTTGGATTGTTTGCAGCATAGTTCCCACAGCAAACGCCGCCAGAGCCATCCAGTGCCATCTGTGAGCCAGGGTTGCCAGAGCCAGGATGCCTGCATGGATGTGTATGATGCTTGTTTTAACATGCTATCAGTAGATGCTTATAGAATTCTTATGGACCAGGACCGGCAGCTGAAACTTCTGCAGTCACAGGTGACTAATATTTAACTTGTCCCAAGTGCCCTCACCTTGAAACCTTGATTGTTTAACATAACACACCCCTATCAATACGTTGCCATATGTAGGATTTTTTTTTTTTTACTTAACTACCTTCTTATTCTTAGTTGGCCTTATGTGGCATTGTGGTATATGCTGCTAGTGATAATCTGAACCTGTGTGATTTCTCAGATTCACAAGCTTCTGGAGGCTCAAAGCCAGGGAACGTCATCTCACCATTCTGACTCCTCGCATCAGTCAGGGGAGAAGCCTGCTGGACTAACCCTTGGTCAAAAACCGATGACCCCCGATCCCAAGAAGAGGAACAGTGTCAGCATTGCCATAGGAACAGGTACACTTTGTCACTGACTCCCCCAGATCATTCACGAGAGGATTTTGTGATGCACAGATTCAACGCAGATTCACAGATCTTGTTAGAGTGGTGAAATACATTCACACCACTGACATTATATTGAGGAAGTAGTATAGCCAACCAAGCTCAAGTAGCTCAGTGTAGCCAGACGGACCTACGCCTAGTCGGGAAATTAGGGATTAAAAAAATATCGGGGCATATTATCGGCCAGAATTCTGTTATCGGACCGATAATAATATTTTCATTTTTTCACTTATCTGCCAATAATATATTGGCCGCCAAAATATATTGTGCATCCCTAGGTTGAATATTTGACAATGTGTATTCTCAATCTGAACACTGACAGCTGGTTTCCACAAAGTGAAACACCTCACACCTCTGTAACACGAAATTTTGGCATTGGCACTTGTATCAACACGAATTGCGGTTTATATGCCACACTAAATAGACCACTATATATGTTCATTTAAACACTCAAACTTTTTAGCTAGCTGACAGGCGAACTGCTAGTATTTTCGGACATTGGATTGCATTGTAAACCTAGCTAGACAGCTAGGCTACATGCTGCAACATAGGTATGAAATATATTATGTCTTATTGACCTTGTTGTTTTTTATGAACATGAATGTTGTTTGTAGGCAACATCAACTTAGTCGACGCATAAAGACCCCTGGATATCTTCATTAAGTACTTCGTTTGAACTAGCTGATTAGCCTAATTATCTCGCCTGCCACCACTGGCTAGACACTGCAGTCAAAAGGTTAGCGGTTTGGCCTAGGGTTCAAGTGTCATGACACTGTCATGTGTTCATGACGGTGTGATGTCACTCTTATGTCTACTGTCAAGTAAAGTGTTACCAATCATAGTGTTTTCATGCAGCTTCACATAGCATTTATTTCCTGTGAGATATATGACTTTTTCACTTGATAAGAAGGCCTACTTCCATTAATTGACCTTAGTAGGTCCCGCCCAAGGGGTTAGGCGAACATTCCAGACATTGGGGACTCGAGTCACATGACTTGACTCGAGTCATATTTTTTAGGACTTGAGACTTGCTTGATCAACATGTATAAAAGACTTGACTTGACTTGCTATTCATGACTTGAGACTTGACTTAGACTTGAGACAAATGACTTGAAATGACTTGACTTTTTATTTTTTCATAGATATTAAGGAGTTAACTTTACAATTTTAGAAAATCTGCTTAGGTGCTGTTGCATGTGTCACGCAAGAGAACCTGTCATTATTACCAAGTGACACGACAGACCAACAGCAAGTGCCAGGTCAAATGAGACAGACTGAGGTAGGCTAACTTGCAAATATGGAAGGCTCTACGCTCTACAAAACATAATAATGCTTGGCTACACATATGATTTATCTGACAACTCAAAGGAGAAATGAACAGCAGTCTACAAGTGCGCAAATTAGCGACGTAACCACCTCCACGTCGATTTTCATCCGTCAGAAGTTAGTCGTGTTAGAAACCTAATGTCAAATTTAAGGCACGTTGTTTAAGGCGAGTTGGCTCTGAATCTATTATGCTTTTTAGTTAACACGATATTAAGTTTTGTGTGAAATGGCAAAGTGAAACATTTTCTTGTCTAAGTTTAATCTTGATATGCTAGCGAAAATGTTGCCAATATAACCTATAGTAAGCGCCTCTCTTTCTCCCTCCCCCTTAACCCTTAAAGGAGTACGTGACGGGAATGTTGAGAAATGAACGTTCTAAAGAATATCTGGGTTCATTGAATTCAACATAGAATTTTAGAACCTTCAATTGTTGCGTAACTTAGAATGTTCAAAAACCTACACCTTTAAGCAGAGAGGGTTAAAGCGGAGCGAGAGGCGCAAACGTTCGACAATTTCCGCGTTCGATTATTGCAAGGGGGAGGGGGGGAAATCCCCCTTTATGCAGACCAGAGTAAACCCTCGCTGCACTAATGTCAATGGAGACTTGTGGAATTTTACCAATAAATTGGTCATTATGTCTTTCTGGATTTGTTGAGGTTTTTTTGGAAAATTTTGTCATAATCTGTAAGTGTTTGGGATCATTTCAAGCCTAAAAGTGTGTTCGGATTTGTAATAAAATAACTTAATATCAGACCATGCTGCTGCCAGTTACTGTCCGGTTGTTAGCATGCTAGCTAGCCTCTTAGCTAAGGTAACATTTTAAACGGAGAAGTGTAATTTCTTTGAAATGACAACTAGCTGAATAACATTACTTACATTAGTTAAAGTGGATAGTTTATACTCAAGTGAATTTGCAACAGTATATTAAGTTTAAGCGAAGTCCTTCAACTACTAGTCACTTGTTAGCGCATAGCTGTATTGCCATAGCTACTCCCATCCACTTGTATAGCATTTTAAGCTAGCGTTAGCTAGCTAGCTAGCTCGGTTCACATGACTAATTAAATTATTCATATCATGTCGTAAAGAATGATTCATTGGTATCATACATGATTATAGACAATAATACTGTGAACACAATTATGTTTATCTGTTCTTACTGCTTATTAAGAGAAAGTTTATTTAGTGACGTAAGGTGACACTCCCACTTATGCAGACCGGAACTGTCCCATTTTGCTCCCATAGTAACGAATTACGTTGCTCTATCTTGCTAGTAATCAAGGATCTTTGCTTTAAGGGTTAAACACGTCCCCGTTTCATACGTTACAGCCTAGTAGTAACAACAGTCAGTAGGCCTAGCTAACTGCCAGCAGTCAGCATAGAAAAGTTCCTTACTTCACATGTTAGGCTTATGTAGCCTATAATATGATACAGCATTGACAGTCCTAAACCCTACTAAAACCCATTGCGCAGTCGCACTTGTCAAAGTTTGGCAGTGACGTCGGCAGCAGCGTTTGATTCATCAATTAGTTCACTTTTTCAACATTATTGGGTCCCTGGAGATGACTGGTATAACTTGAACTGTTTGAATATATTTTCATGATTTGATATAGCTTACCTAATATTTGAGGCACATTGAAACAATAATAGGTCTACTTGAAATACGTTTATTTTTATTCGTATACATTTCATCTTATTCTAAAAACCGTTCAGATGTATGTGGCTTGAATGAATGCAATGTCTATTTGTTTGTTACAAAAAAACTCCAGCAGTTCATAACTTGCCTACTGTAGCTTATTTAAAAATGAAAACGTGGGTAAATCATCATGAATTTGTATGATTTGGTTATGACTTGACTTGCTTGACCCAAGCTATGACTTGACTTGACTTGACTTGACTTGACTTGCTTGATCGTCACAAAAAATGACTTGGACTTGCAACAGCTTAAATGCGGGGAATGGCAAGCTGATCCTTGTCAGAGGATTGCAGGGACCGTGATTGACTGGGTGGAGGAGATCAAAAAGCTGTGCGTGTGCAAGTGCGTGGAGGGACTTGTAGGTGAGAAAGAGGATTTTAAAAGTGATTTGTGACTTGACTGGCAGCCAGTGAAGGGTGGGGGTAATATGCTGGCAGGGTTTTGTGCGTGTTAAGACCCTGGCAGCTGAGTTCTGGACATATTGTAGCCTGTCAAGGGCCTTGCTTGGCAGACACCATTGCAATAGTCCAGATAGTTCCCAGACCTGGTCAGCATCCAGCGGTGAGAAGGTGGAGGCCAAGTCAACACCTTGAACTCGTTGTGTTTTGAGGCGCAAACGTTCGACAACTTCCGCGTTCTATTATTGCAAGGGGGAGGGGGGAAAATCCCCCTTTATGCAGACCAGAGTAAGCCCTCACTGCACTAATGTCATTGGAGACTTGTGGAATTTTACCAATAAATTGGTCATTACGTCTTTCTGGATTTGTTGAGGGTTATTTGGAAAATGTTGTCATAATCTGTAAGTGTTTGTGATCATTTCAAGCCTAATAATGTAATTTACTTTACCACTTATGCAGACCGGAACTGTCCCGTTTTGCTCCCACAGTAACGAATTACGTTGCTCCATCTTGCTAGTAATCAAGGATTTTTGGCTCCGTGGTCCAGTTCTGATGCTCATGTGCCCATTGTTGGTGCTTTCCGCAGTGGACGGGATTGGGCACCCTGACTGGGCTGCGGTTTTCACAGCACCGTTTATTTTTCCTGCTTCCAACATATCATCTTTGGGGAAAAAAATTTCACTTGGTGCCTAATATATCCCACCAACTTACAGTTGAGATAATCAGCGTTATTCACTTCACCTGTCAGTAGTCATAAACATGCTGATACATGCAGTCCCATACAGTCTGTGATTCTGTCTTCCAGGTGCTAGTCTGTTTTGTGGCAAGAGTGAGGATGAGTGGTGGAGAGGTGGTACTCCAGGAACTCTCAGCAGCGGCTCGGCCCATTCAAGACAGTCCAGTCCCACAGCCATAAGTCAAACGCACACAAACAGGATAAAGGACCCTGAGGACGAGACTAGGAGCAGTGATCAGAACCACAAGGAATCACAACAAATGTACTTCAGTCTTGCTGTTTCATTTTAAATTGAGCAATGGATGCAGTATATTGATTAGTGTTGCACAATGTCTTGATACTAGAAAGCTATCACGATGCTCTCCCACAAAAAAAAACGATACGATTTCCAACGTTTTTAGAATCGATACTTTATTAAAATAGTAGCATGTCTGTGTGGAGTACACTGCTCCCACTCTCCTTCATGATGCGTATACGCATAGTGGGCGTGTCCGGCAGGCAGCCCTGGGTGAGTGAGCGAACGGGACACAAGATCAGAAATCTTGAGATTCATGAGACATAAATAAATAAATAAGGAAATAAATGCTGTGATCATAGTGTGTTTTAACGTGATGAAAGCGCAATGTTCACGCTAGTAATGTTAACACCAACTTGCAAACAATCTATTTAATATTCATCATGGCATGTAGCCTGCAGTTATTTATATAATCATTTTGTAGATGTAAGATGGGCTACCTGAAATGCGCTCAGTAAAGCCCATAGCCAACAGTTGTAATGCTGGTGTAATGTGTTAATTGGTGATGTTTCTTTTGTGTTCATTTTAACACCTCGTAGGAGCCCAGGTGTATCTCACTCTTTTCAGAGCCTCATGCTTGGAGAGAGTGCCAGCACGTGTTACCAGTTCCAGTCAGCTAATACAGAGGAGTCACACGGCAAAAGTGTAGCCGCCGATCAAAGGTTTTTTCAAGATTTACTGGTAAGATTGTATACTGCAACCAACAGATAATTAAGTTCATTTGTTGCGTTTCTGTTTCGATGTCATCTGACGGGCTGTTCGTTGGGGGTTTGCAATCGTACGTGGATTTTAGAGTTGAGAGAAGGGAGCTATATCAATAGAATTTTTGGTAACACTTTATTTTAAGGTTTACATGTTAGCCACCAATACATACCTAATTAATACCTGTATTAGTGACTTGTAAGGCATGTGTTAGGCAACATTAACCATTTGTTAGGTGTGTATTCACAAATTTCTTGTTCATGACGAATTAGGCCTTTATTATTGATATAATCTTAATAATGACTTACTTAATAGTAAGTACCAAAATAGAATATGCATAACCTACTTGTTTGCTGTCTGAATAAATCCCAAATAGTAGGAGAACAGTTGTAGAATAAGCAAGTGTATGGCTCAACCTCATTGCTGGGAGGGTGTTAACAATAGAAAAGAAGATGAGAAAAGTGACCGTTTCAAAGAAGACCACCACAGATGTGTTGAATGACAATTCTTTTGCCCTTTTTATTTGTTTAAAAGACGTGTTTTTATTTGTTTAAAATACGTGTTTTTAGTTAAAACTAGCTTTTGCTAGTCTTTTTGTGCTTTGTGAGCTCATTGAGAGTACAATGTAACATGTTTACAGAACTTGTTAAATGAACATTGTCAGTGCTGTCACTTTTCTCATATTTTTTTCTATTGTTAACACCCTCCCAGCCTCTACTTTAGAACAGGGACCATATTTTGAATGAACAATGTATGCACTAGCAATGTATTAAGGGTAAAGAATGTATTGACCAGGAGTTATAGTCTAGACTGTTCCCATCATATAATTCTTAATAATAATAATGCCTGACTTTAGAATATGGAACCAATTCATGATTAATAAGTACATACTGCAGATGTATTACTGATGATGATGTGCTTGCTGCCAAGGAACCAGTTTCCACTTTAGAAAGGGAGCAACCTGGGCAGTGAAATGCAGCAATGAGGTTGAGCCATACACTTGCTTATTCTACAACTGTTCTCCTACTATTTGGGATTTATTCTGACAGTATACAAGTAGGTTATGCATATTCTATTTTGGTACTTACTACGAATTAGTATGTAGAGATCAAGGCTTACAAGGTCATTATTAAGATTATATCAATAATAAAGGCCTAATTCGTCATGAACAAGAAATTTGTGAATACACACCTAACAAATGGTTAATGTTGTTAAACACATGCCTTACAAGTCACTAATACAGGTATTAATTAGGTATGTATTGGTGGCTAACATGTGAACCTTAAAATAAAGTGTTACCGAATTTTTATATAGTAGGTGGGAGCATGAAGTATTTCTGTCTACTCCATGTTCACGGCGACCGGAAGTCCCTTAATCCCTTGATCAATGTGCTTGGTTTGGCTGGACCAATGATTTCAAAGTTAACACTATGTCTATGCCCTTCACCATGCTAGGTTTGGAAAGGTTTCCCAATCGTGAGTCCCCAGACTGGTTTGGTTTGGTTTTAAACAGGCTAAGGAAGAACAATAATAATCCTGATAATTACAAGTCCATTACTCTTGATGCAGCACCTTGAACTTATTGACCTAAATAAGTAGTGTCACGATAATCCAAATCCTCAATTTAATTTTTAATTTTAAAGTCACGATTCGATTTTCGATCTTTTTTTAACTCATGAGTGCCAAAAACGTAATATTACGTTTTTAGCTTTTTTTTTAATTACGAAACTAGACACTCTAACACACCTTATATGTGATTTTGGGAACTCTGTGATGAATGGAAATGAAATATATGACGATTGTGAAACTCATGAAAACGCACAATCTGGACATTTTTTCATAACTCGGTTGCCGCTTTGGGTCGAATTAGTGACGCATGCACGTCAGGTCAAAACCAGGCCATTTTCGTTAGTCTATCACTAGGTGGCAGTCTCGCCAGGTCTCGCTGATCACTTCCCAGAAAGTTTACACAAGTACTGTAAGTAACAGGCAACACTTCATATTTTTGGATGAAAACTAGCCACTGTTTAGCTTGGGATTTCTCAGGAACAGAGGCGTGTAGAAATACACAGTTTGCACCCACCGAGAGCTTAAAGTCTCACCTTTTAATCGAGCTATTGTATGTGTTCATAGCTATAACACAGAATATGCTGTGGCTGTACAAAAATCATCAACAATGGTCTAGATTGCTGCCACTCTACTGTAGGACAAAGCTCCCAAAAACAGCTTGGCATTCAATGAGTTAATATTACTATTAATGCATTCCTTATGTTGTTTACTTTTTTTGGCCTTTCCTATTCTGTTTCGGGGGGCTTTCATTTTGAAACCGCTTTTTATTTTGAAACCATTACAACCACGAGGTTGTAAACAGAACAAACATTAAACATAGACGTGAACATAGTGAAATGAAACAACACAGAATGATAATTTGATTGTTTCAGCACACTCTGAAGAGACCCAAGGTTAGTGTTTATGGAATATGACCTACTGTACTTATCAATGTGCATTTTATGCCTTAAAGTAATTTTGGACTATAACTAGGCCTAGATCATCTTTTCACTTGCTAAGTTGAGTAAGTTAGTGTTAATTGATGTGAATGAACGACAAAATACTTCCACACCGATGATTTCAGAGTAGCAAGAGAGGCTTCGATTTCGGTCGGTTGATGTGTATTTTTTAACTGGCTGCAGCCTAAAGAGTGTTGACGCCACAGTTCAACACGTGTGTGTTTTTGCGTCTTGGCATACATGCTGGACGTGACATTGGGGGTGTGGCTACATCGTCGAGTCTACTTCTGAGTTCGAAGTTCGAGATTGAAATGTAATTTTGATCGATTTCGACTTGAAATCAAAATCGTGATCGTACCCTTATAAATAACAAATAATGCCTGTGACACTCTCTATAGGACAGTTGTCACAGGTTTCTCAAAATTGTTTCTATTTTCTTCTATAAACTCAGAATGCCATGTAAACCATTGCGGAATAATGAATTAATTTAAAGCCATTGGACATCATATATATAGTTGTAAATGTACTGTACTGTACTGTGCCTCAAAGGTGGTTTAAAATGTGTTAAGAAATAATCATGTGTATGTACATTTTTACCCCCGTGTGATCTTATTTAGGGACAAGTAAATGATCGTCTTCAGGACACCTTGAAAGGAGAGGCAAGAAGTTCCAGAAGTGAATACAGGACTGTACTAGCTGCAGAGACAGCCCTATCTCCTGTTTTAGTCCAAGCCAGAGAGGCTTCTTCTCCCAACTGTCGGTCACCAGTACCCTCTTTGAAAGCTTTGTCTCAATCTGAGTCCTCTCACAAGGGGGACCAGGTGTACAATGCGACTGTGAAACATCTAGAGAAGTTGGGTGTCAATGTTGACTCCAAAGGCAAAGGCATGTCTACTAATGCCACAGTGGAGAGTGCCAGGTATGTTTATGCAATTACATAAGCTTTTGTAAGGTTTTTTTTTTTTTTTAATAATCTAAAATGGTATACTTATCTAAGTTTTCTCCCTATAAGCAGCACCCTGGCATCCATCAATCCTGAGGCAGTGATCCCCAGGCTAGCTGTGTGTGACTTTGTAGGTGCGAGCATGTTGATACCTGGATGCAGTGCTGACCTTAGTTTGGAGGCTAACTCGATTGCCCTCAAGTATCTGAGTGATGCCCAGCTATCTCACCTCTCTTTTAAAAGGGAAGCCAAGCAGACCTCTAATGCAATTCCACCAAGAGTGGATTTTCTGAGCAAGACAGAGAGGACTGCAGCAGGCCTTAGCATCCTGTCGCCTACGAATATGTCCTTAGCCACACAGAAATACATGAAGCGGTATGGACTCATTGAGGGTGGTGACAGTGAGGAGGAGGACCTGCAGGAGCAACAAAATGGCATGCATCATGACACTGTGTTGGATTGCTCAGCACAAATGGACAGCTCCAGGAACAGTGATGATTTTCAGAAAGGCATTAATGTGCCATCTTCCCCACCAGGACCTCACAGCTCCCCCCACCTTGAGAATGAAGGCCTGGTTTTTGGTGACAAACACATGCTTTTGCACAGTCATAACCACACAGAGAAAACTGGCACAAGAGAGATCACTCAAAAGAGACATTCCGCTTCAGAGAACCAGTCTCCTCTGGGTACCATGGAC
The DNA here is from genome assembly GCF_018492685.1 of Alosa sapidissima. NCBI lineage: Eukaryota > Metazoa > Chordata > Actinopteri > Clupeiformes > Clupeidae > Alosa > Alosa sapidissima. Next base: position 2,738,903 of record NC_055968.1, on the reverse strand, counting down.
ACGCAGGGCTCTGTTGGAAATTTCCTTGACCTTAGCCGATTGAGGCAGCTCCCCAAACTATTTTAAAGCAAAGCAAGTAATTTCTTGTAATTGTCACATGAAATAAAATAAAAATGGATTTTAGAATGCAGGCACAGCTCGTTCACCTTACAATGTCTGCTGTTCAGAACAATGCAACTTTGTAATTTGGACTCCTGAGCAGTTTGTATTTAATGTTGAAATGTAGAGATGTTTCTATTGGTATTGTTTAATCTCTGTGTGCTCTTATTTGGGTATTTTAACCATGGTAGTTTTATTACTCAACTTCTCCAAGACATTAAATGTGTGTTGTGTGCTGTTGAACTGCTTGTTTTTGTTTTAATGAAATGCCTCACTTTACGTCTTCATTTTGCACAGTTGGTATTCATCAAGTTATTTGTAAATAAAAAAATTTTTAATACTGTTCTCCAACATGTATTTGTGACACTCATAGAAAATCTGTGCAATGATTGGAGTCAGGACCCTGTCGCTTACTTAGACTTGTTCCAAAAAATGTAGATCAAGGGTCTCTAACCTTTTTGGGAATGAGGGCTACCTGAAGGACCAGAAATCATATGGACAGTTACTCATTTGAAACAAGCAGATCCTCACCCCTCTAAACAAGGGTGAGCAAAACAATTTCTCCTCTAAATTAGGCTATTAATGTCCGAAGACGTTGCTGGCAGGAATCCAACATTATAAACATCAACATTGATTTCAAATCGTTCAGTGGCTACTCACCAGCTAACTAGCAGAAAATATAATATAACAATTGTTATTTTGTGCCATTCAACAGAGATGGTTCTATCAGCTTTTAAAAAAGATAAATTGCAGAAAGTCAGCTGGATCTGATGGTCTTGATCCGTCACTCCTGAAACTTTCTGCCGATATTATCGCTGAGCCCTTAACTTGTATTTTTAATTTGTCCTTGGAGCAAAATATTTTTCCTGACTCTTGGAAAACGGCACATGTAACACCCCTATTAAAAGGTGGGGATCCAACTATGTTGGACCATTATCTCTAAACTTTCTACAATGCGATGCCTTTTTGAGAAATGTTTTTTTTGGAACCCCCCATATTCAGCTTTAAACGTTCACCTACGTTGAGTGATAAACTTGTTCACAGCTACTTGCCAGAACCTTCAAGGAACACCTGGCTGTCAGCTGGACCCTGTGATAGTTTCAAGTGTGGTCAGTGTAATCACTGCTCTAATGTGGTCAAATGCAAAAAGTTTCATGATATACATGGAGACAATATATATGAAATACAACATTTTATTTAACTGTAAAACGACTTTTGTTATTTATAAGTTAGAATGTCCACTCTGTAATGTGTTTTACGTTGGAAGGACTAAGCGCCGATTACAGGATAGAGTCTCAGAGCATAAGTATGCCATAAAAAACAAAAATGGCAATTACCCAATGGCTTGTCATTTTAAGGACAAACATAATAGTGATCATTCAATCCTAAGGGCAATTGGCATTGATCACATACCACAAACTATAAGGGGAGGGAATAGGATAAAGCAACTGAATCATCAGAGTTTTTGGATTTTTAAATTAAAAGCAACCCTTTACTTAGGTCTCAATGAAGATTTAGAATACTGCCATTTCCTGTAAAGACACAGGCATATGCTTATTTTCCTGTATCTGTGATGTACATGTGTTTGTCTATATCTGATGGACTCTTATGGTACTTTGCGGGGTGGATTCGAGTCCCCCTGTTGGCCACCTATGTTTTGTCTGGTTGTGGCTACCTTTGTCTGCCATTGGTTAATTGATGATTCAATGTTCACACCTGTTCACCAACCCATATTGATGTTTTAACCAGACTTGTCTCAGAGTCAGATTGTTCACTTCCTGACGAAGGCTTTTGAGCCGAAACACGTCAAAGTGTTTTTAATCATGATCTGCCCATAAAATAAAGGCCTTTTAACTTTTTTACCAGATGAGTGCCTAGGTATCTTCTAAGTTTTGCATTTGATCAAGCCCTCAACCTAAGAGCACCATCTCAACAATACAGACATATTGTTCCAGGCAGCACTCCAACTCAACAGCTTTTTTATCGCTTTGAATGTTGTTGGAAATGTGCCAGAGGTTAACGAAGCATTGATCACGCAAGAAAAGCACTTGTTGCAGTGACCTCTATGGGGACATTCTCTACATGCATGATTCAAAGACCGTGTTGCACTTATTGGACTCATTCTGCACTACGTTTTATAACTAAGTCTGGATATTCTACTCACCACTGCAATTTATACAGTGTATCTGGTTGGCTTCCATTGACAATACGTAGACAGCTTCATTGAAACATTTACAAACTATGCTATAATATTAGCCTACTGGTTTGTTTAATGATTTTCTCTGCCTGAATTGGTAAGACAAGTTCAAGTTCAAGTAGTTTTATTGTCATGTACTTATAAAATGATTATAAGTAATGAAATTCTTAAGCTCAAGAGCCAGCTCAACTTAAAAGAGTAAATTAAAAGCAGTAATTAAGAAGGTGTGTGTGTGTGTGTGTGGGGGGGGGGTATGTTGTGTGTCTGGGTGGGGGTTCTGAGGTTTGAGGTTGATTAGCTATGGGGAAGAGAATTACAGTTCAGCATCCTGGTGGCTTGTGGAAAGAAGCTATCTCTGTATCTGCTCGTAGAAGTCTGCATACTCTTGTACCTTCTACCAGGTGGTAGGAGGGTGAAGACACTGTGGCTGGGATGACTGGGGTCAGCGAGGATTCGCTTGGTCTTCCTCCTGCAGCTCTGGCTGTAAAGGTCCTGGATAGTTGGTAACTCAGTCCATGTGATGCGTTGCGCTGACCTGACCAACCTTTGCAGAGCTTTGTGATCATGAGCGGTGCTGTTACCATACCATGCTGTAATGTTGCCGGTCAGGATGCTCTCAATGGTACAGCGTTAGAAGTTGGTCAGTATTTCACCGTCCATACCAAACTTCCTCAGCCACCGAAGAAAGAAGAGTCGCTGTCTTGCTGACTTTGTGACCATACCTATATGGTGTGACCAGCTCAGATCCTCACTGATGTTAATTCCAAGGAATCTGAAGCAGCTGACTCTCTCTACTGCTGTGCCTTGACGGCGCTGTCAAGTGTGGCAGCCTACTCAGCAGCTCCGTGTCTTAGTGTTTGTTTCTACGTCTTTGTTTACTTTTTACTTCGCAATTTTTTGGATTACACACTTTGAGGAGTGTTTTTATTCTATCCTATGGATACGGACATATTACAACGCTCCAGCGACAGCAAGCTTGTGTACACAAGGAACCAGCTGATCGCACGACGGAATGCTGGCTGTGTTCGCGACAACATTCCAGAGGAACTGTGGTTCTTTCGGGGTTGCAGAGCGGGAGTAAAAGTGAAGACGAGGCGTCGGGAGAAGAAGTGGAGATACAAGCCCTCAGTTCCATCGATTGTGATGGGAAACGTGAACTCACTGGCTAATAAGACTGACGAACTGGATGCCCTGGTAAGAAACCAGAAGTTGTACAGGGAATGTAGTTTGTTATGCTTTACGGAGACGTGGCTAACAAGCCATATCCCCACTTCGTTGAGCTGCCTGGCTTCAGTGTAGCTCGTTTGGACAGAGACTGTAAACTTTCTGGCAAAAAGAAGGGAGGCGGACTGGTGCTGTACATTAACAATAGATGGTGCAATCCCGGACATGTAACAGTAAAGGAGACTGTATGCTGTAAGGATGTGGAGTTATTAGCGGTTACGGCTCCCACACACAGCTGCGTTCCGTCAACGCATTCCAGTGGGTGTTTCCGACGGTAGCTATGCAAATGACTTGAAGTAAACCCGTAATGTGATTGGTTGGTGCCGTCCGTAGATTGGCTTGATTGGCCGGTGCCGTCTGTCGGTGACGTGACGCGACGCGACGGACCCACAATTCAGTTCGGCAACGGCTCACGTGAGCCCATTTAAAGTGAATGGGATGCGTCCATAGACAGTAAAAGAAATGGACGAACAGACTCCGTCGTTTTCAATGGGAGGGCACTGAGTCAAATAGAACGATTTTTCAGTTGGTCCCCCCAGTACTGCGCAGCCTCACACTTAACTTCGTGACGATAGCCATAGAACTGAATCTTGTAACTCATATGATAGACACACAGAAATTCTTCTCACATTTCCTTCGCCTTCAAAGTCATCAAAGTTAAACATTTATTTATGTATTATTATTAATATCATCCTCACCAAGTCGTGTTAATGTTGAAGCTACCATACATGATCATCTTCAAAAACAGTCATGCTAAAACAAAACAAAAAAGTTATAGCCTTGAAGCTATTTTCTTTCCACTTTTCCGACCTACGGTCAATCCATCGAAAACCTCTGAAATGATTACTGCTGTTTTTTTTTTTTTTTTAAATTAGGTTGCCTCTGTGTAATGCTTTACCTTAACATACGGTCGTGTATGCTAGGTTTTGCTTACGAGTTACCGTCATAGACAGTAAGGTGGACTGAGCTTCTTATCCAAACAATACGGTGATCTCCCTACGGCGCGAAAGAGAGATTACGTCAAAGTTAGCTTCCCTCCAACCAAACAAGCTAACCATTCTTCTTACGGGTAACCAACATTACGGACGAGGTAGTGGAGTCTGTTTTGCCTTTGTAGTGTTTATGTTGATTACACAAAAGCTACAATATCAGCACAGGATATATGTTATATGAAGTTATGGTATTTCAAAAAAATCCTAGAATGAATGGACTTCTATGGGAGTTAGCAGAGAGGTGGTCCCTCCAGCCTACGTCGATTCTTCTACTTCCGGGAATTCGCCTGCCCCCTTGGATGCGTCTCCAGCAACGCGATGCACGCATAGACAGTAAAAGAAATGGACGAACAGACTCCGTCGTTTTCAATGGGAGGGCACTGAGTCAAATAGAACGATTTTTCAGTTGGTCCCCCCAGTACTGCGCAGCCTCACACTTAACTTCGTGACGTTAGCCATAGAACTGAATCTTGTAACTCATATGATAGATACACAGAAATTCTTCTCACACTTCCTTCGCCTTCAAAGTCATCAAAGTTAACCCTTTAGGCACCAGAGGTTTTTTTCCGAAACGATCAATTTTGACATCTTCATTTCAAAAGGCTATATCTTAAAAGTGATAAGAGATAGAGACTTTCTGTAAATTAGAGAAATATTAAGGATGACCCAAAGTTTATGTAGAGATTAAATGTTTATATCTAATTTGCATATTATGACGTCATATGGTGGCGGCCATCTTGGATTATAGAATTTTCATGAAAAGTTGCATGTTTGAATGATAAAATGCACCACTTCTTTCCCCCCAAAATGTCCATCACCTTCTGTATGCTATATTGCACAATACTGAATGCTCAGGTAAATAGTAAGTAGTGAACAAACTGTGTAAATCATTACTAATAAATGGCAGAAACAAACCAAATGCATGTAGCGGTAGACTGGCCTTTTGCTGTAGAGATTTTCCATTTACTACATACAGTAGGCACTCTGATTCCATGTATGGGGCACATATATATTATTCAGATGACACACAAACACAAGTAGACAAGACCTGTTTAGTTCAAAAGCTCATTTGCCACGGCAAGGCACAGATCAGGAGTGAGATGACGAGACAAGACAAGAGACAATGTTAGTATTTTTTTTTCTTTTTGTTGATTTTGTTGATGTTTTTTTGTTTTTTTTCTTAGCTGACAAAGACACACACATCACAAGGACATGAACACACAAAAAGGAACACATAGTGTACTGTATGTCCTAAATGATCAGGGAAGTAGATAGCAAATCAACAGTGTAAATCATTACTAAATGGCTGACATTTTTTTTTTATGTAGCAGGCCTTTTGCTGTAGAGATAATGATAATGAATATCCGTATCCATACAGGGCCGGCATTCCCATCATCTTGTGATAGACTATGCATGACCTAATGTGTGTGTGTGTGTGTGTGTGGGAGAGGGAGAGGGAGAGAGCGTGTCACCACCTCCACCATGCGAGCAGCATGGCCAGATCTGCCTCGCGCGCGAGTGGAGAGAATTTGCGCAGCTCGGACTAGGCCTACTGTCATTCTCATTGCGACTCCCCACACTGCCACTACGTTCCCCCCTAACTGTCCTATGAGCACTTCGACCTCGTCTAACATACCCAGTGGCATTAGACAAAGGCTCCACCACGTTACTGTCGCCGCGATTGTGGAGAGGCACACGTTCATAAGACAGAAGCTAGCGCTATGGACATTATGCTACCTCCAGCCTCGTTCGCCACACCACTATCACCCTGCTAACTTCCCGATGAACACTCCGAACCCGTGAAACATTATTCCCACCAGTGACATTGGGCAAACGATTCAACGTTTGTGCTTGGTGTAAGCTAAACTATGGAGTAAACTCTCACTTTGTCCAGCTGCATCATTGCAAGGCAGGGACGCATCTGAAGCCTCACTAAACGAATCACCGTCATTTTCTGAAGGCAGATATTCCCCTTCAGAATCAGGGTCCCTAGACCCAACACTTCATTTCAGGTAAACTTTTTTCATGCCATTAGACGATAATCTAATGCAAATACTCGCTGACGTTGACAATATCGCTCTGACAAAGTGGCTCACACGCACACTAGCTCCGGTATTTCACGCACTGATTCAATGCGCTGTAGCTAGAAAGTTTTGTTTAAAGCGTGCCCTTTTTTCGACTCGGGGATGACGTATGACATGTCTGCCATCTAGTGGAGTGGAAGTCGAACGAAATATGACACCCTATTTGACTAAATCGGCCGTTTTATTCAGTACCGCATCTTGTCGACTATTCACCCCTTGCAAGTGACGTCACGTTTTGTTCGCGCCACAGCAAAATAGCCTAGTGGACGGCAAGAACACGAATCAAATCAATGGGTTGTAATGGGACATATCGCACAGCTAGGAGATTATAGTGAGATTTAACCGTAGTAATGCCCTTCCACGACTGTTGGCTTATTGTTTGGAATACAACAACATCCCATGTTCTTGCATAGATATATTTTGGTTTGTTTTCTTTGTGTTTCGGGAGTATTTCAACCACAATTGCATGCTTATCTCCTCAGTGTATGAAGCACAGCAGCGGTTGCTATAGTAACCATAGACTCTGAACAGGACGGCAGATAGCACTTAGGCAAAGTCTTTGGCAAGATCTGAATGTAAACAGATAATACCGTTCAAGTTTTTTTTTTAATTTCCTATTTCTTTCAATTCTTTAACTTAAGACATGTAAGAAGTTTATTCGCTGGGCAACGTACAAACTGACGAGTTACATTAGCCCTAGCACTATGAGCTACGATAAACGTTAGCTAGAATAGCTAGCTTCTAAGTGTGGCAGCTAGTTATTATTTCATGTTCTGATATGACATACTTAACGTTTTGACTATGTTACAACTGATAAAAGCAAGACAAATAAAGTAACCAAATCGCTTTGCAATATTTTAGTCCAGAAATACTTATGGGTGTTCATTTACCATAATGTTAATTACAGTAGCCTAACGTAACGTTATCTCCCCTTGCTGTTACCACCAGTTTTAATAACTTTACATTTGCGATCATGACCCATTTCATCTAACAACACCACTGGCATCTTCTTTGACTATCAGACCCCAAACAGCAATACATTGAACTACAAAGATGTTATAGTAATGGTGTTCAGTTCATCATAATCTTTATGACATAATGTAATTTGCCGTCCGTCTCCCATCTTTTTGCCGTCCAGCATGGAGCCGTCACGTGACTTAAGTCACGTGTCTGCAAGGGGTGAATAGTCGACTGTGGCGCCTAGAGGGTTAAACATGTATGTATTATTATTAATATCATCCTCACCAAGTCGTGTTAATGTTGAAGCTACCACACATGATCATTTTCAAAAACAGTCATGCTAAAACAAAACAAAAAAGTTATAGCCTGAAGCTGATCTTCTTTCCACTTTTCTGACCTATGGTCAATCCATCGAAAACCTCTGAAATGATTAGTGCCGTTTTTTAAAAAATTAGGTTTACTTTTTTTTATTATTAGGTTGCCTCTGTGTAATGCTTTACCTTAACATACGGTCGTGTATGCTAGGTTTTGCTTATGAGTTACAGTCATAGTAAGGTGGACTGAGCTTCTTATCCAAACAATACGGTTCTCTCCCTACGGCGCGAAAGAGAGATTACGTCAAAGCTAGCTTCCCTCCAACCGAACAAGCTAACCATTCTTCTTACGGGTAACCAACGTTACGGACGAGGTAGTAGAGTCTGTTTTGCCCATAGACTGTATCTATCTATATCAGTCTATGGTTTTGCCTTTGGGGCCTATCTTTCAAAAAAAATCACCTCGAGCTCTCCCGGATACAGCGTGTGACGTCATCCACTCCACAATCGCAAGGCTTCAAACCCAACACACTGACGCCTTTTTTGTGATCTCTGGCGACTTCAAAATATATTAAAAAAAAATGAAATGAATTTCTCAGAAAATGTATCAATGATATGGGAAGTTTTTTTGCTCATACAGAAGTCTTGCACTGTTGGCATGCAATTTGATATGTTTTAATCCAATTCTGTATTTTTTTTTTGTATTATTATTTAATTTTTTTAAGAAAAGCAAAAAGGTACAAAGTAAAAGTTCCTTTTCCATACTGTAAGTTGAATGATCGGAAAGCTAATTAAGGTAATGTATCTAAAAAATGTTCCTCAGAAAATGGATAACAATGTTGTTGCTTATACAGAAGTCTTGCACTGTTGACATGCAATTTAATGTTTTATTAATCAAATTCAAATTTTTATTATTATAATTTTATTTTAAGAAAAGCAAAAAGGTACAAAGTAAAAATGATATTGCCTTACAAGTTCCTTTTCATATATACTCCTTAAGTTGAAAGAAAACTTAAGTCCAAAGGTAATGTATCTGAAAAATGTTCCTCAGGAAATGTATCAAAGTTTTGTTGCTCATACACACATAAATAACACTGCCTCTTGGAATTGAGTGTTCCAAATCTGATTTCTTTTATTATTTTATTTTAAGAAAAGCAACATTGTCTACAAAGGACAATGTGCAAAATGAGGTAATGTTTTGTTTTTTGATGCTTAGTCAGACTAAGAATGTTATTGCCATAAATGTTTTATCATTGCGTTAATAATAAACAAATTAATTGGAATTGCTTTGTGTTTTTATTCAGACATACGTGAAATAAGTTACTAGAACATAAAAAAATTAAGGTAACAATTTGCATGGATCTTTTTAAGTAATTTCAACTACGCTGTTTTTGAGTAAATATTGTGAGACCTTTATAGTTAGAAGAACTCAAATAGTTTAGCACAATCAACCTAATTTTATTTGTCCTCTAAAAGCTTAATTAAGTTGAACCAACTTAATTATATTAATTTGATCACAATATAATTCAGTTGCTTGTACTAAACAAATTGAGTTGGTCTAACTATATAAGTCTCGCAATATTTACTCAAAAACAGCCAAGTTGAAATTACTTAAAAAGATCCATGCAAATTGTTACCTTAATTTTTTTAAGTTGAGACAGTGTATTATTTTTTAGAGTGTGGTCTGCAAGCTATCCCAAGTGGTCAGCGAGCAGACATGATAAAATAATATAGCTGCCGAGCAGCAATGAGGGGGCCAAGGTCTTTGCAGATACTTGAGCCGCCGAGATGGGAGATAAATTTGACATTGCCGAGGTCTCTACTGCACCACTTGCCCATTTCCCAGGGTCTCTCAACTGCACTGCACTGCAACTGACATGCATCAGCACTTCCTGTTCCTCTAGCGCCACCCTAGTGGTCAAACATTACTATATGTACTGTGCGTCCTCAGGATGTGGTCCCGAGTCTACGTACCATGTTTGGTGTTGATACGAGAATGTGTGGCTAATTATTGCGCCCCTTGTGGTCAACGGTGACTAAATTTATTGTGCGTCCTTAGGATGTGGTCCCGAGTCCATGAACCAAGTTTGCCTCCGATATCTGAAAGCCTTGCCAAGATATTAGCTCATTTCCTGTAACTTTAGTGCCCCCCTAGTGGTCGAAAGTTGAAAGGTTTTTCGGTGTCCTCTAGGGTTGGGTATCATTTGGGTTTTATCCGATACCGGTGCTAAATCGATACTTTTAAAACGGTGCCGGTGCCGAAACGGTGCCTGAACCGGTACTTTGTTTTTAAAATGTTTTAAATTAAAATGGTCTAAAGCATGAATTGCTTTTTTTTATTGTTGATAAGACAAATTTGAACATGAAATTGAACTGGCATATTCAATTTACAATATCTCATTGCTCCTACGAATAATACATTTAAATGTTAAAACAGCTTGCCATGCATGCACACACAATGGTAGGCTAAAGCTCTGCTTTCAAGTTTACCGAGTGTGGGCGTTTTGCCATAAGGTATGTTAAAACCGCTTGCCATAAAACTGCCAGGTCATGGACAACGGCATTTGCAAGCAAGCTAATCTACAGGGACTCTACTTTCCAGTTAATTCAGTGTGTTCCCAAATGCTTCAAGAAGTTTCATGTCTTCCCCCATAACACGCAATAGTTTTGAACATGTTAGGCTACATGTCGGTGTTGAAGTGTTTAGATTCCCAACGCTAGCCTGGTAGCCATTTTAACAGCAACTATGGGATATGCGCTAACACCAGTCAGCTGAGTTTAATTAGCGATAACGTACGGAGATGGTTTCGTAGCCTCTTTGACAGCTCAGTGACAGTGACATCAGGTATGTAACCTACATATTTATGTTTTTTCCAGCTAACTTTTAACATAATCTTCATATTCATTGCTATATGGGCCTCATGCACATGAAAGATTAATATCATGCCATTATGTTGTTTAGAACACACTTTGAAATAAAGTTTTCACCTTATAACTTTGCTGATAACATTTTAAATAAATGCCAGTTAGCGCATTAGCAAGGATATTATGTAACATAGGCCTACTGTTGATGTTGTTTCATAGCCTTTTGCTTGTGTGTAGTTAGGCCCACTGCTAGATTTTGACAGGAGCTCGTGATATCGCTTTAAAGTAAGCTACTTGGGCTCACACAAGCTGTCAAACACTGTCCATCCACTCTCCTAGTGCACCCCTCTGGTTTATACATCCAGTGTTTGTGTTGGGTAACTGTATCTGGATGTGTTGCTATCAGAGCAAGACGTTAGAGATGGCGCATGACATGCAGCGATGCCTATTAAAAAAAAAAAAAAAAAAAACGCTATTTAAGCACCGAAATGAGGCACCGAAATCCACTTTGTTATTCGATGCAGTTACTACCGTTTGCGTCGGCACCGGTGCCATATTAGAACCGTGTTTCGGTGCCCAACCCTAGTGTCCTCAGAAGTCCATGTACCAAATTTGGTGTCGATACAAGAAAGTGTTGTGAATTATAACGCCCCTTGTGGTCAACGGTGACTAAATTTATTGTGCGTCCTCAGGATGTGGTCCCGAGTCTACGTACCAAGTTTGGTGTCGATACGACAAAGTGTGGCTACTTATAGCGCCCCTTGTGGTCAACGGCGAATATATTTATTGTGCGTCCTCAGGATGTGGTCCTGAGTCTACGTACCAAGTTTGATGTTGATACGAGAAAGTGTTGTTAATTATAGCGCCCCTTGTGGTCAACGGTGACTAAATTTATTGTGCGTCCTCAGGATGTGGTCTCGAGTCCATGAACCAAGTTTGCCTCCAATATCTGAAAGCCTTGCCAAGATATTAGCTCATTTCCTGTAACTTTAGTGCCCCCCTAGTGGTCAAAAGTCAAAAGGTTTTTCGGTGTCCTCAGGATGGTGTCCCAAGTCCATGTACCAAATTTGGTGTCGAAACAAGAAAGTGTTGCGAATTATAGCGGCCCTTGTGGTCAACGGTGACTACATTTATTGTGCGTCCTCAGGATTTGGTCCCAAGTCTAAGTACCAAGTTTGGCGTCAATACGATAAAGTGTGGCTAATTATAGTGCACCTTGTGGTCAACGGTGACTAAATTTATTGTGCGTCCTCAGGATGTGGTCCCGAGTCTACGTACCAAGTTTGGTGTCGATACGATAAAGTGTGGCTACTTATAGCGCCCCTTGTGGTCAACGGTGACTAAATATATTGTGCGTCCTCAGGATGTGGTCCCGAGTCTATGTACCAAAGTTTGGTGTCGATACGACAAAGTGTTGCCAATTATAGCGCCCCTTGTGGTCAACGGTGACTAAATTTATTGTTCGTCCTCAGGATATGGTCCCAAGTCTACATACCAAGTTTGGTGTCGATACAAGAAAGTGTTCTTAATTATAGCGCCCCTTGTGGTCAACGGTGACTAAATTTATTGTGCGTCCTCAGGATGTGGTCCCGAGTCTACATACCAAGTTTGGTGTCGATATCTGAAAGCCTTGCCAAGATATTAGCTCACCTGTAACTTTAGTGCCCCCCTAGTGGTCAAAAGTCGAAAGGTTTTTCCGTGTCCTCAGGATGGTGTCCCAAGTCAATGTACCAAATTTGGTGTCGTTACAAGAAAGTGTTGCGAATTATCACTTAATTTATTGTGCGTCCTCAGGATGTGGTCTCAATTCCATGTACTAAGACTGGTTTCGATACATGAAAGGGTTGCTGAGATATGAGCTCATTTCTTGTTACTCTGATGAAAATGATGAATTTTGACCTGTTGGTGGCGCTAGAGGCTTAGACCCAAAGGTGTGGAAATTGGTGTGCACAATTGGTGTGCCATGCCCTGACGCCTCCTAGGGTCTGTTGGTGGCGCTAGAGGGTAAGACTTAGTGGCATGTAAGTTGGTGTGCGTGGTCAGGGCCATGCCCTGATGGCATGTACCAAGTTTGGAATTTATCAATAAGTCAAGGCACTGAAGAGATATGAGCTGACTTCCTGTGTGATTGAAGTATATTATATACTCCATATTTGATTGGCTCTCACCTGTCAATACTTTTGAAATGGAAAAATCGGTCTTCTAACTCTTGTGAGGCTTGGTCTGAATATCATGTGTGTCAAGTTTCGTGAGAAACGGACAAAATTTGAGACCTGTGAAACTTTTGGAAAGTTTGCAACTTGGCCTGTTGGTGGCGCTACAGCAAGCATGATAAAGTCTTGGAAATTAGTGGGTGAGGCTGTACCTTTTGCCTTTATCAACTCTGCAAGTTTCAGCTTCATAGGTCCAAGTATTGCGGAGCTACTTGCATTAATGTTGTTAAAAATTGATGAGTTTTGACCTGTTGGTGGCGCTAGAGTTTTTGGGTCTGGGGTCTGTACATTGGTGAAAGTAATCAGTGCTATGAGTAGAATAAGTGTGCCAAATTTCACAACTTTTCACCAGACGGTTCTATGGGCTGCCATAGACTTCAATGGCAGAGGAAAGATGTTAAATAATAATAATAGGAAAAGCTAGAATCACTATGGGTTGCCACGCAGCTTCGCTGCTTGGCCCCCAATAATAGATGAGTTGTTTGAAATATTGAACCAACTTGTATGTAAATCCAAACAGTTCTGCAACACTGCCTATCTGCCTATGTAAACTAAGCCAGTTTAAATCATATGAATAATCTGACACAATAAGCAAGGTGCAAAGACAATAAGCAAGGTGGTTCAGTGAGTAGGTCTATTGTGTAGCCTAATATACTGTTAAAGTAAGTCTACTCTTTTTTTTAGCTAGGTGGTCCGTGAGGTTTTTTTTATTGGTTAAGTGGTCCTTGGTCTGAAAAAGTTTGAGAAACACTGGTGTAGATTGATGGAAAACAACATTCAAGTCTGAACCATAACAAAATGCGGAAAACTTGAAAGGGTTTGAAAACTAGGCTAGATACTGTATATACAAATATAATGCTCCTGCATCCTGGAATACACTTCAGAAACAGTTAAAACATATTCATTCCACTCTCTGATTTTAAATTCTGTACTTTGAACACTTTTAGATTACCTGTTGATATATTTCCATGTTCCCTTCTGTTAACATTCTTTTTGTGCGGTGTATTTGTATCGTGTTTTATGTTGTATGTTTATCCCCTTTAGGCGCTGCCTTTCTTCGACAGGGCTCACTTGGAAAAGAGACCTCTGTCTCAATGTGACTATACCCTGGTTAAATAAAGGATATATACTGCTCAAAAAAATGAAGGGAACACTTCAATCATACACTGGATCGGTACTCTGACACTGTTTGGCGAGTGTTTTATTTTGCAAGAACTGTCAGACATTCTGTGACTAGTTTGAGAATGGAGAAAAGGGTGGAAGGTTTCAAAAAATGTGTTTTAACAATTGTGGAAAACTGTAAGTGTTCCCTTAATTTTTTTGAGCAGTATATAATAAAGTTAATCATTCCCATGAAATATTGCTCTTTTTCGGTGCCAGTGTAGCCTACATGTATGGTGAAGTGTAGCCTATGTCACTTCAGGAAAGAATAATCAATCATGTGATTGAAACGTGGACTATCGGATCTGTTCTCAATAGCAATCACACCAACACCTCCTTGACTTATGAATACGCATTTTACAGGTAATGCATATATGAAATCTTGGTATGATAGTCATGCGACTTTTGGTACTGAAAAATGATTTTGCCAAGTTATTAAATTACTTTTTGTTTATTTTTGCTTGTTGATCGACATTGCACTTTGCCTGGCCCTTGGACTTAAAGCAACAGTGTAAGAATTGTTATCACCAGTTGCTGTCCATTTTCAGCACACTGGGTACACCTTTGTGTAATTTTTCAATGTGCAGAGTTCTGCCTTACACATTGGGAAATTATGAAAAACAAAAGGGTTATCCAGTGCATCGAAAAGTGACGGAAAGGATCATGTTCCTGCACATGTGAATTTTCACATATGAAATACCAGGCGTTCCAGGCAATGACAATGCCAATAATTCTGTCTCCCTATAAGCAGAGACTTTCTAATGAGGTGACACAGCACTCAAAAAAATCCTCCATAGAAATGCATGGGGCTGTTGTCATATCCCATCCACTGTCTATGATCCCACCCCTTCCTCGCCAAAACGTCGACATGTGTATACATTGAGCCAATCATGTAGTGTGATGTGACTACATTGAGCCAATTATGTGGTGTGTTGCGCAGACATCGTGCCAATCATGTGTTGTGAGCTTGCTGCTGGAGCACGGTTGGTGTCGTGAAGCCTTGCGCACGCGCATTTCTGCCGAATAGGATGCCCGATGAGTACCCAAAAACTGTTGCATTATGGCCACTAAGTGGAGGGACTTGCCTAAAAGAACTTTGCTATAAGTCATTGTCCACCATCAAAATGAGTTTCAAGTTCAAGTTTAAAGGCTTGTTATGTAAGTCTAAAAGTTAAAACAGTCGGGGTCAGTGCATAGAAAATCCAACTGAGCAAAATTCCAAGACAAGATCCACAAAAGCAGAAGGGGCCAGGCAAAGTTTGTAAACCAGAAGGACAACAGTAAAAGCATCAAGGACTCTGTTCTTTTGGTATTACAGTCATCGGTTTCTGGAAAGATACAAATTAAGCCATACCCTACCCATTGGGGCACCGGATGATTGCTGCAAGCTGGAATCAGCAACATACAGACTCACAGTTAACAAAATACTGAAGCAAGCAATTCCCACTGTCAGGTCACTTCAGCAGTTTATCTACTTCATCAAAGAAATGTATATCATTAATTAAATATGAGTTTAGTTCATCCTGTTGACATCAATTACAAATATTAGTGGCCAATGTCAATGGGAACTAAATGCTATATTATTGTTTTTTTAATTAGTGTGTGTAGTTTGTCATTTAAACCTTGAGTAGTTAAGCTTAACATGTGCATTGATCTGATCAATACCTCAAAGGTCGAGCTGAGCACAAAATATGCAGTCTGTACACAACATAATGTTCTACAGGCCAGTGACCCTGCCAAACAGTTCTTTTACCTCAGTCTGCAGCAGCACAAGTTCTTACGGTAGCATATTTCAATAATACAGACATAAACGCAGGTAAGAAATGTGTGTTATTGGCTTGTTATCATCACAGGAGAGTTGTATGGGGGAGTCATGTTTAAGATCAACTAACCTCAGGTTATAAGCAATCATTTGTGAAGTAAAATAGTTTTCTGTTGCAAATGTGCCAGATAACAGTTAAGTAAAATATTATTTTTGCAAAATTTTGTAAAGACACGAGACACGTCAGAGGCACTTGTCATTGAACATATTTACCCATAGACAGTCTAACTATTATTTATTTATTTATTTTGTATTTAAAAGTTAGAATCTATAGAGCCACATATGGATTTAATAGTGTGGGGTTTTCACAATACCTCTCCACAAACTGTACTTTATGTTCATAATAGAGCCAATATTGGCATTATTGGTGGCGATCTACACAACCAATTTCTTTGGTCCTTGATTACAAAATAAATATCTTAATTTGAAGAGATTGGTTCCAAAATGCTATATCTTCATTTGTGAAAACATTAATAAGTCATGTTATTTAATTGTGTATTTCAGGTAATATCAATACAATTGCAGTTGTGTTGTTTTGACTGAATAAAGATAAATGTAGTAACAATGACATAATTACAGTTCCATTAAAATTACTTTGAGAACAAAATGTAAAAAAAATATTTATATTTTTTATATATATTTATGAAAATTCATTAAAATGGAAGATATAGCATTTTGGAACCAAACTCTTCATTTGATCTAAGGTCATTTCTCAAAATGCGCATTGATTTGATTAATGAAATTACAGAAAAAGATAAATTAATTTCTAATGATCAGTGATACAATGTTCACAATGATACAATGTTCATGTTCAATTTTAATTACATAGATTAAGGAAACAGGCATCTCCACTACAGCTGACAAATTCAATGAAAATCAATACCATCAGTAGCACACTTGCTGTCCTTTATTTCTTCTGTCTTGTGGTAGTCAGTCAGTCTGTTGCTACTAAGCAGGTTGGTATTTATGTAAATAAGTGAGAGATTGGTAGGCTATTTATTCAAGGAACTCCCATGTGGGCATGTGATTCATAGCTCAGGCATATGTTCTCATGGGTATGTGTGAGCTTCCGATCACTCACCTAATGTTTGGTGCACATATTAGCAGTTTTAAACTGATGTTATACCTTTCATGACAAATATTCTTCATGAGAATTAAAAAAAAAAAAAAAAAAAAAAAAAAAAAATATGCAGGTCCAGGCACTCAAGGTTTGTTTGTAAAATAGGCAAAAGCAGACACATGTGATGTGTGTTTTTTATGCTTCTTGCATTTTCTAAACCAATACTGAGTGCCTACCTGTCTGTCCCTTTTTAAATAGCAATGTTGTTGCTGTCAGTGTTGTAGATCACGGTGTCTTAGTTATAGCAGTTTGTAGCTTGTTCTTTGTTATCTTGTGAGTTGGTGTGGCTTGGTTGAGGCTGTGGATCAGAGGGTTATTCCCATCAACCTCGCTAAAGGCTAAGCCTGGCTAATTTCAATAAGTGTCGCCAATTTTAGTGAGAGTTACGTTCCATTAGTGTGGTTTACGTGAATCCTAGCTTGGTAACTATGGGAATTTATGCCACAGAACTAGCCTGGTCCATAGCAGGTTAACTTTTCAAGCTTAATCAAGCAGTGTTGCAAAAAAAAAAAAACACGTAGCATGATGGCATAGTGGGTGAACTGAGTACAGATGAGACACTTTTTGTTCACACAAAATCAAACAAAAAATTAGATACTGAAAATAAGTGATTTCCCACATGAAATTCCACGTCATTTACATGCTTATAACCGAAGGGTTGCCGGTTCGATCCCTGACCCAGTAGGAAAATGTGGGCGGGGGAAGTGGTTGAGCACAGTCTCCCATGCCCACATCCACGGCTGAAGTGCCCTTGAGCAAGGCACCTATCCCCTCACTGCTCCCCGAGCGCCGCTGTAGCAGGCAGCTCACTGCTCCGGGTTAGTGTGCTTCACCTCACTGTGTGTTCTGTGTGTTTCACTAATTCACGGATTGGGATAAATGCAGAGACCAAATTTCCCTCACGGGATCAAACGAGTATATATACTTATACTTATACAATTAGCTCATAAACATAAGGTGCATTTTTGTCTCGACTGTGTCACAACTGTAGGCCTACCCATATGGAGCACAGTTGAGAAACCCATTTTTAATGATGTATAGTTAACTAACCATTCATTGCAAAATGCAATAAATAAAAAATAACAATTGGGCAAAGTGTTTTAATTTAAATTCATTCATTTCATTTAAATTAGCGTTGGTTAAAATGAATAAAACAGGAACAAAATATTTTACACAGGCACAGATATGGTAAACAGTACAAATGGAATGTTCAAGTAATAACTCTAAACAATACATTGTCTAGGTTACTAATGATTAAAAAAGGTATAGGTTACTAATGATTAAAACTGCTTCATGTGTTGATGATTGTTCATGAATGTCAAATCAACTGTGTCCTAGATTAATATTACATGACAAATTGAAATTGCATTTCAGATAATTATATTTCACAAACACTTTGGCAGAACTAGAAGACTTATGGGAGACAATAGCCTATATTTATAGTTAAATAGTTATAGTTATAGTTGATACCAATTTTATTCATGACCACCTACACCTAGATAATAATTTGGAGTGAACGCTTTTAACCTAAGAACGTAGGCTATAGCCTATAATTTTGAATAGCCTATGCCAACGTTTTTTTGAGGTTATGCCATTTATTCATTCACTCGTTTTGTTCAAAAGTCAAGTCAAGTCAAGTCAAATTTATTTTTAAAGCGCATTTAACATGCACATAGTGCAACCCAAAGCGCTCCACAAACAAGACACATAACAACAATACAAAAGATGCCGGATGGAGCGGTGTAGTCGCCAGCGTGCCCATGACATCAAGACATGACAAATACATTTAAAAAATAACAAATACAAAAAATGCCGGACGGAGTGGCGTAGTCGCCAGCGTACCCGTGACACCAAGACATACAAGACAGACAACAAAACAAATAGACAAATAAAAAGTAAAAAAAGAAAATATATTTAAAAAGGGGGAAAAGTAAAGACAATCAAACTCTCAATCGATTTCAAACCATGATCATTGTTGTTTAAATGTATGCTTTCATTTTATAACTTTCAATGAAAATTGATGATAGTAGATGGCGCTGGCGTAGATGGCATAAATCAAACAGAAATAATCTATCCTCCCCTTAATGTATCCTCTTTTCGTCAATCTATTGTTTTGGTCTACTTTTTTAACTCGAGCACGAGCAGACTGTTCTAAGTCTCGCTGTTGTGTTGTTTTCAACGCAAGTTGTGTTATTTTCAACACATATTGTGTAACAAATAAAAAAAGGAAACAACACAAACTGTGTTGTCCCTATCTGGACACAGAGATGTGTTAAAAACGACCAGAGCGACCAGAGCATCAAGCAGAACTTGAAACTTTATGATAATGAGCTATGACGCTATTCAGCAACCAATTCAAAATGAGGTGTAGGCTACACAGTTGAGAGAGCAAAACCTAAGTAAACTTCAGTTCCTACCATAGACTGTGGTTCCTACGAAACATTTGTTCCATTTACTGTTTTTATTAACGAGGATTAAAGGTCAAGTTAGAGATTGTAGAAACATAATACTTGTTCAAGGCCTATATCAGTGATATAGAGAATAGATCAAATGAACATGGTGTCCGAAATGCTTTTTTTAATAAGCTGAATAACGTTACATGATTGAGGGAAGTCTAATTTCACATTTTTATTGCTTCTTGGTAAAGTATTGTTTAATATCAAATTAAGTTAATTTATGTATACAGTATGTTATCCCAACCGTTCTTTTAAAATGTAGGCTAACATATAACTGAACATTCCAGCGGGCGTCTGGAATACCTTCTATCTGCTCCTAGATTCAAGCGGCCAAAACGGGGCTTCCAGAGTGTTCTTTTCAGCTGAAGTCAGTGCCAGTGTGTACACAGTTGAACGAGTTGATAAGGAGTAGAGAGTAGACCCTGTATCCCTCGTGCCGCCGGTGCGCCTGCAATTTAGTATATTATATGCTTGTTTTACAACATTGCTCTCATTTTACTTAATTGTGGTCTCATTTTATTAGATTGTACGCAGAATTTACTAAATTGTGTGCTCATTTTACTAAATTGTGCACTCATTTTACAAAAAATTTAATTAGAGCACAAGATAGTAAAATGGGGCACACTATTAAGTAAAACGTGTGCACGATTTAGTAAATTGAGCTCACAATTTAGTCAAATGAGTGCACGTTTTCTGGATATACACCAAAAAATATCTTGCAATGACCCCAGGGTTCCATACATTATGCAAAAGCATGATGCATTTACATTTTCTCACCAAAATACAGTTCTAAATGTAAAAGCCTTTCTTGTATGAGAAATCAGGTGTCATTTTTTTTTTTTTGGGGGGGGGGGTATTTGGCCTGAAGCATACCCATACTTCACAAGTCCAATTGTTTATCTTGGGATCTCATTAGGATGAAGCCACTGGTGTCTTTGTGGTCGCTGTGCTTCCTGTCCATACTTTGCACAGTCCAGGCCAGCCGAGATATCTGCAGTGCCAAGCCCAAAGACCTCCCCCTGGAGCCATTATGTGTCTATCGTAGACCAGATCCTGAACCAGAGAGTGAGAACCCTACTGAAGCAGCTGAAAAAATTCCAGAGTCCACCAACCCCCGAGTATGGGAGCTGTCGAAGGCAAATAGCAGATTTGCCCTCTCTCTCTTCCAGGAGCTTGCTAAGAGCAAGCCTGAAGATAGCAACATCTTCATGTCCCCAATTAGCATTTCCACAGCATTCGCCATGACCAAGCTGGGAGCCTGCAACACCACCCTGGAGCAAATCATGAAAGTAAGATAGCTAGCTAGCTACATGACAGATGATAAAGAATATTCACTGTAGAGAAGCAGCTTCAATTTGTGTTCTTATATGTATGTTATAATGGTAAACATGAACAGACTCAGGCTTATTTCTTTTCTTGCTGGAAATTCAAATCGGTCAGTCACGCATTTGTGTGGTTGAGAGACTTATTATGTAGGCTGTTTCTTTTTAGTGGTCTAATTATTATTGTTCTTATATTTACTACTGCATCTGTAGGTATTTGAGTTTGATACAATAAAAGAGAAGACATCTGACCAGGTGCACTTCTTCTTTGCGAAGCTGAATTGCCGTCTTTATCGGAAAAAAGACAAGACGACAGAGCTGGTCTCAGCCAACCGTTTGTTTGGGGAAAAGTCTATGAGGTTCAATGAGACTTACCAGAACATCAGTGAGTTGGTTTATGGGGCAAAGCTGTTACCACTGAACTTCAAGGTGACTTTCTATCAGAGATCATTGTAGTATCAGTGTAGATCATTCACCCAAATTTGTTTATCATGCCTAAAGATTTATTTGTCCTACACAGGAGAAGCCAGAGCTTTCAAGAATGACAATTAATGAATGGATTTCAAATAAGACAGAGAGCAGGATCCAGGACACTCTGCCAAAAGGCTCTATAGACAGTACCACTGTCCTTGTTTTAGTGAACACCATTTTTTTCAAGGTAGAGAGAGAATTTGAGAAAATATTAACACCTTGGGCCTTATTTCAAATGATGGGCGAAGTGCAAAGTCAAATGTCCAACTAAAGCTAATTTTATAATTAAACAAATTCAATTTGCTAATACAACACCATGGTTAAGGTGGTGGGGTGAGTGTGTGTGTGTGTGTGGGGGGGGGGGGGGGTGCACAGAGACCTGGGTATATTCTGCATAGCTACGTACCAGCTGGTTACCGTAGCACTGCCAATACAGGCAACAAAAGCCCAGAAATATACTTTAAAAAAGACGTCAATGGTCCATTGCTCCCACGTTCAACATGATGCACGAGAACTTAGCTTGTTGCACTTTGCCTGGCTTTTAAATTAGGGCCCTTGCTGTTACACATTTTAATTCATATTTGTTTGATCAATAGAGTGCTAATGAAATTGAGTTGGTACAAGGAACTCTAACTAAATTCACTGTAGAGGTACTTTATGCACTACAGGGCCAGTGGAAAAATAAATTCGACAAGGACAATGTTATGAATGATGACTTCTATCTTAGTCATGGAAAAACCTGCCCAGTGCCCATGATGTATCAGGAAACAAAGTTCAGGTATGGAAGGTTTCCTGAGGATAATGTGAAGGTCCTTGAAATGCCATACCGTGGAGAAGACATAACAATGGTGCTGATCCTTCCAACAAAAGACATCAGCCTGTCTGAGGTATTAATCATATATGGTGTCTTGCCACCAATATATGTGTAGGCTACTGTGAAACAAATAATGCACAAAGTCTTACCAAGACTTAATAATGCACACATCTTACCAAAGAATTTTTTTTTTCATTGGTTTGCCCAATGCAAAGACCAATACACAAAATGTAGTGTAAAATAGCTGCTTATCAATCAAGCATTGTTGATCTGTAAGGGTTTAACATTTGTATTGTTTTGAAGAACTGGACAATGTAACAGCAGACAATATCCTTATATTTATCTACATTTAATTACATATGACACATACTGTAGTTCTGTTCATACTGTGATGAGGATAATTTTATGTTAGGGTGTGCAACTCTTTCAAATTAAAGAGTTAATTTGCAAAAAACAGATTCATTTTTACAAATATAAAAAACATGCCTTTTTATTGTGTATTCCAGGTCAGTCAAACTATTTATTGGTAAAATCAAGTAAAACAATGAAGTAAAAATACATCTAATCACCTTCAGTTTGATTGATATTACTTGAAAAACATTCAAATTGCCGTTTTTTACCATTTAACTCTTTCATTGTGGATTTGACTTCAGGTGGAGAAAAGCCTGGACCTGAGGAAGGTGGTTGGCTGGCTGGAGAACATGAAGGAGATATCAGTGGCTGTGCAAATTCCACGCTTCCAAATTGAAGATGGTTTCAGTCTAAAGGAGAAACTGCAGAGTATGGGCTTGCAGCACCTCTTCAGCCCACACCACTCTAGCCTTCCCGGTACACACAATCTGCTTTCCTATGAAAATAATCAGAAATAATCACTTCTTAAATCATCAATTTAGTTTAAACCTTGACAATGAATAGTTTTGGTTGTTGGTAACTTTAATGTCTTAGTGAGTTAGGAGTCCTCTCGACTACTTCTAACCTGTCCCAGACTTAGGTGCTACTTTTAGCGCTAAAATGGATTTGTGAATTACTCCTTACTTAGGAGTCCTAAAGTTACAACTGACACGGCCATTATTTTTCAATCTGCCAGTTAGAAGCTTCTTTTAGCCTTAAGATTCTTTGTGAATACGGGCCCAGGCCTACCAAATTTGAGTTTTTAAAGTTTTTAACTTTAAAGTAAATAAAGTTTTTAATACTTTATAAAGACATTCTACCAGGCAAAAAAATTAGATTCATTATGCTACATTGACTAAAATGGCTCCTTTGTACAATCAAAATCTTATGGAGGAGGAAAGAGTAGCTGGGTTTCCATCCATCTTATTAGCTTATTTCCAGCATATTCCTGTACATATGGAAGTGTAAATTCATAAAAAGCAAATCTGTATGCGTTTCCATCAGCTGTTTTTGTGAATTAAAAATCGGAGTGTCTATTTACACCCCTGGTACGAATAGCCTTGGCCACACAGCTGAGCTATTCACACCCTGTGACATAACAACAAAAACATGTTGCTCGCGTGCACAAAAAACATGGCGGACATTCGTTTTTTCGTTTTTTCAGCAGAACGTGAAGAATTCGGAAAGGTTTCGACACTAATATCTGTTCAAATTAAGTTTTAGATGGAAAAGTTGTGTTTTATTTTCACAATCTTTGTTAAGTGAACACATACAAATGTCAGTTTGTTAGTTAACAGAAATGTTGTGATTATGACGCTCAGGCCTATGAAATATAAGTTTACCTGCAAACACTCATTTTGATGTGGAAATTGACAGTATGGTGGTTAATGACATAGTTTAGTATGTGGGAGACTGGGGTTTGATTCCCGCAGAAAGCATTTTGGCGGAGTGAGTGCACATGTGTACCAACGTCTCTGCAGAGAAGGCGCGCAATTTGAACAAGAAATCAGTTCTGAAACAGAAGTTTTGATTGCAACAATTAGCTAATTCATGCACCAGGGTGTAAATAGCACACATTACTATATACACCAGGGTAGGAATAGCATTCACTTCTAATTAAACAGTGATGCAAACAGCATGCCTTATTCAGAGTGTCTATTACACAGCTGAGCTATTCACACCCTGTGACATACAACAAAAACATTTTTTTTATTACATTGTGATCAACATGCCAGAGTAAATGTACAGGGGTGCAAATAGCATACACTGATATTTGTACCAGACGGGGTATTAATAGAACACATTGCTGTGTGCACCGGGGTACGAATAGCATACATTGATACATAACATACTAAGGCAAACCACTTAGTCCACATCAACAGGCCCTAAGCATTTGTTAGCTTAAGCATTTGTTAGCAAAGCCTATACTGCTAAGTATTTCTGATATGTTGCTGATTGGATCATAAACAGCCACAGCAACAAAGAGGAATGACTGATAATGACTAACTCTTCTCTATTATTGTGTTACATGCTCCGAATGTAAAGCACTTTGAGCTGCATTCTGTGTATGAAAGCTTATTATTATTATTATTATTATTATTATTATTATTATTATGACCGCCGCGCAGCGAAGCGGCGGTCATATAGGTTTAGTCAGATTTTTTTTTTTTTTTTTTTCTTTTTCGCATGCCCAAATTTCTGTCAATGATTCCCGGGACACTGAAAGCCCGGGGTACACGAAACTTGGTGGACATGTAACCCCTCATGGATAGCATGGAACCATCGTTTTTCGTTTTGATCTGTAGCCCCCCCGCTGAATTGGACCCCCTGAAAGGAGGGTAGGGCAGACACAGTTTTCTGTGAATATCTCGAAAACCGTAGGGTTTAGGAGGACCATTTTTTTTTGTATGTTGATCTCAAGGGGCCATGTCAACCCATTCCATAACCACTCATTTCATGTATAGCGCCACCTAGTTAAACACAAAAAAGTAAAAATGAGGTGGTGTAATTGAAGGTATCTGTGACCTAACATAGTCAAAACTGCACGAAATTGGAAGTGTAGGATCATTATGACACCCTCTGTATGCACGCCAAGTTTTGTGGAATTCCGTTCATGGGGGGCCACACAATAAATTAATTTATGTTACTATACACCAACTGGCCTGTAGGTGGCCGGAGACAGTTTTCTGTGAATATCTCGAGAACCGTAGGGCCTAGGAGGTCCACCTTTTTTTTGTATGTTGGTCTTAAGGGGGCATGTCAACCCATCCCATTACCACTTATTTAATGTATAGCGCCACCTAGTTAAAAATTAAAAAGCAAACAATTAGGTGTTTTCATCTCAATATCTCTGGCTGACAAGGTCAAAACTGCACGAAATTAAAAGTGTAGGATCATTATGACACCCTCTGAATGCATGCCAAGTTTTGTGTACTTTCGTTCATGGGGGGCCTTACAATAAAATAATTTATGTGTACATTTAGTGACGTACACCAACAAGGATTCCCGGGACACTGAAAGACCGGGGTACACAAAACTTGGTGGGCATGTACCCCCACATGGATAGCATGGAACCGTCATTTTTCGTTTTCATCTGCAGCCCCCCCGCTGGACTGGACCCCCCGAAAGGAGGGTAGGGCAGACACAGTTCTCTGTGAATCTTTTATGGTATGTTGGTCTCAAGGGCCCACATCAACCTGGCTCATAATCACTCATTTGTGATTTGCCCCCCCGGTAAAAAATGAAAATCAGTAGGATTAAAAGAAAGCCAAAATAAATATTCATCATCATCATCATGGCTGCATTTTCAGTATTGGCGAGAAGTAGTCGTTTGTCCACTAGATGGCGCATCGTTGCAGTGAGACGTAATTTTGTTGGAAGTTAAAAGTGGATTGGAAAAAACAATGGACGCTTCATACAAGGACTGTAATTTACCGCAGCGAACATCTAATAAGGACAGGACGATGTTCACATGAAGTGTAATTCCCATTTCTTCTTGAAGCCGAAATAAATCTGAGGATGTTTATCGGACATGCTTGGTTTTTACTGCAGGTACGTTAATCTTGTAATATCAATAAGGACCTAGGTAATGTTACCGTTAGCGTTGGTTGAGTGATGGAGGCATTTGATTTATTGCATTTGTAGAAAACTATAAATGCGGTTATACCAAGCAAATGTATAGCAGCACTGTTTGTATCTTTCGACTGTCATTTATTGCACATGCTACAAAATCATTCTGTGCAATGGAAGATTTACCAACGTTACACCGGTCTGATACAGTTTTGCCTATACTGTACATGCATGAGACGGAGACGCCTGTTTATTTTGTTTTAAGTGCGTGCAGGGTGTGAGAGGGGAATCGATGTGCTTTGATTACAGCTTGGTAGTTGTAGTCTGTGAAATTAAAAAGCACGTGTGTGAAGTATCCAAACAATGACACCTTCATTTCATTATGGCTGCTTTAGCAAAACACCTTAAGCTACTGTGTAGTGGGTCCCATTTAGAAGTGGCTACTTCATTCGCGCTTTCCTTGACTCATGGAGCTGCGTGAATGTTATTACAACTTTTCGCCACGATATGACAGTTTAAGTCCGCTTGATACTGTAAGGCGTAAGCCATTGGTTTCCAAAGGAGATTTTATTTGTGTCGCCAGCATAGCCTATTGACAATTTATGTTGTAAATAGGCCTACCTTATAATCCTACCTGTAGCTTAGGGAAGCTAACAGCTTTCTATTAGGATCTAGTTTGTTAGTTACCGTTTTTTCATAACTCCCTGATGCATTTTTGCATTTAGAATAGCCAGAGCGTGTATATCTCAATCGGAAAATTAAACAATATCGGGTGCCTATGGACTAGGCTGGGTGAACCCAGCCTGATCTGCCCGCTATTTATTTTTTGATTTCTTAAAAGATTGAGCTTGGTCTGATGAAAGCCAGACTAGCCATGGACCTCAGTTAAACAATGCAAGGGAACATGAATCAGCCTATATTTGCACTACAATAACGGACAAAAGCTCTTCAACTTTGGCCCGTTAAAATGTGTATGAACAGTCTAGCGACGCATTTCATCAAGGCCCATTTGGACATGTCAGTTATTTGCACCACTGGTTAGATGTAAAACAGCATTTCGTTTCAGACTAGGCTACTGTTACTTAATTTGTGCATTAACAATAACGTTTCAGACTACTGTTACTTAATTTGTGCATTGACAATAAAGTATTACATGAACTAAAGATGACTAAAATCTTATGTAGAAGAAGAAACATTCACAAAAAATCCATCCATCCAAAAATGACCTTTGTTTTTGATAGCTGTTGAAAACGGCATGGAACTGACAGAGATGTTTTTGTTTAAAAATACATAAAAAAAAATAAAAATAAATAAATAACATTATGCTGATACCTTTTGCATTTCCCAAATACAATGTAGCCTACAGGTGTAAGTGACCTTTCATCAATCCAGTTGCAATGGATGAACTGTGATGAACTGCCCTACTTGTGATTGTTTAGAGATTTTAAAGGTTTTATAACAATTCTACATCTTCTTTGGCTATTCTACAATCTATTCACCTTTTCAGCACCAGTAGGGTACTTTCTGTGCATCCGCACACACACACTCAGGCATGCCAAACAAGCATACACAAAAGTTTCAAGAGTGGGGGATGGAGTAAAATATGGAGACAAATTGAAGTGTGATTTATTTTCGCGGAACGGATGTACAGGACTGAGCGGCGGTCATATTTTGTACCGCTATGCGGTACATCTAGTTGTTGAACAATTTAAAGGTAGAGTACGATAAGAACAAGTTAGTGCATCAGTGAGTGCTATTTACATACAGTCAAGAGTCAGTTCTAGTCAGGTGATACGTGCTAAAATTACAGTACCAAGGCTACTCAAAGTAGTGCTAAAGGTAGTTAAAGTAGCTTATCATACTGTAAGCTGCAAAGACACACTGGACATGTTTGAAGTTCAGTGAATGAGGTGATGACATGTCATTCCATTATGACATACCTAGCAGATATGGTAACCCTGCAGATATAATACCTACACATGTAATACCCACACATGCAAATTTACAGAGGGCAATTTCTGTGGATTGGCCAAGTCCCTATTTATGCTGTGCTATCATACATACAGTATACATTTGCCCCTTAGAGGTTTGATAACAGGCCCAGCCTAGGTTCTATCCTGTGGTGAAGACACATAAATGATAATTATTTGAAAAAGAATTCAAAATATATTTACAAATTGCGGTGTCATTTATTTGTGATCACAATGACCTCTCATGATAGCTTACTGAATGGTTGAAAGAAGAAGCTCAATAGTAGGTGGAGGATTTTTCTAGACAGCTCTTGGTACTTTTAGTATGTAACATGTTGATTATATAATGTTGGATCATTTGGTTAAGAAATGAACCCCTGCCAGAAAAAACCTTTTGTAGCCAGATTCTACGTCCATTTGAGGGAATTCCACATAATTCAAAAGAAATGTTGGCCAAAAATTGTTTACATTTTAACGTTTGTAAAAAGCCAGTAATTTCTCCCTGAACACCTCTGTAAAATGTCCTCTATCCACTATTTTCTATTACCTGTCTCCTTCATGATTCACTAGGCCTATGCAGTTGAATTTACAGTTTGATGAATAACTATTTAATTGATACGATTTGGTGCAGAACCAAAGAAATTCACGACGGCCATGTGTTACAGTTTAAGTTTTTTGGTGTTTTTCTGGACAGTCTAGGTTACCCACATCTGGCATTGTATTTGTTATAATACTTGTAGATTTATTATAGTCTTATAACAAGGAAACACATATTGCATCTTAAGATTTCATACTTTTTTATCTCACCATAGAGAGCAAAATACCTTTTCATATGTACTGTATGTAGTGGGATTGTCTGGCAATCTAGCAATATCATGGTGATATACTGCATGGCTTGGGGATTTGTAACAATATATGCACTAAAACAATGTTGGATTCTCTGGTTGTTGAGTTGTGTTTTAGTTCTAATGTCTGTATTGAAGATGGTCAATAAAGCTTGACTACGGGATCAGGATCGGTGATTAGATGATTTATTGTAGATGGTACAATAATGAATAACAGAACACAGGTCAAAAACTGCTTGTTGTGGTTGTTATTAGAAGCGGCTACTGAGCTTCCCGACAGAAGTCCTTGAGTCGCTTCCTCGATCCGTAGACAAAGCCTGTTATACTAAAACATACAAACGTCAATCATGCCAACGTGGCAGGTGCCAACCAGTGTACAAAAACCGGCTCTGGCCAGATGGAGATACTAGCCTGAACAGGCCGACATGCTGTCTCCCTCGGCCCATGTTATCACTGATGTTCCTCGGATGTTCCTAAACACCGGCATATGTGACCTTTTTGCTGGTACACAGGCCTAAGGCACAGTTATGTACAATGGTATGGACCTCTCCCCGTTGTATACTACACACAGAAGTACTGTAACATATGAACTCATCAGAATACAGTGAGAACACCCCAGAATCCTACAGTATTCATTATAAATAGTTTAGTTCACTGAGCTATTGGCTATGTAGACAAAGGCCAACTTTTTTTAAAAGTATATTTTTGGGCTTTTTGCCTTTCTTACGACAGGACAGTGAAGAGACTGACAGGAAGCGCAAACATGGATGAGTTAGGTCAATGCTCCTGTATGCTACACAATAAATTATCCTGGGGTGTAATACATTATAATGCCACCCCAATGTTGGACACAATGCAGAAATCTGCTGATTTCAAAACTGGATTAATTGAAAGTGCTTAATTGTACAGATGGACACAATATAGCCTACCATTGGATTCTGAAGTTCTATAACATTCTGCTGTATTTATGTGGTATGGTATGTGTTGGATATTTGTCATGTGGTAAGTGAAGAGTTTGTGAGCTATTCAACTGAGAAAAATAGGCGTTGAGATGGATGCAGAGCCATGCCCATTCAGTCATGCCATGCCATCAGCTTCCATCTTTGACAATTGTTATGACGTATATGACGAGTTTCTTATATTTCAGGTAATATTTCTGTACATCTGTTACTTTTCAGGACTACTTGAAGATGAATCAGATGACATTTACATTTCGGATGCCTTCCATAAATCATTTCTAGAGGTACAGCTGATTTTTTTATGTCATACTGTCAAAATGCATAAGCCTGTCTGAATGATGCTACTATAAAATGTTCTCTAAAACTTCCAAGCACAAATGACTAAACCATGCCTATATAATTGTGTTTGCATGTGAAAACTGCAGTCCATAACGGCATCTTAATTAAAATTACAAAATGCTTTACAAGAACTCCTGTTATTCAGAACTGTTAAACCCATGGACACCATGAGGGAAAGCTGAAACTGCATTCCCAAGATCACTACATTGCTGTGATGTACTAGTCAGTTCTGATGTTTCCCCTTTAGGTAAACGAAGAGGGTAGTGAGGCAGCAGCTGCCACGGCAGTGGTGGCCATTGGTCGCTCTATAAACTTCAACCGTGAAGTATTTATTGCCAACCGACCATTTCTGCTGCTCATCCGTGAGTCCACCATCAATACCATTATCTTCATGGGCCGTGTGGCAAATCCATGCGGTGGTAACCAATGAGATGTCCTTGAGCAAAAGGACAGTGCAAAGGCAGGAAGAGGAGGAAGCAAACTCACAATATGTTTTCTGAATTCTGAATTCTCAAAGGAATACAATGAAATAATGGTGGGTGCTGTTTAAATATGTGTCTGAAATAAAGAGTGCATTTGTTAAAAGGATCTTTGTTGAATCTAGCTTTGTTTAGAGCTAGGTCACGTGCAACAGACTTCCCTGCTGGCATTTCAACATTGATTCAACGGTGAACAAACGTTATATACCAAGGGTGAATCAACGTTGAATTATGTGTTGGATTTGCAAATCGAATCAACGTTGATATCGCAACATTGTTTCAACATCTGCCGTTTCAACATAGTTGAACACATGTTGAAAGCCTCAACAGTGAATCACTGTTGAATATGATATATTGCAACATTGAAACAACGCAGTAAAATCCAACATGGTTAAAGCCTCAACTACAAATTAGCGTTGAATAAACGTTGATATTGCAACATTGCTTCAACATTTTACCTTTATTAGCCTATGCCACTTGCAGTAGGCCTATCACACACAAAAATGATAAACACCTCCATCAAGAACCAGTCAACTTATATATTTTTTTACATTATTTTATTTTGTTTTATGTTTTACAACATAAATGATCTATCCAAACTCAGGTGTATGTGGTGCGAGAGGCTGTGCATATGTATACCGATGGCATCATTCAGCAACAGCAGGGAGTGTCTTCCGACAGCCACCACCACCCACCCTCTCCGGTGCATACTTCAAATATCTTCCCATGGTGTCCATTATTCGGGTCAGGGTGGTTCGCTGAAGACAGCATCTAAAGAGGAAACAACAAACCATTATTGTCAAAAACTAGTGAAAAAGCCTGTGGACATTCTCTGGGATTTGAATCAGGGATATTCCGATCACTGAACTTCCAAATAACGTCCACTGTGTGAAGTAAGCGGCGCCAGAGAATGTCTAATAAGGGCTCTGGCGGCGCCCTAATTAGCAAGTTCATAGCTAGCTAATGTTACGCGGTTTCTAAACTAAAACATTTTTTGTCACATACAGCAAACATCACCTCATCATCTGCTAGTTGCCTGTCCCCTGAAACTGTTCCAGCCAGGGGAGGGAGGGGCGAGCTAGCTCTCGGTTTTGTTTAAACATCAACAGAAGTGACGTTACCCAACATCTCTTGGAGCACCTGCAAACTACTTCTAGCACCTGTAATGCAAGCTTGTGTGATAAAAGCAAACCTACACTAGCAGCCTCGAAGTCAGGTGCAATAGTTAGATGTAAAGCAGATATGTATACACCACCATTATAAAGTTTGGGGTACACTTAGAAATGTCCGGTGCATTTCTTTTGATAAAGAGGACCTTTTTTAAAGGCCGTGTTGCAGGGTTCATTTTGGGCACAATTTGCTTGTTGGTAATAAACATTTAAACTGTACAAATCCATTGTATTTGATGTTGTTGGGTATCACAAAACGGAATATAATACGAAAAAGCAGGTACTATTTTACAGCAGGTACTATTTCTCCTTTCCCCCACAATGCATTGCATTATGTCACCTTGGGGAGGCTACAGACCAAAGCCCACCTTGAGACCCTTGAAAGTAACGAGAGAGGAGAAAAGAGAGACGAGTAAGGGAGTGTTCAGCAGTAGATAGCGCAGATTATAGATAAATAGATATAGATAGCCTAGATAGATATATAGACAGGTAGATAGATAGCTAGATAGATCATGTCATCTGCTGGTCGCGGGGTGAGCTCGACCAGCGGCCAAAATGCACTCGCTTCCCTAGTTACAGCAGCTCTAAATTGATATCAGGCAACATTATTACCATTGGTAGATCATAGGGTAGCTGTGATATAAATGCTGTGATGAAATTCGAAGTGTAAATATACAAACTTTATGTTGAAAGTGTAACCGCGATGTCCATTGGAATGCATTGAAATGACTGAAGCGCAGATCATGTAGCCCCCAACGTGACGTCATCACCGAATTGCTTAAAAAACCCCCGCTAATGCTAAAAACAACAAAAACTGGCATTTAACACCATTTGGAGACATTTTAAAAATTATATACATATATTGAGTGCTTTATGTACCCATTAATCAACAGTGGTGGTTAACCTGCAACACAGGCTTTAAAGTGACCCAACACGTCTAAGCAGCAGTATGTCTGTGTGATATCATACCTTCAACATTGCAACATTGCCTGCAGCAGCTCTTGCCTTCTTGCTTGCACCACCTTTCCTCCCCCATCTGACTTGCAATAGCAGCTTCTGGCTCCAGACTGGGACTGCTGGATAGCACCTAAAAAAATAAAACAGCAATTGCCATACATTTTGTTATTGTTGATAAAGGTCAAAATCATAGCATCAAAAAAATTAGCTAAGTCAATCAGGTGTACAAACAAAAATGATAATTACCTTCAGAAGGCACCCTTGCCACCATCACCATCTATGTTAAGTCTTGATATCAGTTTACTTGTGAGGGCTCTGCCAGTAAAAGATAAGTAAAAGATAAGATTAAACAAAATGATGCATCCTGTACAATACATTGAATTGCAGTACAAATAATGCAGAAATAGATGATTATGATCAGTTTGGCAGATATTCACAACACTACTAACATTACCACCAACACAATGTTAAAGTGGCTAAATTGCAAAATTCAAGACTATTTTAAGTACATAGTACATATGTCAAGCAAATTAGAGCATGCATAATAACATAACCCATAGCCCTCACCATGGAACAAAAAAAATACATTCAAAACACAAACACTTACACCACGTTGAAGGCAGCAGCCATGGCTATCAGACATCATCAAGTAGCAGGTAGTGCCATCCAGACGGACTGGCATTGCCCTGGATAGTTGATGGAGCCCATTACACAGTCATAACAACAAACAGACACATGAAAAGAGGGGATAAACTAAACACAGTTACAGACACAAATACATGCTTACACATTATAATGCTATATGCGATTCTACGTGTGTGTGTTTGTGTGTGTGTCTACCTGGTGAGTGAACTCTCTTGTGGGCTTGGAACTTATTCAGTATGGAAGTGGCACACATTTGGAATATTCCAGAATGCACTCAGCGTTCTCAGGGCAGCAGTCCTCACAACACACCGACTGCAAACAGAGGGAACACATGGAGACTAAGACGAATAAATTCCAAAACACACAGAACATGAAAAGACCATCACTGAAGCACTACTTCACTCACATGCATCCTAAATAAACACATGCCTCAGCCAGGGCTCTACAGTGCGCCCATTTCACTCGCACATGCGAGTAAAAATGATGGCGTGCGAGTGCAAAAAAAATATTTAGGCGCACTGGTGCGAATGACTTCTAACCATGTCAGTGTTTGTCTACAAAATACACCGCAACATCGAGAAACATTACTGGTGCAAACCATAGAATCACGTCGCGAAATGCAGCATAAAAACTACACCTCCCATCAACGTTAGCAGTTTCGCGTCGTGACTCGCTAGTAGTCTCTTCTATCAAATCCAAGAGCGCGCAGACAAAGCGAAAAGTTAGACTAGCCAGCCAATATGCAAAGATTGAAGAAATTAGTGCTTCTATCCACCGAATTCATCGGATATAGGAGGAACAGGATGAGATTCTGAGAATGCAGTGAGAGAAGGAAAGGTAACCTAACATGCCTTTTAGCCCAGTTGACGTATTGGCTGCAATTACCTGTCAACACTCTCGTTTTTCCCGGGTTCTCCCGTATCAAGGTCATGTCCCAGCACCCTCCTGTTTTGTTATTTCTCCCGGAAAACTCCTGTAATTTGCATGGCCATCAAGCTTTTTAAATCATTGATCTATTCATTTTTTTCTATTAATCTGACATCTCCCAGGTTGCCAGATTGTGTATGAAATACACCCTACACATACACGATCACTTAGTTTCAATTTCAATCGTTTTGTCATAGGCTAAAACCTGGCAACCCAAAACCCAAATAAGGAAGCGGGTGCCGACTGCGCAGCCTGAGTCTCGTCGCAAGCAAGCGGGCTAGTTGAATTGCCTACTCCAGAACTAGCTGTTGTGATATTGTCAGAGGCAGGCAGAGTACACAGCTTCATTACTTGAGTAAAAGTACAGATACCCTTTGCTAAATTTTACTCAAGTACAAGTAAAAGTACAGCAGTCAGACGTCTACTTAAGTAAAAGTACTGTAACAAACTGCACAGTTTGTCTTAAAATGGGTTTATTGGTTACGCACCAAAACACACGAACGTCACTACACAGGCAAAACAAAGGAGGTCAATGAAACAAGCACGATACACAAACAGGGTAGTCACATACAATACACGAGGTAAACACATGAGGTACAACATAAAGAAAGACTATACCAGCTAACACATACATGACAAGGTAAACGCAATTACTCATACTAAAACCAACATTAACATTACACACACACATACACTGCACAGCATTATGGGAGCACAGTCATCAACAGCTAGGCTCAGATCATTACAGTACTGAAGTACTTGTTTTTAAAAGTACTTGAGTATCAAGAGAACAAGAGTACATTTTCTAAATATTGCATTACTACTGGCACAGTTCTCACATGTACAGAAACGTCCTACATGGAGTTATGAAAATTGTTAATGTTAATACCTTGGAGAATGTAAAAGGAATTGAAAGTAAAATCATGTCATTTCCATCTTTTTACCATGTTGCCAGGAATGGGCAGTATTTCTAATACATGTATTTAAAATACTTATTTCAAATACAAAATACTATTTTGTAATATAAACACTTGAAGCGAAAACTACGGGGCCACGGGTTGGCACATTCCCAGGATGGACCTGCTGCGTCTTAATCCATTGTTTCGTCCATGGTTTCGTCTCTTATCTAAATCTGACCATGGAGTTGACTTTGGCGGAAAGCTGAAGGTGATTGCTGATAGGCTGTCCCAATCAGTGACAAATTGAGGGTTTCTGAGATTTTTCTTTTTTCCTTTTTTTTTTTTTGAAGAAGTAACAGTTCCAGTATAAACACTGACCCCCCCCCCCCCCCCCAAAAAAAATCTCCCGTTTTTGGAAAGCTAAATGTTGACCGGTATGATCAATGCAGATATTTCAAATAAAAAATAAAAGTATAATATATGGGTGGATGACAAATAAGCCTGAAAAAAGGAATTTAAAAAAACTTCAAATATCATCCCTAAAATGTGTTTATATGTGTTGCTGTATCTCTAAACTTGACTAATATACATTTAAAAAAAAAAAAAAAAAAGTGAAATATATATTTATATGCGAATTTGTCATGTTAGTGCCTAAAATTGTCATATGGTGTGACGTGAAAATAATTTGAAATAAAATGAAAATTAGATACTTTTTTCTACTTTAATTTATGTCACTGTACATTTTAATCATGTTTGCTTTGATATGCAACATTTCCTTGTGAATATTTAGAAGAAAAACCTAACATTTAACAAGTTATTTTGTCAAGGTGGAGAATGCTCCTAAATGTAACCAGATATTTTAGCTTAATTCTGATATTTCTTGTAAGAACTCACTCAAAATTCTTGAGGTTCTTGCAGATACCATTTCCTTTGTGTGCTATTGATGGTTTAATGATTTTTCAATTATAAAGTCTTTTTTGTGACATTATTTAATGTCACACCAAATGACATGGTGTCACGCCATATGATGAACTGCACCACTCCACCATGTGTCAGAGCAAAACAGGGTTTTTAATGACAATAAAATCATTAACAATGACTTTTGAAGTCACTCTATGAATGGTGTATGCATGTAACAGCAAAATAGATGAAAGTTTAGTATTTATTTTTTAAAGTTACATGGCATGGTAACATAAAAGAAAAAAGTATGAGAAATATGAATTGTACAGATACATTTTTTCCCAATTATCACAGATTTAACAAAAAAACATAATATCTGAATTTAAAACATGTTTTTACAAGAACTTTTATGTAAAAATGCAATTTGGTCATAGGGTGTGACAGAAATGTCATATAGTGTGACTTGAAAAAAGCTGTCACACCATATGATGCAGCGTCACACTATATGACATTTTGACAGTTAAACTAATTTTCTAGACAGTTAAATACAGCTAACTATTATTTAGCATGCAACTGACCACATGGCAGCAGTGCTTTTTAAGAATTCATGAAGAATATTTGTGAAAAATAGCTACTTTTTAGGCAAATGATGTCACACCATAAGACACTAAAATTTGGCCACGATTGATGATGTCCAATTCTAAGCTTTTTATATAAAAACCTAAAAAGCAGAAATCACCTCTTGACCATGCCAATTACTCCTGACATTCTATTGTTACTTCCTGGTTAAGCAGGGTTCTCTTCACAATAATAATGTCCAAATGAATGCCCGGTCAAAATATACAATATACTGTCACGCCATATGACAACCATTTTATGGACAAAATATATTTGATTATAACTTAGTTGGACAGCATGCATAAACATCAAAACTTTCTGTGGTTGTAAAAAACATCCAATTATTTTATATGCATGGTAAAACTTTAAAGTAATTATACTTTTTATGGATATACACTCTTTTTAGGAAGTTCGCACACATGGTGGACAGTCACACCATATGACATTTTTTATGTTTGGATGATTATTTTAAGTCAAAAGTTAAATACAAATCCAATAAATTTAATATGACAGAACTTGAACCTACCAGACCTACAACATTTCCATATCAATTCTTAATAATTGCCATTTTTTATAAGTGTGTGACACATGGACAGTCTGAATTCTGCTATTTGTCATCTACCCATATATATACATCCTTGATAGCCTATGTTGGGTTTTGTGGAAGAGAAAATGGACTGTTTTAGTAGTAGTATTAGGCAGTATGCAGTCAGATAGGTCACCATGGGCATATTTGGATTAGCTACAGATGGATTCACAAATAAATAAATTAGCATTTGGCAGGATACTTGATATACAAGCTAAATGCAAATATGGCAATGTATTATATTATTTTACATTAACAAAATGTAGGAAAATAGAACAGACTGAAAATAAAGTAGGCACTGATCTTTAAATTCCTGTTTCCTGTAGCCTAAATGTTGTCAGTCATTCTTAATATTCGCAATTGATGCACTGGCATGCTTAACTGTTAGCTGGAGTGTAATGTTAGATTATGTGTAAGTTAAGTACAGAACTGACTGTGCGCCCAAATTTTTGTCTGTGCTCCTACATTTTTTAACTTGGGCGCACAAGTGCTCCTGGAAAAAAATGTTAGTGTAGAGCCCTGCTCAGAGCAAGTCAGGTACATCAAACAAGGGCCAAATAAGGGCTAAGAAATGAAAAACATGTAGCCTAACACTACCCTTCACAAACTAAAGATCCCTTTACTTGTTGGCATATCCACTCATCATACTTGCCCCATTCACATCCAATATATGACAGGTCTGAATGAACATGGCTATACTAAACTGCAGTTCCTTAAGTCAGTGGGTATGGTATAGATATAACTTATATATGACTTTATTAATTTGTTTTACAGGTCATCTTTCCAGTTAACACGTTATAGCAACACTACATGTATATTATGTATGTATAATAAGTAAGGGATAATGTATAGAACGCCGGTCTTTATTGGGAAAATAAGTCCCGACAGGGCGAACCGGACCCCGACGCGCAGCGTAGGGGTCTTTTTCCGCCCTGAAGGGACTTATTTTTCCAATAATGACCGGCGTTCTATACATTATCTCGCTTATTACACGGCTACTTGCCAAAACGAAACAATAAACTCTCCACGATGTGACTCTTTAGCCTACATAGGCTATAGCTTATTTGTTACCGTTTCATCGTGGCTTTTGGTGAGAAACAAATAGTTCGACAACAGCACACGCTGAACTTGAATCAAACATTCTTTAGAACACAGCTGATCAACCGTCTGCTTTCACTTTTGAATTAAGTTCCAGAGCTTGCACAGTAATATGAAAGACATGAAATAGAAGCACAAAGCCCATTTTCCTTGACAGCGGTCTGTTATACTTAGCAACGGTCTGTTCAGAATTAGCAGACCGCCGAACGTTGGGAAGGCCCATTCAAGTGAATGGAGCATTCTGCAGCATTATGAAGAGCCGTTAGCCTAGAAATCTAGACACGCCAAATTACATTTGCTGCCAGGGCTAGTCTAGCAACTCTCCGTTGGCTTGTGAGCTCCAGAAATCGAAACTTAATCAGGCCTTTGAAATCGTGTATAGAGTCGTTTGGTGGGCTTAACATAATGATTGAGTTGCAACGGTTTGGCTTGAATTCCCTGCTACTTGAAAACAAATATCCTATTGCGTGCAGAGGGAATTTGAAAGACAACTGATTATCCCGCCCCTCGGACTGAGCACTGCGAACGGTGAGTGCCCAGTGGGTCTGGCTCGCCAGGCTAAAGAGCCGTATAATAATGTAAAAATAATGTTACCTACCTATAGTACAGCGGGTAACCATGAAAATTGTGCACTTTTTGAAAGAAACATGAAACTTCTACCATAGTTAGGTTATACCATGAGGTTTATTTTCAGATTGGGAGGGAAGTCAAATTTGACCTCTGAGGCCCGGGAGAGGTCAAATCCAAGATGGCCGCCAATAATATTCAAAAGTGCCTCACGTTGGAACCAAACACAGTAGAAAAACACTTAAGGTGTCATTTCCCACTAACCTTTGGGTGCCCATTCTGTATCTGATAACTTTGAAACCACCAGAGTTCAAGAAAATGCATTTATGTAAAGGTCAAGGTAAACAAAACATCAAAATATTCATTTTTTATGTACCCTATGTACCCCAATTCATTTCTTTGTTGTCCCTCTATTATTCAGTTATTAGTTGTTATTTCATGAGATGTGTGGCTAAATTCATTAATTCACAGCACAGAATTATCCACAGGTGACCCCACTAGACCATTTTCACAGACCACCTGCAATACCACCGCTGGTTGAAAAAACCCTGCTTTAGAAAGTTGTTGCTACAGGCCACAGTACGCACAATGTAGAGAGCACTTCAATCGACATATTCTAACAGGTAAACATATTGACTATGAACAAACAATATTATTACATAATTACATAATATTATTCATTCATTAAGCATGGTGGTTAGCTATTGAGTTAAAATCATGGACATTGATCAAAATAATTATCCTAGCTAAACTAGAAGATAGTCTGGAACATTTATGTGAGCTGAAGCTAGTTTAATGATTGAACAGAGTATATTGTAGATATGTCAGCTTGGTAATGTGAAATTTGTTATGGCTGAAATAGGTAATGTTAACAGAGTAGCCTAGTTAAAGGGACACCAGGCAACGTTTTCGTGTTAATTACTCATCTTCGTAAGTCGGTATATGGTTAAATGACTCGTTACAGGGCGAGTGAAGACTCTCTCGCCCGCCCCTATTGCCTGTAGGAAGAATATCCCGCTTGCAAGTTCAGTGTATCCTACCCGCCGACTGAAGCAGGCAGGCTAACGAAACGCTACAGATTGTTGAAAACGTGTGTATGGCAGAGCCGGCGAAGAAGCAACGAAAACCCTTGACAGAAGACGCAAAGAAAAGGAAAAGAGCTTCAGACCGAGCGAGGGGGAGTTTCGTAGAGAAAAAGCAGCAGGCTTGCCTGGTGCCCATTTAAATAGCCGGTCAACCGGGCTTGAACACATTTGTAGCTAGCATGTTAATATAAGGCTGTGTCTTTAATTACTACTTAATTAATTACTTCTTACTGTTAAGACTATCAATTGGGAGATTGTTAGGGCAGGTTTTGTGGTGGACTGATGCTCAATGTTTGTACCATCAAGTACCATGTTGATGAAGGCCAAGAGAGATGGTGGCACAGCCCTCTGCTTGCAGTTTTCTTGAATGATCCGTCAAAAGAGAAAGATGAATTAAGGATCTCTGCGCACTACTTGTGCTGCTCGCATTAAGTGCATGGCATCACTGTCAGTTTGACAAACTATCATGAGAGCTGGTCCAATGTCCTTCTCAAAACTCAGGAGTGTGTCTCTTCCGCGTAAATGTGCCCTCAGATGTGGAAGCTCAGAAAGCAGTCGTTCTTTCAGTCTGGTGGCGTGAATCCGTTCCAACCTGTTAGAATATGTCGATTGAAGTGCTCTCTACATTGTGCGTACTGTGGCCTGTAGCAACAACTCTCTAAAGCAGGGTTTTTTTAACCAGCGGTGGTATGGCAGGTGGTCTGTGAAAATGGTCTAGGGGGGTCACCTGTGGATAATGCTGTGCTGTGAAGAAATTAAATTATCCACACATCTCATGAAATAACAACTAATAACTGAATAATACAGGGACAACAAAGAAATGAATTGGGGTACATAGGGTACATAAAAAATGAATATTTTGATGTTTTGTTTACCTTGACCTTTACATAAATGCATTTTCTTGAACTCTGGTGGTTTCAAAGTTATCAGATACAGAATGGGCACCCAAAGGTTAGTGGGAAATGACACCTTAAGTGTTTTTCTACCGTGTTTGGTTCCAACGTGAGGCACTTTTGAATATTATTGGCGGCCATCTTGGATTTGACCTCTCCCGGGCCTCAGAGGTCAAATTTGACTTCCCTCCAAATCTGAAAATAAACCTTATGGTATAACCTAACTATGGTAGAAGTTTCATGTTTCTTTCAAAAAGTGCACAATTCCCCTTGATTTGAGGGCTTAACCGCTGTACTACTATGTCCAATGGAAGTTCGCAAGGTAACCGTTATTACTTCTACTTAACGTTAACAACCTTCATATAATAATAAGTCAGCTATATATATATATATATATATATATATATATATATATATATATATGAAGAGTTCAGATGCAAAACCCTCTAAATCCGTCTGACCACTTTTCTTTTTAAATGAGCATTTAAATTCAGGCTCCTATAGGTTTTTGCCTATAAATCGATATTTCAGACCAGGAAGAGAGTGGTATTTAGTGGGTTTAGAAGTTAAATTATTTGATTAGCGTATACCATGTGTGGAGAGCATCCCCTCACCATCTTTATCTAATTTTTGACATAGTGCTAGGTGGCAGAGGCTTTTGCATCTGAACCCTTCATATATATATATATATATATATATATTCATATCAT
Organism: Alosa sapidissima; assembly: GCF_018492685.1. Lineage (NCBI taxonomy): Eukaryota > Metazoa > Chordata > Actinopteri > Clupeiformes > Clupeidae > Alosa > Alosa sapidissima. The sequence continues at coordinate 2,697,183 of NC_055968.1, read as the reverse complement.
AGCCATAACTTACTTGCGCCTGATATTTCATTCAAACTAAACTCTACATTCATAGCGACATCACAGACAGATAGATATGATATATGATATAAACTAACATTCCTGACTATTCCTACTATTCCACACAATAATGAAGTTAGTTAGTAGCTGGGAAAGTTAGCTCGCTAGCTAATTGCTAGCTAATTCTAACATGACTAACAGCTTTGGTTAACATTCCATTATGAAAACAATATATTTCGAATAAATTCCCGTTTTCAATTGGCATACAAAAGTACTGTAATTCTTACCTTGGATATGATAACGGCACAGTTTCTACAGCTTACACATGCAGTCAGATACATGACAGAACAGTGACGGTTAAAGTCACTGGTGGGCTGGAGTTCAAAAAAGTCAGTCAGCGGTTAGGGGTGGGGGATGGGGGTTGCTGTGTGTGCACATGTGCTTATCAAGAGGCGATAAGCATCCGTTAAAATCGTTGCATTTCAGACTGTTACATTGAAATGGCTACCAAACTGATTAGAAATTTGAAACATTAGCCTTGTCTATTGGGCTATTATTACTAGCCTATTATTACTAGCCTACTATTATGATTATTAACATGATTGTTCATGGTGGGACATATTTCATATCAAATTGACGCCTTTTCTTGATATCAAATCAATTTGGTTTAACATCCATGCTGATTTCGTATTTTACGACCATTTGTCAACATTTTACAACTATTTAGCATTAGAACATTGTTTCAACATACTGTTTTTTTACCCCCTTCTATTTTTCTGTAGGCTAAACAAATGTATTCGTTCAACTATGCAGCAAAACTACGCACTTGGCCAGCCTAGGCCTACAGAACAGGCACATTTTGGAGAGAGAATGAGAATGCACGCACACAATTATAGAATCTAGGCTAGCCTATTTGTGGCGGGTTACCAGCAAACAACGTTTACCTAATGCATTAACTCAAGACTTCAATTAGTCATAAAACGTTTTCTAAACAATAAAAACAGAAAGGATGCAGGCAGCAAATGTAGGTCATTTCCTAGTCAGTTCTTGGAAGAACAAAATTCTGAATGAAGCCCAAAGCTTTACTGATGTTAAAGCACACACACACATATGATGGTAAAATAAAATTAAACAAAAGTTACATTTAGCAAAGGTGGCAAAATTAATATATACTATAGACGTGAAAGTAGGCCTGCTACTTTTAGCTGACCAATGCCGAACTTGAAATTGCGACTAACGTAGGCTCGTTAGCAGCCTAACCTAACTCTCTTAATGTTGCACCCTGGTTATGAGACTAACTCAAAAGTAAAGTAACGAGTAACACATTACTTTCCAAAATGACTAACGAGTAAAGTAATTCCTACAATTTAAAGAAGTAGGCTAATGTTTATGATCAACATTTCTGCTGTGTTGGACTATGATGTTACCACGGAGTTGAAATATTTATCAAACGCGAGTGCCCCCCTACCGATGACCCAATGCCCCTCCAGTAGATCTGCTCTGGGCTGACTCTGATTTTCCTCCGTTTTGCAAAATAATTCCATCCACAAGGATGCGCAAAAACAGCTGTTCAAGACTGTCAAAAACATGTCAATCAAACAGATGGTGATATTGGACAATTGGAGATCTGACAACATTTTAAAGAAAAGGGGAAATGTCACAATCCAAAAACTCCATTTCCCCTGTCCACATGCAAACGGAAATCTCCAGTTTTCGTGTGGACTAAAGGCAAAGACGCATTTAAAAAAAAAAAAAAAAATCCCAATTTTTATTTAAAAAAAATACACATCTATGTGTAGACATGGCCTGAATATCTTTCTGTTTGAGATGTTTGTATTGCCCTGATGAAGGTCCTTTGACCAAAAGTTTGCAGTTTTTTTTTCATTAAAAGATTAAATATAAGTGTGCAATTTTTTCATTTCTTTTTTAATTTGAAATTTATTAAAAAGTTTAAAAACTTTAAAAAGTGGAACTTCCGTTTAGCTTCAGCAGATATAAAGTGAAATATTTCAAGACAGTTTTTGTCTTCCACCTGAATATCTGGCCCGTGAACTAAAATTAGCAGCACAGTAGGGTGGCTTTCAAGAAATCCACTTTATTTACATTTTCAAAAAATATTTTTTGAAATGTACATATCCAAGGCCAATATAGTTCAACGCAGTAAAATACCAATTGTGTACAATTGAAAAACAATTTCAAAGCAGTTGAGTTATATTGTGTACATTTCCATAAAACCTGAAACAAGCTTCAATTTCAGAAAGGTACTGACACCTTTCTATTATTAACACAGCATACAGTTAAAGACTGATCACAAAAGTAAACAAGTGCAACATCTCAGGATATTTTAGTAAGTCATGTCTAAATCCTAAATGGAAGAAAGAACTACTGTACTATGTACTATCTCTGTATGTATACACAAGATTTCCAAAATCATTTATACAAATGGAAAAGCCCTTGTTCACCATTATTTCTACAGTATACAAAAACCTCACCCTAAATCCTGCCTTGTGTGTAGCTCACATGTGTACATGCTTAACAAGATTAACTGTGCCACCAGGCCAGAAGCCCATTCTAACATTAAAATGTTTTACCAATTCAATATTTTATACATGTAAATAGATTCATACAAATGCAAAACCTGGATATAATGAATCCACAGTGATTGGTTGAAATAGAATATAGCCAAATTGTACATAAACCTCAAATGTAAAATCAATTTATAAGAGGTAGCATAACCACTGCTTTAGAAGTTATCGATAACAATATCACCATACATTTTGTATCTAAATTACAAGTGACGGCAATGACTGACACATCTCTCGTTTTTTTTTAATCAGAAGAAAACACAAGATTGTTAGGGGTAAGTTTACATGGTGATCAACCGATGTTCTGACATTTCATATATTCAATGCACATGAGGTTACCCTGTCACCTCCCATGTTAAAAGTTCATTTGATGTTTTGTCTTCTGATCATAAATCTGAAGTGTGCTGTGGAACATCGGTATATTAGCAACAATCATTTGGTTTGTTAAAATAAATCAAACTAAAGAGTGATTTTTATAAGGAGAACCACTCCATTGGCCACCAAAAAAAACAGACGTAGAATACTGACTTCATTAATCAAGACACTTAAATCTTGAAACGGACATGAAGTTCTTTTAAGTCAGGATATGCAGATTTCAGGAGGAAATAACTCTACTTGATCTCCTCTCCTGGATTTGGGTCAGCACATCCTCTGTGTCCTTTAACAAAGCATCAAAAATGCCATCAGCCAGCTGCATCTTAACATATAGTTCATCTTCGTCATAGTTCACCCACTGAGACTCTTCGTCATGCAACTCCTGGACCTTAAAGAGAGAGAAAACAGGGAATTCAAACTTTACTTTAATGCAGCAGTAGTTTTTCTTCTAAAACAAGTGAGCAGAAAGCCAGACAATTGATTTCTCTACGACGTCTTTACCAATATATGATCGACTCGGTCGCGCTTTTTCCTTCCAAACTTAAGCATTTTCTGCCAGTCAGTCTTCTGGTTGTGCTCTCTTTTCAAACCGTACAACTTTAAAACCTCTTCTGTAAGAAATGCCTGGAACAAAAATAAATAGGTTACAAATCATGTTGGAATCATAAAAAATCATTTGAAAATGACCAAATATCTTGTACAAGGTAACAAACCTGAACTGTTTGCATGTCCTTCATACATTTAATTCCATGAAAATATGAAGACTTGATGCGCTGAGGCTTCATCCATTGAGGCTGTTCTGTTTTATGATCCTTCGCAAATATGTCCTTAATAACCTCCCACGATAAATCAAAAACAGCCTGAAAAACAGATGCAATTATTGTAAAAGAGTCATTCTATGAAACGGGTGCCTTTTCCACTATAACATTTCCAAAATGTTCATCAAAAGTAAACTTATTTTCAATGTATTCACAGCATTAAAGACAAGATCACCCTCCAGAAATCATATTTGCCCACCTCAGGCAAGTACATTGTTTTACATTGAAAAATAATTGATGATTTATGATAAAATGGCTCTAGTTATCCACGTTTCTTGGGTGCTCTACAGTGTTTCCTCTATGTTTATTTCAGCATGGCGGCAGCAGCATGCTGAAAATTGCAGTTTAACAATAAACAGCAATGTTAATCCGAAGTACCTTCGGTTTTATACCATAAATATAGGCTATTGTTTTTATAGACGTTACAGACAATAGTGCCATGCGCTATCAAGAGTGCTACACATGTTTGTCAACATTGCAAAAACTACAATTTTCTTTTTGCTGCCACTGTTAAAAAAAAAAATCTAGCGGAAACACTGGCTCTACATACTGTAGGCAGACATTATTAAAAAGTTGTCTGTGATTTAATTTCAAGTAACAGTATGCTATTTACAGACAAAACAAGTTAATGTGATGGGGTGGTAAATCAAACCAAGGGACACAAAAAATAATAAAATATTTACCAAAAAACATGATTTTAATCTGAATAAATATGTCTAATGTCATTAGGAAAATATATTTAATTCTGAAAATAACAAATGTTAATGATAAGAAAATAACATTTACATGGTGATATTTTAAATGTAAATGTCATGTTGGTCAACACGGACACATGGAAATTATGGCTTCTCGATTATGGCAAAAATCATAATCATGATTATTTTGGTCAAAATTTAAATCATGATATCATCGATTAATGATAGTTCATTTGGAGGTTGAGTACATTAGCCACATCTCTTTCCACAACCGCAGAAAAATATCAATAATAGGCTATAATAAAGAAAACTAGATGTACCGCATAGCGGTACAAAATATGACCGCCGCTCAGTCCTGTACATCCATTCCGCGAAAATAAATCACACTTCAATTTGTCTCCATCTTTTACTCCATCCCCCACTCTTGAAACTTTTGTGTATGCTTGTTTGGCATGCCTGTGTGTGTGTGTGTGTGTGTGTGTGTGTGTGTGCGGCTGCACAGAAAGTAGCCTACTTGTGCTGAAAAGGTGAATAGATTGTAGAATAGCCAAAGAAGATGTAGCATTGTTATAAAACCTTTAAAATCTCTAAACAATCACAAGTAGGGCAGGTCATCACAGTTCATCCATTGCAACTGGATTGATGAAAGGTCACTTACACCTGTAGGCTACATTGTATTTGGGAAAAGCAAAAGGTATCAGCATAATGTTATTTATTTATTTATTTATTTTTTATGTATTTATAAACAAAAACATCTCTGTCAGTTCCATGCCGTTTTCAACAGCTATCAAAAACAAAGGTCATTTTTGGATGGATGGATTTTTTGTGAATATTTCTTCTTCTACATAAGATTTTAGTCATCTTTAGTTCATGTAATACTTTATTGTCAATGCACAAATTAAGTAGTAGTCTGAAACGTTATTGTTAATGCACAAATTAAGTAACAGTAGTCTGAAACGAAATGCTGTTTTACATCTAACCAGTGGTGCAAATAACTGACATGTCCAAATGGGCCTTGATGAAATGCGTCGCTAGACTGTTCATACACATTTTAACGGGCCAAAGTTGAAGAGCTTTTGTCCGTTATTGTTCGTGCAAATATAGGCTGATTCATGTTCCCTTGCATTGTGTAACTGAGGTCCATGGCTAGTCTGGCTTTCATCAGACCAAGCTCAATCTTTTAAGAAATCAAAAAATAAATAGCGGGCAGATCAGGCTGGGTTCACCCAGCCTAGTCCATAGGCACCCGATATTGTTTAATTTTCAGATTGAGATATACACGCTCTGGCTATTCTAAATGCAAAAATGCATTAGGGAGTTATGACAAAACTGTAACTAACAAACTAGATCCTAATAGAAAGCTGTTAGCTTCCCTAAGCTACAGGTAGGATTATAAGGTAGGCCTATTTACAACATAAATTGTCAATAGGCTATGCTGGCGACACAAATAAAATCTCCTTTGGAAACCAATGGCTTACGACTTACAGTATCAAGCGGACTTAAACTGCCATATCGTGGCGAAAAGTTGTAATAACATTCACGCAGTTCCATGAGTCAAGGAAAGCGCGACTGAAGTAGCCACTTCTAAATGGGACCCACTACACAGTAGCTTAAGGTGTGTTGCTAAAGCAGCCATAATGAAATGAAGGTGTCATTGTTTGGATACTTCACACACACGTGCTTTTTAATTTCACAGACTACAACTACCAAGCTGGAATCAAAGCACATCGATTCCCCTCTCACACCCTGCACGCACTTAAAACAAAATAAACAGGCGTCTCAGTCTCACGCATGTAGGCAAAACTGTATCAGACCGGTGTAACGTTGGTAAATCTTCCATTGCACAGAATGATTTTGTAGCACGTGCAATAAATGACAGTCGAAAGATACAAACAGTGCTGCTATCAATTTGCTTGGTATAACCGCATTTATAGTTTTCTATATCAAATGCAATCAATCAAATGGGCCTCCATCACTCAACCAACGCTAACGGTAACATTACCTAGGTCCTTATTGATATTACAAGATTAACGTACCTGCAGTAAAAACCAAGCATGTCCGATAAACATCCTCACTTCATCCTCACTTACACTTCATGTGAACATCGTCCTGTCCTTATTAGATGTTCGCTGCGGTAAATTACAGTCCTTGTAGGAAGTGTCCATTATTTTTTCAACACACTTTTAACTTTCAAAAAAATTACATCTCACTGCAACGATGCGCCATCTAGTGGACAAACGACTACTTATCGCCAATACTGAAAATGCAGCCATGATGATGATGATGAATATTTTGGCTTTCTTTTGATCCTATTGAATTTGTAATTATGTATCGGCCGTTCTAATACCGATAGTATGTGGGTGCCTGTGTGTGTGCATGTTTATATGTGTGCACCGCCATTTACAGGCCAATGAGTGTACAGTCACTAAATGTACACATAACCTAATTTTTTTAGCCCCCCCCATGGATGAAATTCTACGAAACTTGGCATACCCCCAGACCCCCAGAGAATGCCAGGTCAATCATACACATAAAATTTGGTGCAGTTCTGAACATCTTAACTGAAGATAGGGGCGATTAAAGCAGAATAATATTGCATTTTCATTTTTGACCGGGGCGGGGGGGGGGGCAAATCACAAATGAGTGATTATGAGCCAGGTTGATGTGGGCCCTTGAGACCAACATACCATAAAAGATTCACAGAGAACTGTGTCTGCCCTACCCTCCTTTCGGGGGGTCCAGTCCAGCGGGGGGGCTGCAGATGAAAACGAAAAATGACAGTTCCATGCTATCCATGTGGGGGTACATGCCCACCAAGTTTTGTGTACCCCGGTCTTTCAGTGTCCCGGGAATCCTTGTTGGTGTACGTCACTAAATGTACACATAAATTATTTTATTGTAAGGCCCCCCATGAACGAAAGTACACAAAACTTGGCATGCATTCAGAGGGTGTCATAATGATCCTACACTTTTAATTTCGTGCAGTTTTGACCTTGTCAGCCAGAGATATTGAGATGAAAACACCTAATTTTTTGCTTTTTAATTTTTAACTAGGTGGCGCTATACATTAAATAAGTGGTAATGGGATGGGTTGACATGCCCCCTTAAGACCAACATACAAAAAAAAGGTGGACCTCCTAGGCCCTACGGTTCTCGAGATATTCACAGAAAACTGTCTCCGGCCACCTACAGGCCAGTTGGTGTATAGTAACATAAATTAATTTATTGTGTGGCCCCCCATGAACGGAATTCCACAAAACTTGGCGTGCATACAGAGGGTGTCATAATGATCCTACACTTCCAATTTCGTGCAGTTTTGACTATGTTAGGTCACAGATACCTTCAATTACACCACCTCATTTTTACTTTTTTGTGTTTAACTAGGTGGCGCTATACATGAAATGAGTGGTTATGGAATGGGTTGACATGGCCCCTTGAGATCAACATACAAAAAAAAAATGGTCCTCCTAAACCCTACGGTTTTCGAGATATTCACAGAAAACTGTGTCTGCCCTACCCTCCTTTCGGGGGGTCCAATTCAGCGGGGGGGCTACAGATCAAAACGAAAAACGATGGTTCCATGCTATCCATGTGGGGTTACATGTCCACCAAGTTTCGTGTACCCCGGTCTTTCAGTGTCCCGGGAATCATTGACGGAAATTTGGGCATGCGAAAAAAAAAAAAAAAGAAAAAGAAAAAAAAAAAAAAAAAAAAAAACAATCTGACTAAACCTATATGACTGCCGCTTCGCTGCGCGGCGGTCATAATAAGGAAAACAAGTGAATTCTACTTCTGTCATGTTTGCAGGCTTGCCTACATTTCTGTGTGTATCTGTACTAGTTGGCTCTCTGTCCCAGTATATTAGCAGCTTTTCTCTTTCTCCACTCCTACATGTTTTCATTACTTATCTTTTCTTGGCTCTCTGCTTCAGCTGTACACAGCGCTAGTTACAATTTCGGCGTGGTTCATGATGCTACCTATTATTAGTGAACCGACTGCATGAGCATACTCACACACAACTTAAAACGGCTTGAGTGGCCTGTACACACGAGATCGCACAGCCCTAATGGAAATGTACTTGTGAAAAATGGTTAAAAACAGTGTGATAAGTTAAGTTAAGAATAGTATTTTCTTGTACATCATGTAAACAAGAACCCTTGAATTATTAGCTTCAGGCTTTAGAAACAGACTTTGGCTTTAGTTTGTGCATTTCATCTGCTATCGACGCAAATGGCACCCGTTTCAAAGAATGACCCAAAACCACTGTTCTTTTTTTTTTTTCTTAGAATAATGAACATGTTGTCCATGTCTAGCATGGCTAAAACCAGACCAATTCTGAATTGATCTCAATTGTGGAGCGTAACCAGCAGTGAAATTAAACTTAAGTTTGTAACAAACACGCTCTAAGGCTTCCGAAAGAGAGAGCTACAATACACATTAAAAGGTGGGGGGTGACCATTTCATTACACTATGCTGGCAATCAAAGTAGTGGACAGGCATTACACCAAAAATACAAACATGGATCGTCCACGCAATAAACCCAGGAAGTTTATTGCGTGAAACACGGTTGAATCACACAAACACGGTTGAATCACACAAAGACACAAGCATTAAATCTCCGTGCTTTATAGAATCAGTTTACCGGCGGGTTAAGAAATCTAGGCCCGCTATACCTTCTCAAAGTAAACGGTAACACTAAAGCAAGAGGCTACACTGAGATTTTGAAGGAAAAGATCAGGCAGTGTGCCAAGAAACCTGGTTAGAGTGCATATAGTTGATCTTAATAACATAAGAAGCTACAACAAATCCTGGAAAAAATTTGAGTTTTCTGAAATTAGTTTTTATAAAAAAAAGTTTATAAAGTCAGGATTAAAACCCTCAAATCTAAAGGTTGTGTTTTTCAACGCCTTCTGGTTATGGATTGACTTTACCTGTTTGTAGCTTTGCTTGCAGTAAGTGGCCTGGTTTTCACTCGTGGTATCCCCTCCTAAGAAATCTACTGAGGCCTGGGGTCTAGGAAATCCAGCCAGCGATGCACCCATTCCCAACCTGCACTTGTCCCAGATTTCCTGAGTTGCAGCATACACAAGTTTTTCCATTTCTGGTATACCATGCGGCACAATCATGACAGGTCTCTCAGGTATTGTGTTGGCTTGAAGAGGTAGCTCTGGCCTGGGAGGAGTCATCACCTGTTGTATTGGACCTGAGCCAAAAGCACCTGAAATACCTCCCTCCTGCCATATGTGGAGATGTTTCTGTCTTTGCTCTTTCTGAGAACTAAGACCAAAGTCCTCCTCAAACCAGTCTGGTTCATCTCCTAAAACATCCAACAGCTCTCGGCTAAGTTCCAGCTCAGCCAAGCGCTTAGCCAACTCCTGTTGCCCAGACGCATCCAACACAGGACTCTCCTATGGCAGAAAGGCCATTAATTGAGATTTGACACAATTACTCAAAATACAGAAATTCAAATATCTTGCTTCCGAGAGTTAATGTAGACACACACACACACACACACACACACACACACACACACACACACACACACACAGACACACACACCGACACACAATGAATAAAAAGGACTAGTTACTCACCTGTCGGTTATAAAGTTCTGGTGATGTTATATCCTCTTCCTCTTCATTGAACATATAAAACTCATCCATCTTAATGTTGGTTGAAGGTAAGCCTGTCTTTGTAGAACCGCCATAATCATCTTTCTTCAGATTGGCATCTTCTATCTTCTTAAGTTTAGCTTTTTGTATCTGTTGGTACTGTTTCACAGCGTCTGTCACACAGTTTTTAAAGAGCTGATCTGCAAATGTGTTGAAGCTCACTTTCTCATAGTTGTTTGAAACCTCACACTGTTCATCACTTTTATCATCAGTAGAGATCTTGGTATCAAAGCCCTTTTCATTGCTTAGTGAGTCAAGAAAAGTCAAAAGTTCCACTTCTTGACCCTGCCCTTTCAAGTTTGACTTCCCTAAGGTAGGCAGGGGAGAATGTCTGTTTTCTGTCGAAACCAGGTTGATTTCTATGCTTTCTCCATTAATTAATGAGCACTTTTCATCTTTGGAGTTATCTGAAATGAGGTTAGAGTTAGTCGGTTCCCAATTCAAAACTGGTGCCACAGAATCTTTCTCTAATGTGGTTAGCTTGTTTTGTAGTTCACAAGATCCATCGGTTTGATCAAAGTGACCTTTGTCTCCAGTGTAAAACATCTCATCAGATTTTTGGCTGTCATCATTTACATGGCTTTGTTGTTGCAATTGGTCCTTCAAAGGCTCTTTGTGTGATGTGTCATCAACAAAAGAATCCTCATCATCTGTGGTGTCAACATCAACATTACGACCCTCTTGAAGGCGAGAAATATGATTAGGAGAAACAAAGACACCATGGCCTGGTTTGCATTCAAAGTATACCACACGATCACAGGTTCCATCATTACTTCCTTCTGATGTATCAAGCTCCACTCCAGCCCAGAACCCCTTGGCAAACCTAGTTTGGCCTTTGAACCTTAATGTACCTAATTGAAGATTCCTCACAAGGACTCTTTCACCAATACTGAATCCATCCATTTTGTCCACTGCTGACAAAACCTGTGAATTAGAAGTGGACGAATCTGTGGATATTCCAGAGATTAAGTCCTCTCCTCCATCCTGATGTATGGATTTTGCAGTTTGGCTCTTGAGGTCAAGAAGGTGTTCAGAGTGGACATCACTAATCGATTTTGATTTTGAGGAAAGCTCTTCACCAATTTCATCCTCACTAATTGTTACAGACTTGTGGAATGATTTTCTTTGCTCTTCTGGAGTGGAGGGTGAAGAATGTTTGCCCAAAGCCGTTAGGGAAGACTCTGCCAAGGACTCAAAATCATCATTATAACCATCAGCTGAGGTTTTATGCTCCACTGTAGACATTTGATTTGGTAGGGAGGGTGTGGTTTCAACATCATCTGTACCATTGTGAGACTCCTCCTCAGGCTTGAGCTTAGAAGCACTATCCTGGCCATTTACTCTGCGGGACTCTTCAGCATGGTCTTTGCTACTCAGTGAGTGCAACTTCTTGACATCAGGCTCTGCAACAAGTTCCAGACTAAGGAAGACATCAGAGAGGTGAGCATGCTCACTTGTGGATTTTTCAGACTTCAGAGATTCTACTTCTGTTGTTACCTCTGCTTTATGTTTAGATAAAATGTTTTCACTGCCAGATTGTACTGTGGACAATGCCTGTGATGTATGCCTAGGCTGGGACTCAGATGACACCAGACTCTTTGGACTGTTAGAGAGGTCTGGACTACCCAAAACTGGTGTTGGAGTCACAGTGGGAGGATCTTCATCAGACAAACTCTCCTCATGGATCAAGCCTTGACCTGAAAATATATACACGTTTGAACAGACGCACAACAATAAATTAAGAGTTACGGTAATTACACATGAAAACATCTTTAAATTGACACCATACATGCAACATGCCAAAACAATAAAAAGAATAGTATCTTTAACATACCTCTATTTACTTGAAAATCTGAGATGGTCTGGTCAATTTCCACAGACTTTGTGCCATCTTCAGAACTGTTGCTTGTTTCTGGCCTGAGTAAGGGTGAATTCAAGGAAACTTAACACAAATATATTATTACTACCAATTATATTCATATGAAATAAATCTTAATAAACAGACCTTTGAGGTGGAGATGATTTGATTCTTGTTTTTTCTGTTGTAAGCTTGTTGATTTCTGGTTTAATTGTCAATGTGATTCCCTGGTCTTTACTCAACTCTGATTTGGTCTTCTTAATGAAGTCATTATATGACTTAAAAGGTAAAACAAAATAGTAGTTATGATTAACAAAGTAGTAGTACATGATTAACATGATTCAAATGTCAAATAAGCATACAGAAACTATGATTGAGGAATACAAAGATAAAATTCAAGAGTAATTAACCATTGAAGGACTACACACCTCTAGCTGTTTCAGGAGATTAGCCTCCTGAGCCTTAAGTCGCTCTTTCTGGCGTTTCTTCTGTTCTTTTTTCAACTGATGCACAACGGTTTTGCGCTTTCGTAGTTCCTCCTTGAGAGCAGAAATGCGGCTCTCAATACTGCTCTGATCTGATGCCGACTCTGAAAAAGAGCAGGAATCCTTAAGATACCTTGTTCTTCATAATGTTACGTCCACTCACACAATTGATACTTTAATAGTGGACAGCAACTTATGTCACTTAACTGGTAAATTGAAGTGCCATAATTTAAAGCAAAAACATTCCATTCAAGTTGATGTATCACACATGTTATGACCACTGCATGATGTTACCTGGGCCCGAGCTCATTTAAGATGGACTGAGGTGAAGTGGAAAATTGTCCTGTGGTCAGAACAAATCAAAATTGGCCGTCTTTTTTTGGAAATGGTCGCCATATGCTCTGGGCTAAAGGAGGCAAGGACCATTCAGCTTAGGGCAGCACGATTTGGGGGAAATGTCCAACTGCTCTTTTTTCTGACAGATATTGCGATTGCGATCTGATCTTGTGATATAATTTTTGAAAGTCAAGCTTCAGTTCAATATTCCTAATTCCATTAGAAGTAGGCTATCTACAACGGCAGTTAAAGCAACACCAAAGAACTTTCCCTCTGTTGCACGCACGCTATTTGTTTATCCAGCACCGGCTTTGCAAATAACGATGTCCACAGACAAGGTAGAATATTTTGCATGACTTATAAAAGTATGATGTATTGCGACATCAGATGCAAGTCAAATTTGTAGTTTCTTATGTCTCATTCCATCGAACTGCAGAATCACCCTGTTACGAGTGATGAACCACTGAAACGATTTTGGAAACATTATTTTAAGGTATAAAAAAACTCTTTGGTGTTGCTTAAGTAAAATAAAATATATCCCATCTCTAGGGGAAGCTCTAGAGTCGCTAAAATACCTGAAACTGCATAGTATACCTTTAAGATATCATGAGAAGGCTAACATCAATATTTAATTGGTTAGGGATGGAGATGGAAACGGTAGAGAAGCTGCTGTTGGAGAATCTAAAATAAAAAAAGACACTCCTTCGGGAAAAGTGGAATATGGGAAGTATTTGGAGAGGTTCATAAATATGACAGCAGTGCTGGTTATGTTCTATGCACTTCTTGTAGTGTTGTAGTACTTTTTTGCTCACTCAGTCTTGTCTCGGAATTGAAAGCAAAAAATCTTGGTCTTCACTCTGTCTCAGCCTCAGCTATATTCTACTCCTCTTTGTACTGTTTTTACTGCACATACACTTATTGTTTTACTACTCCTATAATGTTACTGTTACTACCCTGCACATATCTGTCTATACGGTTCATACTGAATATCCATATTTATTATTTTTTATAATATTACTGTTAATACACTGCATATATACACTGCACATATCTGTACATGATGTTCATATACTGTTCTTACTGCATATCCATATCTATTCTGCTCTTATAAGGCTAGTACATTGTACATATTTATTTTGGGCAGCCATGGCCTACTGGTTAACGCTTCGCACTTGTAACCGGAGGGTTGCCGGTTCGAACCCCAACCAGTAGGCACGGCTGAAGTGCCCTTGAGCAAGGCACCTAACCCCTCACTGCTCCCCGAGCGCCGCTGTTGTTGCAGGCAGCTCACTGCCCCGGGATAAGTGTGTACTTCACCTCACTGTGTGTTCACTGTGTGCTGAGTGTGTGTCACTAATTCACGGATTGGGATAAATGCAGAGACCAAATTTCCCTCACGGGATCAAGAGTATATATACTTATACTTATTTAATTTATATTAGGGGAATTCCAAGCAAACTGTCACTTCCATAACACCAACTAAATGCAATGGTATTTGTATGATGCAAATGATTATGTGAAAAGTTTTTCCATGTAAGTTCTACAACCAAGAAGAGTGAATGCTCAAATGTCAAGTAATCATCATTCACATCATACCATACCATGGCATTGTGTTGGCATTATGGGCGTGTTTTGCATGGAATTGCCCTTTGCTGTAAACCATACCACTTTCTTAACTGTATACTACTGTTTACACTGCACTATATGTCTTATACAAAGTATAGACAGGTGGTATATTATATCACATTGCACTTATCTGCTTCTTGTACTCTGCACAATAACAATAAAGTTGAATTGAATCTAATCTAATCTAATCTATTCTAATATAATGCATGTTGTTTTGGACAAAAGTGTCTGCTAATAATTTAAAATATAACCGTAAACAAATGGGATTTCCTGTGCAATCGCTGACTGCACCTTTAATGTAAGACATCATCAAACAAGCAAACTATATGGGTCATTCTGTGTCTAATCAGATAAGGTTGTTGCTGCACCGTCTCAGATTTTGTTCAAACCTTGTCTGTATCAAGAATGGGTCCCAAAACCAAGGCCTAAAAAATATTTCTGTTCAAATCATATGTCTTTATATGATTTTCAGCCCTTGAAATTACTTCAGTTTTACAGCCTGAAAATCACATTATCTGCAAAGCGATATTTGGGCATTAATTTAATGAAAAGTATTATTCATAGGCAGCCCAAACTTTGTAGGGTGTAAGACAAAGATGTTGTCAGTATGACTGAACCATTATAAGTTTGTATGCCATGCTCCAATCAGTTACTCGATCTCCACTGACTTTTTATGTTGCAAGACAATGTCTCCATGGCATTTTTTGTTTTGTGCATGGCAGAAAAAACAGATTGATTAGAGAACCTGAAATGTTCAAATATCCTCTACTCACTTTTCACAGATGAGATCTGGTCACTAGAGCAGATCTGCCTTACGCTGCCAGAACTGGTACTGATATTGCCTCCACTGCTGCTTTCCAGGTGGTGTGA
The DNA here is from genome assembly GCF_018492685.1 of Alosa sapidissima. Taxonomy (NCBI): domain Eukaryota; kingdom Metazoa; phylum Chordata; class Actinopteri; order Clupeiformes; family Clupeidae; genus Alosa; species Alosa sapidissima. The sequence goes on along the minus strand of NC_055968.1, from coordinate 2,681,863 downwards.
TGGGCTTAAAATAGTTTTTCCTGAAGGAGACTAAAGATAGAGAAGTAAAGATAGTTATGTTACTTGGCATACACTTTTGTTCAAAGTGACTGTACACTTACATCATAAAATGTCTATCAAATGTGTCTGTACGTAGCTCAGGACGAGCTTGAAGCCAAAATCAGGGAACATGCGTGCCTCTACAGGCATTTCATATAGCCTAGCCCACATCTTAAATAAACATGAAGTTTGAATAGTCAGTTTGAGAAGAGAGGGAAGTTACCTTGGCTAGGCTACCAGCGAGAGTTCGTGATTTTTTTGGTACAACATCGTCAAACTATGACCTCCGTAATTTCATTCTCTATGGCGAGCCTATGTAATACTCTTTTTGTCCACTGGTGGTTGTTTTGGCGCGGAATGAAATGTAGGCCTACGTTAGCCTGGCTAACTTCAGACCTCATCTCATTGAGATGGGGTCTGGGAACTAGACATTCATATTAAATTGCAGTACCCTATGATTAAATGTGATGGAATATTCAACTAAGGTAGACTGCTGTTGTTCACAGAACTAAGCTATTTATGGTTACTGATATACTCCGAGTCTCTGGCCCTCTCTTAGAGCCAGGCATAGTGAGCTGGCCCCCGGAAGAAAACGTTTGGGGACCACTGCTCTACGGTGTAAAGTAGGTACCAATAGCCTTTTCACAACAGCGCCACCTCTGTTCAGGAGAATATTGCAACTAGTGTCGCGACCACCACGCGCGAGTATAAATAGTTACGTTGCTCCTGTGATGTCACATTGTCGTGCTACAGGTCGGGCATGGCGAGTATAGTCTGCACATTACTGTCCCATGCAACTTGCCTACTGTCCCGCACCACTCGCCCCCCTTCCACTTGCCTACTGTCCCACGCCACTGGCCTACCGTCCTGCGCCACTCTTCCCTGCCAAATGACTACTGTGCTGTGCCACTCACCTACTGTCTCATGCCACTTGCTTACGGTTCTTTATCACTTGTCTACTGTCTGGTACCATTTGCCTACTGTCCCATGCCATTTGCCCCTGCCAGTTGCCTACGGTCCCACGCCACTGCCCCATGCCACTCGCCTACTGTCCTGTGCTACCTTAAAAAAATAAAATTAAAAAAATAACTGTTAAGAAACTATAAAATTCAGGCCTTCAACAGACTGGGCACTGCTAATGATTCCATATTTTCGCCATCTGTGTTTGTGAGCTCTAACCTGATGTAGTCAACTCAATTCTATTCAGAATTTGAGTCTGGACCTGGAGCATTGGGACATGATTATGGGGGCGTGTTTAAACCGATACGGGGAAAAAATGCCTCTGCACACAATTGAATAGACCTAACCAATCAGAGCAACCAGACTTTGAATTTGAATTTCCCGACTTCAAATATCGTGGACGGGGTTAAATTCGGGGTTAAATTCAGAGTACTGAATGAGCACCCCACACCCTGAAAGACGAGAATCTTGCTGTTCTGATTCACACATAAGTATTTGCTGTCATTGTTACATCAAAACATCAAAATAAAAGCTTCAAGTAGGAATGCCTGAAAACTCACCAGGTCTCTTTGTGATGCATCAGACTCCTGGGAAAAGGAAGCACCTGCATGTTGGCTGCTAAGCTGACTTTGGGTCAAATCAGAATGCCCAGTTAGCTTCTCAGTTGAGGGAATATCTGAGGATCCACTGTACATTGAAAGCACTGTTGATGCTTTCTGCACTACAGCATCTGTGAGGACAGAAATTTTGGAGTGAAGAACTGGGTTAACCAGTAACCACCTTTCATTGTGCAATGATTGTACCTTATAATAACAGCTTCAAATTAATTTTGATGGTGTATGGTAATTTACAGATTAGTGTGTCTGTGCTTTACCTTATGAATTCCATTACCCTGAACTGCCTGTCTGTAAACCCATGAGAATTAGCAAATGCTATCATACAACACTAGAAACCATCAAATATGCAGCTTCTACAAGTATCAATATGGTGACTACAGCTAGTGGCACAGCTGACTACTAATAGCAGCTCACTATAGTCAGTGCTGTTATCAAAGCACAGCTGAAGTAGTTTGCAATGTAGAAGGGGGTCACTTGCGCTTCAGCCTGGTTGGTGCTCACGGAACAGTACCAGGACCGGAGCACTCAATGCTTAACATGTTTTTATTTGTGCAAACTGACTAACGTTTCGACACCCATGCGTCAGAGTCAGAGTCAAAACGAACTGTCAAAAAAAGGTGCCGCGTCAAAAAACACGGCACCTTTTCAAAATACTATTCCCGTTGCACATCAGCAATATCGTCAGTGAATTTTAGGCCAGCAGTACTTACAGGCTTACCGTACCAAAAAAATAAACGGACTGTGACTAAAACCGAGGTACACACTGAACCGTGATGTTTTTGTACATTACACCGCTACTATTTATGGTTATAGATATCCCTACATTCCTTCAAACAGTTCCCTTAATCTCTCTTATTCTGAAAAAGAAATGTCTGGATATCAGCTGGCTTCAGGTCCAACTGATTCTTAGCTCTAAGGTTGTAATATATAATTCAATTAAGTTAATGTAAGCTGATGTGCTACAAGGCTGGCAAGCTTTCCATTACCAGTAGCAAAATATTTGATGGGCTAACATTAACAAACGTTACTGTAGCAACTAGTTACCCAATGCTAAGTCAGTTATATAGCATATCATGTTGTTGGCAGCAAACAAGATCTCTCTCAAAACTAATGTCCGCTGTAGTAGCACTGTGAAAATATGTGGTGTAACATGGCATCCATCAATCAATATGTGGATTAAAATTGGCTTATTTTAACAGAATAAGGGGAATATTGTATTTATTTGCTGGACATATAATGCTGAAAAAGGACCTTGATGATTTGTGTTTAGCCAATTCAAATTCCTTCCTAGCATTATAATTCAAATCTAGTTGAAGTACTACCTAATTTTGAAATCTAGCACCCAGTTTCAATTAACCAATCACACCATTACAGAGCACTGTTTCTTCTCTGTGTATAAGGTTGATAATATCAGTAAGTGATCTACATGTACCTTTTTGGTGAGGGATCACTTCAGGCATATCCCTGTCCCAGGCAGACATCGCCTGCCTCTCCATCCTGCGAATCTCCCTCTCTTCAGAATCAAGACGCTGCTTCCACTGCAAGAGCTCCTCTGCATAGCTGCGACGCTGCATAAGTTGCTGCTCTCTCTTTGTCAGGAACCTAAGAACAACAGGGTAAGAAGGTTGTGGTAAAAAACACCAGTATGAAAATAACCATTATACAAACACTCTATATACAATTACTAGGTACAGGTAAAACACTTAAACACACCAGGCTGGCCAATGCAATGTGTACATTATTATTGCACATGTCTGTAATACCTGAAACACTTTTTTTATGGTAGTAATCTGCAAAAGCCTTTCAGTATATCCTGCTGGACAACCTCTGCTTTTACTTGTTGAAGCTGATGAGGTATTACTTATTATGTTCTCTTTGGCTGACTACAAGCTTGCAAGGATTGGAATCCCAGTTTCCATTACCCTAATCTGCATTTTTATCCCCAGGATCTATTCCACCGTCAATACTTAAATTAAAGTAATGTAATGAAAGGGGATATTACTTTTCATCCATGTGGCTGTGCATCTTCTTCAGCCTCTGCATAATGCTGCTAGTTTCACTACCCGACATAGAAAGGGGAGATGTGCTACGTGAGTTAGCATCAGTTATGGTCATATTGGAAAGGACAGGTTCCTCCATTGTTTCAAAGCTGGTGGGCTCCTGTAGAGGAAGTCAAACATATTTCAATTAAAGGTTTATTACAGCTTAGCATGGTGACTTTTTAATATTGACGACTGAGGGAGTTGCAATTAATACTGACCACGTGGCAAGCACTTTTTAACCGCTCTCGTAGTCTGAGGGTGGTGGAGCGCATACGCTCAATTTCTTCCTGTTGTTTCAGCAGTAACTGTCTCTCCTTACGTGCAGCTTTATTGGCCTCCTGAAGTCTCTTAATCTCTGCCTAAGTGAGCAACGACAAGACATTACATTACAAGCTTCCTGTTGGACGTGGTGAAATCCAACCAAGTAAAGTTGATCTGATATGATGATCCTGACCATTGCCTGCATTTGGAGCTCCTCGGCAACACCTATACATAACCCAGTATTCTCTATAGATTTTTTTCAGCAGCAGGGATAGGCCGGTCTGCTGTCACAACATTTGCTATAATGCTATTCGCCTTCGTTTCTAGCCTGCATTGATTAATTTGTCTGAAACCCTACAGGTTACTGATTATTATTAGCCTGGGTGCCAGCCGAACTTAGCCCCGCCCACAACATTTGAGGTCGGGAAGTTCGTCTGGCATTGGTCCGTTGTGGAGCAACTATGCTCAAACCAGAGCTGTTCGGACCAATCAAATCGGGCTTTACGATGATGGACAGGTGAGCAACAGCGCCTGGTCTATCACGTCATCTGAGCATTCTTAAGTTGATTTTGTTTGCAACAAAAACGTTGTGGCTAGAAGGAGACGGTTCTAAGACCCCATATGGAAAAATGCATATTATTTCAATGAGGTTTTATCACTGAAAACGATTATTTCTGAAAACTTTGGCTAAAGTTAAGATGTGGGAAAATCATGGTTTCACTTTCATCAAGGGAAAACAGCGTGTTGCATTGTGACGTTGTTCCCTCGTTCGTTTGAAATCTCTGATTGACCACCTGTTCGAGGGATTTGCGACAGCCTTCCCCAGCTGTTAATGTTTATAGCATATCACATGGTTTCACTTTCAGAAATCTCTGATTGACCACCTGTTCGAGGGATTTGCGACAGCCTTCCCCAGCTGTTAATGTTTATAGCATATCACATGGTTTCACTTTCATCAAGGGAAAACAGCGTGTTGCATTGTGACGTTGTTCCCTCGTTCGTTTGAAATCTCTGATTGACCACCTGTTCGAGGGATTTGCGACAGCCTTCCCCAGCTGTTAATGTTTATAGCATATCACATATAGCATATTCTGACTAGAATGAGTATGACAACGTCAGGCTAGATTATTATAGTAATGATGATATTCACATGCACAAAAGCATGTCTGTCATTTCACTGCAATTCCTAGACATTTCATCAGATTCATTTCAGGAAGTATAAGTATATATACTCTTTTAATCCCGTGAGGGGAAATTTGGTCTCTGCATTTATCCCAATCCGTGAATTAGTGAAACACACAGTGAGGTGAAGCACACACTAATCCCGGCGCAGTGAGCTGCCTGCTACAACAGCGGCGCTCGGGGAGCAGTGAGGGGTTAGGTGCCTTGCTCAAGGGCACTTCAGCCATTCCCACTGGTCGGGGCTCGAACCGGCAACCCTCCGGTCACAGGTCCTAACCAGTGGGCCACGGCTGCTCTCTGAGAATTTGTTTCCACCCACCAAGTGAGTAAGTGCTCCCAATGTACCAATGTAAAATGCCCAAATCTGATGTGCAGTTTTAGACACCCACGCCACATGTGAATGCATTGTTGTATTAAGAATTGTAATAGCTGCTTGCAGCTATATTTCTTTATTAGATCAGATATTCATTGACACTAGTGAAGGTGCAGTGAAGGCTTTGGAGGGCCTGGTATCCAAGGGCACAGACCAAAACAATTATAATTATAATATGCAACTATAAAAGATGACCTGCTCCTGCTGCAGCTTCAGCAACAATACTCTTTGCTTCTTCCTTATTGGTGGCATCTTGTCATCTTCCCCTTTATCCCTGAGACGCCTGTAGAATAAATAACAGTACAAATTTCAGGGTTGCTCAAAGTTCACAAGGTGTCACAGATTACAAACTCATAACTAAGGAACAAAGCCATTTAGAGTGATAGGACCAAAACTGAACTTTATGGTCACAAACATAATTGCTATGTTTAGAGAGTCGTAAACAAGGCCTATGACAGAAAAAGGACCATCCCTTCAGTGAAGCATGGAGGTGGATGTTTTGAGGGTGTGTGAGCTACAACAGGGTACCCCCAGAATTGTCAGACCTAAATTTAAGACTTTTTAAGACCTTTTTAATACCACTTCAGATGAAATTTAATACCTACATCGCACCCATTCGGATAGAATAAATAATATTAAAGGTAAGATTAAACCTCAAATAATTACTATTTACAAGTGTTTGAACATGCCAACATGAACATGACAGCAGTGCAGTGGCAACGCAAAGATTTGTTGTGGTAGTAACGTGAATGAGGCTACGTTTATACGGTGACGATGAAAAGAGAAGACGCAGAAGTGGCGTCTCGTCTTTTTTATTCGCGTTTAGACGAGCATTCTCAGGGGGAAATCTTTATGTATGTGATATTCGATTGGATATGCATTCCAGACCGCTGGGTGGTGGTGTGATAGAACCCCGGTACGTCACGCGCAGACATTCTAATTTGACAGTTTAGCCAGAGAGGTAATCAAGGATCTTTGGTTTAGCCGTTTAGACGGAGACGCAACACGGGTCGTCTTCAAAACTCTACACTCTGATTTGTGCGTCTTAAAGCCCCGATGGCGGGGTCGCCGTGTAAACGAAAGGCACTTATGATAAAATATTTTGTTGTCTTCCTTCGCAATCGTTCTCGTATAAACGGCCCCTGAATGTCCTCCTTCATGGACAAATTTACACGGAATAGAACCTAGTTGATTTCAGGGATTAAAGTGAAAAAAAAAAACTTTTTTCAGGCCATAAGTCATACATTGTTCATATCTACCTATAGAGATAGCACCCCTTTTGCGGTCGCGACCTATTGGTTTTTAATTAAAAGATGCAAACAGCAAAGTAAAGCACCAAATAAACACCAAAACGAGGCTACAGGGTACTCTTAAGTTACTATATAATTAATGCCACCTACAGGTGAATGCATAGAACATAACAATCCTATGGTTTATGTACCCTGTAGCCTCGTTTTAGCCGCCAATGGCCGCCATGTGAAGGCGAATTGAGAGTGTTCTTGATTGAGATTGAGTTTTCCTGATGAACAAAACAATATTTCAATACCATCCCTGACCATTGCTGATTAGCCATTGCTGTTCTTTTCTACTGCAGCAATATTGTAGCAAGGCTTTAACTTACACTCTTATTTAATTACTTCAGGCCAAAAGTATTTAAAGGGGAGATTTTTTTTCTTGTTAATATGCAATTCAACACCAAGTAAAATCTATAAAATCAAAGTTTGCAAGACTTCACATTTCCTCATCAAAGTAACGAATCAGAACAGTCTAGATATTGTTCATATTTCCATTTGTTGCCTCATCCGCATTTAATTTACTATGTGTGCTCATGCAACAGGTCTGCGCATCTGATAAGGACATTCTGGAGAGGGCGCTTTTGTCTTCAGCAACAGATTGTATAAGGTTGACAAGAGGTTGCGATATGGTGAGGGACAGGTCGTGTTGCGCTATGAAAGAACATGCGTAGCCTACTTAGCGCAAAAACGGTCAGCCATAGATAAACGTACACAAATCATGACGCTAATATGCGAGGTTCTGGTACGCCTACTGGTATGGTTTTGTGCTATACATTAATAATAGCAAAGTTTTAAGTTGACTATTTTAATTGCATGGTTATTTTTTGTCACATACGCTCACAACCTACTGTCGTAAGAGGCCTAAGCAAAATAGGCTACAAGGCTGTCTGTGCGTCATAAAAGACTGACCACCCCTTACTCAACATAAAATAATAATGTCGCGAACTGTTCACGCTCTGAAGTGAACACGCTCAGTCAAAACCTTCCGTCGCAAATTGTGAAAAACATTGTTGTACATGTCATAACAGACGGGAGGCATAGGCTACGGTTTATATTGCGTCGCTTTACACATAATGTTAGTTCCATTGATTAAAAACTGTAACAATAATAGTACATCGGGTGGCATAGCAGGCTATCTGTTCAAGTCATAGGTGACACCCAAAAGGAATGACCTCCCCTGACAAGAGTTCGCGATAGTAAGAAATTGTCTACATTGATGCATGGAAAGAACACAGCCTCCGAGTTCGCACATAGAGCTCACAATAGCATATCCAAAAAAGTTAAACGGATTGGGCAACCTCATCAGCTGTCTCGATTGTGTCACTATAATCCAACTTTTAGACCGTCCCCCAGACGTGTTGTTTTTTTTTTTAAGCAACTGCCCCAGGCCAATGAGACAAGCGTGTAGCTACAACATAAACAAAGCGAAACTCATGGCTGACGTATCTTCTTGAGCGATCTCTGATTGAGACACAGAAAGTTCTCAAGAACACTATTAGGTCTTTAAACATTTACCATCACACACATTCATTCATCGGACCTAATATTTGTAGTTGCCTTAAAAAAAGGAAAAGAAAAGGTGATAGACCCCCCCCTTCTATTTTTTTTTTCTCACCGGATCTGCATCGATCTCAAATATGACATTTCTAAAATCAAATTGACGGAAATCCGTCGTACGACGGAGAACTTTAGCGTAAGCTACGTGAGAATATTAGACTAAATCTACTGATCATTTGAAAAATTAAGACCTCCGTGAAAAAATTCCAGACTTTGAGGTGAAATTCAATACTTTTTAAGGCCTTAATTTAGGAAAATGAAATTTAATACTTTTTAATACTTTTAAGACTCCGCGGGTACCCTGTACAAAGGCACAGGGAATTCAGTCAAAGTTGGCATGTAGAATGCAGCACTTTATCAGAAGATATTAGAGGACAATTTGGACTCATCAGCCCAAAACCTAACCTACTTTGATTTTCTAACATGACAATGGTCCAAACCACAAGGTCAAGTCGACCCTTCAGTGGCTACAGCAGAAAGAAATAAAAGTTCTGCAGTGGTCATCACAGTCTGCTGACCACAATATCATTGAGCTACTGCATTATTAGAAATCTCAAACGTCCAATTCAAGCAAACACAACCCAAGAATTTATGGGACCTGGATGCGTTTTGTCAAGAAGAATGGGCCTCTCTACCATCTGAGAAAATAAAGGTACTCATTCAGACCTATTTCAAAAAACTAGCCATCATTGATATTAAAGATATGGGACAATACACAGTAAGTAGAATTAAGGGTTTGTAAACTTTTGAAGAGGGATCATCTCATTATTTTCTTTGTTGCTATGTTTTGTTTAAAGGAACACGTCAACTTCTGTAGGACTTTAGCTTATTCACTGTATTCCCCAGAGTTAGATAAGTCGATACATACCCTTCACATCTCTGTGTGTTTAGTTACTCTGTGTGATGCACCCACCGCTAACCTAGCTTATGTAAGAATCCTAATTACCAGGCTGATGATAATCCTTTCAATCATATATGGACTCTTGATCAGCTACTAAGTGTGGGCCTACTGTCACATGTCCATAGGAACAGTTAACTATAGAGACAGGAAATATAATCAAATGTATACCTTGTCATGTCTTGATTGATTCACTTTCACTACAACAATGGTCTCAAGTCTCATCAAAGTACTCCTCATGTGATCTCAAATCAGCTGACCTCCAACCATGTGATCCATATCAGTGTAACCAAACATAAACTGGGTAGCCTATTTAAGGGAAGTTGACACATCATTCTAGGAGCTTTTCTGTAGTCAGAATCTCCCGCACCACCTTGGTGTGTAGCCATCATCCTCTGAGCTGGTATGTTCATTCCCTGGTTGTTTCATATGGTTTCCTAAATGTTCCTTTAACTTGTTTTCGTAACTTTCACATTATTCATTTAGATATACTTTTAAAATGTATTGGATGAGTAACTTATACCTGACAAATAAATTGTTATGCTTTGATCCGCATAACTTTCTAGCATTTCTTTAGATATCCCCTAGGTTTAAGATGTGCCATGGGGAACGGCTAGGATTAGTCTCTGGTGCCGTGGGGGCTAATCAGTGAAAGTGTAGGGATGCTACCAGGAGAACTGACTATTGTATTGTATTGTACTGTGATGATGGGTCACTGAGGTTATTAGTAGACTGGAATTAGACAGCTAACCTTAGCACAACCCTGAACCCTCTGTTGCTTCGGTAAGATGTTCTGTTCAGGTGAGCATAGTGATCCAGGTCAGCACTGTAGCCTCTGACAGACTTTCACACTAGGATTATTACTTAGTAAATGGTACCTCCCGAATTAATCGGCAGAGGAGGGCCTTCGCACACTATTCTTGCGTCTAATTAAATAGCTAGAAGGCATTCTTGTAACAGTATCGTGGGTAGGCCTACATCAGCCTACTATGGATGGTAATATTACATTGACTAAAACTTCTCCATATTTAGCGGGGTCAAATTTATTAGGTTAACAGGGGTTCTATAATCAATTGTTATTTCAAACAGCGTGTGGAAGCTTCACATTTCCTTCGACCACTCCCAGTTCCCTCTTTGGTCCTGACGAGTCACGTCTTATACTTAGTACAAGTGCTTCGAAGTGGCTGGTTCTAATAGCCTACACCTCCAACATTCTCCTATTTACATGCTGTGATTTGTATAGTTACAACGTTTACAAATGTCAAAAGAGACAACCATTTTGTAAGAATACATACTTGGAACTATGTTTTCATTCAGGCAAATGACTGCTCCTTCGGGTTTGAAGAAGTAACACCGGAGCTTTTCAGGTGTTGCCTGCGAATCATTCCGCCAAAGTAGCAGTGCTTCGCCTGAATGTGAACATAGTACCAAGTATGTATATGCTTACAAAATGGCTGTGGAGAGTAACTACACGCACAGAGATGAGAAGGGTATGTATCAACTTATCTATCTCTGGGGAATACGGTGAATAAGCTAAAGTCCCAAAAAGTCGGTGTGTTTCTTTAATGCTTGACCTTATGATTTAATCTGATTCATTTAACAAAATATCCTTACAAACTCCTCACGGAGGAAAGTGTATCATATTTTCATACTTTTTTAGGTGTTCCAGCCATGCAAGCTCTGCTCTGGTCTTCTCCTTCAGTGCTCGCTGGCGAAGCTGCAGCAAAGAACTCTGATGTTGTGCACGGACTTCCTCCTCTTTCATGTACTGCCGCACCATCTCCATAGTAAACCTGGAGAAGCTGTTCTGTCCACTGGAGAAAGGTATACTGTTGTCTTGCTGAAACGCCTGCCAAAGCATGTGCCAAAGCCGATTAGCATAGCATATAGTATGATGCATAGCGAACAAGTATAATTACAGTCTGCCCAACACCAAAAACAATAGTGAGGGGTCAGCAATCAGACACAACACTCAGCAACAATGGTCCAATACAATTAAGTGGGTTTCTTACACTGATGAATACAAGCCAACATCAGTCCACACTATGAGGCTCACCAACATATTATAAAATCACAGCAGGCACAGCAGTGTCACTGCTCACACTGACCGCTGGTCAGAATACAGTTAGGGGTCCAAACCCTTTGATAAACCGGGAAAAGTGTTATTCAGACCTGCCAACCTTGAAGAAAGTTTGAGTAAGTACCATCTCAAGCCAGAGAAAAAAATTGCTCGTCAGCCTTCATATATGCGGCCAAAAAAATGCAAGTTAGGCCTAGGCTACATTTTGGATAGCTGACCCATCTTTAATGTTGGATATCTATCTAAATTCGATCAATTGTGTTCCTGAAAAGGCAAACTGAATTTTTTACAGTAGCTCAATATAAAATGGCAATCTGTCTAAGAGCCAAATCCTGATCTATGAAAAACACTTGTGTTGATAGGGACTGATGTGGATATGTTGTATATTTTTATTTTAGTCCATGAGCCAGCAGAGAAGTCAGTGCCATGAAAGGGCACCAAACCAAACCGGTTTTATTTTGTATGCACCCACATGATAAAAATGTGTGATGGACTTTCCAAGCTCACAGCTGAAGATTTCTACAGCCTCTTAAGTAAATTTCCCAGATTCACACACTTAATTGATCTCAGGTGCTAAGTGAGTGAATGTGCGAGATCACATGGGCTCAGATAGGTAAGAATAGGATTAGGACAGCACCAAAGTCTGTGAGTCCGGACTTTGGGATTGGCCCATTGTCAAATGGCTGCTGTGTCCTGCTGTGAAAACACCTTCAAATCTAAGTGTGACAAAATGAGGCTGAACACCCTCTCAATTGTTTTATATGATTTTAACAAGACTTTGATCATTCAAAAAAAGTAAGTTTGGACCTGATACCTGTTGTTTTTTGGAATATGGCTCTGAAGTTGGGCGATGATGTGTTTTTTTTTTTTTTTTTTTCATTTTTGAGCCTTAATATCTGTGAAACTAATAATCTGAGACCACATTTTGTACAGTGTTTAACCAGAGACTTTCTAATGTGGAGACACAGCACTCAAAAAATACTCTATAGAAATGCATGGGGCTAGTTTGTCACGCCAATATGGCCGTTGTCTACACATATCCCACCCCTTCCTCGGCAAAACGTCGACATGTGAATACATTGAGCCAATCATATGGTCTGTTGTGAAGACATCGTGCCAATCATGTGTTGTGATCTCGCCGCTGGAGCAAGATTGGTGTCGTGAAGCCTTGCGCACGAGCAGTTCGACCCAAAGACTGTGCCCGATGAGTGCCCATAAAACGTTGGTATATGGCCGCCGAGTGGAGGGACTTGCCTAAAAGGACTTTGGTTTAACCTGGTACCAGAGATGCTTACTGTAAAATCTATCTGAAAAACTGGGGGCTCAACAACTCTTCAAATGTGTCATTTTATTTTGCCAAGCCAAATTTTGGAAGATGTAAGTACCCACCATTCTAGGTTATACTGGAGCCACACCCCTGACATTCCATGTCTGGATGCAATTAGTAACAGATATTGACTGTAGAAAATGTGAAGGCTACAGGTGAGATAGTTCTCCAGATTTTGCTGTTTAAAAATGGCTTTTCAGAGTATGATGCCAAAAGCAGTCCACTCTTTGTGAATCTCCCCCACATTTTAGAATGGGTTTTGTTTCACAATTCTCTCCAGGGTGCGGTTATCCCTATTGCTTGTACACTTTTTTCAACCACATCTTTTCCTTCCCTTCGCCTCTATCAATGTGCTTGGACACAGAGCTCTGTGGACAGCCAGCCTCTTTAGCAATGACCTTTTGTTTCTTGCCCTCCTTGTGCAAGGTGTCAATGGTCGTCTTCTGGACAACTGTCAAGGTAGCAGTCTTCCCCATGATTGTGTAGCCTACAGAACTAGACTGAGAGACCATTTAAAGGCCTTTGCAGGTGTTTTGAGTTAATTAGCTGATTAGAGTGTGGCACCAGTATTGTCTTAAATATTGAACCGTTTCACAATATTCTTATTTTCTGAGATACTGAATTTGGGGTTTTCATTATTTGTCAGTTATAATCATCAACATTAACCGATATAATCACTTGAAATATTTCGGTCTGTGTGGAATGAATGTATACATTATACAAGTTTCACTTTTTGAATGGAATTACTGAAATAAATCAACTTTTTTCATGATATACTAATTATATGACCAGCACCTGTATATATATTTATTTTTTGAGATGACAATAAACTCTCTAACAATGTCTTGTCACTTTCTCTCGCCATCTCACTCTTGCATAAAATCGATTTGCAAGAGATTCTAATTCACATACTGTTCAGTTTCTCGGAGAAGTGGGATGTCTGCTCGTTTTTGGGAAAATGTTAAGTGACAAATAGTACCGGCGTACTTTGATGTGAAAATGCGTACAGGTTGGCAGGTCTGGCTGTGTTGGTTAAAAGACACTGGATTTGAGCAATGAGAACCAAGTCTAAACCTTGGAAGAATCCAGAGATATAGCCAGGTCCTGTGCAGGCTCTTCTTCTGACTCTTCATGTCGGCTCTGCTTCTTCTCCAGGGTACCTCGGCGATGAGACTCTGAGGGTAGCAGCGATCGGAATGATCGCTCCTCTATCTCATCTTCAGTCATAGACTCATCAAACTTCAGAGAGTACTCTGTGGCCACTGACATGCTATCTGTTTTGAAAGTGAAAATTATTTGTCATTATGAGTTTATAACAGTCATTTTGACATTTTACCTACATTTGAGGGTATATCATGGTCCTTTGTTATCAAATACCTTTGTCATCGTGAGGGGAGGGAATGCTGTCACTGGGAGTTGCATTGTCCTGGGCCTCCTCCAAAACGCCCCTTCTTTCCTCAAATGATAACAAAGAAGCGCTCATATGAGCGCCACTGCCACTGTTGGAAAATATAAGTAGCTGATTAAACTCTATGGGAAATACATGTTTCTAGCAAGATGTGTGTCACCATTTCAAAAGGTTCAATTAAATTATGGTGCAGGCACAATATAAACCAAGGGCCTCGCCAGTAATTCCGGATCAATCCCCAGTTATCACATCCCTGTCAAAGACACCTGACAGGTCTCATTTCCCAAAGCATCAACCCTTCCTGAACCTTAATCAGGGCATGAGCCCAATCCTAACCACTGCAATAGGTTCACACCACTTTAAAATGTTGCTTTGTAATAACCAACTTAGAAGCAGAGAAACTAGAAATTGAGGTATAGTCACAGTTACCTGACAGTTCTGGAGGATGTTGGGGTCTGCATTAGAAAAGTGTACTGAGGCTCGTCACAGTGGGATGTGATGGTGGGTGCCTGAATACTCAGCCTGCTGGCTATCTGAAAGTGGGGGAAATATTCCAAATGAACACAAAACATGCAGAAAAAGAAACTGTACATACCATGCTGCACCCATGTATGAACAATGAGGTAGAGACCACAAGAACGAACAATAAAACTGTATGTGTAGGGTATTCAGAGACAACTTTATTTAGTCAACCACAAAGGCTAGCTGTTTCTTGCTAGAGTATGAAGCTTCAGATACATCTAAAACTCCTTGTCCATTCCATATGTGTGAATATCATCACAATAATGATATCCAATATTTTATAAAGTTTCAGATCAGTCACTTAAGGCATTGTCCATTTCTGGCACATTTCCTACTTGGCCAGGTAGTGGCACTATACCAGGCAGGCCCATTGGGTGTCTGAATATCATCATAATCATAATATCTATTAACCTGAGAAGTTTCAGACCATTCATTCAATGCACTGTGACTTTATAACACATTTCCTGTTTATGTGGTGAGATATTCAAATCATGACATATTACAACATATCAAAAATCCCTTCGCAATTTAACATCAGCAACATCTTCGCATCATATTTGCCAAATTTCACATGTATCTGACAAACCGTCTAGGAGGAGTATGTTAAAATTGATCATGTGACATTAGTGTAATTGACATTCTTTCTGTTGCCAGGTGGTGGCACTATGCCAAATATGCATTATGGGAATGTCAATATCATCACTCCCATGGTATTCAAAGACCTGTGAAATTTAAAACATTTCAAGCCATACATGGTGAATTAAGACATGTATTGTTTATGTGGAAGAGTATTAAAATTCAGAGTTTTGCCATTTCGTCAAATTACAATATATATAAAAAAAGCTTCACAATTTAGAAGCATATTGGCATCATGTACAGTATACCAACTTTCACATGAATCGGATCAACCATCTAGGAGGAGTATGTTAATCATGTCCACAATGCACAAAATCACAATTACCTCACTTCCTGTGGGCGTGGCTAATGGCAAGTTAATACAACAGTTGATTGTTTTTGGGAGTTACACACACCCACCAAATTTGGTGTGTGTATCTAAAACTATATGCCAACCACAAGTCACAGTGACATAAGGGGGTGCTATGGAGTTCTTGGGCCAAGCCCAGTGCCAAGGCTTTTCCCCTGTGTATTCATGGTACCTCTTGACGTGTGTGCCAAATTTCATGCGTTTTCACCAATGGGAAGAACCTGTTTTGGCATCACAATTCATCACATTTTAGTCCGCACAAAATCCCAAATACCTCACTTCCTGTTGAGCGTGGCTAATGCATTGTACATACGAAAGTTGTTCATCTTGGGGAGATACACACACCTACCAAATTTGATGCGTCTAGCTGAAAGTATGTGCCAACCACTGCCTCAATCACCTAAGGGGGCGCTACCGAGTCCCTGGGCCACGCTCGGGGCCAAGCTCTTGTACCTAACTGCTTTGCGTGACACCTAATGTGTGTGCCAAATTTCAAGACTTTTCACCCATCTTAACCACCTCAAAAAAGGAAAACGCTCTGAGACAAAGTTAGTATAATAATATTAATCCTTACAAAAACAAATAGGGCCTTGCGCCCTTCGGTGCTTGGGCCCTAATTAGACGAAGAGAAGAACCTTTATGTGCTCTGTAGATATGGCTGCCTCCACCAGTGGAACGGCGGAACAGGTTAAGGATGTTTAATCACATCCATGCCTCGCCGCCTGCAGAGACATTATTTTAGGAAGAGATCCACATGTTATGTGCATTGTGTGTATGGGCACTAAACATGCCCAGGCGTCGCTAGCGTATCTAGACAGTTGCGACCACTGCCGAGGCATGTCCGCATGTTCCAGTTCTGGAACGTCGCCCCCATGTTGCAGCTACCTGCAAGGGGCGACCCTCCTCTTAACGGCCACTCCCAGGCGGGGGAAAACGTTGAAAAGACCACTCAACTGCCACCAATTTGAGACTGGTGGAGGACGTCAGTGCAGCTGCAGCCGACATAGAGGAGGAGGAGGTTGAAGACATGATTTCCAACATCCTCCGTGATGACCAAGAGGAGGACGAGGAAGGGACTTTTCTCCACACAGACACGTCCTGCCCGCCTAGCTCTAGTTCTTGTAACAAAGAAGGGCAGGAGCTACGGCCGATTCTTGACAAACACTTCAGAAAATGTACGTTCAGAATGCTCACGTACAGCACTCTGTTTCGTTCAATACATCCCGGGGACTGGTTCACTACATGCGATCTGCGCGACGCATATCTGCATATTGGCGTGTTCAGCTCGCACCAAATATGGCTGATATATATAGGCCATCATGATCATTTTGCCAACAGTGACGCAGAACCATGGATTTTTTTCCATTTATAACATGTTTTATTTATAACTTAAACCAACATTGAGTTAAAATGTTGACTAAATTATTTACTATACTCCTACTTGATGATAATATATAGCCTGCCCCCTAACAGTCCTCTGGGCCTACGTACAAAATATCGAATCATGTGATAGGCCTACTGATATTTTGATGCTGATTGAAGAGGTTGCAACTTGAAGGTTGTTGATATTTCAGTTCCAAAGATAATCAAATTACATTGATTCCTCTCCTCCCAAAGTAACACTGTAGGTCCTACACCTCTCCTCCTAAAATAAATGGTAGGCTCTGTTTTAAGCTACTGCACCAGGATTATGTAGGCTAAGCGGCTACAACACTAGTTTTACAAGCGCACACACTAAATGGAGAGCTATGGTTAAAATGCGGACTGCGCCTTTAAATTGGCGACTTTTTATCTATCAGCACAATGCTACAGTAGGCTATTTCCACTAAATATTCAGCTCAATATTAAGTGCAAGACGTTTACTAAGTATGCCAAAGCTTTGATCTCGCACCGTCACCATAACGTTACATTTTCTCATGGTGAGATGGCATCCTGAAATATGTTTTAGACAAGGGGCGCAAGGTTCACGGAGGTGAACGGCTGGACAAACGCGAAATGACAAGGTGTTAACTAAACAATGTAGTAGGCCTAAGGTAGACAGGCTTTGAATACCTGTATGGTTAGGCTAATCTGTCACAGCTAACTTCAAGCACAACTTACACGCGCAGAAATTAAAATTCAATATCAGCATCACAAGATTCATTATCGGGAAATCCTGACAGCGTACCCGATGCAAAGCCAAAACGAGGGGGAAAGAAAGAAAAACGTCATTCATGATGTCTTTTTAAATCAATTTGTTGACCTTTACTGTTTCATGGCTTCTGCTGAGAAACTGTGCGCCACACACACTGAACTTGAAATCAAGCATTCTTCAGAACGCAGCTGATCAACCCGTCTATTTTCACTTTCAATGAAATCCACTAGTAAACGGAATACACTACTTGCGGCGTGATATTCACCTCAGTGAGTCCTAGCTGCATGTAAGTATTGACCGCAAAGGCCGTATTTTCACAGGAAGGGTTTACAAATACTTCTCAGTCCCCTACGGGTTAAGTCTAGCCCCCTGTACATTTACCAAAGTTATAGAAGCAGCACTGACTTCCCTCAGACAGTCGGGACTCAGAATATCTGCTTTTCTGGACGACTTATCTCCTGTGCGCTGCAACACAAAGGTGAGTGGCATCCCTGCGATTATGCCCCCGGAGGCATCTCAGATGCATAGTGAAAATATGACTGGTGTGCCTCACAGCACTCAACTGGTGGAGAAACACTCAGAACGGGCTCTCCCCTGGGAGTTGTGTATGAGAGAAAGGTAGTCACGACAGATGCAAGTTGTCAATTAGATCTGGGAGAAGTACGGCAAGGCTACCGTAGATCTCTTCACCTTCACCTTTACGCATTCCCACCACTCAGCCTAAGTTCTCCGACACTCGCCAGAGTAAGAGAGCACAGACTATCTCTCCTGTTAGCAGCCCCGAATTGGCCCAGGAGGCTGTGGTTAGCGGAGATCAGCCAGATGTTAGCCGGTAAAAACCTTGCCTCTACCTCTCCACAGAGACTTACTATCTTTGGTTCAGGTGTAAAGGTGTACGCCATTTTCATCTTCCACCGAAGCCTACAATGCCGCCATGGTACCTGACCATGGTCATGAAAGCTCTCTCAGAAGCCCCTTTCGAGCCTTTGGATAGCGTTGATATGAAACACGTTGAAGACGACTTTGCTATTGGCTTTAGTCTCAGCAAAGATAGTGAGCGAAATGCAGGCACTTTTGATTCACCCGACGTGCAAGTTTAATGAGGGTCTGACAGCGGTAACGTTGAGACTGAACCCCGCATTCATTCTAAAGGCATTCATACGTTGGCAAAGCCATAGAGCTTCAATCTTTTCACCCTTTTTTTTTCCTCATCAGAAGAGCGGAGGCTATATTGCTTGTGCACTGAAAATGTACGTAGACAGAACGAGAAATATTAGGAACAGCGACCAGCTTTTCGTGTCGTGGGCTCCTCCTCACACAGGGAAGCCCGTCTTAACGCAGCATGTCTCTCACAAGCCAGGGGCGTTCAGCCCCTAGAGAGTACATTCTACTCGGGGCTTGGGCTCTTCTTGGGCATTTTTCCGAGGGATTTCTGTTCAAGATGTATGTGCAACAGACTGCTGGACAAACCCCGACACATTCATTCGTTATTATAGGCTGGATGTGACAGCACTGACCCTGGCGCATACAGTGCGTAGTGTGGGGATTGCAGACGAGTGAAATGAACCCTCAAAGCTAGTCATATCGGACTCTTTTTGCTTTGGAAGGCATGCAATACGGAAGTTGTCCACATCTTCCCATAGTAAGATACTGAACGAATGTTCGAAAGAGAACGGAAGGTTACTTAACGTAACTGTAGTTTTCTGAGAATATGAGTTGAGGTATCTCACCAATATGCCGTTTTGCATAAGTGCACGGGAGAATGCATGCCACTGAATGAGCAAAGAGGGTTGCGCAGCTGAATATAGGTAACGCTGGACTGCGATTGGTCTGTCTATAGGTGCTTCTGTGGTTGGTCACACCAGAGGGCGCTTCCCAGTGAGGTATTCTCAAAGAACCACAGTTTCGTTAAGTAACCTTCCGATATTCCGTCATTTTGAACTTACTTGAATCATTGAAAATGCCCACAATCTTTTACCTTTTTGCATTTACATAATCTTGCTTTCACGTGCAAAACTAGCAGAATGGTGAAATTAAAATGAAAACAGAAATGGAAAAGCTGCAAAAATGACTCTCCACCGGAACCGGTAGCCCATTTTGCAGGGGTTAAAGGAAACTATGTAAGAAATGTATTTCAATCATAAAATGGCCCTGATATGTCACTAGACATTAAGAAATCATGTTCATTTCAAATACTTATATCACTGACAACAGTAGTCCAGCCAGGATATTGTCATTTAAAAAGTGAAGTTGCAGCCCTCAACTGATGTTGATGTTGTCATGTTGTGTTTTGGCCTGATGCGCCACCCTCCACCCCCCCTATCTACTAATCACAAAGTCAGTAGTGTTTTGGCATCCGGGTTGCCAGCTCTGCTAGTCAGAGGGGAGGGGGAGGGGATACATCGCCCTACAGTAATTGTTGAAATTGAAAGTGATTGTAGTACCAGTTTTGGCCACAATCTTACATACAGTTCCTTTAACAACTAGCCTCTGAAATAGCCTAATAATGGAAGCTGAAGCTTGTGTTATTTTGTGCATTTGTACTGCCTTCTGTATGTTTGCTTTCATTTCAGTGACCCTCTTGTGCGCGTGCGGGTTATCTCAAGTGAAGCAAATAAGTGAACCATGTAAACACAGATATCTGATATGGGCCACTTTGAAATGTAGACCTAAACGGGCAGTCAAAAGATCAGATATAAGCAAAAAATCTGAACTGTGCATCAAGGCCTGCCAGTGTAAACAGCCAATTCAAGAGCGTATTAGGTTTAAGAGTATTAAAGGAGAATTCCGGTGTGATATTGACCTAAAGTGTATCGAAACATGATACCGAGTGTGAACGTATGTCTCATAGACCATCTCGGCTTGTCCCCTGCACTCCAAAATCTGGCGCTAGTTAGCCGATGCTACCAACAACTTTTTCAGTAGTGGTGCTTCGGCATCGGGCTAGCCATGCAAATAAATCACTGTTTTACACCCATTTACGAGGCTCAATGTATCTCCACACTTCATTGGTAGACTTCCGAGGGCCCTGACATTTAAAACGAGACACTGAGAACTTTGAAAAAGCACTGGTAGTTTACTTACAAGACGATTTATACAGACAGTATCTTCACGAAGTTTAGCGTTTGCAGCCATCTTGAATTTAGTCACGATAAGTCGAGCAACAGTAAGAATGAACAGGTATGATAAGGGATCAGATTCCAAAAATAATTCAGTGGAAATGCATGGATTCCAGTTGCTGCTACTGGAAGAAACTGGAATCCATGCATTTCCACTGAATTATTTTTGGAATCTGATCCCTTATCATACCTGTTCATTCTTACTCATTGCTCGACTTATCGTGACTAAATTCAAGATGGCTGCAAACGTTAAACTTCGTGAAGATACTGTCTGTATAAATCGTCTTGTAAGTAAACTACCAGTGCTTTTTCAAAGTTCTCAATGTCTCGTTTTAAATGTCAGGGCCCTAGGAAGTCTACCAATGAAGTGTGGAGATACATTGAGCCTCGTAAATGGGTGTAAAACAGTGATTTATTTGCATGGCTAGCCCGATGCCGAAGCACCACTACTGAAAAAGTTGTTGGTAGCATCGGCTAACTAGCGCCAGATTTTGGAGTGCAGGGGACAAGTCGAGATGGGCTATGAGACATACGTTCACACTCGGTATCATGTTTCAATACACTTTAGGTCAATATCACACCGGAATTCTCCTTTAAGTCAAGAGCCTGACTTTATACATGACATTATGATATGACTAACCTGAGGATAACAAACCTGTGTTTCTCTCTGCTGTGCATTTTCCACTTCTATCTGCGATTCAAAATCTTGCTCGGCTTTCACTTTAAGTTGGTGAAAGTCCTGTTCATGAGCTTGTTGCTGGGACTGAATAAGACAAAAAAAAAAATCATGGAATAAGATATTACATGCTCTAGATATACACAATATTATAACAATGTGTCCCAGCATGCTTTACTTGCTACCTGGATAATTTCCGCAAATATTATTAAGGTAAGATGAATGATAAGATCATTAAGCTTTACTGTGTTCGGTGGGTTAACCAATGGCATCGCCTGCAATCCAGCTAGTTACAGCTGTTGAACAATCTCCGTGGAAACTACAGAATTTTCGTCCTGGAAAATCCATTTCAACGCAGTAATCACTTAACGTTTTTCCTTAACTAAGGAAACCATTTAAGGTTTTCTGTGCAGCACCCTTAAGTAAATCCCTTACCTAAGGAGAAATTAAGCCTTAAGGGTCATACTTAAGCAAAAGATTGTACCAGGAACCTGTTGTCTGTTGGTCAAAAAAAGCGAAGAGAGGTGATACCTTTCACCACTCACTTCACTAACTCTCTCTTATTCAGGGCACTGTTAGTCATACTGTATAGTTCTTGTATTGCACAACTACTGAAGATAAATGGCAAAGGCTTTTAAATGAGTCTTCTCAACTTAAGTACTGTATTTTCCGGACTATAAGTCACACTTTTTTTCATAGTGTGGCTGGTCACTTATAGTCAGGTACGACTTATATATCAAAATATATATAGTGGCAATTTAACATTTTTTTAAATGTTAGTCAGTATGAATTGACATGAACCCAACATGAAACATTACCGTCTACAGCCGCGAGAGGGCACTGTAGGCTTGTGGAATGAGATCGGGAGCTTGGTGAACTTGTGATAATCATGCTTTGTAATTGCCATCTTTTTTCACAGCAAGATTTCTGAAATATGTTGATGGTTATGTCAGATTTGTAAATCTCAATCTGTCAATTTCTTTCCACAAAACCCACCAGAAGTAATTTAAGGGGTTATTTATCAACATTTTCTCTGGGGGGGCATGCCAACGGAACCTCTTATATTCTGTCCCGATGGGGCACAGAGGCTCATGCTTGACACATCATAACCTTTTGCGTAACGTTGGGACCCCATGTCGTGATATAGCTGCCCTTTTTATTTTTTCACCTCTGCCCTTAAAGAAGTCTGTGCTGCCACTGCGAAATTAATCAAATTGCAGTGCGTTGAGCTCTCAGGGTCACCTGAGGATTTTAATCATAGTTTAAGAAATACACATACACACACACCAACAACACCACCCACGACAATGCTAGTGATTTCAAATTCACTTGCATGCATAAACTGTCATTCACCTTGAGGACATGAGCTAGGGACAAGGCCTCCTGTTGTGCCAGGGAAACCCCACGTATACGTTCAACATCACTTAGCTGTCGTATAGACTCCTCAATAGAATCCAAGTACATGAGTTCTGCTGCCATGCGCTGTTGTAAAGCACCTGGAGCACACTGCAGCCCACCTAGGAGAGACAGAGAATATGAGACATCATCAACATTCCATTTTCATTTTAAAACATTTTAAAACTTTAAAGCTTTTCGTCCACACAAGTGTATTCAGCTTTGTAATAGAAACACACTGTGTCCATACTTCACTCGGAAAACACACATCGCAAAACAAACTGTATTGGATAAAACGCTAAAATAATTGTTTGCATGTAGCATTTAATAGTTTTGGGTATTTTGGCGACTCTAGAGCTCCCCCTAGAGTCACAGAATATTTATATTTTACCTTGCTGTTGTAAACACTTCTCACAGCTTGGGCCCTACCCCCTGCACACAGTGTATGCGCATTAGTTTTGGAGCTGAAGGACTAGCAACAGGCAAAGACAATCTCCAGAGAGCTATATCTACTGACCGGATAATGTTTCACGATTCTAGCAAGATGTTTCAGTCACCGTCAAATTGCAAGGATGGTTTTCCGGCCTGCCAGCTATGCTAGGTGCACGATTCTCCCCATTACAAGTTTGTTTACCATTGAAATGCCTTTGAATTTGTTATATAAAGGTATACAGTGCTGCTTTAACTAACAGTTGTCAGCAAAGACAAGTAACCAAAACTTGTCATTTGATATCCACGTCTGTAGTGTTGGTCTTTACACAGCTGATTTTTTTCTGGGAAAAGAATCATACATGTACTTTTTATAGTATATTTATGGTAAATGTGGAGACAATGAGGGGACAATGAGATACTATAATGTTCAATGTAAGTGGATTTTTTGTTGGTAGGCTGTTGCTTGGTTTTATGCTGATACCCAGGGGGCAAAAGGGGTTTTACAGACATGGAATTTTGTAAAAGGTTGTGACCCAGAAATGATGTCTAGGACCTTCAATGATCATAACCTGGTCAACTAACTACTTGAAACCTACAGCGAGGGTCCAAACAACGCAAATGCTGCTTTTAACACGCAATCATACTAGCATGGTCAAATTCTGTTGTTGAAATCTGTATGATATCTACACAATAGTTTATGCTAGAAACAAAAAGAGCACACCTATTAAAAGAGTGGAATATAAATGTTCAGATGCATTCTGCATGTAATGCAATCAAAGATGCACTTAAAATATTATAATTATAAAACATTATATTGTAATCAGTCACATTTTCTTCCACTTCTTTGACATGAATTATCAAAAAACAAAACTTTGAAAATATGTTTTATCAGGATGAACTAGTTTCACTTACCACATAGCAATTATGGCCCATCAAACATCATAACCATTTCACTCTAAGTGACCATAGCCTATCCAATGTCCAAGTTTCACTAGCCTACCTGCTAAAGTATCGCAGTTTGTTAGCCTAATTGATGTTTATAGTTATGGTTCTGGTATATATTTTGTTTGCATATTTATTTAACTTAATGCAATGTCTATTAATTGCACAAGTCATTTTCTTTTTTAAAACAAAAAAAAAAAGATGTCAGGGGCGCAGTAGGTGCGGGAGTAGGCCTAAGAATATGCGAGTGTGCAGGAGCGCACACAGAAGACATTTATTTCCATTCCAATAACTTCACACATTACATTTCCGTTTGCACGTTTCTTTGTCTCGTTTTCCTACTGTTTAGTTTTTCTCCTCAAACTTGAACTGCTCCATTTCTTATCCTGGACTGCCACCTACTGGATAGAAAAGGCGGTTACACTCTACTTGACAGTATCAACATAAAAATGACATGACAATGTCATGAACGTGTCATAAACATTTATGACATAACGCTACTGCTCCATTTCTTATCCTGGACTGCCACCTGTCGTTACTTGACAGTATCGACATAAAAGTGACATGTCACTGTCATGAACGTGTCATAAACAAGTCATAAACGTTTATGACATAACGCTTCTGTTATTAAATGACATTCGTTTTTTGCCATAAGATTCAAGATTTCTTTTATTACATCTCATTATAGGTTTATAATAGAGTAAAATTTGTTTTTTTCTCCTCAAAAAATAAATAAATGAAAGGGTGTGTGTGTGTGTGTGTGTGTAGGAAAAAAAAAAAAAGTGCCTTGTCTTCAGCATAAGTTCAGCAATCTAATTGCTTGGTGAAAGAAACTACTTCGGAGTCTGGTGGTACGAGCTTTCAAGCTTCTATATCGTTTGCCAGATGGTAATAGCTCAAATAGTTCATGGTTGGGATGACTAGGATCATTCAAGATTTTTTTTGCCTTCCTAATGCATCTTCCCTCAAATAACTCCAGTATGTAGGGTAGGTCACAGCCGCATATGGTCTGTGCTGTACGCACAACTCTCTGAAGTGCTTTCCTATTGTATTGAGAGCAGTTCCCATACCATGCGGTTATGGTCCCAGTCAAGATGCTCTCAATGGTGCCTCTGTAAAAAGACCTTAGGATTTTGGGTCGCATACCAAACTTTCTCAATCGTCTGAGGTGGTACAGACGTTGATGGCCTTTTTTTACAGTGTGCTGAGTGTGACTGTCCCAGGTGAGGTCTTCTGAGATGGTAACGCCCAAGAACTTAAAGTCTCTCACCCTCTCCACTGTCTCACCATTGATGTTAATGGCTTCAAACTGTTGTTCTTTCCGCCTGAAGTTAACTATCAATTCCTTTGTCTTGGACACATTCAGAGACAAGTTGTTTCCTTTACACCAATTCATAAGGTTGTTGATTTCGTTTCTGTAGGCTGTTTCGTCATTGTTTGTGATTAAACCGATTACAGTGGTGTCATCTGCAAACTTGATGATGGTGTTGGTGTTGTGTATAGCCACACAGTCATGCGTATACAAGGAGTAGAGGAGAGGGCTCAGAACACAACCTTGCGGAGCTCCCGTGCTGATGGTCAAGGAGGAGGATGTGATGGAGCCCATTCTCACCACCTGTTTTCGTCCAGAGAGGAAGTCCAGTATCCAGCTACATAGGCCGCTGTGCATTCCTAGACTCCTGAGCTTGCCGTCGAGTATATTGGGGACAATGGTGTTAAAGGCCGAGCTGTAGTCTACAAACAGCATCCTTACATAAGTGTCTTTTTTCTCCAGGTGTGTCAGGGAGGTATGCAGTGCGCTGGTGATGGCATCATCAGTAGATCTATTCTGTCTGTAGGCAAACTGACGGTCAAGCATAGGTGGAATCATTTTGCAGATGATGTTCTTCACAAGCCTTTCAAAACATTTACTCACGATGGGGGTGAGGGCCACAGGTCGCCAGTCGTTCAAGTTGGTGATTTGTTTTTTCTTAGGCACTGGAACAATAATAGATGACTTAAAGCTGCTTGGTACAACACACATGGACAGGGAGAAGTTGAAGATGTCTGTAAACACATCAGCCAGTTGCTCTGAACACACTTTGATTACACGGCCTGGAATCCCATCAGGTCCTGCTGCTTTCCGAATGTTGACTTGCTTGAAAGATTTCTGCACATCAGCCACTGTGAGCATTAGGTCTGGGTCAGAGAGGTGAGAAATGGAGGGGGCTCTTACTGGAGGTTTGATGTTAACCTCAAAACGTGTATAGAACAGGTTCAGCTCATCTGCAAGTGAGGGGTGAGAGACTTGGATGTTGGATTTCTTCCCCTTCAGATCTGAAATCATGTCTCTCACATCTGCCACATATTCCTTGAATCATTCCCTTCCAGCTGTTCCTCAATCTTGTGCCTATATTCTCTTTTTGCTGCTTTGATTGTTTTCCGCAGGTCATATCTGGCTTTTTTCTCCAGCTCCTTGTTTCCAGAGGCAAACGCACAATCCCGAGCTCTGAGAGCAGATTTTACTTGGCTATTTATCCATGGTTTTTGATTTGGATACATTTTGACTGTTTTTGTTGGAACAATATCTTCTACACACTTCTGTATGAATCCTGTGACTGTCTGTGTATTCATCTATATCCCCATTTGATGCATCACGGAACATGTCCCAATCAGTGCATTCAAAGCAGCCTTGCAGTGCACTGTCTGATTCCTCAGACCAACAGCAAATGGTTTTGACAGTGGGTGGGCTCTGTTTCAGTTTCTGCTTGTAAGCTGGAAGGAGCAGGATAGAAGAGTGATCCGATTTGCCAAACGGTGGGCGGAGGAGGGGCTTGTACCCATCGCGGAAGGGAGTATAGCAGTGGTCTAGTGTGCGATTTCCACGTGTGTTTACATCTATGTGCTGGAAGTATTTGGGCAGTATCTTTCTCAGAGATGCGTGGTTGAAGTTGCCTGCAATGATAAAAGCAGCCTCTGGATGTAAGCTCTCCGTTTTGCTGATAATCGCGTACAGTTCTTTTAGCGCGAGCTCTGCATCCGCTTGCGGTTGAATGTATACTGCGGTTGCTACAACAGCCGTGAATTCTCTTGGCAACCAGAATGGACGGCAGAGAATGGTGAGATATTCTATGTCTGGAGAACAAAAAGACTTGATCGAGTGGATATTCTTACGGTCACACCAAGCGCAGTTAACCATGAAACACACCCCTCCACCCCTGACTTTACCCGATAGTTCTTTTGACCTGTCGGTCCGAAACACAGAGAAACCAGTGGGAGAAATAGCATGGTTTGGCGCATCTTCCGATAACCAAGTTTCCGTGAGACAGATGAAATTACAGTCCCTAATTTCTCTCTGAAAGGAGATCCTTGCACGCAACTCGCACATCTTATTGTCCAAAGACTGAACATTGGCCAAAAGGATGCTTGGGAGCGGTGGTCGATTTGCACGCCGTCTCAGTCTCACTAATACACCGGCTCTCCTACCTCTTCGGCGGCGGCGGCGTCTCGTCCATGGCAACAGTGGGGAAGATGCGTCCCGAGTGAGTGCGGGGTCCCAGTTTAGAAACTCCGGCTCCACATGAGCTGACAGTGAGTTGTTTATGTCCAGTAATGTCACTCTGTCATACTGAATAAGACCGCTTGCTTTTTGTAGAAAAATGAAGTATATACATAGTAATGTTATCAAAAATAGATAGGAAAGATGAGGAGCGAAAAACAAAGCTGCCATTTTCGGCGCTATTGTTACGTAACAAGTAATATATTTTATAATTTAAAATTTATAATCCATAACAAGTTAGGATTAGGATTTGGTTTAAGGTTAGGGTTAGGATTAGGGTTAGAGGTTAGGATTAGGGTTCATGTGTCATGACAGTGTCATGTGTTTATGTGCAATGTGCGATACTGTACTGTTACCGAAAAGGCAACAACCAAGTAATTATGTGAAAAAAAACATGTTTGAATGGCCAAAATGGCGAAAATTATAATAACAGAGAGGAGATGTTGACGTTGGACTTTAAAATCTATAATGTTGGTTTGGCTCTTCATTGATTCACTTATCTGCCAAAATTGTTTTTAAGATATGTTCATGTTTCAAAAATTGTCAGAGTACTTGCATAACCAATGCATCATTTGAAAGTTTGTTTTCCACTGTGTCTGTAGATGTGTTTATTTAATTTCTAGCACAAACTATCAGAGACATATACAGTCAGATTAGAATGATGGGATTTGATCGTGACTGTGTAATCAGGTTCAAAGTTTTATTTTTGAGGTAGGGACACATCGTTGGAACATATCCTGTGGGTTTCCAGTAGCTTGTTGACCAGGTTGTCCACCCAGGTTGAGATCCTTGGACATCCTAGATTTCATTTTTGTTCAACAACCTTTTACAACATCCCATGTCTGATTTCTGAAGTATTCCCTCTGCTAAATAAGTTGAACCAGCTTAGCTATATGTCTGAACTTATGTTTGATGGAAATTTCACATGCCATTTCCATTAAATGTATGATTATTTTTTGCTTTCTTCGACATCACAATTGTAACGTCTAGTAATTAATAACAACATACAGTAGTTTGCCAACATAATCACATATTTTGAGGCACACAGACATATGTGCAGAAAATGTTAAGTGCTTACCCTGATCATGAAAATAGGTTAGGTTTTTCTATGACCGATGCCAATCTTTAGAAGTCAGGGTCAGCCAAAGGCCTATATTTGGCTGTTATATTCTACCAATCTATATACCATTCTAACAAGATCTGTAGATCTGCGTTGAATCTGTGCAGCCCAAAATCCTCTCGTGAATGATCCTCAGTTTAACCTAAGCAGAGCGGAGCTCAGCCTACCTAGAGCCTTCTTGTGCTGGTGTGTTTGCACTTTACTGTGCTAGTCGGGGGAACAATTAAACAAACTCTTCGGTGAGTGGATAAGTAGTTCTAAGTTGTATTTTAGTATTGTATTTGCATTTCGTTGGCTTGGGTTTTTTATTATTACAGAGAAATGTTAACCATTCCTGCTTCAGTTCCAGACAGGTCATCATTATAAAAGTTATTAAAACCTTCGGGGCTAACCCCTTTCATTTCTGCTGCAGCTGGTTGAGCGCAACAGAGTAGACAGACACAAGATGCAGTCCGAGGAGTTGCCGCTTTATTCAGTTAGTCGTAGTTGAAACTAAACATAAGTTTCCCTCACAAACTCTGATTTGGTCACTAGCTTTTCCCAGCTTCTAGCCATTTATCTGCGTTGAGCATTTACTCCATAGATATGAAAACAATTCACACACTGTCGCTGGCCACTCACTCGCAACTCACTGACGTCAGGTTCCCTTAAAGGAGCCACACATAGGTCTAGGCTACTGCTATTTTGTTGACTGCTATATCATTGAGCAGTGTTTCCCAAACTTTTTTTCTGGGGACCCACTTTTTAAAAATGACAGACCATCGCGACCCATTCACTTCAGAGCAAACAATCATCCACCAATATTGTTTTATTGTTTTAGGCCACAGGTTCTCAAAGTTTTCTATGCTCCCCCCCCTCAAAAAAAAAAACTATTCTACAGTAAATACTTTCAAAGCTGTAAAAAGTTTTGTACAAACACACAACCTCAGCCTTTTCTCATCCTGCTTTGAGCACAGTTGTGTTGCATTTTGAGCATCATTAGCGTGGAAAGTTGGAAATGACTACCGAAAAGATATGCCTGTCACGGTATGTTGTGACAGGCTATGTTGTAAGAATGGAACAAGAGGCTTTTGTGCAATAGCCAAAAGATAATGTGCCTTTATTGTAGGCTAGCCTAGTAGAGTTCACAAGGTGGAAAACGAGAGGAAATAATAGCGTTTAAAATGTCCATTTAAACTGTAGCCTAATATAATGTGCTGTAGTGTGTTTTAAATCCGAAATATTAAGGAATGTGAAGAGGTTGCTATTACTTTAAAGAGTGCATCTACAATTGAAAATATCTACAGCCTATGACGCAAATTGAATAGCCATGTCCGGTATACGGATGTCTGCTTTAGTTGACTAGATTTTAATCGGTCAAGCTGAAGAGATGGTGTCCGTTAATGTTTGTGCAAAAAGGCTGATTCATGTCCCTTGCATTTTGCAACTGCGAGGTCCATGGCAGACGCCCCGCAGAAAGGTTTCATTTTGTGAGTGAGATGTCCACGCTGTCCCCTCTGTGACGCGTTCGCCCCCCAGTTTCAGAGCTATTCTAAATGCAAAATTGCACATAGGGCCGTGACTGTAGTTAACAAACTAGATCCTAGTAGAAAACTGTTAGCTTTCCTGGCTAAATGGTATAAGTTAGGCCTATTACACAACATAAATTGTGCTGGCGACCCAAATAAAATCTCCTGCGACCCACCCGTGGGTCGCGACCCAGTCTTTGGGAACCAATGCCATTGAGGACTATTATGAGTTGTGTCCATCATTGATGGTAGGTAAAATTACTGCAATTAAATTATGCTTATACTGTCCCCAATTCACTTTTCACATTTTTTTTCAAGAGTAATATTATCGGTTATCGTATCGGTATCGGCCACAACAAACCAATAAATATCGGTTAACGTTATCGGCCCTAAAATTCCATATCAGTGCATCTCTATTATATCTGATTCATTTTGTAAGCCACAACACAATTACACAATCCCCTTCTATTGTTTGTGCAAGTAGTTGGCCTGTTAATCTAGACTCTTTGCCTCTTCTCGTGCGGCCCGCGGCTGCTCAACTGATGTTCTCACTTCTCCTTGGATTTATAGTTTTTTATTTTTTGAAATAGCCTATATTTCTGGCAAATGAAAATGCTTTTCATAAGTTGATAGTACTGACAATAGTTAGGCTGCGATGTTTAAATTAAAATAATTTTACTGTCATGTTATGGATAGGAATCTAGACCATAAAGAAGCAGACACGTTTGTTTCTTTAGCCAGGTGTAATGCTACTGTTGCAATCAGGAAAACCCTGATGCTAAGAGTAAATAGAAAGAGGAACACGGACATTCAAAAGGAGGATTAATCTTTTTTGTAGGCTAGCATAACCCTTCTGGTTGATGTCAACGTAACCAAAATAACACTGTTAAAAAACGTGTTTAACACGTTAGTTTGGTACTTGGTATGCCAGACTTAACTGCTGCATAAAGCTTCAAACCTGAACATTTCCCAAAGTCACTGACCTTTGCAAGTACAAGGTAAAGGTAGGATACATAGACGTCAGTCAGAGAAGCAGACACTTGACGGAACATTTGACGGTCACATTGGCATCTTATCAGTTGTTACATTGGAGCATTTCTCATGCTAATAAGTCATTCAGTGATGGGGAATTTGTGATGTGTGTCAGATTTGTTGCTTGCTACACATTCCTGAAAACGATAATTTGTAGCATCTGCCAAGTGTCTCACTTTAAATGAAAAAGAGAAGATCTATTTAAACTGTAGGCCTAAGTCGCTGTTGTAGTGTGGGCATCTTTTTTTGTTGTGCGGCTCTTTTGAGTTGTGTGGAAATTTATTTTGGCTCTTCATGTTGGACTGGTTAGCCACCCCTGACCTACAGTAGACTTACCTGCAGTTACTACTGGTTCGGCAACACTACTGTTGGGGGCAGGACTGGCATTTCCTTTAAGCGATGAAGACATGGCAGAAGTGCTGTGAAGAGCCCAGTTAGGAGAAGGTGATTCCACAACCCCTCCCTTATCACCAGTTAGGCTACTGCCCTTAGAGCTGGTTGTAGGATCAGAGTCAGCTGAGGGGCATACAGTTGTCCTTCTTTGGCTTGTCTTGCTGTGCACAAATAGGCTGTAAAAGAGAACAAAGGTAGGAAATACTTCAAGAATAAGCAACACAAAAAAACAGATCATTAGTTAATATATAATAATAATAATAATAATAATAATAATAATAATAATAAAATGTATTTATATAGCACTTTTCAAGCACAAAGCGCTCTACAGACAGACAAACAAACAAACAAAACAAAGCAGAAAACAAAAAAAAAGTAATGATAACAATAATAATAATAATAGTAATAATAATAATAAATGATAAAATAGTAAAATACCAAACTACAAACTATCAAACACAAACTTAGTAGTTATATACCAAAGAATAACCGATATATAACCAAAGAAAACCGATCAAACCAACATGATCCCTAGATTGTGCTACCAGTTAAGGAAGCCTCAAAAAACTCACAACTGATCAATCCCTGAATACTTCAAGTTCAAGTTATTTTAACTGTCTGTTTATACTTATAAACTGTATACAACTTGTAGTGAAATGTGAAACTGGTATGCTCTACAAATAGATCAGAGATAAAATAGTAGTAATAAATATACTGCTAATCAGTGGCGGACTGTCAGGGCCTGCTAAAACTACCATTCCTGCAGGTCTAACTGTTTTCAAACTGATGAAAAAAGCATGGGATCGTTTAATATTGTGTGAGTTTACCATTTATTATTTGGGTCATTCTGTGTCAAATCAGATGAGGTTGTTGCTGCACTGTCTCAGATTTTGTTCAAACCTTGTCTATATCAAGAATGGGTCCCATAAGTAAGGCCTGTAAAATATTTCTGTTCAAATCCTGTCTTCATATTATTTTCAGCCCTTGGAATTACTTCAGTTTTACAGGCTGAAAATCACATTTTCTGGCAATCATTGTTTGGGCATTATTATAATGACAAGTATTATTCATAGACAGCCCAAACTTTGTAGGGTGGAAGACAAACGTGTTCTCAGCATAATTGAACCATTAAAAGTACGACATTCCCATTCATTGTCTCCAAGGCACTAGATTGGGGGGAAAAAAGTGCAAAAAGTGTGACATTGAGGGCAGTATAGACTTGTTTCTGTACGCATTTGGTATCAATCATTATTTATTTATTTACATACTATATTTGATTAATGTTGTACCGATATTCTCCACATATAATGGGCTTGAAGATTTCAAGGATTAAACAAAGGGAGGTTGTGTTTTTTGCATAGAATTAAAATTGTATTTGGGGTAGCTAGTAGGCACTTGAGAATATATGTTAAAGTAGCTCAGTGTATGGGCATTTAGTGTACAAAGTAAATGCCCCCCCCCCCCCCCCCCCCCCCCTTTAGTCCTATGAACATTACCAGAAAATGCAATCACGTATTGTTTTATCCTTAATATCGTCACATGCATTTGTTGCAAAGACCTCAAATATTGGCTCAACATTAATAAAGTATTGTACTTACAGACAAAATAATGATAGGTGCAATGTAGATACAAAATAATGAGTTTATAAGACCCTCAATATCACCAGTTTTGCACTTTTTTCCATATCTTATATAAAACTAATGGGCATGCAGTACAAACTTTTAACTGTCCAATCATAACAAAAACATGCCCATCTTCCACCTTACAATGTTTGGGCAGGCTAGGAATAATACATTTCAAGATATTAATGCCCAAACATGGCCTCCAAGATAAGGCATTTCTGAGAGTGTAAAAATTATACAAAATCAAGGGTGATAAAATGAAAGAATAAAATAAAACTGGACAGTCTCCTGTAGTTTTAATCCCATTGTGAAGGTCGCCACAGCGGCCACACACCGAAAGCATTAACTCCCTTTTTCATTAAATCTTATGTTGATTTTTCATAATTATATGCTCACACATTTTGATGTTTACATGTCTACATTCATGCACCCTCTATGTTTAGCAACACTACGTGGCAACCAGGTAAAAACGTAACACATAGACTTTTGCTTTCATACAACATACAGACTTTATTGCTTAGTTCAATGGTATGTGATTGTGTGGTTGAGTGCACGCAACTTATCAGTTGTGTTCTGTTGTTAATTAGAGTTTGTTATTTAACGCATTTTGTTGATTCAGACTCCGGGAGCTGTGTGCGTCATGGTATTTGATCCGGGCGGACTTCCTGACTGTCAAGACAGAGCGGCACGTTCCGCTGGTTTAAATTATCTATGGCCACATCCATTTCACATCTTTGCCATGGGGGAAGGAGGAGCCTTTTGTGTTTATTGTCTTTCTGGTTGGATTCTTTTGTGTTTATTCCCAAATGTCTTTGTGTAGTTTATTTATTGCTAGCATTATGTGAGGTTATCGTTTTGAATGTTTTGGTAATGTCTGAAAGTTAATTGATTTTGTGGTGTTCCCCTTTTAGTTATTCATGGTCTGGCCAGTCTGTATTTAAGTTCCCCTTTGTCTCCTTTTGTCAGTTGTTGCTGTGTGTTCATGTCGGAGGTTTGCATCGGAGGTTAATGTTTATTCTGTTTAGATACCCTTATTTTGGGCACAGAAATTTATTTAAAAAAGTAATTTATTGATCTTTGGTAATAAAACCATTTTTGCGTAATTTGCAATCCTGGCTCCCTGTGTCGACTGCTCGATCCCTCACACCCATAAAACAAGCACTCAAATGAAAATGTGCATCTGTAGGCTACTGCACGAAGGTGTCAGTTAAAAGAAATAATTAGTGTGTATAGCTTGTGTTTTTTCTAGACCCTTCAGCTAGTGTGCTAAAATGTATTGGTGTGGGGGGCGCCGTGGCGCAACTGGTTACAGCGCCCATACCATATACGGGTCCCCGTACACGCTCGCTTCCGGTCACTCTCTTTACTGTCCTATCTGATTAAAGCCAGAAAAAAAAAATATCATGGTGCATCACAGAAAGGCAAGTGTGGATGATGAAATTTGCGTCATCCGCCCCATCCGCAGACCGTAGGTGTCGAAGTATACTTACTACCTTAGCCTTTTGTAGCGAACACACCTGTTACTTTACCGTTACTGCATGGCCAGGGTTGCCTGGTTCTAGGGAAATCCTGGCAGAGGCTCACATACCTATGCAATGAGTAGACTGAAGCAGCCCCTGTTGTACTGTCAGTGTCCAAGCCTTTAAGAGAACTGTGTGTAGAGTTCCCCTTAGAGCTCTCTTTCATGGAACCCAAACACCCAGGCTCTATGACTGCAGACCAGTCATCTCGCAAACCCTCCACCAGTGTGACATCAACACTTGCCTCTGATGAAAAAGTGGATAGTTATATTAGATCAGATAAATAATATAATCAAAACAATTAGAAGAGCAAATCCATCCAACATGCTAAATATTGATGTATTTAGACAATAATACAGAGAATATTGCATCTTAAAGCGATGGTTCGGAGTAATTCCCCCGAACCATCGCTTTAAAGATGTAAGGCATGCAATCAGTCCTTTACTATGAAGAACTGATCATATCTTACCCATGTCTAGGGAACTAGAAGCAGAGCAGAATGATGATGCATGAGATCCCACTGGGGAGAAGGACTGTGTGTCTGATTTCTCATGTTTTAAGTCATCTTGAGGACTATTTCCTTGCTTGTTTGCTACATTGCTGATGCTGTAATAAAGACATTCACAACATAGACATAACAGAGTTCATAACAATTTTCTTAAAATATGTATGTGGGAATGCTGTAACAATTAATGCTCCATCAGGGACGCCTTCATAGCAACACAATACAGGAATTTATATTTTGTTTTTTATAGCCAACTTGTTTTGGTATAGTCTTCAAATTAATTTACATACATTAATCATGTGTTCCATCAGCTGCTGCCAGGTGTGAATTTTATTTCAAATACAAGTACACTTAAATTAATGAATTCATGCATAGAGCATATTTATTATATTATGTCCGAAATCCTTCTAGCCAAATAATAAGCCTAATAATCTAGCCAAAAAATGTCTGGTCCCTGTCCTATAACAGAAACATAGGCTTATAAACCCAAGACTTCATACTACATTACATTCACCATTTGACATATTTCTATCTATTTCTAAAACTTTCAATAGCCTACAATCACAAATTCCTGGAGGCATTGGACAGATTATGAAGAAATTCAGTGCATAACAATTAAAATACCTCAAGTCAATCAACAACTAGAAACTAGAACTAGAAGATTAAGGTTTGTGTAGTCCAAGTGTAGTTCAGAGCCAAAACAGTCACTGGCTTGCCAAAGTGCACACAATCTAAGACAATATACTCCAATACTGTTCATAAAATGCTACATGAATACTAAACTACATGGCTGAGAAAACTGAAATCTGTTTCAATCTAAAAAGAGGAGATGCATTGACATACCTATGCCTGTTTGGATTCCTGATGACTGGTTTACTGTTGGAGTTACTACCCTGTGAGGACATGTTATTCTCACGATGGCCCTCAGAATGACCAGTGGAGGAGACAGGACTAGATCTCCCACTTCTCCTGTCAGACATTACTGGGTAAAGAGAAAATATAGTGGAGAGCATCATCAAACAGAGTGGGAGATCCAGTCCCAGACTTTACAAATACAGAATACAGAGCTACGGTGAAGGACTAAAATGATACAAGAAATTAAATGCCAAAAATAAAAAGGGCGAAATTACAGTAGCAATTATCTAAGATGCTGAACATTACATAGAACATTATTATAATTAAAGCAACACCAAAGCACTTTTCCTTTGTCGCACACACGGTATTTGTTTATCCAGCACCGGCTTTGGAAATAACCCTGTCCACAGACAAGGTAGAGTATATTGAATGATTTTATGAAAGTATGATGTATTGTGACTTTGAAGCAAGTCAAATTTGTAGTTTCTTATGTCTCATTCCATCGAACTACAGGTCCGCTACCCGATCTGGCAAACTTGGATAGTGCGGTTATAGCTGATAGAGGGCCGCAAAGCGTTCGCCCGTTCGCCCTGTTACGAGTTGATGAACCACTGAAATGATTTTGGAAACATTACAAGGACAAAGCTTGGGATTTGTGTAAAGACATAAAAGGGAAACTGTGGTATCCTTCTACATCAAGTCCGGTCAAATTATTCATTATGTTTTAAATCAGACAAGAGGCATTCCTCTTCACTGCTGAGTACTGCACTGATAATAAGCGAAGCTGCGAAGGTGTTTCTACCTTCTTTCCTCTACCATTAAAGTCTATGGCAGCCCATAGAACCGTCTCGTAAACTTGGCACACTCATTGGAGACAGCACCACTAACTGGTCAAAGTTGGACGTGTGTTCACACGCGTATCTTTTGACTTGTTTGCCCGATTTTCCAAGTTGAGGTACCATTGGAATCCTTGGACCAAGCGAAGTTCAACGCCATATTGGATTTTTCCGCATTTTTCAAAAATCAAAAAGCTTTCCTTGGTCCCACATTTTCACTATATTTGGCACAGACTATATTCAGACCATGTGTTACAACGGCAATACTTTCTGGAGCCATTGACAAACACGTTCGCCCATGGCAGCTAGTATCTCTGCAATGCTTTCATGTATCAAAACCTAATTTAGTAAATGGACTCATGACACCATTGTGAGGATGCACAAGAAGTTTGACCTTTGACTTCTAGGGGGGCACTGATATTAGCAAAAATTTATTTTGGCTTGAAACTATTGATGTGTTTGGATTTAAAACTTACTAGCTGTGTTTGTTAATACTATGGGAGGTCCTTAGTCTGATCAATACCAATCTGGCCGTCATATTGGATATTACCTTGGAACATGAAAACATTTCCAAAAGTCACAATTTTTGGCCGTTCGTCACAAAACTTGGCATAGATAAGTGGTCCCCAAACTACTGCCCGCCACCTTATTTTGGGTGGCCCAGCAAAACATTTCCGTGGTATATAGCATCTGGCCCACATGGGAGTACGACATCGTCAAACTATGACTCTGTAATTTCCCCCATTCATTCTCTATGGCGAGTCTTTAACAGTACACATGTAATACTCTTTTTGTCCACTGGTGTTTTTTTGGCGCTGTTTCGCGTTTGCCGTTGAAAAGGGAATGAAATGTAGGCCTACCTACAAACAATGTAAGAGGCCTATACTGACTGCATCAGTGCTCAAAGTATTCTAAAAGTTTATCAATTAATTGTTAATAACTAACTATCTTCTATTCAAGTCATATTTCTGGGACTTACTGGGATAATTATTTCTATTTTTATTCACTCGTTCAAATGTTCATAGAGTTCACAAAGTTCTCATCAGGTGATTTCAGATGTTTTTGCCAGCACTTCATAAAACTGTCATAGTTTGAGAACTTTAAATTATTTGTAGGATATTGCTTGTTCCCACATTTTGAATAAAATACTTTTGGGACTCCCTGCTAATACTTTTGGGAATGCTAAAGTCTTTTTTATTAGTATTATTTCATTTGAGCTACATTTTACGCTATTTATGGTTACTGATATACTCTGATACTCTGGCCCTCTCTTAGAGCCAGGCCCTCGGAAGAAAAAGTTTGGGGACTACTGGCATAGATGATCTTCAGTCTAAGCCTTACTAATGTCTTGCTTTTTGAAGACAGAGTCAAAAGCATTCACCCATTACAGCCAATGAAAATTGGCCGCAAGGCCGCCAAACAGGAAGTGACCATATATTTTAGCCAATTTTGGTTGTTTGACATGAAACTTGCTGTGAGTGCTTACACCCATATGTCTGATTTAATAGCATTGAGCTGCCATGATAACTCCAGCCTGATGAACTGCTTGGTCCCCTCATTGCTGCTTGCAGCTATATTTAGCTGTGTGATTTTTGTGTGCAATATTTCGCCCGTAAATTTGGACTTGAGCTAATGTTCAGCAAAAGTTTCCATGATTGTACTATGCGATTGCATCTTGTATACAGTATCATCCATCCAAAACAGTGCAGGAGGTGCACTGAAAATCCTAACGCTGAGGCCCAAGAGAGCCCACATTGCTACTTCCCATCATATGAGAGCAGTTATATTTACCAGAATAATAATGTAAAACTGACCTTTGCTACTGCTGCTGTGCAGATTCTTGGTGAAGATGTTAATGACACTGTGTGGACTACCCTTTGTCAGCTCTTTCCAAGCAGCTGTACTGGCATCTTGAGGTATTGCACTGGTAAACAGCTTGCATTTGTCCCTCCCACTGCTGAAGACAGAGAACTGGTGCAAAGGTGAGCTTTCCTGCTGAATGCAATCGATGTCTAGAACTGTAACATGCATGGATGGTTGCTGAGAATTGGCTTTCCTTTCAGTCAGGCTGCCATCACTGATGGAGCTTGCATTGGAGCTATAATCGTCATGGTGGAACATGATTTGCTCTTCTTCAGCCTGATCTAGGTTGCCGTCCATCAACTTGGAGTTAGAGTCAGCAATGCAAAAGGGTATTTTATTTTTTGCAGTTTCTGCCGTTCTTTCTTGTGGTTCTCTGAGGGTGTACAAATTTCCCACTCCAGGAAGAGTTCCATCATAAGTGGTCAGGCCTGTACAATGCAGCTTCTGAATTTTCTCCACAGAGTGTTCTGGCTTTGCTACAATGTCAATATTGGAGCTGGCCATTCTAGCCCAGTGATTTGGCAAGTCCACACTCAACTCTGAAACACACATTTGGCTGCCCTTACAAGTGAGTAGCAATTTCCGGGCCTCACTCTCAATTCGGTTGGAGAGGGAAGTAGCTGTAGACTTTAAGACTTCTAGACGGCTCATTCTGCTAGTCATGGTTGTTAGAGAGCCGGGGAGGGCTGGAGCATGCAAACAGGTGGGACTAGGAGCAGAGTTCTTCCATTCTTCGCCCGGCCACTGGGGAAATGTTTGTTTAGGTGGGGTTATCAAAGGAATAGCCACACTTTGTCTTGATGGAGAGCACTGACCATCGCCTTGTACCCAGGATGACTTTGTTGGTAAGCCTACCTCATTCCTGCTAACATACACAAAAGAGAGGGCAATTTAAGATTAATACCAATAAAAATGTGTACAGACAAGCATCCAGATAAACATTTTCCCTCAACAAGCAACAAGAGGAGATAGACATTATTTTGTTGATTGCATTGATTCTGTAAGGACAGCAATTTGCATACTTAAACCAGTGGAAAGGTCTCATACCATCTAGCTCAGGGGTCTCAAACTCCCGGCCCGCGTCCGGCCCAAATCCGGCCCACGACGTATGTCAAAATAATAATAATCCTTGGTTCAAACCCTAAGTCGCTGCACAAAGTTTTCAGGAAATACTTGTATTACATGCGAGAAACACAAAGACGTGCATTTGTAATGACGCGATGCATGCCATAGTTTTGCACAAATTAAGGCAGAAATAGGCCTACACCAAATGTTGAAAAACGTTCACGTGTGATGAAGTCTTAGGTAGGCTATGTTATTCACCTATTCTGACTCTGAAGGAGAATATCCTTTTGGAGATTATGATAGATCGTCTATTGACAGTGATAGTCACGGTGCGTCTGTGAATGGAGGTGCGTCTTTGCGTGTTTACAACGGTGTCCACTAAGCATAGGCTACCATGCTTATTTCGACCCTCTGCCCAACATAGCTCGGAGGTTGCAGTGGTAATTTGTGATAGTGTCCGTAATGGACGTGGTACAGACAGCAGGGCTAGTAGAAATAGGGCGCTGAAGAACTACAAAGTCACCCTCGATAGGAACTGATTTGACCAGGTTTATTGTAGGCCTTGTGGTTATAGGCCAGTAATAGTTTACTATTTCTGGTATAGGCCTACATCTTAGGTGTTTTCCTGTTAATTTGTTATGTGGGTAATATGACAAAAAAGAAAGTAAACCTGCTCAAATATGTTCATCCAGTATTTACTGAAAGGTGCATAATTTGAGGCGCTTGCCATCCAGTGGCAAATTAGATAAATGTACCCCCTTCATAAACTTTTGTTTATACTGTACTCAAAGATTTTTACATTTACAGTAGGACTCTGACCACTTTCAAGCCATGGCCTTTTGAAATTTTGATATAAAAATCCAATGGTGTTGCTTTCTTAACCCTGACGCCGATTGCCAGGTTTAAAAAAGTTATGAGGAAAATATTTTTATTTGGTGTGAAACATGCACATAGGCCTACCTGTTTTTATGCTTTTTTGTTTGTTTTTATAATTTGTATTAATATTTATTTTATCATTATTTTATTTATAAGCTACAAGGTTGCTAGCACAGGTGTCTTAAATAGATAAAAATACTTGCTAAAAATACTTACTTTTTGTTAAACTCATCAACTTCACCCATGATGTTGTATTGTTTTTACACTCTCATAAATGCCTTATCTTGGAGGCCATGTTTGGACATTAATATCTTGAAAAGTATTATTCCTAGCCCGTCCAAACTTTGTAGGGTGGAAGACAAACATGTTCTCGGTATGTCTGGACCGTTAAAAGTTTGTACTGCATGCTCATTAGTTTTATATAAGGCCCTAGATATGCAAAACTGGTGATATTGAGGGTCTTGTAAATTAATTTTTTGTGAATTTTGTGTATAAAGTGCCAATGATGTATCATGTTTCATTCATGCATAAATACACTTACTTGGTTATACTGTATACAGTGGGCAGGGCTTCGACTTGGCCAGCTTCACTCGCGGTCCGCGCGTGGGATCACGCGGTATCACGCGACTTTAATTTGTATTTTTCCAGTGAGACGCTGCAACAACCCAAACAACCGGTAGATGGCTCAAGTGAGCAGGGTGTCTCGTAAAAAGAAATGGAGCCTGGAAAATCCTACACAGACTTCACTACAGACTTTAGCAGACTGGTTTAGAAATAATTTAATAGCCAGAAATATGCCTGCCCTGCCCTAATAAAGAAATATTTGGTTAACTGCGAGTGAATCCCGTTTGCAGCCGTAGAAAAAACGCAGGACAAATTAAACATTCTGGTTTTCTCCAAGTGCAACGATGATAGACAGACATCATTTGGACAAAATATAGAGCATAATAACCTCCGTTGCTCAGCCAAATGCCTTCCTGTTACATCCTGTTATCATGGAGTTACAAGCGATAAACGATTTTGGATGGTCACAAGTTTACTTCATTAGCGGTTTATATATTTTTTCATTATTAAAGAGTGTTTTTCATTTAAAGGTTTGACTTCGTGCTTATTCAGTAGAGCATTTAGTGCTCTCCCCAATCCCAGACGTTCACATTGCATGTTTGTTTGTAATGGATGCAACTGCGAGATAGGCTATGCGTTTGACGGCAATGAGTTGTTAACAGACATGAACCAAGACATATAGCCTAGCAGCAATCTAGGGACTGTTCGTTATTTATTGAAGGGGCCACCGGAGGAATTTTGAGTGCTTCAGTTGCAAGTTGCATGACCCTCTCTTGCCTGCTAGAAATTGTTCAATGACCCTCCGACAGAATTGTTAAAAAAGACATGACCCTCCCCTGCCAATTGTCGCTGTCTTCCGCCCGCGCCACAGCCACACACTGTGATAACGTTCTTAAATCAATCTTTCCCGTGAGCTTGCATGCTACCAGTCCTTCCTTTTCCAATGTGTTGCGCCTGTTTGCACAATTTCACAAATAATCATATGTGATTAATAATATGACAAATAATCCCTGTGCGCCGGGACCGAAACAATGCATGCCAACTTTTTCCGTGTTTATGTATTTTAACTTTCCCCCGCTGTCTTGCCGTTTTAATGTTTTCCCGTAGAATATCCCATATTTTTAATACTTTCATAACAGCCCTGCCATCGGGCCTGTCTCTGTGTTGCCCTGTTGCTACCCCTTGCCCTTCCAACGAAACAGATGTCTTCAAATCATCGTTTTCCTTGCTTGAAGGCGAACTTAGAGTGATGTTAACCTATTTAAGTTTAACGGCGTGATTGTCGTCAGAGCACGATTCATTGGCGCTTGCATGTTCGGCCTTATGTCTACATGCGCACCTGAGGCTACTCAGCTACAAGAGAAAGAATTTCCCCTGTTTGTATGTTTACTGCAAGTTGGCCTACCATAACTTACCAACTCTGCACTGTAGACCCTAACTGGCTATTTATATTTTTCTGTGAAATAAGCAAATGTATTTGTTCAACTTTATGAAGCAGAATTACGCATAGGCTACTTGTAACATAATACATTTAACAAAGGACAGATGTATGTTGCTAGTGACAAAATATTAACTTTCAGTGTTTTTACGATGTCTTTGTCATGGGGAAGTGTTTTCCCCCATGCATTTATTCTAGGTTACTGTCAGTAATTGACGCGAGAGAAGCGGGGTCTGTGTTGTGTTGCATTAATTTATTTTCATTGGGCATACCTTGCCGTGCCGTCCACAGCTCTTCAGTTCTGACAAAGCCAAATTTACTCCTTTTGAAACAATGAGTGCAGGAAGCGCGTTTGTATGGTTATATTGCTTGACGGGGGGGATCCCAAGCAGCTTTCAGCCATAAGGCTACTTTGAGAACATTTCAATTCACCCAACACTAATATTCAAAATGTTGAAAACTATTTCGGCATAGCCTATAAAGCAGTTTAATTAAATGGAATGTTAGTTGTAAACAAAAGAGCTACTTGGTGAGGCTTGGCCTCACAGATGCGCTCGTGCCTTAGATGGCAGGAAAAATCTTCACGATAGGCCTATTAATAACCACCCGATTCACGTTGGCTGGGGGGAAGGGGGGCCATCAGACATTTGTGCCCAGTTAATCCGCCCTGCCCCCAATAAATCACACCTTCCCACCTCTGACAGCTTAAAAGAAGTCAAGAGGACTCCTTACTCACAGATCTATTCACAAACCTGTGGCATTTTGCCGTGTTTTGAAATCCTATTCAGCTACAGGAGCTTCCAATCGTGAGGAAGCAATTTTGCATTGTATGCATAACTAACATGCAATAACGCCGCCAACAACAACCAAAACTAGGCTAATCATTGTCAACATGTAAATTAAATGTAACATTATTGTGAATCAAATTAAAATGTTCTCTTTTGCAAACGTAGGCATAGTAACAGAATAATTTAATAATGTTACAAAGATACTACATCAATCCGTATGTTTCATTAGGCTACTAGGCTGTTTTGCCTTGATTCATTTAGGCTAGGCCTTTTTATTCAGGGCCGTATTCACAAAGAATTTTAAGGCTAAAAGTAGCTCCTAACTGGCGAATTTAGGAGCAACTCCTAAAAATAATGGGCGTTTCACTCCTAACTTTAGGACTCCTAGTTTTTTCACAAAAAGTAATTCACGAAGCATTTTAGACCTAAAGGTAGCACCTAAGTCTGGGACAGTTTAAGTCGAGAGGACTCCTAACTCACTAAGACCTATTCATAAACAGCTTTTTGTGGCATTTTAGTTGCGATGTTTTGAAATGCGTAGCCTATGCGCAACAGGAGCTTCCAATCGTGAGGGAACAATTTTGCATTCATAAAAGGGATGCAATAACGCCACCAACAACAACCAAAACTACTCATTGTTAACATGTAAATGAAATGTAACGTTTCATTGTGAATCAAATTAAAATGTTCTCCTCTTTGCAAACGTAGCCTAGGCATATTGGTGACAGATTAATTTAATAATGTTGCAAAGGTAGGCTACTACATCAATCCATAGGCCTATGTTTCATTAGGCTACTAGGCTATTTGTTTTGCCTTACTCTATTCATTTAGGCTAGGCCTTTTTATTCAGTTATTAATCATCTTCCGTCCTTCGCACTACTTGTGTAGCGCACGCATTCTCCGACCTGTCACTCATCATCGGAAGAGAGGTGTTTGGAATTCCCGCGTTACAATCATCAGCCAATCAAGGTGGTCACTTCAGTCAAGCTCGTGCATGAGTAATGACGTCATCCATAGCCACGAAGACTCACTCCTAGTTTAGGAGTTGTCTGAAAGGCTT
Source organism: Alosa sapidissima (assembly GCF_018492685.1). NCBI lineage: Eukaryota > Metazoa > Chordata > Actinopteri > Clupeiformes > Clupeidae > Alosa > Alosa sapidissima. Next base: position 2,637,036 of record NC_055968.1, on the reverse strand, counting down.
TGAGAAAACTCCAAGCTAAAATCTTTAAGTGCGATTTAGGAGTAGCCTACTCCTAGTAGTAGGATAAAAACCTTTGTGAATAGCCTACGGCCCCAATTATTCATCATCTTCCGTCCTTGTGTAGTGCACGCATTCTGAGACCTGTCACCTGTCACTCATCATCGTAAGGGAGGTGTTTGGAATCATGCCTGCGTTAAAATCATCAGCCAATCAGCCAATCAAGGTGGTCACACTTGCCCATTTACCCAAATGAATGGTCGAATATTACTGATGATCATTGTTATTTAAGAACATGCATTGTGCGTAGGGTACCAAAAACATTTTGCTCGTAAAAAAGCATCATAACGCACATTCTGGCGGGTCTGTTATTTACTGTAGGCTGCGCAAACCACAGGCCTTTATTTTGGACATTCATTCATTCATTCATTCATTCAACCTTTATTTATTCTCGGAGGGTCATTGAGGGAAGCCCTCATTTTCAATGAAGCCGAGATTACAGAAGCGAAGCAAAGCGCGCCACAAACAAGACAACATTCGAGGCCTTCTGTTGAAGAATTTTATATAAAGCCTGCGCTAACAGTAATCCTCCTGCCCCTGATAGGCCTACCACAGCTGTGGATAGCGTGGAATGTTCAAGTAATAACACAATCCAATGTGTGTCTCAATTGTCCCCCGCTGACCACCTCACACATTTCTCTAGATTTTGCAACGAACTTACATGACACAATGCCATACAATATGCCAGTTTTAGGACACAGAATAATGTTTGTAATGATACCAGGTAGGCCTACATTTAACAGTAACAAGTGTAATGAGCTATTCATTGTCGAAGGTGCATGGTGAAGTGAAATTCTTACTTTGGAAAACAAACATTTGCCGATATCATCGCCGATCATCAGAATATTGCAACAGATTCTGTGTTCTGGACTGCAGGTAACTTGTTAAGCCAGTGGTTCTCAAACTTTTATTTCATTCCCCACTTTGATCAAGGGGCATGACTGATGATAGTGGAGATAACGTGTTATCCCGAGGCTTTTGCAAGTCAGCATCTTCGACGATAGTCTATTAAAAATAAGTTTTCGATGTCCAAAACGGAGAGCCATACTTTATTGTTTTTAACGATCTCTATGCTACTCACAAAAATGTAGGCATGGGGACATGATGAAGTTTATTACGAGCCAGTGGTTTTCAAACATTATGCGTGACTCGGACATCTAACTAAATGCAACAGGTATATCGTCCTCGCATTCGCAAAATGAGGACCAGTGTTTTGTCAAATTGCAAATAGCTATTCGTTTTAACGATTTTTTATGATAGTATGAAGTGCTTTTTGTATAGGCTATCTTGGAATATGGGGAGGGAAGTGGCGCGTCTGCAGTCAGCCAAATATGAATGTAATTCTGCGGCATAAAGCAGATGTATTTGTTTATTGTACAGAAAAATAAAAATGACATGTCAAGCAGTCAATTGACTACATTGCAGTCAAGAAGTAGGGCAAATTAAAACACTGTTTTGATTTGCGTAGTTGCGTTACCCCCAACACTGACAATAACATAAACAGCAAATTAAGATATTTCTTCATTTTGTGGAGCGGCACCGGTAGGCTATCAAAAGCAGATTTCGATTTTCGCTACCACCGTGTAGTCAAGCCTTAAGCCATACCCAGGTAGCCTTAATCGAGGTAATGTTTTAATTACGATTTATTTTGTTATTGAATTCGTAGGCTGGGATTCCTCTCGGTAACAATTACGTTTAAAGGTAGCCTAGCCTCCTGTTTTTCAGAAGGGGCGGCAGTCAGGCTACTGACAGAGCGATGTACAGTGGCAGAGCAACGCACAGTGGCTGAAAGTGGTACTAAAGCTTCACGCAGCCTCGTAATGCGCGACTGAAGTGGCCATTTGAAAGCGATGCCCACTGTACCTATGGGTTTTCGTTCTTGGCCCTGGGGCAAAACAACGATTTTGACTCAATTTATTGATCTTTAGTACAACATTGGCACTTTGTACACTAAATGCCCATACACTGAGCTACTTTCACATAGATTTTCAAGTGCCTTCTAGCTACCCCACACACCATTTTAATCCTATGAAAATGACTGAAAATCACAACCTCCCCTTGTTTAATTCTTAAAATCTTCAAGCCTATTATATGTGGAGAGCTCAAATATTGATGCAACATGAAATGAACAATGAAATATAGTATATAGTGGAAAAAAATAATGATTGATACCAAATGCGTACAAAAACAATTTTATCCTACCCTTAATGTCACACTTATAGCACTTTTTTCCAAATCTAGGGCCTTGTAAAAAGTCAATGAGAATGCCGTACAAACTTTTAATGGTTCAGTCATACTGAGAACATGTTTGTCTTCCACCCTACAAAGTTTGGGCTGCTTACTAGACAATGTGATTTTCAGCCTGTAAAATGAGGAAATTTCAGGGGCTGAAAATAATATGAAGACATAGGATTTGAACAGAAATATTTGTACAGTCCTTTAGGGCTGTCCCGGTCCGATATTTGGATCGGATCGGCCGCCGATATTATCAAAAATGTGGGATCGGCCTGCACGGGAAAATCCCGATCCGGACTCCCGATCCAGTTCGTTTTCAAAACATCCGGTCCGTGTTTTCCAGCGCACCGATGTATGTAATCCATTCCAGTTTTTTTCAGCTTTTCCCCCAAGTCCGGTCCGCGTTTTTCAGCACACCTAGCGACCTGTCCAGCATCCCACTTGTCTGTGCATGTACCACTAAGAATTTAAAGTTATCGAGCAAACATTTCACGTCACAGTTGAATTAATATAGCCTAATGTTAACCGCGACCGCGAGTGTCCGCGAGACCCTCTTACTATTAAGGCTCTTATGCATGTTGCTGCTGACAGCTTTGCCTGTCTAACAAATGTTATCTCCGCGATTTAAGATTGTTTGTGTAATGTATAGGCACAGCACGCACTTTAATTTCCCTATTTTTACAATCGGCAAACGCATTTCATTTCAAAAAGCAACCTGGTCAATCGCTAACAACTAAGTGCACCTAGGCCTACAACTCTACACATCCAAAAGGGTAGAAGCTTCCAGTAGGTGATCATAACTTTTTTTACCGTTTAGTCTGTTCATCGGCGCAGCCTACGACGATGTGAATTAGTGACAGCTGTTGTCGCTGTAAACTTAAAGGAACCGTATGTAAGAAATGTATTTCAATTAATCATAAAATGGCCCTGATATATCACTAGACATTAAGAACTCATGTTCATTAACAGTAACATCAACAGTAGTCCGGCCAGGATATTGTCATTCAAAAAGTGAAGTTGCAGCCCTCAACTGATGTTGATGTTGTCATGTTATGTTTGGCCTGATGCGCCACCCTCCACCTATCTACTAATCACAAAGTCAGTAGTGTTTCGGCATCCGGGTTGCCAGCTCTGCCAGTCAGGGGAGATGGGGAGAGGATACACAGCTCTACAGTATTTTGAAAGTGATTGCAGTACCAGTTTTGGCCACAATCTTACATACGGTTCCTTTAAGCTCCTCTAAATAGTGTAGATAGGCCTACGTGCTATGTTGCTTGATTTTCTGTAGCCTAATAAATGCAGCCTGTAGCCTAGGTTACTTCAGCAAACCCAGACCAGTTGTGGCATCAGTTTCGCTTTTAAAACGCAACAAGAGGCTTTTTAGCGCAGTCTCACTTATCATTGATGAGCACAGGAGCAGGCTGACACCTGAGCATGTTGAAATGATCACCTTTGTGAATAGAAGAAGAATCTCTCCATCATGCTCAGACTGCAGCCAGGGCAAACAGTAGAACTTGAAGGGAGAATGGAGATGGAGCAGTAAAGTGTGGAGGAGATAGCAATACTGTAGAAGGCGTGATAGTTATTTGGGTTGTTATAGCCAATTCAGTGTGTGTGTGGTAATTTGACTATTTTCTACTCAGGTTGCTACTGTGTGTGTTGCTTTTATATATAATTTTAGATTGTTTACAATATTGTTTACACTGATGGCTTTTTTAAGCCTTGGTTTACACTCTTGAGCAGAGCACTGATGCCAATTCAGTTTGTGTGGTTAATTGACTATTTATTTTCTACTCAGCTTTTCTGTGTGTTTTGCTTTTTTTATACAGTTTACAATATTGTTTGCACTGATGGCTTTTTAAGCCTTGGTTTACACTCTTGTTGTTCAAGAGCAGAGCACTGATGCCAATTCAGTTTGTGTGGTTAATTGACTATTTATTATTTTGTGTTTATTTAACCCTGTTAAGAATAAACAGGTCAGCTTCTCATTACCAACCACTGTGGATTATTCAAACTAACCTAATTAAGTTGGCTAGTTGTTCTTAAGTGTAAAACCCTTTTCAACATGAGTAACAACAAAATATAAAGTAAATATCTTTAATCTTTAATACATGCTTGGATCAGCCGGTATCGGTATCGGCCGATGCTAAAAGCTACAATATCGGTATCGGATCGGAAGTGCAAAAAGCTGGATCGGGACATCCCTACAGTCCTTGGCTTTGGAACCCATTCTTGATATAGACAAGGTTTAAACAAAATCTGAGACGGTGCAGCAACAACCATATCTGATTTGACACGGAATGACCCATTTAGCAAGTTATAATTAAAAAAACTGACTTTTTTTTTTTTTTAATGCTACCTTAGCTAGCTGGCTAGCAAACAGATAGTAAGTAAAAATAGATGAAATAAAATACATAGTTGGATGAGCTGAATTTTATTTTCTCTAAATCCGAATACTGACCAATTACACTGATAGGCTTCAAGGGATACCAAACACTTGCAGACTGATTGATGGCTCAAATAAGATCCCTAGCAAGTCCGGTGAGAAATAATCGCCAACTTATAGGTGAAATCCCAGAAGTCTCTCATTAACCTTTTGAGGCCTTGGCTATTTTCAGTGTAATGTACTACCTTTACTTTTAAACTCTATACTTAAAATCTATACATGCTATACCTTGTTTTTATCAGAACAGTCTATGCTACCCATATCTAGGAAAGTATGATGTGATAATACTTGCATATGTGTTATATCAGCCTTTATATCAATATATATTTGAGTCTCTTTTTTTCATATGTTGTATTCATGTCAACAGGAAGCATGCCGGTAGAAATATATATTCATATTAGTGTAGGCGGGATTGTCTGGAATCTGGCAATATCTGGAAATCTGGTATACTCTATGGCATAGCAATTTATGGCATAGCAATTTAACATATTCATGGATTTCATCAGGTCCCTTGCCACAGGTGTATAAAATCAAGCACCATGGTGCTTAATTTTTATACACCTGTGGCAAGGGACCTGATGAAAACCATGAATATGTACTGACAAAAATATTTTACTCATTATAAATTGTTTTATTCACTGAAGTCTAATCCCCTTGTAAAATTAAAATATGCAAGTGGTTGGGTCATACATTTGCGGCTATCGGTCTGCCTCAATCTTTTAGTCTACATTTTAAATTTGACAATCTGTCACAATATAAGATTCAACTAAGTTGTGGATTAAAGGGAAAATGTTTTCACTGTTCTAGCAGTATTGTGGCTGACTTGACAATATATATTTCAGAATATGTTAATCATTAATTAATATACAACCTGAATTTTTTTGAATTTGTAAGAGGTCATAGTATGACACTTCACCAAAGATTTCAAATAGAAGCTGATCTAATTTTGCTCAGCATCACCAGCAAAATGAACACTAAACAAAACACAATTTTATACCATTGACAATACTCAAAATATAATTACACTTCTATGGCAGTGTGGCTAATGTCCCTACAGACAAACTGAAGTATGAAAACCGTTGAAATTGTACAGAGAGGTTATAGCAAGACCTGTTTCTAGAGGAAGGGAATCTTCTGACTTTGTGCAGCGTAGCGTCAAATCAGTGGGTGCAAATCTTGCTCAAAACTCCACCAATTAAAGTAATTTTGCCCTCAACTGAATATTTGAACTTGGTATCTATCGTAAATAGAGCCTAGGAAGAGTCTTCCTTTAAACTGACCGCTACAGTAACTACAAATTTCATTCATCATGTCCATACTGCAATGCATAGTATTGTTTACCAAAAGTTTTGATAGTGTGAAATCTTATAAACCACAGGCAAATCCAAGTTAGCAAATTTATGCAATTCTGTCCTGTGTTTTAAAAAAATCACGATGTGAAATCAAACCTTAGTGCTGGAGACTGTTGTTCAGACACAGAGATGTCACCACTAGATGCACTTTGGGGTCGATTTTGATGTTTATTCTCCTTATCCGACTCATTGGAGGGCTGGTACAGAGGTGTCTGCAAATATACACTTATCTCAGTTAATCTCTACCAATATGATGGAAGCATTATATTATCATCATGAAAACCATCAGGTTGAGTATAGAAGCATTTAACTGTGTGTACTGAGACAGTACCGACAACAGTTCTGCTATTTGCTACATCTAGTCTAAATACAATTAAGTTACTTTTTATGTTCAAGATTCTACAGAAATGTGTTCACAGTTTATCAGGCGTTTGGAATAAAACTATGGAAATCTGTAAAGTGAAGAGGCTGGAGACACATTATTTTTTTCTTTCTGGAACTGCTGTTGGTCCTCACCACAGTAATTTGTTAGCAATTGTCTGTTGTCACCACATATAGCAATACCAGTCCGTAACCATACCTGCTGATGGGTGCTGGTGAAAGTAGGAGAGAGTAGGACATCTGTCTCAAGCTGGGTTTGCTCTGGCAACAATTTAGTGTACGTTTCCAGCAGACACCTGGGTGTTGACCCAACAGTGGGAGCATAGGAAGTGGCTGCAGCTGTTTGCTTATTGAAGCTTTCCTTTTGTTTCCTATAGAGTTCCTGTAGCCTCTGATTCCTTCTCTCCATTTCCTCCTGCTGACTGCGGCGCTCCTCAGTTTGCCGCCGGCGCCGCTCCACCTGTTGGCGCGATATATACTGTCGCACTGCAGCAGAATCATAGTGCCGTTTTCTTCTGACTTGGTCAGGTTTTAGGGCCTCCATAGAAGATGGATTGGTAGGACTAGCAGCATGATTGACACCAATGCAGCCGTGATCCTTTGTTTTTACTCTAGGACTGACAGGCTTTTTAGCCATCCTTTCAACATGCTTCCTAGGAGGTGTATCTAACTCAAGGTCATCCAAGATGTCTTGAATATCAGTTGAGAGATGGACTGCCGCAGTCTTTCCATCTTCAATTTTCTTGCCTTGATTTAGATTATCTGATGGTGAACTGCTAGGCGGTCGCTTCAAGCTACCTGGAAAAATATAAAATTATTAGCACAAGCGCTTTAAGGAGTCATTTGTACTCCAACTGTAGCAACGGCTTTAGTGTAAGGAACTTCTCTCAAATCTGTATCAATTACTACAGTGATAAGTATCTGGATCTTAAAAACTCTAAAGACTTTAAAAACCAAATCAACAAGACGTTTTAATGACTTTAATTTAATCAATGCTTGAAACGAAAGCATGTTGATATTGTTTTTAAGAGGCGGAACCTGACCTGTGTTTGTATAACGGACCTTTCTGATTCTAAAGCTCTGCCTGACTACTCCCACACTTGTCCCACAAACAAATCAACTTGCTATGCTTTTAGCGGTGGCTCTGATGGTGTGTAACTTTACATAGATATTAGTCACAGATGGGCTATAATTATAGCTAACAACGTACAACAGAATTTAAGAAGTTAAGAAAATGATTCATGGAAATTGAAGTGGCTGTTTTCTTGCTGTTGCTGATCTGCGCAGGAATATCAACTGTTAACACTCAAATAAAGCATTTTCTAAAGGTAAAAAGACTTGGAGCACTCAACTCGGAGCGTTAACTTATTCCGTATAAGTATACTTATTTCATATTAATATTAGATGCTGGACCTGAACCAAAGATCCTTTCAAATCTCGCTCCTCTAACCACTGTGCTACGCCACTTCTTGCACATGTGAGAAATAATTGTTAACACTTAAAAGCCTTGGTTGCTAGGTAATGATAAACAAACTCAAAGATTGTAATTCTTGATTTCGGTTACAAACTGATGGTTTTATGCGTTCACTAAACAAAGATTATGGAAATTAAACACCATTTTTTCATCAAAAAGCTTGTTGTAAAAAGCATAATTTGTTAAGATTTAAAACCTAGGTTCACTAGCTCTGTGCCTGCCTGTGCGCGCTATGGTGCGCGTCGACCCTCGCCAACGAGAACGAGTCTGCAAAAAACTGATTATCTAATAAAATCTAACCAAGATTATTAGTCTTATATCAAGATAAAAATAACTAGTTTGTTTTGTTTTCAGTATAAAGAGACTTACCTAGCGCTTTCTCGTGAAATCATTTGACTTAATTTAGGAAAAGTTTGACTTATTTTAAGACATCTCATACTGAAAACAAGCATATTTTTCTGCCAGTGCGTTAAGCAAATTTGTCTTCTTAAATTAAGTCAAAATGATCTTTCGAGAGAGCACTAGGTAAGTCTTTTCATACTAAAAACAATACCAAATAGATTTTTGATCTTATTATAAGATTAATAACACTTGGTTAGATTTCATTTTTTGCAGTGATTAACTTTACATTGATGTAGTTTTAAAAAGCATACATGCACTGCAAAAAATGAATTCTAACCAAGTGTTATTGATCTTATATTAAGATTAAAAAATCTATTTGGTATTGTTTTTGGTATGAAAAGACTTACCTAGCACCCTCTCAAAAGATAATTTTGACTTAATTTAAGAAGACTTTAACTTATTTTGAGGAGTCTTATCAAGACAAATTTGCTCAACGCACTGGCAGACAAATTTGCTTGTTTTTAGGACAAATTTGCTTAACACACTGGCAGACAAATGTGCTTGTTTTCAAGATGAGATGTCTTAAAATAAGTCAAATTTCTTTTAAATTAAGTCAAATGATTTCACAAAAAAGCGCTAGGTAAGTCTCTTTATACTGAAAACAATACCACTAGTTTTTTTTTTATCTTGATATAAGATTAATAACACTTGGTTAGATTTTGTTAGATAAGCAGTTTTTGCAGTGTGAGGAGACAATAGATACAGCCAATGTTATCGTGATGAAATTCATGAAGCCAATGTTATCTTATCGTGATGAAATGAATGAAATTCATTCATGGTTACAAGGACAGCTGTGCTGTAATGGAAACCTTAAAAACCATGGAAACCATAAATTCAGAATATGATGTCACTTATAGGCTACCAGAGATTGTTTTCACATCATTGCAAATTTCATATCATGATGCATCATTCCACAAAATGGTTTGTCTTCTCTATCAAATTATTCGATAGGCTAAATAACTATTAGGCGATGTCATTTTGATCTGTAAAAATGTCACATGCAGCCATGCTTAAATTCTGCTCACTGCACATTTATTATATTATAATATAATATTCAGTATGCATTACTGAATGCTTATAGTTGGATTTATGTTTCCCTATCATCCTATTTTTTAAAGCAGGTCTACCTGCAGGGCTACAGGTTTTCTACAGGAATGTTTGAACGGGAACTGTTTGCAGACAACCTCAAAAGTGTCTGACAGGCCTGGGACTTGGAAGTGTTAACAGCTTACTGTTAACATCACATCACAAGCCAAGGTCAATATCAACAGTGAAGAAACAAGATCTTTGAATGTTCACAATAACTTTCACCCAGAGGTGGGACCAAGTCACTGTTAGGCAAGTCACAAGTAAGTCCCAAGTCTTAGCAGTCAAGTCCAAGTCAAGTCCCGTCCCAAGTAAATACAGAGAAGGGCAAGTCGAGTCCAAGTCCAAGTCCCATTAAAGCCAAGTCGAGTCCAAGTCCAAGTCCCAATTTTTTTCAAGTCATCAGGTACTCTTCACTTAATAATGCCATTATTAGACTATCGATCATAATCACTTCCATCTAATCCACAGTATTTTTTGTATAAATACAGATTAAAACAGTGGTTCTTAACTGGTCTGGCTTTGGGACCCACAATTTCCCATGAACATGAAGTCACGACCCATATATATTTTATAGCGTTCAAGACAACAGATTTGGTGAGCTACATACTAAGAAAGGCGAAGTGCCTGTAGGCCTATTTGTTTGGAACATGCTGTTTGGCATTACATTTGTGAAGTCTCCAAATCCTGATGTCACCTTAAAGTACTTGACAGGTCTGTCAAGTCTGTCTTTGACAGGTGTACTTTATTATGAGGCATTTTTACTCATGTTCCAGCAATTGTGAACATCGCACACTGTGGATTCTGCACCATTTCGTCTAAATTTAAGTCTATTTGAAATGGGAGATTTCTTCTCTTTTTTTAACCACAAGCTCCGCGACCCACCCAAAACGGTTCCACGACCCACTTTTGGGTCCCGACCCACCAGTTAAGAACCACTGGATTAAAATATGTTCAATGTTTTTGTCTTGAAATCTTTTACGATATATGCATGAGCATACCTGTGTACATATGTGCATACCTGAGTAAACTCTACAAAACGGATAGCTACATGACACTCAGCACAGCTGCAAATATATTTATTGCTTTTCCAAATTGTGGCGCCCACTGTAAGGATGAGTAATACTGTACTTTGACTGATGGCATTTCACTGCGCTAGGCCACAGATTTGCCTGCAAACAATTTATTAGCCTGTCTGCCAGTGGCGACTCATAAAAGTGTTGACCTTGGCTTCCCTTATATTATTTAAAAGATAATAATGACACAGTAATTTTGTTTTAAAGTATTCATTTCTTAAGAAATACTACACATTTGATGCTGTTTAACTCATTTGTAAATGGTGCACTGTCACTTTAAGCCCATTGTGTGCCACTGTCCACACGTTCTCATAATGATCTTTTTTTTTACCAGCTCCATTCAAATAAATCTATGACTAGTCCAAAAACTCAAACATTGTTTTTTTTTTTTTTTAGTCGCGGAAATGAAAGCGTCTCTGGGGTGACTGGTCCACGATCAGGAAATGCAGTTTTTGACACGAGACATGTCAAGTCATCACAAGTCCAAGAGGCAAAGTCCGAGTCAAGTCTCGAGTGAATAGTATTCAAGTCCAAGTCGAGTCGTAAGTCATACCGAATTTTATCAAGTCAAGTCTGAAGTCATTAAAATCATGACTCGAGTCTGACTCGAGTCCAAGTCATGTGACTCGAGTCCACATGTCTGCTTTCACCCATATATGTAGGGAATCCATGCTTTGAAAATTTTATAAGCATGACTGTATCTAAGCATTTCTAATTCCAGAAAATGTGCTTCCAGAATATGTGTTTATGAATCAAGCCATCAGACTTCTTACTAGATTGTTTCAGAACAGCTAAGGGAATTAAGGAAAATCGCAAACCTGTCCTGATCACCCCATGCCCAGACTCAGGACTGGACTTGCATTGTGACTGCAGAGAAGGACCCAGCATCATCTTCACAAGCTTCTGCCCTTCCCGCCATGTGGATGTACTTATTGTTGCTAATAGAAAATAATAATTATATATGGGACACATAAAAGTTGCTCATACATATAAAAAGTAGCAGAAAAAGTTCATACCAGGCCTGGAGTCAGATTCAGGAACATAGCCTGACCTATGAACTTTTCGGACAGGTTTGACTGGCTTCTTGCCCTTTGAACGCTCCCTGAACCGTACCTTTGGTCTGGTACCTTCTCCTGTTCCAAAAACAAAGCAATAATGTTTAAATAGACAGCAACTAGTTATAATTTGAAAGCATCAAATGGCAACAGTATATTACCGAGCAACAGTTTAAAGCAGCTTTGAAACAATAATGTAAAGGTGAGAATGCTTTCAAAATATCAAACATACAAAATGCATGAAACCAAGAAGTAAAATTAAATCAATGTTTTGTGCAACGGGGGCTGGGCGATATGGCTAAAAAATAATATCACAATCATTTTAGTCTATTTCACGGTATACGATATATCTCTAGATTTTGAAATTTTCTCAAAAGGACTTTATGAATTCTCACTTTCACCCTGTGATGTTTTAAATCATGCCTGTATGATGCAGTAGGCTAGGATGATACCAGTCCAATCCCTGCAAATTATATCTGCATTAAAACATTCTTGGTTATTCTTGGTGGTTTCTATTTTAAATTTGCATGTAAAAGCAGGAGTAGTTTTGAATTCTTCCCAGAAGCCTACTATTTTAAAAACTTTTGATAATCATTCATTATCGGAAAATCCTGACAGCGAACCCGATGCAAAGCCAAAACTAGGGGGGAAAAAACTTCATACATGATGTCTTTTTAAATCAATTTGTTGACCTTTACTGTTTCATGGCTTCTGCTGAGAAACTAGTGCGCCACACACACTGAACTTGAATCAAGCTGATCAACCCGTCTACTTTCACTTTCAATGAAATCCACTAGTAAACGGAATACACTACTTGCAGCGTGATATTCGGAAAGATGTGAAGCACAAAACCCGTCGTCATTGTCAGTGGCCTGTTATAACGATGGCCTGTGTTATGCAGAAATATAGCCTACCTCTGACCGACAGACCCCCCCCCCACCCCCCCACCCCAAAAAAAAAACTCATCGGATCTATACGAATTGCGTGGGTCTCATTTTCAAGTAAAAAATAAACGGAATTCCATTTAAAAACGGAAGAATCACACTCCTGATAATATATCAATATATTTTAAAAACTCAATATACCACCCAGCCCTAATACTGCCTTTTTTACCTTTCAACAATAGTCAAATCCATACAAAGCCTAATGGTAGTACAAAACTTGTAAGGGGGTGGGGGGTGGGGCATCCATCCAGCCTAATGTTTCAGATATCACCTGTGAGCTGGCGTGTCAAGTCTCTGTAGATCTCTCGTCTCAGCCTAGTCAAGTCCTCCTCTTGGCAGTCAGGACTGTGACTTTTAATCTCACTGGTGTTGAATCCTTTCGTTAGGAAAATCACAACCAAGTTAAGCTATACAGAGTAAATTGGGTTACAACTTTTCAAAAGAATGTATATATTCTAATACTGTACCTTTGTAAACAGGAGCAGGAGGAGCTGTTATGACTTTACGGACATGAGCAGAAGGTACAGTTTTGCTGGACTGCAAATATAGTTGACCACTGCCCACAGGCTTCTCCAAGCTGCCAAGTAACTGCTTTTTCTCTGCAGCTTCGTCAAGGTGCTCACGCTGTCTGCGAATTCGTTCCTTCAGCTTTTCCAGCTTATCATCTGTCTGTTGTCGGCGTAAGCTCTCCAGTCTCTGGCTTGCACAACTCGGGCTGGAGTTTTGAAATGTCTCCATCTGCGGGTGGAAACCTTGGCTGAACACGCTGGGCTCTTCTTGGTCTTGGTTGTATGAAGACACGGTTCCGTTGGTGGCCAATTGATGTACCGGATCTCCCGCTACATTGATAGATGACTGATCGTTGAGGTAGTGGACTGATGTATCACTAACCATGGAAGAGAATGTGCTAGCTGGCTTGACAGTCTGTGCATAACGAGTGTCACGCTGGAACACCATTTGACTTAGCCCAGCTTTAGAAAGTAAAGGAGTGGCATTGGTCTCTACAATTTGTGTCTGATCTTCAAGCTGCAATGGTAACCCAGAGTGTGGAGACAATTCCCTGTATTCAACAAGCAAGATATATACATCATTAATGGACACACTAAAAAAGCCTAAAGGCTGCTGTCTACAGTTTAAAAATAAATTAACATTAATGTAAGTAGGCAATAGGCAGTCCACAGGCCGATACTGGCCCATCAGCAGCAACCTCTGGGCTGAATACCTTTGCACATGGTCCCAAGATGGTGTCAACTTTCATGCATAGACCAATAGAAATTATTTAAAATTATTGAATTATCGTGCACATTTAGCTATTTCCCCTTCTTCACCCGAAAACCAAGATGAGAACTAGAATGTAATGCCAGAGGAATTACAATAGTGGATGGAAATCTGCTGGCTTAACGTTGGTGGGGAAATTCCTTGAAAAAAACCCCCCCATTAAATCACTTCATCTTTGAGTTCATACAAACCCTCGTACCAAAAGACCTTGTGTGTCAAGGCGTTCTTGAGATATAACACTCAAGGTGTTTTTCACCTTGACATTTGACCTTTGATCTCCAACATCAATTCACTTCATCTTTGAATCCATACAAATACTCATACCAAATTTCAGGCATGTATGTCAAGGCATTCTTGAGATATCACACTCAGAGTGTTCATTGACTTGACCTTTGACCTCCAACATTAACTCACTTCATCTTTGAGTCCATACAAACACTTGTACCAAATTTGAAGCACACGCGTCAAACCGTTCTGGAGATATAATGCACAAAGCATGAGATATGGCTGTGACTTTTATTTTGACACGCGGTAAACACTTAAACAGGATGTGTAGTTTTAGGGAGCACCAGATTGTATGCATTAGAAGCTGAGACAGTTGATTTCACAGGTGACACCTGTGTCAGTGTTCTAATTAGCCCGGGAACTACTTAGTCCAGGCAAAGTGAGGTCTGACCCAAAACTAATTGCAACAGAATTTATTTTCACATTTTTATATTTCAATTGATGATCTAAACACCATAGTAAAAGTCCATGAAAATCCAGTTGGTGGAAATATGTTAAAATGAGGGTTGTTTTATGCATAATCCTTCAGCAAATACTGACAAAACTGTAATTAGAATGTTGTAGAATAAGCATTCTAAAGAATATCTGACCCCATCTAACTTAACATGGAATTTTAGAATATTGCATTGTTGAGGAACATTCTTTTATTTTCAAAGAGTTAGTACATTTCTCAGGCTTATTTCAGACTGGTTTGTTGCCAACTGGAAATGGTTGTTGAGTCTTTAAATAGAGCCAGTGTGTTTTTGCATGTAAGTGTTCCACAATGTTAAAGTTGTACAAACACATAGTTTTAACTTAAAAGCATTATTAAGCCTAGGAAAGTGTTTTTGGTGGTCTGATTTAGAGGTCACTGAATCATATACAGTATATCACAAGTATCAGTCCATCATTTTCCAAGACTTATAGTAAATTGACCTCTTGCCCGGGGGTTGACTGAGAGACTGTCTGTCCAATCAGAGGGGCCTGTATGATGCCTCTTTACTTTGCACAATTTTGGCTAAAACAGTAATCAGACAGCACAGCATGTTTATGTAAGTGAATGAATGAAGGAAAATTGTTCTAAAAAAGTTAAAGATGGACATGATAATGTCCAAATTCGACAGAAAGGTGCAGATAACTGCAACTAGCCTCCAAAGAGGTGACTATTGTTGTGACGTCTGGCAAAAGGTGCTTGCTATACTAATAAATATAGTTTAAGATTAATAATTAAAATACATGCCTATGCATGGGTCATGGTTTTACCAAAATCATAGAACAGCCAAAACTATACATATTCTAAAAGCATATGCCCTGTACATGAAATATAGCATTAATCAACGTATGTCCCATCTTCCTCCATACCATGCATAATACATACTCCTCTATTCTGTATAGGTGAATCAAGTGAACAGCTGATACATTTTGGCCTGCACTATTAAGAGAAACAAATTAAACATCATAAACTATATATTTTCTAAAAGCATATAACCTCTAGAAGTGATGTTACACCAATTAGGACATGTCCCATCTTCCTCCAAGCAATGCACAATACATTGCCCTCTATTCTGTATAGGCGAATCTAGTGTAAAGCGGATACATTTTAGCCTATACTGTCTATGGAAAACAGATTAAATACCCTAAACTATATATTTTCTGAAAGCATATTACTTGTAGATGAGATATAACACCAGTTAAGACATGTCTCATCTTCCTCCATGCCACGCACAACACATTGCCCTCTATTCTGCATTGGCGAATCTAGTGTACAGTGGATACATTTTGGCATGTACAGTCAAGGGAAAACAAATGAAACACCCTAAACTATATATTTTCTGAAAGCATATACCCTCTAGATGAGACATTACACAATTCAAGACATTTCCCATCTTTCTCCATGCCATGCACAATACATTGCCCTCTATTCTGCAAAGGTGAATCTAGTGTAAAGTGGATACATTTTGGCCATGTCCAGGGAAAACAGATTCATTTTCTAAAAGCATATGCCCTCTAGATGAGATATAATACCAGTTAAGTATTATCTTCCCCCATGCCTTGGACATGGTACATATTCCTGTTTTGCATTTACTCTGTATTAAAACTCTGGGAGCTTAACAAGCGCAGCTGCCTTTAGGCCATTATGACATCACAGCCTTTGAAGTCTAAGGGGGAAAAATTAGCTTTTTAACATTTTTAATCCCATATTTCTCAAAAAGTATAAACTTTTTTAAAAATCTGAAAAAATCTTGCCCCACTCCAGACCATCACAACGGTTATTTCAACATGTCTGTACGTTAAGCGGTTAGAGTCGCATTCATTCTTGAAAAGGTAAAAAGAAAAGGTTATAATAACTAGAAAACGCAATTCCAGGGAATTACCAGTGCATGAAAATGCAAAACATATGGTGTGAAATATATTGTTAAAACAGATGATGTGCTAATTGGCAACCAACATGATGAGGTTTAATACAGTTGAAATGACTGAACTAGGTAGATGAGGTTTAATATAGTTGGAATGACTGAACAGATAGGTGGATAGTTTAAAAGGTTAAATTATTTGCTAGGTAGACGAGGTTTAATATAGTTGGAATGACTGGACAGTTAAATAGGTGGATAGTTTAAATGGTTAAATTATCTGCTAGGTAGATGAGATTTAATATATTTGGAATGACTGAACTAGGTATATGAGGTTTAATATAGTTGGAATGACTGAACAGTTAAATAGGTGGATAGTGTAAAAGGTTAAATTATTTGCTAGGTAGATGAGGTTTAATAGTTGGAATGACTGAACTAGGTAGATGAGGTTTAATATAGCCTGGCCACCTGGCCTAGGATTCTAATTGCTTAACGGCAGTCTTAATAGAGCCATATCGTATGCTTAAAGCTTGAGACAGAGTATATAGTTTTAAAAATGTAGATAGTGTAATGGATGTTGATAGACAGAAAGTTGAATGGATGTTGATAGGCAGATTGTTTAATGGATGTTGATGGATAGTTTAATGGGTGGATGAGTGAATGGTTTGAAGAGGATGAATGGATAGAAAGTTGGTTGAAATGTGCCTTATATCCTTGTAGAATGGAGAGACACAGAGAGAGTTGGCCTAGTTCAGCAGAAAGCAGTTGATACAGGTGCAATCAGTTGAACTGATTCTTTGATGGGGCCTAGATTTGCAGCTGGAAGTTGATACAGGTGCAAATCGCATGCTAACAATGCTAAAATGCTAACTATGTTAACCATGTTACTTAGCTAACCTAGCTAATCATTTTTAACAGTTATGCTAACTAGCATGCTAACTATGCTAACCATGTTACTTAGCTAATCATTTTTAACAGTTATGCTAACTAGCATGCTAACATGCTAGCATGCTAACTATGCTAACCATATTACTTAGCTAACTTAGCTAATCATTTTTAGCAGTTATGCTAACTATGCTAACTAACATGCTAACATGATAGCATGCTAACTATGCTAACCATGTTACTTAGCTTACTTAGCTAATCATTTTTAACAGTTTTGCTAAAAATGCTAACAATCTTAGCAATGCTAACATGCTAACTATGCTAACCATGCTAACTAGCTACAGTGGGTAGGAGTCATAGTTGATGACAAGTAACAGTTACAATGGCTGAACAGTTAAAAAGTTGAGTAGTTTAAAGGCTTAAATTGTTTAAAGTGAAATATTGTAGTGAGGACTTATTTTGAAACAGTTTTTGGCAGAGGAAGCAGTTGAACAGGATGTGTAGTCTTAATAGGGCCAGTTTGTATGCTTAAAGCCTGAGACTGGCAGTTGATGCAGGTGGCCCGAACACATGCCATAGGATTCTAATTGCTTAACGGCTCTATTGTGATGTCATCAGCCCATGTTAAGTCTATGGGGAAATTTTGAGTAGTTTTTAATTAATAGTTTAAAAAGTATAAAAGTTACAAAGATGAAAAATACATAGCCCACATGTCCTAAGTAAGACCTACGTAACATAGTTTGAATGAAGTTTCTACGTTAAACGGTTGAAGCTGCATTAACTGGTTAGAAGAAGAAGAAGAAAATGCCTAGGAAGAACAGTACAGTGCATTTTCATGCACTGTAATAAGAAGAACTCGGATAACAGTAGAGTGCATTTTCATGCACTCTAATTAGAATCTTATGCCAGGTGTTCAGGCCACCTGGAGCCACTGTCTCAGGCTTTAAGCATACAATATGGCTGTATTAAGACTGCAGATCCTGTTTAACTGCTTCCTGTGCCCACAACTGTCAAAATAAAAGTCCCTTTAAACTATCCAACTTTTTAACTGTTCAACTGTTATCAACTGTTCAACTGTTACTGTAACTGTTTGTCAACTATGACTCCCATCAACTGTATCCTCTGCCTTCAACTGTTTCAAAATAAAAAGTCCTCACTAGCTAGTTAGCATCATTAACATTTTTAACATAGTTAGCATTTTAACAAAACTGCTAAAAATGATTAGCTAAGTTAGCTGAGTCACATGGTTAGCATAGTTAGCATGTTAACATTGTTAGCATAGTTAACATTTTTAATAAAACTGCTACAAATGATTAGCTAAGTTAGCTAAGTAATGTGATTAGCATAGTTAGCATGTTAGCATTGTTAACATTTTAACATAACTGCTAAAAATGATTAGCCAAGTTAGCTAAGTCACATGGTTAGCATAGTAGCATTTTTTTTCAAAACTGCTACAAAACATGAGCTAAGTTAACTAAGTAACTTGGTCAAAATAATTAGCTTTGTTAGCATAACTGCTAGCAAACATTAGAGCCATTCCAACTGTCAGTTATCGTCAACTATCTATCTATATACAGCCTTTAAACTATTTGTCTACCAACACGCATTAAACTATCAGTATGTCAACAACCTTTAAACTATCTACATATAACTTTTAAACTTTCAACATTCATTAAACTATCTGTCTATTAAACTATCTGTCTATTAACAACTGTTAAACTATCTACATTCAACTTTTAAACTGTCTACGTCTAAACTATCAACTTTTTATTAAGCTATGCTATGTCTGTCCTAGCTTCATTTTCATGCACTCGTAATTCCCTGGAATTACATTCTCTAGTTGCTCTATTGTGATGTCATAATCTAATGTTAAGTCAATGGGGAAATTTTAGTAGTTTTTAATTAATAGTTTAAAAAGTATAAAAGTTTCAAAGTTGAAAAATACATAGCTGAATTCACAAGTAAGACCTACGCAACGCAGTTTGAATGAAGTTAAACGGTTGAAGCTGTATTAAACGCACAAAAAGTGTCAGCGGAATAATAATAAGAAAAAATCGGATAACAGTAGAGTGCATTTTCATGCACTCGAAGAAGAAGAAGAAGAAGAAGAAGAAGAAGAAGAAGAAGAAGAAGAAGAAGAAGAAGAAGAAGAAGAAGAAGAAGAAGAAGAAGAAGAAGAAGAAGAAGAAGAAGAAGAAGAAGAAGAAGAAGAAGAAGAAGAAGAAGAAGAAGAAGAAGAAGAAGAAGAAGAAGAAGAAGAAGAGCCAGGAGATTTCAAGATAGTGGATTCCATCCACTATAATGAGGGGTACACTGACCACACTGGATCACGTTAATGTTATCACCAATAGCTCATTGTGCGTGCCGTTCATCCATACAAAGAAAATTCTACCCAGAACAAACTTTCCCAATAGACCTGGTGTTTCGGTGTCAATGTATCAAAGAAAGAGATGGTCACCATTTCAGTGAAAACATTGACATCGTATTGCAAGGAGGTGCTTCCACGCCATTTGTGACTTCTAACAAAAGAAAAATGCTGTGTGACATTATGAATTACCACAACGTTAAGGAAGTCAGATCATTTTTAACAAGCCGTGGAACCAAAGTAGAAAAGTTGATAGCGGCGAGGTAAGAACTGGGAAAATAGAGAATGCTAATTTGTGCACAAAGCATTTTGTCACTGATTAAAACATCCTAATATCATTTTTTTTGGAAACTTTATTTCTGTAGTTTAAAAAGATACAAACCACATCAAGAGGCAATCTTTATATTGCTGAGGTCAGACATGATAAATCATCCCAGCAACATCTCAACCTGCTCTAAACAGCAGTCGATTGACTAACTGTGTGCACTGCTTCAGTGTTGCACTGTGCTGTGTGAGAGGGGGAGAGGCTACAGCAGCAAAAGCCAATGTGTGCTTCTTTCAATGTGTGCTTCTGATCCTTTTCTTTTAATTGTATGAACTTATAACCATGCCAGGTGTGTAAGGATTTACACCTACAACTAATAACAATGATGACTTGCTCTGACCTGTAGGGGGACAGCTGCTCCTTGCTATCCACATGACCAGTCTTTTTAAGACTGTTGTCCAAAGAGCTGTTCTTCAGGGGACTAGATGAAATGTTACCTGAACATTCAGCCCTCTCTGTTCTGGACAAGCCACACTGAACCAAACCTGGAAAGAGAAGGAAAATAACTGGACATGAGTGGACATGAATTTCCAGGAACACAGGCCCAATCCCATTTCTCTGTCTTACCCATTCCCCTTATTTTGTACGTTCACGTGAAAGGAAGGGGTATCCAAATTCTTTATTGGTTCGAGGGGCAAAGATTTTAGAGCGCTACGCTGATGCTTATGCTATTGTTATTGTAGATAACTTGATACATTTTCAAAAGTTGCACAACGGTACACAGCCAGGGTCAACTGAAGACATCTGAAAAGCAATCTGTCAATGAAGGCCTGACTGTACTGTAAACAATGGGAACACAAGGGCTGAAAGGGCTGAATAGTGAGGAAGTCCTGTACATGTACCCTTTACCTAGGGGAACTCAGTGGAAACTCGCCTATAAGGGGGCACTATAGAGTTCCCTGGCCACACTCAGGACCAAGCCTTTATCCCTATGAATACATTGTGACAATTAATGTGTGTGCCAAATACCTCCCTTCCTGTGGGCGTGGCTAAGGAAGTGTACAAACGAAAGTTGTTCATCTTGAGATACGCATACCTACCACATTTGCTGAGAATAGCTGAAACTATATGTTAACCACAACATCAATTGAGTAAGGGAGCACTAGAGAGTCCCTGAGCCACACCCAGCACCTGACCTGTGTGCTTGTGCGTATGCCTGTGTGTGGCATGTGTGTATGTCTTTATGTGTGTGCGTATGTGTGTATGTGGGTGTGTTTATGTGTGTGCATGTTTGTGTGCATGTGGGTGTGTTTATGTGTGTGCATGTATGTGAGTGTGTGTGTGTACATTTCAACTTCATCCGGCAAACCCTTCGCTCAACACCATCTGCAGGCCAATTTGTGTCACATAAATTCATTTATTGTATGGCCCCCCATGAACGGAATTGTACAAAACTCAGCATGCATTTAGAGGGTGTCATAGTGATCCTACAGGTCAAATATCATGCAGTGCTGAACAGGTCAGCCAAAGATACCTAGGATAACAGAGCCTCAGTTTTGCTTTTTTCATTTTTAACTGTATGGCGCTATAACGTAAAATGAGAATGAGTTGAGATGGCTCCTTGAGCCAACATCCAAAAAAATGTGGTTCTCCTAGGCTCTACAGTTGTCAAGATATTCACAGAAAATTGTGTCCGCCTGTGAAAAGGTAGCCCCTCCTTTTCCCCAACTCGCCTGACATTCCCCGCGACATTTAAACTGACTACCTTCTCCTACACGATCAGACACGCTTACACGCACGCACGCACTTAGTTTCAAATGTTTGTAACTACACGCGGTGCTGGCAACCGCGACGCAATTCATTCATGCGCGATCGTTATTTACACATCTTTCTGTTACTCACCCAACCTCTGCAAACATCATAGCGAACGACGTGGTACCCGTCGATTCTGCTCCATAACCCATTGCATTCCGTTAGTCCATACATTGTGCACACACACATTAACAATACACTGATAGCTCTTACTTTCACTTCCTGGTCCTGCATCACTTTGTTTCCCCAAGGAACACGAGCCCAGGCCAATGGCTATTTTATTCCCTGTGTGGGACAGGGGAAAGTGTTGTTTTGAGTGGGAGTCTGGAGAGTATCAGCTTGCTGAGAGGTTGGATACAGAGTATTGGTGAATTTGCGAATTGTGCTTGAATCGAGCTTGAATTGAGAAACCGGTTGGTTGATTTGTTGGAAAAGTATTTTTTGTTGGCATTGTGCCGGAACACGTTTTTTATAGCACTGTAAATAAATCTGCACTTTTCACCACAATCCACGTTTGCTGTTTGCTGTGTCTTCACCCCATCACCGCCCAACCTCAGTGTGTCCTTGTCGCCACCATCCTGTGTGGACGTGGGTTGCAAGGCCCATTTTTCACACCGCCCTAGCCTCCTTTCGGGGGAGTCCAGTCCGGCGGGGGGCGACGGATCAAAACAAAAATCAATGGTTCCCTGTCATCCTTGTGCATAGACTGTATATATAGAACTGGACAGTGTGATTGCATTCAGCAGTGTTCTATGGAATTGAAGCCGCCGAGGCGACGCCATCTCGGAAAATTTGCAACCAATTTGAAGTGCGGCTGCGCAGCAGAAGTTGAAGCATGCGCAGTGAAGAGGAGTCGCGGTCAGGCACGCCCATTCAGCGAGTTAAACACGCCCCTTGTCGAGTGAAACCCGCCCCCTTCTCCTTTCCACAACACAGGTCGATAATGAGGTCGACTTGGCGCCGAAGGCTAGCTGGCTGGATGAATTTAGCAGCTGTGAGTTAGCTAAACAGCACAAACAACAGTCTTCGGTTTGTTCTTGTCTGGTAAGTTTTGTCTATCAACTGAAAAGTTTTTTGTCTATTGTTGTTCTTAAATACGTCTAAGAAAGCTTATTATGTTGATTACAGACTGTGAGAAATTAGTATGGTGAATATTAATCAGCTAACAACAGAAATACGGACAGCGAATTACATGCTAACGTTAGCAGCTACATTAACGTTACTGTAAACGGTAGGCTAAGTAGGCTAAGTTAGTCATTGAGGTGAAGATTAGCAAACAGCTCCCGTAAGAGTCGATGCATGTTTAGTCGGTTTTATTAGTTTTTGCTGTTTTCCAATATCTCAATCTGAATGTATGCCATCTCAACATGGAGTAACCATTGACTGTACATGGAGATTACACAGTCAGTACAGTTTATGATGTGATAAAGCAACGTAAGTTAACGTTATATGAAGCATGGACCTCATCAACTTGTCATATTAATGTAACTACTAGCCAGTTTGCCAACATTGCATTTTTTCTAACGTTAACGACAAAGACACCTCCGTTAGAGCTACACCTGTGACGGTAGGTCGGTAGTTGTAGACCGCATAAGTGAATGATCGATAAATGAAACGCCTGCATTAAACACTACGCCAAGAACCAGTCACGAATTCCCAGGGATATCGGTGAAAGTAACACCTCAATTTGTCATCTAACGTCCATGATCAGTCATACTGATAACGTTATTTTTCAAGCTGACGCAAGTTGATAACATTCACATATTTAAATATAGAATTTAATATTAAAATCACATGTTTAAACGTGTAGTTAACATTAGGTAGGCAGTGACATTTATTGCACACATATATTTAATTAATTGGTATTACTAGTGTTGTTGAGTGCCTCATTATATGCTTTGTAATATTGTAAACTTTTTGCAGATAAGGTATGGGTGATGGCTGAATGTACTGGAGGTGGCGGCAAGGAGGTCTCCATTAGTCTGCAAGGGAAATGCCTACGTGAAGTGGTTTGGCTGGGGTGGTCTGAGGTGGCATGTCCTCTCCCTTTCTCCAAGTTCCCAGACATTCATCTCCCTGACACCACCCACTGTCACTGGATCAACCTGAAGCCCCTTATACATGGGACATGGCACAGCACCACTACGAAACACATGACTTTCAATAACTTGCGTGGCACCAAGATAGGTCTGCCGCTGCTCTGAACCTTCTGTTAACTTGACATCATTCATACTTGAGGCTGTACACATCACTTTGTTTCTATTTTCTTTATTGATGCCACCCAAACTTCAACTTTCTGTATGCCCCTGAACTCACACAAATTGTAAATTGCAATGCGCCATTTAACCAGTGGTGTAGTCTAGTTAGCTGTAGTGGTGGGTATACTGTGAGCAATCCTTGCCTATTTTAAATGGGTATACTGAGATGGTGATGCTTTTTAAGTGGGTTTACTGTGTAGTCCTGTGTATCACATAGACTATACCACTGCATTTAACTGCCTTTTTTGGGTATACTGAGATGGTGATGCTTTTTAAGTGGGTTTACTGTGTAGTCTTGTGTATCACATAGACTATACCACTGCATTTAACTGCCTTGGTATTTAACAGTAGCCTACACACAGATGTAGAAGTTAGAAGAACATTAATATCAGAATAATTATTGGTTGATACGAAATCAATTTTGAATGTTTTTATTTATTTTGTTTGAAGTATCAATTAGAATGCCGCAGCACGCTGGTCTTCAATCAGCCTAAGAGGACACATGTAACCCCTCTCCTAGTTACTCTCCGTTGGATCCCTATAGTAGCCAGAATTAAATTTAAATCTCTCACTTTGGCCTATAGGACACTGACTGGATCTGCTTCTTGTTATTTTGATTCAACGATCAAGATGTACATCCCCAACCGCCCACTGCAGTCTTCTGTTGAGCGTCTGTTGACCAGTCTTAAATGCTAGGTCAAATTCAAGACTCTTTCCCTCAGTGGTTCCATGTTGGTGGAATGAGTTGCCCAGTGCTCTTCATTCCTGTGATAGTTTTTGGTCTTTTAAGAGGGGTCTAAAGGCATATCTGTTCAACATGCACTTAGTTCATTAGGCGCTTCTTAAGTGTTATGGCTTGTATAGTACTGTGTTATTTTCATTAGGCTGTTGATTAATTAGGGCCCGAGCACCGAAGGGCCCAAGGCCCTATTGTTTTTGTAAGGATTATTATTATTGTTATTCCACTTTTTTGCTTTCCTGTTTTTGAGGTGGTTAACATGGTCGAAAACTCTTGAAATTTGGCACACACGTCAGGTGTCACGCATCGCAGTTAGGTACAAGAGCTTGACCCCGGGCGTGGCCCAGGGACTCGCTAGCGCCCCCTTAGGTGACTGATCCCGTGGTTGGCAAATATTTTGAGGTGGTTAACATAATCGAAAAGTCTTCAAATTTGGCACACACATCAGGTGTCACACAAAGCAGCTAGGTAAAAAAGCTTGGCCCCGGGTATGGCCCAGAGACTCGCTAGCGCCCCCTTAAGCCCCCTTAGATGACTGATCCCGTGGTGGGCATATACTTTCAGCTACACACACCAAATTTGGTAGGTGTGTGTATCTCCCCAAGATGAACACCTTTCGTATGTACAATGCATTAGCCACGCCCAACAGGAAGTGAGGTATTTAGGATTTTGTGCGTTGTGGACATGATCAATTTTAACATACTCCTCCTAGACGGTTGATCCGATTCATGTCAAAGTTGGTATACATGACGCCGAGATGTTCCTGATTCTAAATTGTGAAGCCTTCTTTTGATATGTTGTAATTTGACGAAATGCCGAAATTATGAATTTTAATACCCTTCGACACAAACAGTAAATGTGTCATAATTCATCGTGCATGGCTTGAAATTTTTTAAATTTCACAGGTCATTGAAGACCATGTTAATGATAATATTCACATGCCCATAATGCATGTTTGGCATAGCGCCACCAACTGGCAACAGAAAGAATGGCAATTATGCTGATTTCACATGATCAATTTGAACATACTCCTCCTAGACGGTTTGTCAGATTCATGTGAAATTTGGCAAACATTATGCCAAGATGTCGCTGATGTTAAATTGTGAACGGATTTTTGATATCTTATATATTTGATATGATTTTAATATCTCACCACATAAAGAGGAAATGTGTCATAAATCACAGTGCATTGAATGAATGGTCTGAAACTTCTCAGGTTAATAGATATCATGATTATGATGATATCCAGACACCCAATGGGCCTGCCTGGCATAGCGCCACCACCTGGCCAAGCAGGAAATGTGCCAGAAATGGACAATGCCTTAAGTGATTGATCTGAAACTTTATAAAATATCGGATATCATTATTGTGATGATATTCACATGCGTAATTCACAGGCCTAGCGTAGCGCCACCCTCTGGCCAAGCAGGAAATGTGCCAGAAATGCTCTATGCTTTGAATAAATGGTCTGAAACTTCTCAGGTTAATAGATATTATGATTATGATGATATCCAGACACCCAATGGGCCTGCCTGGCATAGCGCCACCACCTGGTCAAGCAGGAAATGTGCCAGAAATGGACAATGCCTTAAGTGATTGATCTGAAAGTGTACAAACATTTTGGATATCATTATTGCGATGATATTTACATGTGTAATTTCAATGCCTAACATAGCGCCACCATCTGGCCAACCAAAAAGTGTATCAGAAATGTTCTTTGCTTAAAATGAATGGTCTGAAATCTCTCAGGTTAATATATATTATGATTATGATGACACCCAATGGGCCTGTCTTGCATTACGCCCCCACCTGGCCAAGCGAGTAAATGTGGCAGAAAATAAAATACAAAAGCAAATAGCCCACGCATCAAATATGTACATTTCACAAACGCACCACGTCGGTGCTTTGTTGGATTCCGACATGTCACGGGTTGCGGCCCGCAGGTGCTCGGGCCCTCCATTGCCGCTTGCGGCTATATTTTGATATTGTTTTTTTTATTGATATTCTCCTTAATGTAGTGTTACCATGTTATTGTTATATTATTGATTGAATGGGCATTGTTATGTATTATTGCCCCCCCCCTCATTTTCATTGTTTATTTCATTAGGCTATTGATTGATCCCTGTTAAATTTAAGTATTATATTGTTTTGTATTTGTATATGGCTTTGGACAAAAGTGTAACCTAGCCCTCATAATGTGGTATTTTCTTATGCACTTGAAGCAAAAAATAAAAATATATGTTTCTTTAAATGTAGTACCACTTTAAACACATGACTCACTGAACAGCAAAGTAGCTTCCTGATTATGTGTAAAATGTCTACAGAGTATCCTGATGTAGTAGGTCCATGTTCTCATATTTTTACAGCTGACATGAAGGCTGCAATATTACATTTTTGATTTATAATGGAGCACCCTCTCTGGTGAAAGACTAGTACTAGCAACCCTGTGGTAGAGTCATACGATTACAGACATATTGAGAGAGCCTATGATGAGTTGTCACAGTTTTCAATTTAGACGTATTGAAATGGGGTACGTCTACGGGAGGATTCACACATCACTGGCAAGACCTGATCAAATCATACCAATGCAAAATGCTTCTCCAGCAGTGCAATCGCTGGTAACAACGATACCTTAACTCAGCATTTTTAGATACCGCTGTTATGAGCATACTAAGCAAATTGTCCATTTGTAACTTTGAATCCCTCCTCACGTTAAGCTATGGTCCAATATGGGTTCACTAAAAAACAAGTAACGTTATTTGTCTGGCTTATTAATAAATGGTCATACCGAGGTTGTCGACCTAGCAGGCTAGGTGACGATTATTGCCATTCGTGCAAAACTAAGCAAGAGTTAACATTAATGAAACTTAACATCGCCTTCTCCCAGTGACTTAAGTGTATTCAAATGAAGTTGCAACGGTGGTGGCGGCAATCACTGGTTACATTAAACCATTTGAAACAAGTAGGACTGTAAATGATCGTGACTATGGCTAACGTTACTTCGGATTAATATAGCAGAGCCCTTTTACTTTACCTATCAACTGGCTAATGCTAGCATGATTTAGCATGCTATAAGCTAATATACTTAGCATCTACGAAAGAACAGCACATATATTTTTTCACTAACAACGATGTCTCTTACAAACAATCACACAATGTATGACTATCAATATGTATTTAATCAGACTGTGATAGGATATAGCCTAATGATAATAACAGCAACACTTATTTAGGTTAGATTACGTGTCGATATCAGGTGTCGTTAAAAAAAGGTAGCGACAAAGCGTCGAGTCTGCTGCCAGCCAGCTGTCAATCATAGGTGTAAACACGCCCTTTTTAGATTTGTTAAAATAACATTAAAAAAAATAATTTCAGCGAGAAAAGAAAAATAGTGTGTATTGAAGCATCTTGAAAACTATTTTTTTCGAATAAAAAGTTGTAGATGCAAAAATAGTTTTAGGTGACAAAAGTGACACGGAAAGTTGGCTACTTGCCCATTGAAATACATGGAGATGGGCGGAGTTACGCATTGTACTGCAACCAGCCACCAGGGGGCTCTGGACTAGCGCTTGCATCACTCTTAACAGACGGCACACTGTCCAGTTCTATATATACAGTCTATGTCCTTGTGGGGCTACATAACCACCAAGTTTTGTGCAGCCCCGGTCTTTCAGTGTCCCGGGAATCCTTGACACAAAATTACTGAAGCAAAATAAATAAAATAAATAAATAAACTCTGAAAAAAAAAAAAAACTCTGACTAAACTTATATGACCGCCACTTCGTTTGCGTGGCGGTCATAATAACTGTAAAGGGCCTTTAAGTTTACGTAAGTTGCATATGCTATAATCCGTTGCCATTCACTGTATGGCTGTCAAATGAATATTTGTGACCCTGCAAGGCGAAACCAGTCGTTTTGCGCACAGTGCTATTTTGAGAAAATCCATGATAAACAAACGTATGGGTTAAAATGTCGAATTTCACGTTTACGCATAATTCGACAGTATAGTCTACACTTTCATATTGTGAACAAATGTCACGGATCAACATACGTTTTGACTGTTAAACCCTGACTTGATTTAGGTGAAGATTCAACACATTAGCAGTCATTCCATTTGTCCACGCCGCTATAAGGTTTTGCGGTAGAGCTAAAATTGACTCATTACTAGTTACTCAATGTGTCAGCCCTCTCTATCGTTCTTGGCAGATGTAACGAATATGAATGTGAAAGACTTGCCTTTCAGGGTACGAACGGTCAAAAGCACGAACTTTTAGAAATATCCTGGCGTCATTTTACGGACCAGGAGAGGTTTTCCACTGACGTAGCGCATTTAAAAGTAGCCTAGGCCTATACACAATCTGTGTAAACAGTAAATAGTCAGTCATCCGCTTCAAAGTCACGCTACAGTAAGGCTAATAACAGTGGTGTCCTCACACTATCACACGTGACTATTTACTTAAAAAGGTGATTTTCTCCTCTTCTGGCGTATCGTGACAGGAGAACCATGCCAACTTTGGATGTGGTTATCTTAGCGATACTTTTTGCAATACCCCCGCTATATCGTTGGAAAGCTTAGTTAATGGCCGTTCAGGTGAGCACAATGACTTAATTTTGTAAATTTTACCAAAGCGACTGGTTTCGCCTTGCAGGGTCACAAATGTACTTCTCGAAAAGCAACATGGCCATCATCGGATACAAACCTATCTGACATAGTGTGGATATAGTCTCAGATTTTGCTCAAAGTTTGTCTACCTAATGTTTAGGTCCCAAAACTGTTGTAAAATATTTGTTAAATTTCAATATTTTCATACAGCCAACATTTTTAAACTTTCCGAAATGCCTCATCTTGATGGCCATGTTTGGGCATTAATATCTTGAAAAGGATTATTTCTAGCTTGCTCAAACTTTGTAGGGTGGAAGACAGGCATGTTCTCAGTATGACTGGACCGCGTGTACTGCATGCCCATTATTTTTATTTAAGGGCCTATATGGAAGAAAGTGCAAAACTAGTGATATTGAGGGTATTGTAACCATTTTTTTGAATCCACATACAGTGTTTCCCACAGAATTAAATTCTATTTGTGGTGGTAGGTTTGCAGAATTAACTTGAATGCAACCGTTTTTAACAAATTAGCGCAGCGTGGTTATGATGCTAACCAGATTTAAGCATAATTTAGTACAACCTGAAAAAATCATATTGTGGTGGTCAATGTTGATATTGTGGTGGGCCGCCACTAGGGATGTAACGGTATAAAAATTTAACCTCACGGTTATAGTGACCAAAATGATCACGGTTTTCGGTATTATCACGGTATTTCTAAAAGTGTGTTCAATACGTTCAGAGAGCACTGATAGGCCTACACAAGCTGAAATAGTTTCAAAAAGTGTCCCGTTCACTTTTTTCTTCATGTTTAATTGGCTATGTGCTTATAGCTTAACTTACCCTACCATAACTTGGAGTTTGCTATTTCTGTTATTTGGATGCAATGAGTGAGACCAAAGTAAGAGTTCAACATAAAACGTTAGGCTACTGTATTCTCCTGATAACGTGAGTGGAATGGATTTAATGTGGACATGAGCATAAAAAGACGCAGAGTGGCTACATGATACAGTGCACATTTTGCGGTGAAAAAGTTCCGCCTTTTAAAATCAGGTGTAGCCTAATCCGAATCGTAGTTAAAACCATCAATTAGACAACAGAATCAGTAGGGTACCAGTTTTGTTTCATTGTACCAGGCCTACTGTATGTCAAAAGCAGGCTCGGATGAAGTTGGGAAGGATTAAACACACGGTTTCCACACCGCGGTAATCAACAGTGACAATCATGATGTTTGAAATGAAAATGGTAATTATTATCGTCAACATTTTTATCGTGGTTTACCATTATACCGGTAATCGTTACATCCCTAGCCACCACAAATAAGTCAATGTATGGGAAACACTGCACATAGCACCAATCATTATTTTGTCTGTAAATACAATACTTTATTAATGTTCAGACAATGTTTGAGGTCTCTGCAACATAAAACAGGATAAAACAAGGTGTGATTGCATTTATTGGTAATGTTCATCTACCTATAAATTGTAGGAACGTCTGTGTGTGTTTGTGTGTGTGTGTGTGTGTGTGTGTGTGTGTGTGTGTGTCATATCTGTCGAACCGTTCCTCCATCTGATTTCAAACTTGGCACGTGTCTTGCTATGGGCACAAGTAGGCGCAGTGCCAAGTTTGACATTGATTGGATAAGTAATTACAAAGATAATGTTAAATATATCACACAAGACTCACACACGAGTTTTGGCAGCACTGAATCAGGGCACGGGTCAAGATGCAAGATGTTTGAATGATTACCATGTCTGACGTCAACAATAAAGATTCCCTGTATGCAGTTTGCTTGCATAAAATGATTCCACGGATGTTGCAACACCACACCAACAAACACGGGAATGCAGTGGCTATTCAAAATTATGTAAAAATGATGTGCAATAAACTGACCCTTCGAATAGCCCAGGCTAGTTTGGACTTGACACTTTGAATAAACAAACAATTCCGACTGCAAGGTCCCAAATTAAAATGACCGATAGGCTAATGGTCCTGAATTTAACAACGTTTCAGAATACCATACAGCTAGACAAAGAGTGGCAGGCAGAGCGACGTTTTCTGTTTTTGAGTCACATCGTTGCAAATCTCATAAGATACATCTTTCTACAAAATGGTTTGTCTTCTTTATCATTAAGTTATTCAATAGGCTAAACATATAGCCTTACATCAAAGTTTTAGGCTTATGTCATCTCGATCAGCTACAGACAACAAGTGGCAGACCGAGTGTGATGCCGCTTATAGGCTAGAGATTGTTGAGTCACATCGTTGCAAATTTCATACGAGGATGTTATCATTTCTTAAAATGGTTTGTCTTCTCTATCAGGGAGTTATTTAATAAGCATTCTCTAGACAGAGACCATGAACACGCTGATGGTGATTTATTAGGAATCGATGATTGAACTGATAAGCAGAATTAACAATGTTACTGATAGATACAAAGTCATAGATAGAAATTCACAAATTTATCCCAACCTTTCTTGCTGAATGTCCATAAGCCTGTTGAAGTTTCCTTAGGATCCATCAATGAATCCAGTAAAACACTAGACCTTGGAACAGCCTCAAGGCGATTTTCAATTCGGCGCAGCTAAAAAGAGTACAGGGTTTGTTAATATAACTCAAACTGTTCTAGGGATCATATACAGATAGTTTATGTATAACCTCTTGCAAAACACAGAGGACTGTATGACTGTATTCTGTATGACTCATGAGCTAGGGTTATGTGCTTTTCAAGTTGCCATAAAAAATATATTTTTTGGCAAAATGGTCCAAGAGTTGATTATTGTGGTGGGCGGGGCTCGACACAATGCTGTTCCCTCTCTGGTTTTTTATATAGTCTTTGGAGTGTAACTCCTCCAAGCAATATGGTTGTACAGCGATTTCGACGTAACATCTGTTCCTCTTCGTAGCCTATATCACCAATGTATTCAATATAAATGTATAAAAATATAACAAATTCCTGTGGCAAAACAAAATCCTCCAGTAGACAGCTAATTGTCTATCGTGATTAGGGTTGGGTATCATTTGGGTTTTATCCGATACGGTGCTAAATCAATACTTAAAACGGTGCCGGTGCCGAAACGGTGCCTGAACCGGCACTTTGTTTTTAAATTAAAATGGTCTAAAGCATGAATTGATAAGACAAATTTGAACATGAAATTGAACTGTTATATTCAATTTACTATTAATATCTCATTGCTCCTACGCATAATAGCCTACATTTAAATGTTAAAACAGCTTGCCATGGATGCACACACAATGGTAAGCTCTGCTTTCAAGTTTACCCAGTGTAGGGGGCGCTGTGGCGCAACAGGCTACAGCGCCCATACCATGAACGGGTCCAAGTGCCCACGGGGACACAGGTTCGAAACCAACCTGTGGTCATGTCCCGATCCCACCCCATCTCTCTCTCCTACTCACTTCCTGTCTATCTTCACTGTCCTGTCGGAATAAAGGCAAAAAGCCCCCAAAAAATATACTTAAAAAAAAAAAATAAATAAAAAGTTTACCCACTGTAGGCGGTTTGCCATAAAGCATGTTAAAACCGCTTGCCATAGAACTACCATGTCATAGACAACGGCATTTGAAAGCAAGCTAATCTAACAGGGACTACTTTCCAGTTAATTCAGTGTGTTCCCAAATACTTCAAGAAATGTCATGTCTTCCCCCATAACACGCAACAGTTTTGAACATGTTAGGCTACATGTCGGTGTTGAAGTGTTTAGGTTCCCAGCGCTAGTAGGCATTTTAACAGCACCTATGGCTATGCGCTAACACCAGTCCGCTTAGTTTAATTAGCGATAACGTACGGAGATGGTTCCGTTGCCTCTTTGACAGCTCAGTGACATCAGGTATGTAACCTATATATTTATGTTTTTGCCAGCTAACTTTTTAACATGATCTTTATATTCATTGTGATGCTATATGGGCCTCATGCACATGAAAGATTAATATCATGCCATTATGTTGTTTAGAACACACCGTGAAATAAAGTTTTCACCTTACAACTTTGCTGATAACATTTCAAATAAATGCCAGCTAGCGCATTAGCAAGGATATTGTAAAAGGTATACTGTTGATGTTGTTTCATAGCCTTTTGCTTGTGTGTAGTTAGGCCTAGGGCTGGGCGATATGGACCAAAAGTCATATCCCGATATATTTAGGTTGAATATCTGTATACGATATATATCCCGATATTTTTTCCGCAAAGTTAGAGCTGTAAAATGAAATGTTCAGTCAAATATGAGTAGTTTTATTGAAAACTCACTACTCCGGTCTTGATTTTCTTGAGAGCTCCGGTCAGCGGCTTGCGTGGAGCAAGGATTACGGCGCAAATTTGAACTATATCGATATATGACATATGGTCTAATTCTATATCGCATTTTAAAATATACCGATATATCTTTTATATCGATATATCGCCCAGCCCTAGTTAGGCCCACTGCTAGATTTTGACAGGAGCTTGTGATATCGCTTTAAAGCTACTTGGGCTCACGCAAGCTGTCAAACACGGTCCACTCACCTATGTGGTTCAACCCATCTGGTTTATACGTGTTTATGTTAGCTAACTGTATGTGTTGCTATCAGAGCAATATGTTAGAGATGGCGCATGACATGCAGTGATGCCTCGTATAAAAAAAAGCACCGAAATGAGGCACTGAAATCCACGTTGTTATTCGATGCGTCGGCACCGGTGCCATATTAGAACCGTGTTTCGGTGACCAACCCTAATTGATTGATTGATGAGCCACCTAGGCTTCGGCTTACTTTTTGTAACAATGAGACATGCACCGTGTAAATTAGACACCCTACCGGAGTACTGACAGAGACATAAGAATTAGTGTAACAAGATCCTTTACATACCGAATTTGACAATACTTTCCTCGATCATGGTTTTTCACATGGTGTATAGTATAGACTTTTGTCATTCATCAATTGCCCGAAAATACTTCTACGCATCTTAACACTTCACGTTCACCTGTTCATGATTTCGTAAGGAGACATAATATCTAATTTCACGTTGTTATAGGCTAACACTGCAGGTTGAGGATGTCACACAAGCAATGCTGCATAAGCATGAATAACTTAAATGAGAGAAGGCGGGGTCATTAAAGGTTGTATCAGCGATTTCAGGCCCAAACATAAATGATCACATTCATCTAATCTTTCCTAAAGATCCGCTATAGTAGAGGTCCTGGGTAAGATTTGTATGCACTTCATTTAGCGGAGAATATCTCAACTGTTATAGACTAATATGACCCCATTGAACAACGTGGGATGTGTGCCAAAATCTCTACCTGGGATGGAAGTCCTGAAAATGACCACAACAGATGACACTATTATCACACTACAGGTGAATGGGACTTTTTTTTCCCCCTTTATAGATATCCCCACACATCAGATTAATCTTCATATTAAGATAAATACTTTTTGTATTACACTTTGCCTAAAAAATTAAATATGCAAATGAGGCAATATCTCATTAAATATGCGTACATATAAACCCTTGAAGCTACAGATTTTCTGAGGTGATCACAATGTTCACAGTGACCATAATTATAAGGTCTTAGAAGAGTGTAAGTATTCTAATTTGATATAAAGAAATTTTCTAAAAAACAGTCAACCTATTAGGCCTACATACAACTAGTGACATACATGAATTGGCAGTTATTTATTAACCTAAACCTTAAAAGTTTACATTTCCTACCTGTTCTAAATATTGCTGTCAACACGTCATCACCTCCAACTTTTCTCTCCAACAAAAGTTTACTTGGCAGCCATAGTGACCTAAGGTCATAGCAGAGCACATGGCTGTAAAGCAAGATGACCTATGAGATAAAAAAAAGGAAATCTACTCTTTATTCTTTGTGCTGGCATGTGTCTTCTTACGTGTAATTATCATGCGTTGTAGTTTTGTGTATTTAAATAATTATAATAAGTTTGTATCAGTTTTTTATTTAATTTGGTGTACTGTAGCTAGCTAGCTGCTAGTGTTTTTGTTTTGTTTTTTTTGCAAAATGGGGAATATGTTATCAACAGATTGCATAGTCTCAGACAAGTTGATGAAGTTACAATGTCTTCATGTCATGAAGTTATTTATTAAGTTGGTACATATTTGAAACAATTTTTTACAAAATTTCAAAAGATCTGGAGAAAGTGAGAGAGCAACTTATCCACAGGATCTAGATCACTGACACTGTCATCAGGTGACACAGATGTCTTTGTGTGCCTATTGTACCACATTACAATTGTTCTGGCTCATCCGCAACTCAGGAGTGAAAAGATCAATATTACCACTTCATGACATCTGCATAGCGCTGGGAGACGAGCTCACACAGTGTCTACCAGCACTACCTCGTTAGAAACAGGTATATTTCCAACTGCTTTTAAAACCGCTGTTGTGAAACCTTTACTTAAAAAGTCGAATCTTGACCATACTAATCTGAGCAACTACAGGCCTATATCAAACCTACCGTTCCTGAGCAAAGTACTTGAAAAAGTCGTTTGTAATCAGTTAAATACCTTCCTCAACGAAAACAGTATCCTTCAAAAATTCCAATCAGGTTTTAGATCAAATCACAGCACAGAAACGGCTCTAGTAAAAATAGTCAATGATCTTAGACTGGCTACTGACTCAAACAAAGTCTCAATCCTTATTCTTTTAGATTTGAGTGCGGCATTTGACACCATTGATCATAGCATCCTAATTCACCGCCTTGCGAAGTGGGTGGGTTTCTCTGATAATGCCGTAAACTGGTTTCAAACCTACATTACTGGCACAGATTTTAATATCAGTCTGGAGATCATGTGTCTGTAAAACATGACTTGTTTTCCCTATATACGCTTCCGTTGGGAAACATCATAAGTCAGCATAATGTAAACTTCCACAGCTACGCAGATGATACCCAATTGTATATTTCTGTGGAGCCAACTAACCCAGATGGCCTTTGCTCCCTCACTGCATGCCTAACCTCCACTAAATAGTGGATGAGCAAAAAAATGTTGAAACTAAATGATGACAAAACAGAGGTACTTTTGGTTGGACCAAAACCAAAGCGAGACATTTTTCTTAGTAATCTGGGGAACGCACCAGGTCAAACCAAAAGTAACAAGCTCATCTTAGATGCAGATTTAAGTTTTAAGTCCCAAATCAGTAAAGTTACTCAGACAGCCTATGTCCACCTGAGAAACATTGCCAAAGTGCGGCCCTTTTTAACTCAACAAGATGCAGAAAAACTAATTCATGCCTTTATCACTAGCAGGTTAGACTACTGCAATGCACTTTTCACTGGACTTCCCAAAAAACATTTAAAGAAATTGGCACTCATACAGAACTCTGCGGCTAGACTTTTAACTAAGACCAAGAAGAGAGAACACATCACTCCTGTGTTGGCTTAACTGCACTGGCTCCCTGTTTCCTATAGAATTGATTTTAAGGTTATGTTAATTACTTACAAAGCTCTGAATGGCATAGCACCTTCATATATCTCTGAGCTTTTAATATCTTATCAACCACAAAGGAAACTTAGATCATCCAATTCTAATCTTTTCATTGTACCCAAAGTGCTCCACAAGCTAAGTGGAGAAGTTGCTTTTATCCATTATGCAGTGGTGGGTAGTAACGCGTTACAAGTAACGCAAATGAGTAAATAAAGTACTTTTTTCGGGTAACGAATACTTTCCACGTTCCTTTTTTAAAGCTGTAATTTTACTCTTACTCAAGTAAATATTTGAACTAGAATTGTACTCTTTACTCGATTACATTTCCCATTGGGCCTTCATTAAAATGAGTATTTCGATAGAAGTAGGCTACACATATCTTCGTTGACTGGAATACAAGCATGCTACATCTTCGTTGACTGGAATACAAGCATACACGTTAGCGACGCGCCCTCCCTAGGTTGCAACATTGTTGTGATTACACAGCAGAGGAGACGAGTCGGCCGTTACGTTGGTACTGAGGACTAGAAACGCCATGGATGCAGAGATGAACGTTAGTAGCCTACTACCAAAAGCAGCCCCCACTCCCATGGTCAACGTCTGGCCACATCTGCAACACTGTTCCGTCCCATGCGAAGGAAGGGAGACAACCGTATAATGAAAGGAATGTGTCAGCCTAAGCATAACAATATCAGCCTTCAAAGTGTTGAGGTAAATCATCATTATTTTCTATCAGTGGTTCTCGTAGTGCTACTTAGCGAGCTAGTCCTAGCTGTAGCAGCTATTCGACTGAAACAAAGGCTATTTCTTGACATAACTCAAGGGTCTCCAAAAACGGTGCCCGCGGGCACCATGTAGCCTGCAGGATGCCTTTACGGCGCCCACAGCGCACTTTCTAAAAATAGCCAACAAGTCGCCTGCAGATCACGCTCTAAAACATCCTCCATTGTGGATTTTTAAATAGATATTTAATTGTAGACCATACATCTGTAATATTGGCTATATTAACTTGCTCATCTGGTGTAGCCAATGCAAGCATATCTCTGCAAAAGTTCTGTTGCTATTCAAAACAATTGCTTTAGGTCACGGGCCCTTTCTCCTCCGTAGCCTACTGGTGTAGCAATAGCGTTGAAAATCTTGTGGCATGCATACCAATAGGACTGTCAGATCATGGAGAGATTTCAGATGTGCAATAAGGCGTCTTCATAAGTTAGTCTGGTGTTGGTGATTTCGGTTGTAACATTCAATAGCATTGTTCAATGAAATCAGAACTTAAACAACCTCTGAATTATGAATGGTGGGCATGCTATTTGTAATCTACATTATTAATTGCATTAAAGATGGCTTTTTTCGTTTAAAAAATTAGATCAGATTCCTCATGGAAACTTTGAATTGAACTAACTGAACAAAAACGGTCAGTGTTGCATATTGATGTATTGAAGAATCAGATGAAAATACAGTTGCTTAATATATAAAGGCTCATAGGCCTACATAATATTGATAACTTAAATGTAAAAATCACATAGGTCTATTATTTAGGAGGATCACCCTCGCAAAAAAGGAGTGAGGGTCTGTTTGTTTCAAATGAGTAGCCCTATGATTTTGGATTCTTCAGGTAGCCCTCAATCCCAAAAAGGTTGGAGACCCTGGTATAACTAGTAGAATGTATGCTTCAGGAAGGGTTGACAACACAATGTAACTTGCTGATTATATGCAGCAATTATTGTATGGGATTTTGTTGATTGCTTAACCAAAATGTAATAGTTGGTAACTTGTTCCAGCTATCATCTCCCTCTACCATTCTCTCTCTCCCTCTTTTGGTAGTTGTGTTTCAATTTGATTCCTTGAAATGCGCCACTGACTATCAAAATACAGATGCGCTGTTTGAAGTTGCAGTGCTTGCTTCTAAAGGGAATGACAGGTGTCATTCTGATTGGTTTAAGCACCAGGCGCCTGACGTTTGATAACAAAACCACCCCGAGTGTGGACTGGACAAACCCCTAAATGTAGGCCTATGTAAGCTATCCGCAAGTGACCATGTGTTTTAGATCACCAAAATAAGGCCTGTTATGTCTTTTTCACTGATCCAAGCACATCAATACAAAAATGAAAAGTAACTTGTAATTTGAGTAGTTTCATAACAAAGTACTTTTTTACTTTTACTCGAGTAGGTTTGTCCAATTGGAATATTTACTTTTACTCAAGTAGATTTTGAAGGAAGTAAATGTACTTGTACTTGAGTATAGATTTTCAGTACTCTACCCACCACTGCCATTATGCCCCAAAACTATGGAACACCCTGCCTCTGTATATCAAGCAGACAGCCAGAAGCAGATGGGCTCCCCCTATTAAGTCAGGTTCTGCTCAAGGTTTCTTCCTGGAATATGGGAGTTTTTCCTTGCCACAGTTGCCATATGGCGTGCTTGTGGGGGGTAAAGGGTCTTGAATGTCTGTGTATAAAGTCAAATAATTGTGACATATGCTAAGAACAAGCTAAGGCTAGCTGCTTGGAGTCCGCATCAACGGGGCCTAAGCATTTGTTAGCCTAGGCATTTGTCAGCAAAGCCTTTATATCCATAGTAGTATAATAGTATTTCTGATATGTTGCTGATTGAATCATAAACGGCCACAGCAACAAAGGGGAATCACTGACTTTTCTCTAATAACTGTGTTACATGTTATTATCTATATTTCTGATATGTTGCTGATTGGATCATAAACGGCTACAGCAATGAAGAAAAGTGAAAGTGATTGATAATGACTGACTGACTATTATTGTGTTACATGCTCCAAATGTAAAGCCCTTTGAGCTGCATTCTTTGTATGAAAGGTGCTATACAAATAAAGCTTATTATTATTATTATTACTACTACTACTACTACTACTACTACTACTACTACTACTACTACATGTGCTGACTGGGTGCGATACAACCAGCAAAATATCAACCAAACTTGCAGCTCTGAACACTTCTGATTTCACTTTCTGATCCTCAATGTCAACTGTCCACAGCTAACAGTTGAATACAAATGGCAGAAACATTCTTGGTCAAATGTCTCAAACCATCAACAGACATGGAGACATTTGACGACCTGCGCATTGCTGCGTTCAATAGTAATTCCCTTATGATAGACTTTGAGAGGGCCGCTTGCACCTCAACTACTGCAAGAAAACATACAAAGAGCCTATTCAACAGCAGCTTTGGGTCCAAGCACCATTTACAGACATCACCTTGATCTTAAATGCAGATGCTTATGGTTCTGTAAGAAAGGGCAGTTTATTAGTCCCTGAGATTGTAATCTCAAAACCTGAAGGTTTACCAGATCCCTGCTTGTGTGGCAAGTGTGCACACAAGAATGGGTGTCCCTGTCGGGAAGCTGGTATCCGTTGTTGCAAGTACTGCAAATGCAAGGGAGGCAGGCTAGTTGTAAAAATCCTATCACTGAATGAGGTTTCATCATCATCCCCATACCTGGACTCTGTTGTGAAAGTTTTACCTTACAACACAGGGAATAAACCTGTTGTTTTGTATTTTTCACTTTAACGTTCCAATGATAATAGCAAGGTTGGATATGAACTTAGTTTTTGCCCCCAGGCAACATTGTACCATTGTGGAATGAAAATAAATATTTTACAGATATGAAGTTATAATAATACAAAATCAAAATCACTGTTATGTACCAGTTAAAAGCTCCATAAATCTCCCCAAACATACTCCGGTACAGTATACATACACACACAACCACACACACATATCCATGAGTTTGCACACTTACACCCATGCATACTGATGAATGCGTACTGATGCACACTCATGCACATTATCTTAATATGAAGATTAAACTGGTAGAAATGTATCAGGATATCTATAAAGTAGAAAAAGTCCCATTCACCTGTAGTGTGATATAGTGTCATTTGTTGTGGTCATTTTCAGGACTTTCGTCCCGGGTAGAGATTTTGGCACGCCTCCCACGCTGTTCAATGGAGTCATATTAGTCTATAACAGTTGAGATATTCTCCGCTAAATAAAGTGCATACAAATCTTACCCAGGACCAAGACTACTAGCTGCCTGCCCCATAAGCAGGCCGTCACAAAACCGCGTCTCTGTAAGCAGCCTAGGCTCCGAGATCTGTACACAAAAACAATTGCTACCAACAAGGGTTGGCAAACCCCTCAAAAGCAAAATAAAGTGTTTCAACCAATAACCAACGAGATGCGCGTTTAGGAGTTTTAATTGCACGGGAGGTAGGGGGAGGGAGTAGCGAGCTAGCTCTGTTTTGTTTGAACATCAACAGAAGTGACGTATCCCCGCTATCGCTGATACAACATTTAATACAAGACTCTTGATATCTCGTGCACGATGGGGGAAAAGGCCTAGATTAACTGAAAGTTGCAGTCTTGTAAATAGTGACCCTGCAAAATTCTCAGTATTTGCGCAACCAGTCTGACTATAAAATCTGTAACTTGTCTTTAGATGTGAGAAGGTGTGAGACTGTGCTAGTCTTTCAAAAGTATTTTCCAAATTTTCTCAACGTCTTCTGGGTAACGTTAGCTGAAAGTATTTTCTAACTTATATTTGGGTTTAAATTCAATAACTAGATTATGTAGAATGGCTCAGCGGCGCTTAGAAGCATTAAGTTAACGTTAATGTTAAATTAGCATGATACACGAGCATAAATACTAATTTCTTTGTGAATGTATAAGCTGTCTACATACAAAGTAATAGAACCAAACCTTTCTAGCTTTTCTTTCTGAGCAACGTATCTGAACCCATGGCTCACGTTGAAGTTATGACGTTAAACAGTAACGTTAACGTTACAGGTTGACGTTGGTAGGTAACGTTATGTAAATTATCGTATTATTATTATACACAACCATGCAACTTAACGAACTAGCATAACTTTTCGATTCTTCCAAGTGCCACGCACCGACAACTTTAACTTTAAGATGCGTTTAACTGTATAAGTCTAGCAGTTTAGCTGAACTCACGCAGCGTCTTAGCATAGTAACTTAGTTAGCTAACTTAGACATCTAACCTTTAGAAAGCCAAGTTACGTTGACATAACAACTGTGGCTAAATGTGACTTACCCTGTGAGCAACCTGGGGTTTCATATGTTCCCACTTATGTTTTATTGTCCCGAAAACTGTAATTCCTAAGATAAAATTAACTTGATTGGGACTGATGTCGAATGTTAGCTTCCAACGTCACTAATGTTATCTAAAGGACTCAGTTCCGGTGAAGCACCCATTCCCCGGAATTCCTGGTTCCTTTACGCCACAGTATTGAAGTTCTTGCGTTGTGACTAGGTTACCGTGCGTATTCACAGTACTGAATTACGTTTTCCGTGTGTCCAGCTACGGTAGCCGACTAGACCATGGTAGGGAAACACCATAGAAGCTAGACATACTATACAGCCGTTTACATTCTCTGTTAAAACCAGAGTTAAAACTAATTTCATGTGGAACCAGATCGGGTATTATTATTCCTTTTCTTTGTCACTCCTCCGTTGAAACGCCATACCCGTAGTTATGTAAATGTCCAGTTGGTGGCGGTAAATGCAACCGTGTGTATGCCAAACGCCAATAAACCCCACAAGAAGAAGAAGACCAGATCGGGCATATCAGAGCATAGATATTTTTTACAGTCTATGGCATAGACATAATCAGAGTCCGTCTACGGAGAGCCTGGCCACTCCGTATTAAAGGAGAATTCCG
Organism: Alosa sapidissima; assembly: GCF_018492685.1. Classification (NCBI taxonomy): domain Eukaryota; kingdom Metazoa; phylum Chordata; class Actinopteri; order Clupeiformes; family Clupeidae; genus Alosa; species Alosa sapidissima. The sequence continues at coordinate 2,594,557 of NC_055968.1, read as the reverse complement.
GTGTGATATTGACCTAAAGTGTATCGAAACATGATACCGAGTGTGAACGTATGTCTCATAGCCCATCTCGGCTTGTCCCCTGCACTCCAAAATCTGGCGCTAGTTAGCCGATGCTACCAACATCTTTTTCAATAGTGGTGCTTCGGCATCGGGCTAGCCATGCAAATAAATCACTGTTTTACACCCATTTACGAGGCTCAATGTATCTCCACACTTCATTGGTAGACTTCCGAGGGCCCTGACATTTAAAACGAGACATTGAGAACTTTGAAAAAGCACTGGTAGTTTACTTACAAGACGATTTATACAGACAGTATCTTCACGAAGTTTAGCGTTTGCAGCCATCTTGAATTTAGTCACGATAAGTCGAGCAACGAGTAAGAATGAACAGCTATGATAAGGGATCAGATTCCAAAAATAATTCAGTGGAAATGCATGGATTCCAGTTTCTTCCAGTAGCAGCAACTGGAATCCATGCATTTCCACTGAATTATTTTTGGAATCTGATCCCTTATCATAGCTGTTCATTCTTACTCGTTGCTCGACTTATCGTGACTAAATTCAAGATGGCTGCAAACGTTAAACTTCGTGAAGATACTGTCTGTATAAATCGTCTTGTAAGTAAACTACCAGTGCTTTTTCAAAGTTCTCAATCTCTCGTTTTAAATGTCAGGGCCCTAGGAAGTCTACCAATGAAGTGTGGAGATACATTGAGCCTCGTAAATGGGTGTAAAACAGTGATTTATTTGCATGGCTAGCCCGATGCCGAAGCACCACTACTGAAAAAGTTGTTGGTAGCATCGGCTAACTAGCGCCAGATTTTGGAGTGCAGGGGACAAGTCGAGATGGGCTATGAGACATACGTTCACACTCGGTATCATGTTTCAATACACTTTAGGTCAATATCACACCGGAATTCTCCTTTAAGTCCCATTGTACCGAATTTTGGATGCAGTTCCACCAGAGTTCCACTGGGGGCGATCGCCATGAGTGCAGAATGAATGGGAGTCAATGGAGCTAGACGGCTAAAATTGTCTCTTTCACCTGATTGTCGTTGACAAATCTTAGATTTGATTGTAGTTTGTATAACTTCAACATGGGTTATAGGTCAAAAGTTGAATGAACGAGTACTTATGTCCTTTTGATTTCTTACAGGTTGGGTCGTTGTTGCACATAACACGCTAGCATTGTGCTAATGAATGACGTCATTGACACATTTGAAAGGCTTTTAAGAACAATTAAGTGACTTTAAAAAATATAATACTCAACCAAGTGTATTTTCTTTGCCTCCCCTTTCGAATACAATACTCAAATTACTTGGAAAAAAATTATATCCCGAGAAAAGTGGATTTTGAGGGGTACAGCTCCATAGACCTCCATGCATTCTGCACTCGTGGACGAGCGCCCTCATGTGGAACCACAGAAGGAACTGCAACCAGTTCAGAAACCGGAAGTTTTCCGAGAGAGGCAGTTCTCCCCTTATTAGACATTCTCTGGGCATATCCAGAGCTCGTCTACGGAGAGACTTGGCACTTCCTATTAAGCCTCATTGTATCGACATTGGTTGCAGTTCCATTAGAATTCCACTGGGGGTGATCGCGGGCGAGTGCAGGTTGAATGGGGGTCTATGGAGCTAGATGGCTAAATGTATCTCTTTCACCTGCTTGTCGTGGAAGAATCGTAGATTTTATTGTAGTTTATGCAGGTTCAATATAGATTTTAGATCTAAAGTTGAATGAACGAGTACTTATGTCCTTTTCATTTCTTACAGGTTGGGTCGTTGTTGCCCATATCACGCTAGCATTGTGCTAATGAATGACGTCATTGACATATTTGAAAGGCTTTTTAGAAGACTTACGTGACTTCAAAAAATATAACGATCAACAGTGTGTATTTTCTTTGCCTCTCCTAGCGAATGCAACATTCAAATTACTACTCAAAAAATTATATCCAGAGAAAAGTGGATATTGAGGGGTAAAGCTCCATAGACCTCAATGCATTCTGCACCCGCCTGCGAGCGCCCTCAAGTGGAATCTGAGGAGGAACTGCAACCAGTCCAGAAACCGGAAGTAACCAGACAGTGCCAATTCTCTTCCTATTAGACATTAGGCGAGTTCGACTTGCGGCAGATCTGTGCAGATCTGACTTGATGTGATGCATGCTGGGTTGAACACAATGCATACTGGGATGGACGCAATGCTTGCTGGTTAGAAATTCTGTCCGACTTCTGTCAGCCGGGGAGGGACTTACCACCGTGACACCATGTCACATGGCCTTAAAATATCGCGGGAGTCTTAGCCTGCAGACAGATCTTGCAGTTGCCTTCCACGAGCTGCACGAGCTGAAACACGCCCTCATGACGTCAGTTCAAAGACGTGATAGGGCCGTTTGGGAGGAATGTCCTCATGACGATTTAAAATTGTCTTTAAAATTGACAAACATCACATGGGTAATTCAAGGCACAAGTCAACCGGGACCAGAAAATGATTTCTTTTTCGCCATAGACTGGCGTTCAAAATTTGCCATCCCATGGAGGCAAATGGAAGTGGCGTCACTGGGACACTCTATAGATCAGTGGATGAGCCTGTTAATCCTACCTCATTTCCGGCGTAATCTTCATATAGTTTTATCAAAATAAAGGCCACCTAAAACACACAGGGTGCATCCGGGTGCATCTCTACTTGTCCATCCATCCTTCCTTCTGTCCTCCTGCCCTACCACAGAGTACTGACTACTGACATCTTTCAGATAAGTTGAAGAAGTTTTTATGCAGAGCTTTGTCATATGATAAAGAACCTTAGGGAATAAATAATGGAACTGAACAGAAACAAGTGTTGTGAAGTTATATATATGGTTGTTGGAATAATGGCATGAATGCGCACCATAACTCTGCCAAAAGACCATAATGGACTGATTTAAATAAGTTTCTGGGATTTCTTAAACAAAGAGAGATGGAATTCTCATAAATTCACAATTCATAAATGTATCCTCTAATTTGAATATGTTGAGGCCAGATCACATGGCTCTGTCTAACCTACAGTCAAATGTCTTTATATCTGCTAATTTATTCAAATATGAAGAGTTCAGATGCAAAACCCTCTAAATCCGTCTGACCACTTTTCTTTTAAATGAGCATTGAAATTCAGGCTCCTATAGGTTTTTGCCTATAAATCGATATTTCAGACCAGAAAGAGAGTGGTATTTAGTGCGTTTAGAAGTTAAATTATTTGATTAGCGTATACTATGTGTGGAGAGCATCCCCTCACCATCTTTATCTCATTTTTGGACATAGGTGGCATTTAGAGGCTTTTGCATCTGAACCCTTCATATGCAAATTATCTCATTAACTATGTGTGATACAAAAATGTCCCAAGCAGTAATGGATTCTACATGAAAAAAGTATCAACTGAGAAAAGTTTAGCAATCACCTTAATCAGATCGTTGTAGGTTTTGGTTTTGCCCTGTCTATTTGGTAAACTGCCATTGTATAGGAAAGTGCTATATAAATAAACTGTCACTGACATTATATTAAGGGCTGAAACAATATTTTTTTTCCCTCCTGAATGACATATAGGGGTTTTCGCACCTACATCATTTGGTCCGGACCCTCTGACTTTTCAGTTTGGTCCAAACCAAAATTGCAGGTGATAAATAAAAGAAGTTCATTTGCAGTCTGAAAACACTTTTTGGATGGTTTAGACTTTCGAACCAATTACAGGAAGTTGATAAAAGAAAACAAATAATGGATAAACAGCCTAAAATGAGCCGTGGACACATACAGGGAGAGGAGATCATAGCCTATTAGAATTTGGTCTGCCATTTTGGTCTAAAAGTCAATTAGAAAAAAACAATGCATTAAAATACCGACATCTACAACATATTTAGAAACAACAAATTAGAAAAGCTAGAGCAAACTTTTTCCTCAATATTATCAGTGAGGCAAAGGGAAACTCTAAAAAGCTCTGGAGGAGCATTGATAAGATAAGGAAAAATCTGTAAATAGACAGTTAAAACTAATGATAGATGGCCATATCCAGGATGACGGGCAGATTGTTGGGAAATGTTTTAACGAATATTTCATAAATTCAGTACGAGAGCGGAGTTTAAGCTTTCGAAAAACTCAACTCCCACAACTATCAACCTGTGATGTCTCCGCTTTCAAGTTTTCCCCAATAAACTCAGAGTAAGTGGAAAAGGCCATTTCACTTTTAACAAATAGCAAAGCTAAAGACATATTAGGTTGGGATACACCTTTTTTTAAAACAATGCAAAACATCAATTATGATACCTCTAGCCATGATCATAAATAAATCTTTTAATGAGAATATTTTTCCCAGCGTTCTTAAACCTGCTATTATCACCCCGGTACACAAATCTGGGGATACTCAACTGGTCTCAAACTACCGACCCATCAGTATTCTCCCAGCTGTGTCTAAGGTTATTGAAAAAGTAGTAGCAGAACAACTAATTGCTGATCTGGACTCCAAGTTTTTGTTACACCCTATGCAATTCGGCTTCAGGAAAAAAAACACTCCACTGAAATCGCATGCTGCTACTTTCTGGAGGAAATTAAATCTAGCCTAGATCAAGGTGGAGTGGTGGGAGCAGTCTTCCTTGATCTACGTAAAGCCTTTGACACAGTGAGTCATGAAGTACTGATTCATAAACTTACAAAATATGAGATCTCCTCAAATGTCCAAAATTGGATAAAGTCCTATTTAAGTAGCCGAACTCAATGTGTGCAAGTAAACGGCACATTATCTACATCACTTGCCACTACCCTGGGAGTGCCACAGGGGTCAATTCTAGGCCCTCTGCTCTTTTGCTTGTATATCAATGACCTGCCTTCCGTTTGCAAGAGCATAAATATTATTATGTATGCTGATGACACTGTTTTGTATGTCCATGGGAGAAGTGCAACAGATGTGGCAAATAAGCTAACAAGTGTTATGAGCAGGGTTATTGACTGGTTACAGGATTCATGTCTTACATTGAATGTTGAAAAGACTGTATCTATGTTCTTTACCATTGGATCTAAACCCAAGACCTATCCCAAAATTTCAGTAAATCAACAAAACATAAAACATGTAGAGACATTTTAATATTTGGGAGTAACTCTTGATTCAAATCTTACTTTCAAAGATCATGTTAAAAAATTGTGCAATACACTGAAATTTAATTTAGCAAATTTTAAATATATAAGAAATTCTCTTAACACTGAGGCATGTAGTACATACTTACAAGCAATGATCATCCCTCACCTTCTATACTGCATCACATTCTGGTCTCAGGCAAGTAAAACAGTGATAAAACCTTTAGAATCTTTGTAACTGTCTGCCTTAAAATCCATGACAAAAAGACACGCCATTATCATCACTGTCATATACTGGCCAAATATAGTTTATTGAGTTTTAGAAATCTAATGAAACACTCAAATGTGTTTTTACTACATAAAATAATTTACAGTGCTACTGCTCCCCCTTTGAAAAAGTTTTAACACTCTGCTCTGAAAATTCTGAGTGAACTACACAACGTGTCACAAGGGGGGAGTGTAGCATCCCTCATCGTAAAACCCAATTTGGGAGTTCCTCATTCTCATGTGTGGCCATGAGACAGTGGAATGCCCTCCCCACAGAATACATATTATGTACAAATTCTCATACCTTTTCATGCTTGACTAAGAGGTGGATGTTAAGTAGACAAGTTTGCACACATTTTTAAGATGTTGTGTGTGTGTGTGTGTGTGTTAGTTGTAGTAAGAGTGTTAGTTGTATGTGTATGCTGGGGAGGGGGGTAAGAGAGTGTGAGTGGGCTGCTGCTGCCATGTTTCTATTCTAAGACTGCTTGTTTGTAAAATACTATGGCCATTACATCATCTTTAGTCCTATGGAATTTATTTATGTAACTGTTATTTTATTTTATGTTTTTATACTTGCCCAGGGACTACAGGTGCAAATTAGCAATTGCTGCTACAACCTGGCCTAAGACATAGTTTCCTGGATCCCAGGATAAATGTTATTTTGTGCATTGTCCCTGATTCAAATAAATAGATTTCCATTCCATTCCATTCCATTTTTGAAAGGATGCGAGAGGGAATACAAAAGGACAGCAGAGCAATGCTATCTTGGTTCTGAAGCTGAAAAAAAATCTGCGGCAGCAGTATATTAATGTACGCAAAGTCATAAAAAAAACTGTGCTTTTAGGTAGGAAAACCTGCCAAATTGACAACTTGTCAATGTCAGACGCACGCCTGTAAACAAACCAATCAAAGGGAGACGCAGCACATGTAGGTGGTAACGACAGGACGCAGGGATGTCATGTAAAGTTCTTTAGCGTGGTAGAAAAATTGCAATGTGAAACCATTAACTAACCAGATCAAATGTATTCAATGTAACTAAACACAAACGTTGGTTCGGACCTTGGTCCGGACTTTCAGGTGTGAAAATGCCCATAGCCTGCCTACTAAAAATGTCCCTTTAGGCTTTCCATGTGGAAACACATCATTATCTGGCCCCTGTACTTTGAAACTCGTTCTAGCGCCTATGCACCACTGTCATTCTCCCGTCTCAATAAATTAAATTATACATGCTTGGTTCATTTGCTAGAATCAACTACAAAGCAGTCATTATTAAGTAAAACCATGTAGAGAAAAGTAAATTGGAAGACATGACACCTCACACATCTGTAATCATGGAAGTAGATTTCCTTACAACATTCTAGTTTTTATGTTTTGAAAGCATAACTACTTTTAAACTGAAAGTCTGCTGCCTGACTTTCGAAGGAGAAGTTAAGAGATTTTGTAAAATACACATGCATTTTACCCATGCGTTATATTAGAAAATCTGAATGGTAAACATACCGTAGAGTTAGCCAGAAACTGGTTATCTTATCTCAATAAAGACTTCAACTGGTTATCTTCTCTCAATAAAGACTTTAGCTTCAACTTCAACAAAAGTGCATAATGAGGGGTTATATGGAGTTTGGCTATAAAACCTGCCATGAAACTAGACCTCTGACCTCTGGCATTGGACTGAACATGTCTGTGTAAATCTGACATAGGCCAAGCCTACGATTCTACTTATTCGATGCATATGTAACAGGCCTATAAAGTTAACGTTAAGTAATTCAATTATTTTATTTCATCATAGAGCAAAGAGCTCTAGGTCCAACACATATGATGAAATAGACTGTTAAAACTGTCAAAAAAGAGTTGAGGCAGAAATGTGGATGAAACGACCCATGTGAGCATCCACTGGCATATGCTCCTGGAAATATGTCTGCTGCAGTGCAGATGGTCTCCTCATTGGCCATGTAGGGCTACAGCTACAAACAGGCAAAGTCTATTGTAGCCCTATGACAAAAAAAGATACGGAAAAAAAATCTCAATCCTCTTGGTGGCGGTAATGCGCTACTTCAAGTGCCAAACTCCTAACAGCCAACAGAGGAAGAAGAAGAAGTAGTCGTAGAAGAAGAAAAAGATTATAGTGGGCTAGACCTGGGTCCTTCTTATCCTATCTGACATTCCTGAGATTAAACTAGACGCTGAACTTACAACTGACATTCACCATGAAAAAGTTTTTTGATGATATCAAGAGAGATGTTAAATTTAAATCAGCGGGACCTGGAAAGAAACTCACCGAAGACGCCAGGTAACGTCAGTGGGAAGTGCATTCATAACATTGACCAGTTGGATATTTATTTTCGTTACGCAAAATGGCACTGAAAATGCTGATAACGTCACTATTTTACGGTTCAATAATGTCTCCTCAGAGGTGTGAAGTAGCGTAGAGTCAATGAATCTGCATGTTGCAATTAATTGAGTAAAGTCTACCACCTTAACGTTGAAATAATTAGAAGATGTTAGCTTGCTATGTCGGCTACTCCTCACTGTTTACGTTGCTCTTTCGCTGAACGATTATGATTTTAACAGGCCATGGTTAACCAACCTGGGGTGCGTTATGATTTAACAGGCCATGGTTAACCAACTGCGGAGGTTAGCTTTTCAGTACACCAAATGATTTTCGAGCGATTTCACAGTCGGCGACTACATTTCCAAAGTCGGAATGAAATCATGGGAGTTTGACTGGAGTCGCGGCACGCTCCCGTCAGCCTTCTAGATCGTTTAGTGTTGCCAATCTTTCGGTCAGTCCGAGTCGGTCTTTTTCTAGTCTCGACGTAAGACCAATATTAAACATGTTTGATATTAGACTCATTCGACATGATGCAGATCTGACTTGATGTGATCATAGACTAAAAGTGATGCATGCAGGGTTAAACGCAATGCATACTGGTAATATACTGTACAACTTAATCCAGTTGTTACCATGGTGTCACCATGAAATATCGCGGGAGCCTGCACTATCATTCAGTTCATTGCAGTTGTCTTCCAGCTCCAACTACGCGAGCTAATAGCAAAGATTCTAGAGCGGAGCTCAATATCAAGTCCTGCAACTCTAGCCATTATAATGCGAGAGATTCCCGCATACACTTTACTACCTGTCTGATGACGTTAATCTAATGTGAAAATAAGCGGGATAATGTATAGGCCTAGAACGCTAGCCTGACGAGCCAGACCCACATTAAAATGTAGGGTCTGGGCACTCACCGTTCGCAGTGCTCAGTCCGAGGGGCGGGATAATCAGTTGTCTTTAAAATTCCCACTGCACGCAATAGGACAGCGGCAGCGCTATGAGTCCCATGCGTTTCCAACCAGCGGAGCTAGTTGGCTAGTTCAAACGTTTGCCAACTTAATAAACGCTTAACTCGTGTCACACTGTTCGCAAGCAGCAACATCCATCTTATTTGTTTTCAAGTAGCAGGGAATTCAAGCCAAACCGTTGCAACTCTGCCATCAATCATTATGTTAAGCCCACCTAACGACTCTATACACGATTTCATTGGCCTGATTAAGTTTCGATTTCTGGAGCTCACAAGCCAACGGAGAGTTGCTAGACTAGCCCTGGCAGCATATATAATTTGCTGCCGCTAGGGGCACGTCTAGATTTCTAGGCTACTAGAACACCGGTCATTATCGAGAAATAGGTCCCTTCAGGTCGGAACTAGACCCCTCCGCTAGTGATGGGCAAATGAAGCTTTGGTGAAGCACTGAACCACTTTGAACAGTTGATTCGAAAATGGGTTCATTACTCGAAGCTTCAGTAACAGCTACCTCTCCTGGTGAAAAGCCAAGACTGCATTTAAATTATCCCGGCTAGATAGTGGACAGGAAGCTTTACTAGTGAAATAAATCTAGTGCAAGCACCTAACCACCCCACCCCCACACATACATACATAGTGCACATGAATAAGAATGGGATATCATTCTTTTTACAAATAAACATTGATCAGGAGCGATCAGAATAACGTTTTTCCACGTCTCTCTTACATTGTAATACAAATAAATCAATACGAACAAACTATGCTTGTCACAGTAGAGGCGATGAACCAAACGCAATGTTGTGCATTAGCCTAAAGTGTTTATGCTTTGAGCGTGCTATAATTCAGACTAGAAACGAGGCCCTGCCCGTTGCAGTGGCAGCACGATTGGTTCGTGAGGCGGTGGCACTGCGAACCTCTCAGGTGATTCATTCAGAGAATGAAGCAGTTTCTGCTTCGGACATGATATGTCACATGATTTTTCCGTACCAAATCAACCTTCGGAGCAGTGGTTCAAATGGAATTGTAGTTAATGGTTTGAAGCCCGTATCGAAGCTTCAATGTCAGACTGCCATCACTACCCTCCGCTGCGCGTCGGGGTCCGGTTCGCCCTGTCGTATGGAGCTAAATTTGTCTCAATAATATTTGTATATGCGCAGAGGGGGATCCACAAATATTTCTTGATTTGCATGTGTGTTTTGATATCTACAAATAAAAAAAATCATATTTGTAACTCGTATATTGATTTTTACAAATATAGATGTGCATTTGTAGATAAAATGCCATTTGTAAAACCGAAAATTTCATTTGTGAAATGTGAGTCTGCTTTTGTGGATCACCAGCACATGCATTCTTCGCTTTCCAAAGTTACGCGTTTTTGAGACGTTCTTCACATGAAAGTCACACAAATCCACACGTAAATATGCCTACTTTAATTCACCGGCACACAGAAATCGCAGTCCAGTAGATGGCGACATCCACAAATATTTCTTGACTTGCATTCGTGTTTTGACATCCACAAATAAAAAAATCATATTTGTAACTTGTAAATTGGTTTTCACTATTGTAGATGTGTATTTGTAAATGAAATGGCATTTGTAAAACTGAAAATTGCCTTTGTGAAATCTAATTTTGCATTTGTGGATCACCACCACACACAGTTTTCGTTTTCGCATTTGTGGATCAGCATTTGTGGATCACATATTTTTGAGACAAACTTTGCGCAGAGAAGCCACCCAGATCCACAAGTAGCCTGCTGACACTTTCTAATCCAGTAGATGGCAGTGTTGTTTCATGAGACTCATAACCAAAGATTATTTGCTCATAACACACAGAGCTAGCAAACCTAGTTCTTAAATCTAACAAGTTATGCCTTTTACAACAAGCTTTTTGATGGAAAAGTGGTGTTTAATTTCCATAATCTTTGTTTAGTAAACGCATAAAACCGTCAGTTTGCAAGCAAAATCAAGAATTACTGTGTGCTGGTGATCCACAAATGCAAAATTTAGATTTCACAAAGGCAATTTTCAGTTTTACAAATGCCATTTTATTTACAAATGCACATCTATATTTGTAAAAATCAATATACGAGTTACAAATATGATTTTTTTTATTTGTAGATATCAAAACACACATGCAAATCAAGAAATATTTGTGGATCCCCCTCTGCGCATATACAAATATTATTGAGACAAATTTAGCTCCATACTGTCGGGACCTATTTCCCGATAATGACCGGCGTTCTATATGTTATCCCTTACATATGGGGTCATTCCATGTCAATTCAACCAGGGCCCACGTCTCAAAAAATTCTGAAAAAATTACCAGGGGTACCTATGTTACCCAGGAGACACACATTACTTTTATGTATGATCAATACTTTCCAAGATACAGCCAGTTTTACAGGGGGAGGGGGGTGTCGATTTTGTTCGGCCTCTTTTTTTTGTCAAAGTTCACAAGCCCACAGCGCAAAAACTAAACCATGTAGGAGGCTCAAATTTTGCATGCTGGTACATAAATAGGATTAGTATGTACAGTAACCTGACTCTCGCCAGATGAATTTCGTTCCGCTTAGCTCCGCCTAGCTTCACTCACATCCATCTGGGACCTCTTCCATTAAGAGTGATTTCTGCAGCAGATTTTATGGTAAAGCCAATCAGGACGCAGGGCGGGAGTTTCATAGATGTGACATAGCGTAGAAGCGACTGTGAGACTGTTATCAGCGTCACGGGTTGGCTTTGATGTGAGTGGTTGAAGTAGCACGTCAATAGATGACGGACAAGTGGCTTATTCAATCATATGCAAGCATTTTGTGATTAGGCCCAGCCTTCTGAAGCAACACTCCAATGGATTGCTCCCAGATGGATGAGTGGAGCTAGGCGGAACGAAATTCATCTGGCGAGAGTTAGGTTACTGTTTAGGCCTTCAGAAGACATATTTGGGTCATTCCACGTCAATTGAACCAGGGCCCACGCACTTAGGTCTCAAAAAATTCTGAAAAAATTACCAGGTGTACCTATGTTACCCAGGAGACACACTGTAAAATTACTCTTAGGTAAGATCAATACTTTTCAAGATACGGCCAGTTTTACAGAGGGAGGGGGTGTAGATTTTGGTCGGCCCTTTTTTTTGTCAAAGTTCACAAGCCCACAGCACAAGAACTAAACCATGTAGGAGGCTCAAATTGTGCAAAATATATGAAATAGAAACATATGGCACAAGCCATCATTTTCCATGTGTGTTTGTGTGTAGAGAGAGTCAAGCAGAATCTAGGATGGCCACTGGTGTGAATGATGCACACTACAGTATATTCAATATCACTGATGACGATGACATCACTGATGACGATGACATCACTGATGACGCCCCCCTCCCCCTCAAATTGTGTAAATCCCCCGTACATGAAGAACCTAAGGGGGGAATATATAATAAAGGCTAGATGTCTCGTCCGCGTGGCTGGCCAATGGAGGTCGACGTCCGCACTTCGTGGCCATCTTGCCATAGTCAGCTCGCTAACTCATAACATTGTGTTTCAATGGTGCATACTTTATAAATAACCTTAACTTGCTCAATTTTCTACTACGGTTTGGTTTATTATAAACGTCATAGATGTAGTTATGACACTGCATACTTATGAAAAATTATAACTTAAAAATGCTCATGCATCCAGATTATAGCTACGTTAATAACGTTTGTAAAAAACCAAACCGTTTGTAAATCCGTCAAGATTTCAGCGAGATAGGAGTATCACAGGAGTAGTGCAGATCACTCACCTTACATCTGGTACCACAGAGCCCACCAGATAGCTTGCCTGTGACAAGATGGCCGGCGGTGATGCCGTTAGAGACTCCGCCATCTATAAAGACATCTAGCCTTTATTATGGGAATTCCCCCCATTTTGAAAAATTAATTTTAAGCCCTGCTCTCTCTTCTAATTTTCTTGTTGAAAAAATTCAAAATGTATTTAGAATACTTTTTTACCAGCAAAGGTGTATCAAAAAAATGTCAATTAAAATATCGGTATCGGCCAAAGTGAAATTTGAAATATCGGTATCGGCCCAATATTGAAATTTCAATATCGGTGCATCACTAAAGCAGACTTTTCCTCACTTCTTTCTTGCTTTATTATTGACCAACACTTCACTCTGGCCTCCTTGACCGGCTGTGACGGATCTTCGGCTAAATGTAGCTTGTTATCACAAAAGAATTGGTGATTTTTGCAGCCTTCCAAAGGGCATCCCTGTAGGACCTCATACAGAACTGAATGATGATGGCACTTGGTTTAGTGTTGTTCTGTGGTGGCTTCCCGAGGCAATATGCAATGTCAACAGCCTCAACAGGGTAAACCTTTGCCTTCAGGAGGATGATCTGGCGCAGCTTCACAACTTTTTCAACTTAACAACTTTGTTCTGGCTTTCGTGAATGCCGTAGAGCTTCAAATTCCACTTTCTTGAGTAAGACTCCAGATCAGGAACACATATACAAACAACTGGTACTGCAATCACTTTCAAATTACTGTAGAGCGGTGTATCCCCTCCCCCTCCCCCTGACTCGAGGTTTCCAACCCGAATGCTGAAACACTACTGACTTTGTGATTAGTAGATAGGTGGAGGGTGGTGCATCAGGGCAAAACACAACATTAACATCAGTTGAGGGCTGCAACTTCACTTTTTAAATGACAAATGACAATATCCTTGCCGGACTACTGTTGTCAGTAATAAGTATTTGAAATGAACATGATTTCTTAATGTCTAGTGACATATCAGGGCCATTTTATGATTAATTGAAATACGTTTCTTTAAGTTTTTCCTCTTTAAGACGAGTATCATCATCTTCCATTTTAGTCATGACTGCTACTGTTGATGTATGTTGTGATCATCCTTATCCAGTCCCATCCTTGTCGTCTTTTGTTCTGTTTTTGTATTGTGATATGCTTTTTCCCTTTTATGTCCTGCAGAACAGGAACCTGCTGTAAACCACTTATGCATGTTTAACTGTAACTCTAATATTACGTTTAATTCCTTCCTGTATAATAAATGAAATCAAATTAAATTAAATCCTCTTGGTAGCACCAAACCTCAAGTGATGCAGAGCAGTGCCAAAAAACAACCACATCATGTCACGCCGACAGAGGGTGCACAGAGAGCTGGTGCTGCAGCACTTGCAAGAATAGAACAACAGCAGCGGCCAAAAGTCCATACATCGCAAGATGCTATCCGAAATCAGGGTAAGATTCCAGGGGAAAGCATTGCATGCTAATTATACCACTTCTAAACCTGTGATATCATCTCAATGATATCACATCTTAACTCTCTGCAAACATCTCTTTCAGTCAAACGAGAGTTAGAAGCGGAGGCTGCAGCTACAGCAGCTGCTAATGAGGCAAGCAAAACATTTTAAAAGTATGATATGGTAAAATAAACCATTCAAAGGTAATATGATGTACAATAATGTATTTGTTTTTTTTCCCCCACTAGAGTTGCAATGTTCCAGTGAAAGATTCTGGTAGTTTGTCTGTTTCTGGGATTTATTTCATATGCCCTCTCACTGGATCCAAGTTAACCAAGAGTGAAAGAGAACATTGCATTAAAGAAGCTATTCTCATGGTATGTCCGAAAGTAATGAAGAAGAACAGCATTACTTAATTTTCATTCTTTACAGTAACATTATTTCTTTTCTGATTTTGGATATCGTTAAGCTTTGCTGTGTTAATGTGATTCACTGTAGTCATTAGGGATGCAACGGTACACAGCACATTATTTAACCGAACGTCCCCCATGGTTCAATTCACAAGTCCGTACATCTGTCATTTATAATTTGCAAAATTGTAATCATTGCGCAGACATTCAAAGAACACCTCCAGAGAACCAGTGGATGGGCCCTGGCACCTCTGCAAGCTATCATTCCCTACTCATGTACCAAAGGGCCAATAGGTTGATGCGCTCTGTATGCAAATGAGTTTGAGAGAGAAAACAATCATCAGGACAGCTGACTGCCCTACGTGAATGAGCAAGACAAAAAACAAACTTTGAAGAGGCGCCGTCGTGTTTTATATCCACTATGAGGGAACATTTAGGATTTTGTTACAATCTAAAGACGGTAAAGTTTAAACAAACGAAGTAGGCCTACAGCCCACTAGCATTACTTTGCTAATGCAGTCAACTGGAGTGGACGCCTCTAACATGATGTTGTTTATTGCTATCACCCAGCCATATCCATTGCTAGTAGCCTAGTGCACAAAAGCCCACTTCTTAGAGAAAACAAGCCAGTCTCTCACTGTCAACAACAATTTGCTATTAAAATAATAGTTATAATCTATTAATAATGTTAATGCCTGTTAATAATCTAGCAGCTGCATTTTGTACCATTTGTAATCTGGCAATACACACACGCTTAACATCTTCCAGGTAGTCTAATAATAAAAGCTGAAGGCCGCATGACGTAAAACTCATTTTCCACCCGGCGCAAAGTTAATTTTTTTTTTTGCATGTCTATTTTTTAAACAATGCGCCCATGGGTGTGGTAATTAACAACCTAGGGAGTGGCCTAGCACATTGTCTAAAAATTGATGTAATGATGGTTAAAAGTGATTAGGCGAGAGCACAGCTGAAGACGCACTATCACGAGATATAAGCAACGTTGTTAAAACGTTGTTTTATTCAGTCATTTTGAAAAATATTAGGGTAAGTGTTGCTTTTTCCAGCCTATGTTTTCTATAGTAACCCATTGTCAGTCAATAACTGTACGGTGAAAGAAACTTTCTGCGTATAACTGCCTTTGTTGTTGACTGACACTACCGTTAAAGGGAATGACAAATGTCATTCTCATTGGTCTAAATGATGTTACGCCCCAAACACACCCATGACTGATTAAGAAACCTAGGAACACCTTGTTGCGCCATGCGCTCGACGTTTGATAACATAACTTTTGAATTCTACCAAACATCACAGTGAGAGAAATTTTAAATAAATTGACACCTAAGCTCTCTCCACTGGTAGTTGCACAAAAGCAGTTGAAAACTACCCTATAGTTAAAAACTAGGCCTAGTCAATCACACTGCCATTTTTTTCTATAGGCAATAGTTAATTGTTTAAATTTGTGGGTTATATTTTTTTTAGGGCTGTCAATCGATAAAAAAAAAAAATCTAATTAATTACATACTCTGTGATTAATTACTCTAAATTAATCGCATATATAATTTTTGCTGAGAAAGTATTTTAAATATTTAAATTCAAATGAATCATTGAATAATCAGCATTAGTGACATTAAAGTTCAAAAACTCTTTTATTATTATTTTCACTGTTCAAATAATGGCCATAATAATCTATGATATGACCTAATATGCTGAGGAATAAATTCAAAAGTGCTTCGGGAAGAAGTTTTTTTCACATATAGAGCATTTCAGGCCACAGATATAACCTAGGGGACACAATGAAAATAAATGAACACTCTCCTCAATGTCAACACTATTTCTTTCCATTGATGTGCGACTTTAGCGTTGACAAACTCCGGTGATATGCAAATTCCTTGCAGCAGACATTGCAGAGGACTTTATTTTAATCAACACTTTATTTTTGTCAACACCATCAGGCCGTTTTTTAAAAGTAAATGTTCAAATCAATGATCTAGGCAGCACATTTTCTTCTCTCTCCTTCATTTTACAGTTTTTAATCAGTTATTTTTTCTCAAATTAATTAATCGAAATTAATCAGTTATTTTGACAGCCCTAATTTTTTTATTAAAATACTGAAACCGCACAGTTATTGTGGCCCAAAAACTGTGATGCATACTGAACCGTGGGCACACTGTACTGTTGCATCCCTAGTGGGGGTGTGAATCTCTTATGTAAAAGACGATACGATTCACATCTAGATACATGGGCACGATTCGATACAAGAAAAGATACATGTTTATAAAAAACGATTCAGTACGATTCGATGCAATTCGTTGCAGTTCAAGAATGGAAAGCATTCTGAAAGATTTTTTATAATTTGCTCAAGGTGCACATTCATTTTATATTCTCAATTATCATGGTTGTCAATTAGGCAACAAAATGTGTGAATATGATTATCTAAACTGCGGTTTGTTTCATATACTGTATTGAAATGAAAAAAGAATAGTCTACATTTCAGTCAAACACAGCAGCCAAATACAACATAAAAATACATTTTTATAGACTTTACAGATTTTATAGTTATATCTGATTGTTTTCATGGAGCTGTAGCCTTGTTGAGGTAAGACAATACCGAAATAAAATAAAACAAATCAATGAACTCTCAGGGCTTATTTTGTTCCAACAGTAGACCTAATGCACAAGTCTGAGTGAATATGAACAAAATCATTGGCTAATAATTTATGCATCGTTTTAGCAGCAAGGGCCAAATTATTATTTAACATTAAGGAAATCCCTTCATCAAAGGTAAGGCTACTCTACAGACTATCCGTTGCTGTTTAGGAATGCTGTAAGTTGTTAATTTCGCGCTGGATTTCGAAAAACAAAAGCCGACCGAGTGCAAGTTGTCACATGCTTAAGTTGCAATAGATGTATGGGTAATGAGGTCATTTGACAACTTTGGGCAATGAATGTAACCAAAAACGAACTGCATTACCCACAATTCCGTGCCACGTATAGTTTAAAAACCAGAAGTGGGGTGAACACGGTGCTTGGAACGTAAATGAGCGTCTGAGCGAGCAGAAAAGGTTGTGCACCGATTCATAACAAGTAAATCGATATAATGACCGGTTCATTTCAGGTTTTTTCCGATACGGGGCTTCACGTATCGATGTAGCCGTATCTTACACGTTAAAAACGGATACCGATACGTATCGGTTAATCTTTACACCCCTAATCCCTAGTAGTCATGCAGATATGTGAAACTGTTGTAAATTCTGTCTCCAGACATTTGCAGAGGATCCAGTTGAAGCTTCCATCATGATGATTCACACGTTCAACAAAGACCAGGAGAAAGTTAAAGCAGCAGTGGATATCGTGAGCAAGTAAGAACAGACTGAGATAAATCCATCCATTTGTGTGTATGTGTCCAGTCACATTGTCTATCTATAAAGCAAGGAACAATTGTATGTTTGTCTATCTGTTATTTGCATATCTCTTGAGTTCATTTGCTTGGATGTGAATGGATGTGAAATGTGAGATACAGGGTTCTCACAGGTCATGGAATTTCTGGAATATCACAGAATTTTGCAAAGTCTATTCCAGACATGGAAAGTCAGGGAATTGTATCTTTTTTGGGGCAAAGTCATGGAATATCAGGGAATTTTGTTGTGGCAGTTTAAAAAATACTTTTGTCAGGGAAAAGTCATGGAATTGTATTATTTGACTTAGAGTGTGATATTGTATCATCATACATCATGGAGATATTGTTGAAATCTTTTTTTAATAATATAACCCAGCGGTGAACTTACTCATCATACCAATATGTCTCTCTTAATCACTGAATCTCACAAAGACTGTCAAACTGACATCAAAATATTATCTATCTTATTTGATTGATTTTTTAACTTTAGTGACTAAAAGATAATTGTATTTTTTGATAAAAGTATCCTCTTAGTAAAATAAATAAAAACAATTTTATTCCAATTTTGTGGTAGCATGATCCATATATAATATATAAACTATTTCATTACACTGTATTGGTGCTATGCAAGTCGAATTGAGTGCCACTACCACCACTAACCACTCGGTGAGTTGCACAGTTTTGAAAACGAATGTTAAGGGTTGTTTTAAGGACATGTTTGTGCATGCCTGTAGGCAGCCACTCTGAAGCAGTAAAGGCGATTCAAAACGAGTCAGAAAAGTCGAGACGGGACCAATCGTCAAAATTTCGGCGTCCACCACTCTAGTAAACTCTCTAAAACAAACCAGAAAAGGGACTCAAAGTGCTAAATACTGATTGATGAGAGAGAAAGAAAAAAACCCCCAAAGCATCCGATTAAAGCACTATAATCGCCTTAATGCCTGAGGTGCCATGCAAGTAAACTTGGCACCAGAAAATGACAGCAGAACCCACAGTCAAAAACAGAGACAGTAGGCTACAGAACAGACCAGGCAATCTAGGCAAACGCATAGCATTGGATCAGGTAAAACTTGGTAGTTAAAACAGTAAATTGGCAATGGTCAGAAATTCAAGATGTAACATGAAATAGGCTTTAAAAGCTTCCAAAGTTCATCTGTAACAAAGGAGATGAGAAATACGTTAGTGTAGAGAACACTCGATGGATGAACCTGACTAGTAGAGGGACTGGGTCAAGATCTCATCACCGCAACTTTTCATTTGAAAGTGGTTGTATTTGTTATAATTTCGATGGAATGAAAAAGGTGAATATCCTCAATAATATCATATTACAGCCACTCCCACAACGCGGAGTCACCTGTGCTTGACGATTATTGACACAAATGTCACGCTATAATATTACATTATAAATTAATACAGTGAGTGGGGGCTGGGGGTAAATCCCCAGAAAATTCTGAATTTGGTCGATGTGATTTCCTGTATTCTGCTGTATTTTCGGGATGATCAGTTGGAGAAGGGCAATACCCAAATTTGTTCAGATTCATAGCCTTTTGCTTTTTGACTAATTGAGGTAGTGACTTTGCGTAACTACTTGGGCTTCAGGGCTCCTTGACCTCTTGGGCTCGGTAGGCTCAATCAGTAACCCATCCTTGCTCACATGCCCAAAATGTTTTGGGGCTCCTCTCTAGACTTCTAGCCCCCTGGGCTTGGTGCACTCCTGTATTAATATAGTTGTTATTTACACCAAACCAGTCACCTTTTAACCTAAGAGGGTACTAAAATCACAGATTTATTTTAAACTTTCATATTCAAAGTGAAGCACTAAGTGTGCTTTACTGACGTTGAATTGAAAAATAACAAAATACAGCAACATTTGTATTTGTTGTAAACAAGTATATCAGTTTAATGACTTGTTTTTCAACAGACCTTTGAACAAATCTGCAAATGTGCATTAAATGATCTTCAACTACAAAATAAAACCAAAATAGACAAACATTAAAGGAACCATATGTAAGAAATGTATTTCAATTAAACATAAAATGGCCCTGACTATTAGTTAATTAAGAAATCATGTTCATTTCATATACTTATATCACTGACAACAGTAGTCCGGCCAGGATATTGTCTTATCTTGGGATTTAACAGGGAACCTGTGCCCACGTTGTTGGCTTATAGCCTACATTACGTCGAGCTGTTGCAAATGCGAGGGACGTCCTGTAGGCTACTGTTGATGAAAATATACCCCGTTTTCTAGCCTCTCGGGGTACCGGCTATCGGTATAGTCCCCCATGCAAAACGTATAGTCAGACTATCAGTATAGTCCCCCATGCAAAACGTTTGACCATGGTTATCCGTCGGGGTTTTTTGAGTTAATAAACTCCATAAATAATCATTAATTTGTCATTTTATGCCTCCTCCCTGTTGTTTCCTATGGAGTTGTCCGAGCTGATGTCCAAGTCCTGTTGAGGCTGGACTGTCATTGGCTCATCAGCGTTCTAAGGGTGGCGCTTAGCGACAGGTCAGTTGTTAACTTCCGGGAATTATTTGAGGCTTCCATGAGCTACCATTGTATTGTTATTCGGTGGCTTCTTCTGACTTGTACTATACTAACTATACAATTGTGAAACGGCATAAGCTTATTAGAATGTTAGAACGGTAGTCTATTTAGAGGTGGATAAATGCAATTTAGAGGTGCATAAGCGCAGTTTAGAGGTGCGTAAACTAGGAATGTAAGATAATGGAATGTAGGAATGTAAGATAATGTATCGATTTTCGATGTATCGGTTTACATCTAAGCACTTTATTTTGTTATTGACATAGGCAGAACTGTACAGCATAGTGTACTGAATTGTTTGTCTAAAGCAGGGGTGTCAAACTCATTTTCATAGAGGGCCACATCATTGAATTTATAGGTTACTGAGAGCCACATAATCGAACATGTGCATGGGGCCACCATGAAATCTGTATATGTTTTATTCAAAATTGGTGTGAAAAAATGGTCCTAACCACTTTAAAACAGTGTGGCTGAAATATAAAACAAATATAGCCTACAACAGTAACATTTTCAAATGCAACTTCTAGGACTATTAGTTAACAACTGATCAATATTCATTCATGGAGTGACATTGATGAGAATAAACTGCAGTCAATAATGTGCATAACAATGTCCATAACACTTGTTTGTGCTTACCACTAAAAGAAACTGTGGCTAAGAAAGGTACTGTGTGTGTGTGTGTGTGTGTGTGTGTGTGAGTGAAAGAGAGAGAGCCAGCTATGGTACGCACCCCCCCGCAAAAAAAATTCACCCGTGGAAAATATTTGTCTGTTTCCCGGTTTTAGGTCAGTGCATTGCAAAAAAGTAGCCTACATAGCATAACCATATCCACATGCAATAATACAACAACAACGTCTACGATGTCCTATTCATTTGGACAACTTATACAGCCCTATAACTAAAGTTACCTTTAGTTTTGTTCTAGCATACCGTGACGTCTGGCTTTAAACAGCTGTAACGCAGTGTAACGTTCTGACAAGCACACCAATTGCCTAGGCTACCTTGTTATTGCCCATCTGGAATAACTCCTCTAGCTTTGCTGCCTCCATCCTTTCTGTTTTCGTTGTTTAAACTTGTGATATCCATGATGAGTAGCCTATTGAGTTCGTGAATTATCTCAACATTGTGTGCTGATAACCATATAGCCAAGTAAAAGAAAACAACAAGTAGGCTAGCCTATTGCGTATTCTGTCTCCTGCTTAAACAAAATGTGTGTGCGTTAATTTTGATAATGTGTTCACTAACTTTTTACGTGATAGAAAATTGTAAATAGCCTGATGGCTATACAGGCACGCCTGTTTGAACAATATGCTACGGGATATGCCCTAGACAGGTTGACACACAAAAAAAACAGGGACTGATGTGCGGGCCGTTTAAAATCATTGTGCGGGCCGTACGTTTGACACCCCTGGTCTAAAGCAAACTTTTTACTTACATTTTATAAGTATGATGGTGTCTTCTTTATAATATGAGTTTTTCTAAAATTCGACTCGCAATATATCACCGTTCCGCACATTGAAATATATTGCAATTTATAAATATATATTGCAACATATTTATACTGTATGTATCATATCGGCAGATTCATGCCAACACACAGCCCTAGCGTAAAACTCTATTCGGTTATTAAGTGATGATGATGATAATAAATCGCTTTCCAGGTCCAACGGCTTTCAAAGCCGCTCATTTTTCTTCATAGACCGTGAAAATAATTTTTTTTTTACCTTTTAATAAAATTGTCATCCTACAATTCACTTGTTGCCTCAATCTAATAACATCCTATTTTTCGTGGAAACCTGGGCGTTACCCCTTGATTGTATCATCTGGCTGCACAGCTACAGTAATTACTGATTTTGTTTTACTCTCAATAAATGGAGGTGATTGTGACAAAGTTTACAAGTTGTGAAAACTGGCTGGCTGCGCTGGTAAATGTTTTTAGATGAAAAAGCTGTTCGACCTGTGACGTTGGACTTAATTACTGAAATACAGGAGGTGCGTAACCAGCGTTTACGTGTGTTTAGCCTCCACTAATGCCCTGATGACCACCGCTAGCATAGCTAGCAACAATATATCAACCACTGCCATAATGTCAACCTAGCAACCACTTAAGCAACCAACATGATTGCCCTAGCAACCAGCATAGCAACCTCTTTATAGAACTTAGTAACCATGTTTACCCTAGAAACCACTTCAAGTACCCTACCAATATCCTAGCAACAGCTTTTCAAAGTTAGCGCCCTTTGCGATGCAAGTGTCGGAAAGGAATCCCAATCGTAAGTCACCAGACTCTATTCACTTTGTGAAAGAGCTTGGATTTTCCAGGCTACCCTAGACCCACAGATGTTGGGAAAGTTTAGGGAGGTCACTGTGCACATCCCAGTCTGCACACTTCTCGGATATTTTCCTTTTTTTGTATTATTATTTTGTCATTTGCCATTTGTGCTTGGTTACACAGTCTGCATTCTGAAATTCTGTGCAAGATCAAGGCCAACAGAACCAGTCATCACGCAGCCACTGTCAGCAGTGCGAGTAGCACTCACAGTGATGGTCTGTTTTTGATGTCAGATTATTGCACTATACTGTTCTCATATTGCAGCACTTATAGGAAGTAGCATTTATTAATATGCGGGGGTCTACCCAACTGATGTAAATGTAAAGCTGCTAGCTATGTGGAGTTCTGTAGGATTTGAGTTGTCTTGAACACAACCACACAGCACTTTTCCATTGACATGCATTGTATTTAACACAGCGCCATACATGGTTCAATGCGGCATCACAAGAGAGCAGGGCCGACGCTAGTTTGCATGCTAACCAGTGGATATCTGGACAAACACAGCTTTTGACATGGCGTCAAAATGGTTGTTTTTCATGTTCTGTTGCTATGTCTAGGTCATTGGATGGATATTTTATACTAAAAACGCCTAAAAATACCAACTTTAACATTTAAATATATATATATATTCTTTTTTTTGTGGCCAGGTACATTGACAACATCTGTGCAAATCCTACAGAGGAGAAATACAGGAAGATCAAAGTCAGCAACAAGATCTTTCAGGTAGGTTTAGTGAAGGCAAAGGGTTATGCTCATTGGGAGTTATCCAAAGAATTGTTCAATATGGACATTATTTAATATGGATATTACTTTATTTTGTTCACTTCATAATGCATAATTCATACCATAATTAATGTAGGAGAGAGTGAGCTGTGTGGAAGGTTGTCCAGAGTATCTCCAGGCTTTGGGCTTTGAGAAAACCATGCTACCAATAGATGGACAAGGTAAGCCTGTATTATGTATTACATTTAGGAATACAGGAAAACGTACATACAAAAGTGAGTAGAATAAACAACAGTATACATTAGGATATACAGATCATAATTGTAATGTATGCATAATTGTTGGTAGTTAAAGCTGTATGTTTTGTAAATGTGTACAAATGTGTTGGTACCCGTTATTAATGCACCATGTACCGATACGAGAAAGTATCACAAAACCTGACCTTTAAAAACGATACGATAACCCATTTTCTTAGGATTATTTTTAGGGCCCGAGCACCGACGGTGCACGAGGCCGGGACGGCCTTGCGCACCGAGAGGTGCGAAGCCCTATTATTTTTGGAAAGATTATTAGGGCCCGAGCACCGAAGGGCGTAAGGCCCTATTGTTTTTGTAAGGATTATTATTATTATTATTATTATTATTATTATTTTTTTTTTTTTTTTTTTTAGGGCCCGAGCACCGAAGGGCGCAAGGCCCTATTGTTTTTGTAAGGATTATTATTATTATTATTATTATTAGGGCCCGAGCACCGAAGGGCGCAAGGCCCTATTGTTTTTGTAAGGATTATTATTATTATTATTATTATTATTAGGGCCAGAGCACCGAAGGGCGCAAGGCCCTATTGTTTTTGTAAGGATTATTATGACCGCCGCGCAGCGAAGCGGCGGTCATATAGGTTTAGTCAGATTTTTTTTTTTTGCTGGACTGGACCCCCCGAAAGGAGGGTAGGGCAGACACAGTTTTCTGTGAATATCTCGAAAACCGTAGGGTTTAGGAGGACCATTTTTTTTTGTATGTTGATCTCAAGGGGCCATGTCAACCCATTCCATAACCACTCATTTCATGTATAGCGCTACCTAGTTAAACACAAAAAAGTAAAAATGAGGTGTTGTAATTGAAGGTATCTGTGACCTAACATAGTCAAAACTGCACGAAATTGGAAGTGTAGGATCATTATGACACCCTCTGTATGCACGCCAAGTTTTGTGGAATTCCGTTCATGGGGGGCCACACAATAAATTAATTTATGTTACTATACACCAACTGGCCTGTAGGTGGCCGGAGACAGTTTTCTGTGAATATCTCGAGAACCGTAGGGCCTAGGAGGTCCACCTTTTTTATGTATGTTGGTCTTAATGGGGCATGTCAACCCATCCCATTACCACTTATTTCATGTATAGCGCCACCTAGTTAAAAATTAAAAAGCAAAAAATTAGGTGTTTTCATCACAATATCTCTGGCTGACAAGGTCAAAACTGCACGAAATTAAAAGTGTAGGATCATTATGACACCCTCCGAATGCATGCCAAGTTTTGTGCACTTTCGTTCATGGGGGGCCCTACAATAAAATAATTTATGTGTACATTTAGTGACGTACACCAACAAGGATTCCCGGGACACTGAAAGACCGGGGTACACAAAACTTGGTGGGCATGTACCCCCACATGGATAGCATGGAACCGTCATTCTTCGTTTTGACCACCAACCCCCCCCCCCCCCCCCCGTGCTGGGCCCCCTGAACCGCAAAAAAAAAAAACAGTTTTTCCTAAATAACTACCTGAACCGTGGCACTGAGGATGAAGAATCTTTTATAGTATGTTGGTCTCAAGGGCCCACATTATCAAGGGCCGCTCATAATCACTCATTTGTGATTTGCACCACCCTCCCCCCCGGTAAAAAATGAAAATGCAATATTATTCTGCTTTAATCGCCCCTATCTTCAGTTAAGATGTTCAGAACTGCACCAAATTTTATGTGTATGATTGACCTGGCATTCTCCGGGGATATGCCAAGTTTCGTAGAATTTCATCCATGGGGGGGTCTAAAAAAATTAGGTTATGTGTACATTTAGTGACTGTACACTCATTGGCCTGTAAATGGCGGTGCACACATATACACATGCACACACACAGGCACCCACATACTATCGGTATTAGAACGGCCGATACATAATTACAAATTCAGTAGGATTAAAAGAAAGCCAAAATAAATATTCATCATCATCATCATGGCTGCATTTTCAGTATTGGCGAGAAGTAGTCGTTTGTCCACTAGATGGCGCATCGTTGCAGTGAGACGTAATTTTGTTGGAAGTTAAAAGTGGGTTGGAAAAAACAATGGACGCTTCATACAAGGACTGTAATTTACCGCAGCGAACATCTAATAAGGATAGGACGATGTTCACATGAAGTGTAATTCCCATTTCTTCTTGAAGCCGAAATAAATCTGAGGATGTTTATCGGACATGCTTGGTTTTTACTGCAGGTACGTTAATCTTATAATATCAATAAGGACCTAGGTAATGTTAACGTTAGCGTTGGTTGAGTGATGGAGGCATTTGATTGATTGCATTTGTAGAAAACTATAAATGCGGTTATACCAAGCAAATGTATAGCAGCACTGTTTGTATCTTTCGACTGTCATTTATTGCACGTGCTACAAAATCATTCTGTGCAATGGAAGATTTACCAACGTTACACCGGTCTGATACAGTTTTGCCTATACATGCGTGAGACTGAGACGCCTGTTTATTTTGTTTTAAGTGCGTGCAGGGTGTGAGAGGGGAATCGATGTGCTTTGATTACAGCTTGGTAGTTGTAGTCTGTGAAATTAAAAAGCACGTGTGTGTGAAGTATCCAAACAATGACACCTTCATTTCATTATGGCTGCTTTAGCAAAACACCTTAAGCTACTGTGTAGTGGGTCCCATTTAGAAGTGGCTACTTCATTCGCGCTTTCCTTGACTCATGGAGCTGCGTGAATGTTATTACAACTTTTCGCCATGATATGACAGTTTAAGTCCGCTTGATACTGTAAGGCGTAAGCCATTGGTTTCCAAAGGAGATTTTATTTGTGTCGCCAGCATAGCCTATTGACAATTTATGTTGTAAATAGGCCTACCTTATAAGCCTACCTGTAGCTTAGGGAAGCTAACAGCTTTCTATTAGGATCTAGTTTGTTAGTTACCGTTTTGTCATAACTCCCTGATGCATTTTTGCATTTAGAATAGCCAGAGCGTGTATATCTCAATCGGAAAAGTAAACAATATCGGGTGCCTATGGACTAGGCTGGGTGAACCCAGCCTGATCTGCCCGCTATTTATTTTTTGATTTTTTAAAAGATTGAGCTTGGTCTGATGAAAGCCAGACTAGCCATGGACCTCAGTTAAACAATGCAAGGGAACATGAATCAGCCTATATTTGCACTAACAATAACGGACAAAAGCTCTTCAACTTTGGCCCGTTAAAATGTGTATGAACAGTCTAGCGACGCATTTCATCAAGGCCCATTTGGACATGTCAGTTATTTTCACCACTGGTTAGATGTAAAACAGCATTTCGTTTCAGACTAGGCTACTGTTACTTAATTTGTGCATTGACAATAAAGTATTACATGAACTAAAGATGACTAAAATCTTATGTAGAAGAAGAAACATTCACAAAAAATCCATCCATCCAAAAATGACCTTTGTTTTTGATAGCTGTTGAAAACGGCATGGAACTGACAGAGATGTTTTTGTTTATAAATACATAAAAAAAAAAAATTAAAAAAAAAATAACATTATGCTGATACCTTTTGCTTTTCCCAAATACAATGTAGCCTACAGGTGTAAGTGACCTTTCATCAATCCAGTTGGAATGGATGAACTGTGATGAACTGCCCTACTTGTGATTGTTTAGAGATTTTAAAGGTTTTATAACAATGCTACATCTTCTTTGGCTATTCTACAATCTATTCACCTTTTCAGCACCAGTAGGCTACTTTCTGTGCAGCCGCACACACACACTCAGGCATGCCAAACAAGCATACACAAAAGTTTCAAGAGTGGGGGATGGAGTAAAATATGGAGACAAATTGAAGTGTGATTTATTTTCGCGGAATGGATGTACAGGACTGAGCGGCGGTCATATTTTGTACCGCTATGCGGTACATCTAGTTAATCTTATATCAAGATAAAAAAACTAGTTGGTATTGTTTTCAGTATAAAGAGACTTACCTAGCGCTTTTTTGTGAAATCATTTGACTTAATTTAAAAGAAATTTGACTTATTTTAAGACATCTCATCTTGAAAACAAGCAAATTTGCCAGTGCGTTAAGCAAATTTGTCCTAAAAACAAGCAAATTTGTCTGCCAGTGCGTTGAGCAAGTTTGTCTTGATAAGACTCCTTAAAATAAGTTAAAGTCTTCTTAAATTAAGTCAAAATGATCTTTTGAGAGGGCGCTAGGTAAGTCTTTTCATACTAAAAACAATCTTTTTAATCTTAATATAAGATCAATAACACTTGGTTAGAATTCATTTTTTGCAGTGTAGCGCCACCATCTGGCCAAAAAGTGTATCAGAAATGTTCTTTGCTTAAAATGAATAATCTGAAATTTCTCAGGTTAATATATATTATGGATATGATGACACACAATGGGCCTGCCTTGCATTGCGCCTCCACCTGGCCAAGCAAATAAATGTGCCAGAAAATAACATGCAAAAACAAATAGTACACACATCAAATATGTACATTTTACAACTGCACCACATCGGTGCTTTGTTGGATTCTGAAATGTCACAGGTTGCGGCCCGCAGGTGCTCGGGCCCGCCATTGCCGCTTGCGGCTATATTTTTTAATGATTTTAAATAACCCATTTTTTTCAGGATTTGTTTTTTTTTTCTCGTCATGTTTTTTTAACCATAGGGCCTAGGATGACGAAAAAAAAATGTGTAAGCTGGTCTTAAGGGGCCATGTCAACCTATCTCATATCCACTCATCCGTGCAGTCTGCATGAAATTTGTTGAGTAGGATCATCAAGTTTCGTGGAATTCCGTTCATGGTGCCAAATCGGCCTGTAGATGGCCGTACACAGTTTTCTGTGAATATCTCAAGAACTGTAGGGCCTAGGACAGGGGTCGGCAACCTTTTTTGCCTGGAGAGCCACTTTTACCAAATGTATAATTTTTTTAATCTCAGAAGAGCCACATAAAGACAGTTACAAGAAAAAGTTTGGATATTTAACGTACAGTTACTTTCATTCAACAGAGGATTTTTAAATACATTTTCTAGTTTTAATGTGCAAGTAACTTGAAATGTAAAGTGGAATGACAGAAGTATGGGCCTTAAAGGCCCATTCACACCAAGAAACTTCACCTCACTGAATATGAGCCAGCCAGACTCCAAGGCCATCACCAAATCTAATCTCTGGTAGGCCTAATGTTCAATTTCGCCAATGATATGTCAACGAAAATTGAGTGTTGTGTTGTTAGCTATGATGTTACACATTGTATTATATTACCCATAACATATGACTATGTAACTATTCTGTAAAAACATTGTAGCCAAACACACTGCATAACCGAAAGTTACAACAGCTACTTTCCCATTTCAGCCTTGTGTTTGCGCTCGCAAGCTGGGGTTGCTGACGTTTCCTTTTTGACATTTTCCTTATCTAGCCTAGCCTATCAGCATGCGCACACATCAACAATAACAATTAAAGTGTTCTCGTTGACTGAAATGGAGGGAAATCGGTGATTTTGTTTGATTTTGACATGGCAACGAACTGCGAATGTAACAATATTGTGCAGGCTACGGTTACGGAGTCAAGTGAGGTGGAAAGTTCAAGGCCTAAAATAAAATACATTTTAATAAATACACATTAATTATTTTCAAGAGCTGAGCCGCATCAGAGGGATCAAAGAGCCGCATGCGGCTCCGGAGCCGTGGGTTGCCGACCTCTGGCCTAGGATGACCAAATTATTTTGGTATGTTGGTCTACAGGGGCCATGTCAACACATCCCATTTCCACTCATTTTAGGTATAGCACCACGTAGTTAAAAATGAAAAGGCAAAAACAAAGCATTGTAATCGCAGCTTTTTTTGGCTGACCAGTTCAAAACTGCACGAAATTTGAAGGATAGGATCATTATGACACCATCTGAATGAATGCCAAGTTTCGTGGAATTCCGTTCATGGGGGGGGGGGGGCGCGCGCTATCAGCTACACACACACACACACACACACACACACATGCATGCACACACACCAGGCTTGTGCAAAATCCGAATTTTAGAATGGATCTCCATTCAATTCACAAATTGGAATTTGAATTGAATTGGCTCCGCCCCGCAGGAAGTTGAATTTGAATTTGAATTGGAATGACAGGAAGTGGAATTAAATTCATGGCAATTCAAAGCAATTCCACAGTCACACAACAAGAAGAATGTGTTGAATCTCACATGCATTCAGTTTTGGGAAAGTTACTTTGCACTGTAAAATCGAATAGGTATTCTTACTTAAAATGTTTAGTTAGTATAACTCAGTTTTTGTCTTTTGTTGATTATGTTGATTTTGCTTTTTGAGATTACTTGGCTAAAAGGAGTAATTTAATGTTGAGGTGGAAAAGTGAACATGATCATTTAAATCAAGTAAACTATACTTGAATTGCTTAAGTTTTGCTACACTGTGAAGTTAGTTAGTTAGTTAACCTTACTTAACCTGTTAGTTAACCTTAGTTTAAAAAAACATGCAAACTGATTGCCTTGAAGCCTGACAGACTAATCTGGAAAAGGAATTCCAAATTGTGCAAACAAATGCTTACTTTGTGTAGTACACTTACACTAATGAGAATTCCTATTGAACCTAACTTGGTCATTACAAGTAAAGTATATTGTGTGTTTATTAAACACAAGGTGTGCTAACTGATGTTACATTTCCCACAATGCATTTCCAGAATGCCACTGCCCTGGCCCACATATTTGTAAAGATATCACATATTAATCCTTACTGAAATTCAATCTTAAATTACAATAAAGTGACAGTGACACTAACGGTTGTATTTACTGTTGGTGTGACTATCCAAAACACTCTAATGCTGTGGGTAGACCATCAGCAACATGTTACATTTGTATATTGTTTTACTACACTCTGAAAGCACTGCACAATGAAGGGGAGACTTCACTATGTACCACCAATATGTGGCACACACCTGGGTTTGTCCAGCGGTACAGGGAACCCCCTCATCTTTTCACAGTGACTCAGGACTTTGTTTTACCACTGCATTCAAAGGCCTGATTTCTGCAGTTCAGTGTATCCATGATGTTATGAAGGCATTTGGGTTGATATTAATATCCAGAGAGAAGAGTGCCATTTAATGGACAGCCACTAACACCACCATTTCTAGCAGCAATTAAGTTTGCAAGGAGATCACCCATAAAAATCCTAATCAAGCTCACATTTAGCCTCAGTAACTTAGCAGAGACAGAATACCTGTATGTATGGTTTATAGCTACAGATCAGTGTCTGTCAGCACTAGTTCTACGCACACGATTAGTCTGTTTTGGATAGTCATTGATGGGGTGATGTATCAATATAAATCACATATAAATTACACAACAACAGTATATATACAGTATATAGCCTTTAGTGTCACTGTCACTTTGTTATTGTAACTTAAGATTGAATTTCAGTAAAGATTAATATGTGATCCCTTTAACAATATGTAGGCCAGGTCTGTGGCATTCTGGAAAAGCATTTTTGTCATATCAGTTAGCTGAATTGTGACATTAGTTAGCACAACTTCAATACACCTGTTGTGTTTAATAAACATACAGTATACTTTACTTGTAGTTGCAATGACCAAGTTAGTTGAAATAGCAATTCTGTGTACTGTAAGTGCACTACACTAAGTGAGCGTTTGTTTGCACAACTTGACAATACAGACAAATCTGGAATGGGAATTGCAAAGACGATCAGTTTGCATGCTTTTCAAAACTAACAGGTTAGGTTATAAACTAATTTTACAGTGTAGCACAAACTTCAGCAAATCAAGTATAGTTTACTTGTTTGTGTACTTTTCTACCTCGAAATGAAGTAACACTCATTTTACGGAAGTAATCTCAACAAAAGACAAAACCTGAATTCTACTTACTAGAACATTTTAAGTAAGTAAAAATATTGTTTTACAGTGTGTACATGTAATTTGTTACTATTTTAAGTTACAAGTTGTGTGTTTTAATGCAATCAAATCTGACATGTACTGTGAAGCTTCATTGTTAAACACTACCCTTAAATTGTGTATATAAATTTCTTCGAATTTCATTGAATTTCAATTCTACTTCCTTTAATTCAAATTCGAATTGTAATTCTACATCCTGTTTTTGACCTCAATTCAAATTCAAGAATTGAATTGGAATTTAGGAGTCATTCTCAATTCAATTCTGAATTGTGCACAAGCCTGACACACACACATAAACACGCCTACATGCACACACGCATAAAAACACACACGCATGCAGGCAAGCAGGCGCACGCACGCACACACACATACACACACATACACACACACAGAAGCACACATATACACAAAAACAAACACACACTATGCACACACTCATTTACATACACAAAAGTAGAGGATGGAGTAGGAGATGGAGAGAAATTGACAAGAGTGATTTTATTTTTGTGGAGAGAATGTGCGGCTGGGCGGTGGTCATATTTTGATGACTGTGTATTGGCAAAATAGTTAAGAAAATGTAGATTCCTTTTTTGTGGAAGGGTACCAACGAATTTGTTCACGTCTGTCCGTTAAGTGTTTACTTCGTACCGTTAAGTTATTGCGGCATTATGATTTAGTAATAAAATGTCCTGCCTCAACAGACACCAGTGAGGAGTTCTGGTTGCTGGCAGAGCAGGATGACGGCTCCCTGGAGCAGATTAAGAAGAGGAGGGACCAGCTAAAGAAAGCAGAGCCAGTCAGGGCACGTCTAGATCGTCAGACACAAGCTTTCAGACCATCTCCTAATGCAACACACTTTGATCTCCCTTCAGATTTTTATAATCTAACAGCAGAGGAGCTTAAAAGGGAGCAACATCTTAAGTAAGCCTGAGTCTGTAGCTGGATGGATAGTTCCTTTCTGAATGGCATGGCCACTCATTTCTTCATTTAAAATGATAAATGCACAAATATGAGATCTTGAGTTAATGGTGGTATACAAATGATTATGTATGGTTATGGTAACATATGGTTATGTTTGTGTTTAGGAGCGAAATTGTGGAGAGGAATGCAATGTTGAGAACAAAAGCGATGCGTGAAAAAGAGGAACAGAGAGAAAGAAGGAAATACAACTATGCTCTGTTGAGAGTGAGGCTGCCAGATGGAATTCTCCTACAAGGTAACAATTCCAACTCCGAGGCAGTGGTCTATTGACGCACTAGGCTGTATGTCACACAACAAATGTGAACTGTTAATTGGCTTATCTAGTAATTTCTGTTATTTCTTGATTACCTTTAAATATTTCAGACATTTTCACAGATGAGTTCACCACACAAATGTGAGACTGCCCTGTTCAAGTTAGACCACAGGAGGACAAGCAGTAACAAAACTTACAATTATCACAATAAAATGTTTAATTTCATATTATATTGATACTGATTGATAATGTAATGGTTAAAAGGTTGAATTTACCCATTTTATTTAGAATATAACCACCTTACTTTAAAGGTATCCAATGCAGATTAGGGTTATTGCTTTAAAAAGTAATTGGGCAAATACTGTAGCCAAGACCAGCAAGACTACAGAAAATTGTCAAGCTCTAGGAAGAAATGAAAAAGCCGGAATAGCTGGAAAAGTTCAAATGATCAAGATATGATACTGAGCCCTGGAGGGGACATGAAAAAAAAAAAAAACGAAGGTTAAAAAAAGGTATGTACTGGGGACAAGCACTGACTAGGTTTGCGAGATCTTGAGTTTGTTTTTGCGAGATCTTGAGTTTCTTTTGCGAGATCTTGACTTTCTTTTGCGAGATATTGAGTTTGTTTTGCGAGATCTCGAGTTTCTTTTGCGAGATATTGACTTTCTTTTGCGAGATCTCAAGTTTCTTTTGCGAGATCTTGAGTTTGTTTTGTGAGATCTCGCAAATCCATCAATGCATATGAGAACCACTAGAAACGTTCCGTAGAGCTTTAGCCACTGAAATTAGGTTGCAGTTCCTTATTTTGCCAGCATGAGGCGAACAAGAGCAAAAAAAACGGGCTGCACACATAAATGCAGGCCAGGCTGCGATGTTCGTGTCGGTGAAATCACTGAAAGAGATCTCAGAAGTGATACTGCTTTCGTTACATTTGTTAGTGGTAGTTCAAATGGGTGGCCATACAAGCATTAATCATAGGCATGTCATATTTATGACATAAAAGTGGAATTTATTGAACGCATTTGATCACAGCTGACAAATTACGCAGAAACATTTTCAACTGGAGCAAAACAATGCATGAATGTAACTTTGGCAGATGAAACACAATTGAGACAATAGATTGACCATATTAGACAACTTCAAAGCCTTATACAAGGATACAAGGAAGTTTATTGTCACATGCATATAGTTACTGGATGTAAGAAATGCAGTGAAATTATGTCTGGTGTCAGCCTATTTGTGCATTTATGGGGGGGGGGGTAAAAAGTGCAGTAGAAGAGGGGTTTAGTAGATTAAGTGGCAAGGGCTGCATAAGACAGGTGGGGGAGGATTGGGATTGGGGGGGGGGGGGGCACCAACAAGGAGCATCCAAGAGCAACAGGGGCAAGGAAAAACTCCCTTACTAAGGAAGAAACCTTGGGCAGATCCACGGCTCAAGGGGCTAACCCAACTGCCAGGGGTCTTGATGTGTGTGTTGGGGGGGGATGACAAGGGAGATGGGATAGTGTGCTGTGTATGTGGGGAGAGGGCAGTGTGCAATATGTCATGAAATAATGTGCTGTGTATTGGGGGGGGCAGTGACTGCAAGTATGGTGAAGGGACTTACTATTGCAAGCAGAGTACTGTATGTATGATGTATGTGAGTGATGACAGTGAAGATGTGTGTGTGGGTGGGAGGGGAGTGGAGCAGTGACTGTGTGTGTGTGTGTGTGTGGGTAGGTGGGGGCAGTGTGCTGTAAGTATGTAGAGGATGTGTGTTGGAGAAGATCCTGAAGACAATGTGCTGTCTATGTAGGGAGGGGGGGGGCAGTGTGCAGCAAGTAGAGGAGGCTTACTGTAGCAAGCAGTGTGCTGTATGTATGTGAGGTGATGACAGTGATGATGTAAGTGTTTTTGTGTGTGTGTTGGGGTTGGGGGGGGGGCAGAAAGGCTAGGCAATCAAGGACATGGGTAGATAAATGGAGGAGAAATCAAAAATAATAATAAAAAGTTCTATGGAGATGTGCAAAAGTTGGAGAAAGTCAGATGTGTGTGTGTGTGTGTGTGTTTTGACGTTGATGAAAGAAAATAAATAAAAGGTCTGTAGCATAGGGAGAGGGATGTAAAAGTGCTAAAAGTCATGTAGGTGTGTGTGTGTGTGTGTGTGTGTGGGGGGGGGGGGGGGGGGGGGTCATGAGTGCTGAGGAGTGAATGAGTGCAAAGTCAGTATAGTGTGAGTTCAGAGTTCGGATGGCCTGGGGATAAAAACTTCTCCTGAGTCTCTCAGTTCTGGCTTTGTGACTACATAGGCGTCTTCTTGATTTCAGCGGTAGGAATAATCCATTGTTAGGATGAGAAGAGTCCTTCAGAATCTTTTGGGCTCTTAGGAGTACTCTTCTGGAATAGATATCTTGTAGAGCAGGGAGTTGAGTTCTTATAGTACGTTCAGCTGAGCGCACTACTCTCTGCAGAGTACTACAATCTCTGACTGTGGAGTTCCCATACCAGGTGATGATGCTACCAGTTAGAACACTCTCAACCGCTGAAGTGTAGAAGGCCTTCATGATGGATGCAGAAACTTTGAATTTCCTTAGCTGATGAAGGAAGTAGTCGTTGTCTGGACTTCTTCAGAACATATTGAGTGTTAACAGTCCATGTTAAGTCTTCAGTAATGTGGACACCAAGGTATTTAAAACTTGTGACTCTCTCTACAGGTTGCCCGCTGGTCATTAGTGGGGTGTAACTGTAGTTCTGCTGCTGCCTTCTATAATCCACTACCATTTCCTTGGTTTTATTGACATTCAGTGTCAATCTGTTAGATTGACACCACTGTGCCACCTCATCAACCTGATCCAAGTAGAGCTGTTCATTGTTGTTACTAATCAGGCCCAAGATCACTGTGTCATCTGCAAACTTGATGATGGAGGTATGACTACTGTTGGCTTTGCAGTCATGTGTGTAGATGTTGTACAGCAGTGGACTCAAAACACAGCCTTGGGGAGCACCAGTGCTGATGGTTAATGTGTCAGATGTCAGACCCCCCACTCTAACCACTTGTGAACGGTTGGTGAGAAAGTCAAATATCCAGTGACAGGGTGGTGTTCAGTCCTAAGGCCTTCATCTTTGTGACCAAGGTGAGAGGTACTATCATGTTGAATGCTGAACTAAAGTCAATGAACAGCATCCTCACATAATTCCCATTCCCCTCCTCCAGGTGAGTTAAGGTGGTGTGCATGAGGTTTGAGATGGCATCCTCTGTAGACCTCTTGGCTCTGTAAGCAAATTGGAGGGGGTCGAAGGAGGCAGGGAGGAATGAGCAGATAATGTTTTTCACAAGCTTATCCTAGGCATGTGACATTCATGACATGAAAAGTGGAACTTATTGAACAAACATTTTAAACTTGCGCAAAACTGCATGAACCCAGCATCGGTGCGTCGCATAAATTAAAACACAAATTGAAGCAACAGCTTGACCATCGGACAATCCTACTGGAAAGCCTTTCCATAAGCATGCAACGTTTATGACATAAAAAGTGGAATACGAACGCATTTCATCACACCTGACAATTACGGAGCTGCCGGCTGTTCGCAATTTGACTGATTCTTGAGCTCTCAGCGCAGTGTTGACTTGTGCGTCTTTTTTAGATGGTGAACGTAAAAGAAGGAAAGCCATCTAATTGGACGGGCAAAACTGACAAGTAGTCGGGCCTTGGCCCGTGTAGGCCCGGCCGTGGCTACGCGTATGCTTGGTAGGCTAAACTAGTGTAAAAATGTCTAAACAAATTTGGTAGCCAGAAAAAAAGAACATGAACAGAGGAGAGAAAATACAAAAAAGGAGGGAGAGAACGCAAAGAAGGTAGGCCTATGGTTCTTGGCTTCACGTTCGGGCAGCAGACGAGTTCGAGGATACGGTAGGACAATGAGGACATTAATACAGTAGCCCGCTGTGGCATGGCCGCTTGCAATTGTATGGTTGATCTATCTTATTTTAACTAATTGATCTGAATTGGTTGATGTTTCAACCTACTCACAGGTGAGCCTGTGCTGCGTGCGTATACCTAGGCCATATGGCTGTCGCGGTCGTGGGCCGTGTGTTGCTCCCCGGCACAGAATAACATAGGACCGGCCCTGTCTAAAATCAAAAGACTATGTGCGTGTGTAGTAACATTAACTTCTGGTCTTGACTCACTGCAAAATGCAGCAGCTTGTTCACTGCACTGGAGAATCCAGCTAAACCAGATCTCGCAAAAACAAACTGAAGATCTCGCAAACCTAGTCAGTGTTTGTCCCCAGTACATACCTTTTCTTAGTTTTTTTTTTTAACATTCGTTTTTTTTTTTATATGTCACCTCCCGGGCTCTGTAATATGAAAATGTGTATGGACTTAATTGATTCTTGATTGATTGATCAATTTTTGATGGATGGATTGATTGATTGATTCTCATCGTATGAATCCCGCCCCATACCGGATAGGCTTTTATGATTGGATCTAGTATCTAGTTTGAAGGCTAGAAAATATCAAACTAAAATTTCATATGTTCAAAACTATCAAATATTTTATTGTTCAAATTCTTATTGCTATTGATGAATTGTTTCGTGGTACATATCGCTATTGTTTCAATGCCAAGGCCTAGTTTAGTTTCAATTCAACTTATACTTGGCAATTAATAATCATTAGACAATTTCTACTGGCAGAATTTGGTCTTTAGATGCCATCTGATGGCATTTTTGTGTTGGTGTGTGTGTTTGACACAAACGGAGAGAGACAGAGAGACCTAATGTTATGTTTACAGTAACCAGGGCTTATTCTTGACAGTCTTTTTCAAATACTTTTCATAAATAAAGTAGCTCTTCCCTTGTCCATGTCCTCTTTCAAACAAACATAATCAACTAAACTAGCATCTCCTCTTCCTATCAAAGCTATAAAATGGACAGTCCCAGGATTTTATTTACACACCTGTTCCTACTATTAGGCCTAAGCATTGATGAAAGTGCAAAGAAATGATCATCATTTTGGAAAAAGTGTAGAAATGGTGTTGTGAATATATACAAGACATTTTGGTAAAATTTCTATTATATTTTTAGGTACTTTCTTGGCCCGAGAAAGGGTTTCTGCACTTTACCAGTTTGTGCGGGAGTCGTTGGTTGATGACTGGCAGCCATTTGAGCTGATGGCTCCAGGAGGACAGAAACTTAATGAAGATGAGGACATGGCACTCAATGAGTGTAGTTTGGTAAGAAAACAAAGCATTCATACAACATTGGAACATTGATCAATGCTCATGCTAAGAAGTCATTCAGTGAGGGGGAATTTGTGATATGCCTCAGTGTTGCTACACTCACTGAGGAAAATAAACATTTGTAGCATCTGCCAAGTGTCCTGCTTTAAATAAAATAGAGAAGAGCTATTTAAACTGTAACACTATGGGCTGTATTTTGGGTCATCAACGCATGCCGTAAAGTTCGTTTATCACCCGCGCAAAGTTGAATTCGGTATTTTGCACGTTTATTTTTAACAACCTAGGGAGGGGCCTAGCGCGTTGTCTAAAAATCGCTATCATACACCACCTAAACCTGGTCAGAAGTCAATGGCAAGTTGTTCATATGCTATTTTAAGAGCGCATATCAACAGTCATATTGGTACGTGCACGCACCATCCTTCTATCATTCATGAATGCACACCAGTGCACGTCCATTCAAAGCATTACAAATTGCTCGATTACAATGGGAAACATAATTAGAATAAAGATATTACGAAATACTGTACATCTCATGATGAGTAGTTATTCACCATCATTTGCAAATTGGTAATGACGGTTAAAAGTGATTAGAGGAGAGTCGAGAGACACGTATGGAGTACAGCTGAAGACACACTGTCACGAGATATAAGCAACTCCTCTGCAGGATAAATGTTGTTTCATTCAGTCATTTGAGCAATATTAGGGTAAGTGTTGCTTTTTCCAGCCTATGTTTTCGGTGGTAACCCATTGTCAGTCAATAGTGAAAGTAACTGCATATAACAGTCTTGTCGTTGACTGACTCCTTGGTGAAGTTAGTTTCACTTTGCCAATGAGTTCAAATAGACGAGTGCAAATGCGTGAAGGCTATGCTAGGTTTTAGTAAAGCATGGTTTAAGAATGACTTCTATACGGTCTCGCAAGCAGCCTCCTTCAAATGCGCCTTTGAATGCCAAAATACCGATGCATTTATTTGACATATCGCGCGTTGCGCCGTTAAAGGGAATGACAGATGTCATTATCATTGGTTTAAATGATGTTACGCCCCAAACACACCCATATGACTGATTAAAAGACCTAGGAACACCTAGTTACGCCATGCGAAACCCCTCCCAATGTGAACTGGACATCCTACTAAATTTGAATAGACTTTTGACGAGTGACGATGCACTTTAGAATGTCATGATGGGGCCCTATGTCTCACAATCTCACAAAACAGATATTACCCATTTTTTCATAGGGGGCGCTATAATAACCACATTTAAGTTTTTGCTCATATCTCCGGATCCATTAGCCTGGAAAATCCAGACCCTGGTAATCTCTAGAGATTAAGGGTCTGGCCACGAACAATGTAATGGCCCAACTCGAGGGGCGGCAACAAGCATGCATTTAAAAATCTCACTGCACGCAATTGGACTCTACACTAGACCATGTTTACTCTGAATGATTTCGGACTTTGACGCAATCGGATAACACTACAACCAATGTTTGCTGTCCTCCAATGTTGCAGCGTTGTCTTCATCAGTTTAGCTGGTTCCCCGGGATGCAAGGGGTAAAAGTAACGTGTATCATTGCTCATTGCCAGAGTGTCTCGCAGAGACAACCATTGTGCTCTTGCGAGAACTCTGGATTTCCAGGGTACGGATCCATATGGAATTTGACACATTCTTCTTTCCTCTTGTTTCTTCAGAGCTCCTGCATCCAATGAACCCAGCCACACCAATTTCCGACATGCACATTTTCCAGCCTTTTCAAAAAACTCATAATTCAAATAATTCTAGTCAAAACACATTAGTCTTTTTTAAAATAAATTATTTCTGATTACCATTTCAGTCAAATAGTCTTTCACACATCTTAAATTTTCCCTAATATTTTATGTCCACAGGGCTTCTCTTCAGTTATAATTACTTATTCTGACTTTCTGTCAGTCAGTACATTTACATGCACAGTTAAGTCAAGCTACCGTTATAGCTCGGCTAGGGCATTTGACTGGACCATTGTCATTATCTCAGTTTACATTACGAAAGAAAACCCCTTCTGTAGACCTACGTGAGAATGTTTTACTCTACGCTACGCTAGATGGCGATATGCGCTCAAACGCCACACATTCCCCAAACTTTCACCAGTGTAACTAAATAGTTAAATAGTTGACATGCTGAACATTTTGGGGGCATGAGAGAAGCTGCAACCGCAACGTATGAGTATGTTGCATTGTGGCATGAGACTTAGGTAGTTAGCTTGCTAACTCTGGTAGAAATCTCTGGTGTTCTTGCTCCATGTAGTCTCATGTTGCAGCCACAGGGTTGCAGCAACAGCGCATAGCCAGAGACTTTCTAATGAGGAGACACAGCACTCAAAAAATACTCCATATAAATGCATGGGGCTAGTTTGTCACGCCAATATGGCCGTTGTCTACACATATCCCACCCCTTCCTCGGCAAAACTTCGACATGTGAATACATTGAGCCAATCATATGGTGTGTTGTGAAGACATCGTGCCAATCATGTGTTGTGATCTCGCCGCT
Source organism: Alosa sapidissima (assembly GCF_018492685.1). Lineage (NCBI taxonomy): Eukaryota > Metazoa > Chordata > Actinopteri > Clupeiformes > Clupeidae > Alosa > Alosa sapidissima. Next base: position 2,554,126 of record NC_055968.1, on the reverse strand, counting down.
GGAGCAAGAGTGGTGTCGTGAAGCCTTGCGCACGCGCAGTTCGACCCAAAGACTGTGCCCGATGAGTGCCCATAAAACATTGGTATATGGCCGCCGAGTGGAGGGACTTGCCTAAAAGGACTTTGGCATAGCCTAGCCTACATGAAAGCTGCTACACATGAACAGAATATTTTGAAAGCGTAAAAGCTAGATATTCTGTTCTCATTTTGTAGACAAAAATGGACAGAGATTTTGTCTTAGTTTTTATTTCATGCAAAACATTTTAGTCTCGTCTTTTTTCGTCAAAAATAATGCATGTTAATATAGTCTTAGTCAGTATTTCAGGACATTTCTGCAGTCTCATAATCGCCTGTCTTAAGTCATGGAAAAAAAGGTCGTTGACGAGCATATTTGGTCTGACAAAATGAACACTAGTGCCCCCTTATGTCACGTAGTCTTGTGCTTGGCCTATAGTTTCAGCTACACACACCACATTTGGTAAATGTTTGTAACTCCAAGACAAACAACTTTTTTATGAACACTGCATTAGCCACGCCCAACAGGAAGTGAGGTATATAAAATGTGCGTTGACAAATTATCAATTATGGCTCACTTCTAGAGGTCTAGAATGCAGGATTCTGCTAGCAAATCAGAATGGAGGATTCCGCCACCCAATCAAAATGCAAGATTCCACCAGCCAATCAGGATCCCATTGACCCTTGACAGGCTCCATTAAATTCCTTGGCTCATACATCAACAACAACTTGAAGTGCCAATTTGGCCACTTTGAGGTGCATCATTGCAGCGTTCATCACATATTTTTGGTGTAGCGCCACATACAGTCAGTGTCAAGTGTCACATCCAACAAGAAGTACATAAAACTAGGGAAAAAAAAAAAAAATTGCCACACATCAGATGCAACGCTTTTTGGGCACTCATCGGGAATCCTATTCAGCAGAAATGCGCGTGCGCAAGGCTTCACGACACCAATCTTGCTCCAGTGGCGAGTTCACAACAAATGATTGGGAAGATGTCTTCACAACACAACTTATGATTGACTCAATGTATTCACATGTCGACGTTTGCCGAGGAAGGGGTGGGATATGTGTAGACAACGGTCGTTACAAACTAGCCCCAGGCATTTCTATGGAGGATTTTTTGAGTGCTGTGTCTCCACATTAGAAGGTCTCTGCTTGAATCAGAATAAGGCTAACTTACATGCTAGCTGTCGAAGCCAGTAGGCATAACATTAGCTAACCCTCCAGCTAAACCGCTGACTTCTTCAATTACTTGGCTTCTTAATGTAAACTGAGCAATCAGCAACTTTTCACATTCAGACATTTGTCATTGTTTTTAGGCTCACTCTATGAACATCGATAGCTGGCTAACTCCACCAAGAGCCTACTAGTGGTGGGAGGGTTCAGTGTTCCTACCCACTACAACAACTTGCTTAGTTTAAAGGTGCTCTAAGCGATGCTGGGTAACGTCACTTCTGTTGACATTCAATCAAAACAGAGAGCTAGCTCGCTACTTCCTCCCCCTCTCTCCCATGCAATTGAAACTCCTAAACAAGCATCTCGTCTGTGATTTGGTGGAACAGTTTATGTTTTTGTTGCCGTTTTTGGAGCCTGAGCTGTCCAGAGTTTTTTTACAGTGTATTCAGGACACCGGCAGCTAGCGGATGGTGAGGTGATGTTTGCTATGTGACAGGCTGGTGCCGTCTGTTGTTGTCCGTCGGTGCAGCAAAAGTTTAACTTTGACGCGAGCGACGGACCCACAATTCAGTTGGGCAACGGATGACGTAAGCCCATGTAAAGTGAACGGGATGCGTCTCCAGCACTGCAACGCACGCAACTGTGTGGGAGCCGTTTGACACCTTTAAATTACAAGCTATGCAACCTGCTCAGAGTGCAGCAGAAGTGTCGTTTGCCCTATTAACTCATAACTAGAAAAAAAAGATTTTGATGAAAACTAGCCACTGTTTAGCTTGGGATTTCTCAGGAACAGAGGCGTGTAGAAATACACGGTTTGCACCCACCGAGAGCTTAAAGTCTCACCTTTTAATCGAGCCATTGTATGTGTTCATAGCTATAACACAGAATATGCTGTGGCTGTACAAAAATCATCAACAATGGTCTAGATTGCTGGCACTCTAGGACAAAGCTTCCGAAAACAGCTTGGCATTCAATGAGTTAAGAGTTTATGTGCCACCAAAAAGTGATTTTGGAAATGTTATTTTAAGGTAAAGGAAAAAAAAAATCTTTAGAGCTGCTTTAATGTATTGTTCTAAGTAAACATTTGTCATTGATTATTTGTTGCTTTCTCAGGTTCCTGCTGCTGTGGTGACATTTTCATGGGATGAGGCAGTGTTGGCAGACATTGCAGCTGCTGGAAAACAAAAAATGTCTGTGTTGAAGCCAGACCTGCTCGAAACTATTAAGACCCTCAGCTGAATCAATTGTCATCAGAAGTCTCCTGTCCTTTTACTCACAACTTACATCCTGAATTGTCCATCATTAATTTCAGTGCTGTGTGGCTTTGGAAGGATTGCTTATATGATGACAGAAGTCCCAAGTGTCATGCAGTGTTGCACTTCTAATAAAGTTGTTGTCAGCCATAACATGGTTATAAGGAAAGGAGAATGTTTGGGCCAAGACAGTATAGAAAATGAATAGCAGAGATACACAAACTGAAGACAGCCTTTTATGGACACCTGCAGGAACTGCTTTGGAGGCTAAGGTAGGCTATATGAAGTATCGGTCATAAGAGACGTAGATTGCAAATATCCCCACTATAGGCTAGCATCTATCATGCAGATACGTATTTCCAGTTTCCAGGCAGTTTAACTAGGAATCAGCTGATCCTGTGTGACTGAGTATCTGTTATACTGTAAAAAAAAGGAAATAAGGAATGCAAAGGCACAAAATATGTTTAATGAAGGAATTATTGAAAATTGCAACTGGAATTACGTCCAGAGAACATTAAACCAACTGCAGAATATCAACCTCAGTTGTCCCTTGCTTTTAAATAATGCTTTATTCAAAATCTGCAAGACTTATCTGTAATCATGGACAGTTCTTTAAATACAAGATTTTTTTGTTGTTGGACGGCAATGTAATAGCCCACCTGTAACCATTTGTATTAAAATATACATTATAGGGGTTTGGAAATTGTACACAAATGACCTGGCCTGTGAAATGATCTGTCAAGGAAAGACAAAATCGCTGATATAAACAAAACTGAGCCAAAGGCGGCAATAATGCGGGGGAAAAACATACAAAAATTACAAAAGGATGATATATTCTCAGTTAAAGTATAGTAGTTATGTTTAATTACACACACCAACATGCATAGACATGTCCATGTTAAAACAAGGCAAACATCTGGTGTTGAAAAGTCTACTGCTTAATATTACAGACCCCACCTGCAAGCTAACATTATGCTTCTCGGACAACAGCTTAAGCCCTGCTGATTGTTTATACTGATGTATTTTCACCATAAACAACTTCATCAATTATACCCAAATTCTTTCAATATTATGAATACCCTACATAGACCTGCACCAGTCTTACTGTGGTCCTACTTGTTTGTAGCCTCATGGGCAAGGTAATAGAACAGCAGTAGAAGTGTTGACTTCCACTTGTTCCAGTTTGTCTGGCTTAGGTGAGCTTGAGCTGCCATTCTGTGTCAGGAATCCTGTGAATGAAATGTACACAATTAAGCACGGGGGGGGTTTGTTACATTTCTTCCACACAAGATACACAGTCAGACTTGACCATGAAAACCAATTTAATTGGAATTACTATATGAGGAATGTCATCTGTATAATTTGGGGCAAAACTCCACAATATACACATTCTCTTTTTCTCCACAATATACACACTTTTTTTATGCATGATCACGTTTGGAGATGAGGTATCAAGTAATTTATTGAGAAGGTATTTCAAATGCAATGTAAAACATAAAAGGTGTCCTGAATCCAATCCTCATTTTTATATGTAACAATATAATACAGGCAAAGGAGTAACAATAACAATGTGATTGCTCTTGATAATATAGGGCAGAACTATGAATGCCAGATCTGCAGAAAATGTTTAGTGTTGAGACTTCTCCCTTCATTTTTTCATCAGTGGCCTGTCTCCCAGAATATCACTGGCTATATACAGTACAGATTAGCCATCTAAATGAGTAAATACTCCTACGATTTCAGTTAATGTAATTTCTCCATATTGTATTTATCTTGTTGACTGTCTAAAAAACCTTTAAATAACTATTTTCTCAGTGGAAGGTATAAACCGCCAATAAATGTATCCTGTTTTAAAGTATTGGAATTATGGAATTTTCTTCATCATTTAATGCAAAGTACTATTGAATGTAGGGCTGGGACGGTATGGATGGATTTGCGGTATACCGGTTGCGGTTACAGTCCCAGCCCTAATTGAAAGTACTGCTCAGGCTGTAACGATACAAACCGAATTGTGAGTGGTTTATCACAATTTTTGACGATACATACCTTGATTTTTTTTGTGTGTGTAATGTCGAAACAAGTAAATAACCATAATTAATTGTTAAACATTGGTTCTCTGGTTCTCCCCCATCACACCAAAGATGTTCAGTTCATAGAGCAGTAAGTAAACCAGAAAATAATCAACTTAAAAATGAACCGATAACCAAAATTGTTGCTGATTAATTTAGTGGGGGACAACTAATTGATTAATTGTTGCAGCCCTAGCTCAGACATTTTGATCCTCAAGTCTTCAGGTTCTAAGACCTAAGGGTCGACATGTTAGACGGGAATCACACTGGAAATAACGAAGCGGCCGTGGTAATCGTAACACAACGCTCAGACAATAATAAGTTCTATCTTGTTCCTAAGTAACACAAATGGTTTGCCTAAATTGACAATTGAATACACTCACATTGCACTTTTAAAGTTGAACCAAGTTCAACGCTCCACTTGTTCAACCCCATCCTGCACCCAGGATGTGTAAATTGACCTCTTCTTTTCACCATCTGCCAACTTGTTTAGACATTATCAACTCACCAGATTCAGTATTGATGTAGACACAGTCTTCCTCCTCATCCTCTGTATCTGCCTGAAAACCATCTGTCTCCATAACTTCTGCCTGAGAGGGAAGATTGACTATTTGATTGACTTTACATACAATATAGTCCATGAGCCAGCATCGATGCCAAGTCGTCGATGAGCCAGCATCGATGCCAAGTCGTCGATGCCACGAAAGGGCACCAAACAAAATCAGTTTTATTTTGTTTGTCTATGCCCCCACATGACAAAAATCTGTGATGGACTCTCCAAACTCACAGCTAAACTGAATCAATCATATAAACCATATTTTCTGAAAAGCTTAAACCCGCAGGATGTGATCAAACATGACATGAGACATGTCCCACTCATTAGTATGCTGCCCATACATTGGGTATCGGTAAATGGCTGATATCTTTTTGGGCTGTTGAGTGGAGGTGCAAAACGCTCACCAGAAAAGGAGGTGCTGGGAGGAAGGCCGACAGGCCGAATCGTTGTCACATTAAAGACTTATATGTGTAACTCGGGAGTGTGCGGCACTTCTCTCCTTTTGCAAATCTTTTTGGGCTGTAACATTAACGGTGGGTTTCCACACACCGAAATTTCGCGTCGCGCTCATTGAGGTTGAATGGAGACAAAATTTGCCCTGGCTGGGCGAAATGAGAGCGAATCGCCGAGGCAGGCAAAACAAAGTTGGCGAAAGTTGAACTTTATTTAAATGAGGACCATTCGAGAACCAATCAGGTCCGTGACTGTGTTTGGAGGCGGGAGTTTCAAAAAAGTCTGACCAAGATGGCGGACACTACCTGAGCTGTAACACGAAAATTTGTATGTGATTAAAATGTTTCTTCACGAACATTGGCACTTGTATCAACACAAACTGTGGTTTATATGCTAGACGAACTTAGTCAGAGCACATACACCACTAAATAGGCCACTATATATGTTAGTTTAAACACTCAAACTTTTTAGCTAGCTGAAAGGCGAAATGCTAGTATTTTTGGACATTGGATTGCATTGTAAACCTAGCTAGACAGCTAGGCTACATGCGGCAACACAGGTATGAAATATATGTCTTATTGACCTTGTTGTTTCTATGAACATGAATTGTTGTTTATAGGCAACATCAACTTAGTCGAGGCATAAAGACCCCTGGATATCTTCATTAAGTACAAAATTTTGCTGGCCAAAAATCGTGAGGTGTATCGCTGAGTGGAAACCCACCGTTAGGGAAAGCATATACCCTCAGGAAGCATATACCCTCAGGATGTGATCCAACATAGGATTTGACATTTTTCACCCTCCCATTTACTTTGCTGCCCGTTAATAATACATAGGGTATGAGTAAATCGAGTATATGGCTGATACCTTTGGGTCTGTGCCATTTAGGGAAAACTGATTCAACCACCTAAACAATATATTTTCTGAAAGCATAGAACCTCAGGATGAGCTCTAACATGGGTTTAGAGATTTCCCACCCTCCTTTGGTGTCCTCAGTTGGCACCGATCAGTCCAAAATAAGCGTCTGGCTCATGGACTAATAAACAATGTAGAGAAATAACAATCTGGATACCCTCAATCTGCTTTAAAAAAGGGGGAGGGGGGTCCTTACTTGTTCCTGGTCTACACACTTCTTCATGAACTTTGTGATCGACATACTGCCAGCAGTTTTCCTCTTGATAGAAAGAGCGGTAGTAGGCTGTGGGGTAGTTGGTGAGTTGCCCTGTGAATTCATTGGTATCAGGGAATCCTCACGACATTGCTGAACACCAGGTGTGAGGTAGTTCCACTGACAGGGCACAGGTAACGACTCAAGACTGAAACGTGCCAAGATGTCTGCATGGACATACCAACAGCAGCGCCTAAAGCAAGATCGTTTCTCATACACAGCACTCTCCTTAATCAGACGCTTCAGACCCACTCTGTACAAAAAGAGATACATACTTCAGAAACGCTTTCACAGCAAAAAGTATACACAATGGAACAATTTGTATTGCAGAAAGTTTGTATTCTATGATTTTGGTTACCTGGTAGGAATGCTGTCTGCAAAACCCTGGGGGCTGCTCACAAGAGAAACTGCCTGCTGACGACAAAACTCCTGGAACTCTGAGATGATTACTTTACTGCTGTTCACATTTCCATGTAGCAATGGTAGAAGCTGGTGAAGCACTGCAGGACGAAAAACATTTGTTTCAATAATTTTCATTTCTTGCAACAGCCCTATTCCAAAAACACATACACATGCGTACAAGTATACGCATGTACAGTTAAGAACAAAATTATTTATACCCCTGGCAAATATTGATTTAATGCTGATTTTCTCTATCAGTATGTTTTTTCTGACTGAAAATGACACTGTCACATGCCAAAAGTTTGTAAGACAATGTGGGAGAAACATGGAATTAAAAAAAAGAAGCACTTTCATCTTTTTAAACATTTTTAAGGAAGAAAAGTCCAAAATTATTCATACCCTTGTTAAATAATCAATGGAAACATCTTTATTTGCATTCACAACTCTCAAAATGGCTCTTATAATATCTACCAAGCCTCTCCATGTCTTCACAATGATTCTAGACCACACCTTTTAAACAGAAATCCGGGTTTTCAGGCAGGAACGATTATTTGCCATCAATTTGGCCTTGTGCTCACTTTTTTGGTCGGATTGAGGTCTGGACTCTGGCTCTGTCACTCTAAAATCAGTGTTTCCTCTATGTTTATTTCATCATGGCGGCCCCCCACGGTTTAATTAATATCGCCACGGTATCAGAATCAGGGCAGACGCATATTTGCTTTTTAAATAATCCTGCGACATATCCTCCCCTGCTGGCTGCCGCTTACATTGCAATTTAACAATAAGTAGCCTAAACTAGTCAGAGGTTATTATGGCCCATCCAGTTTCTGTTCATATATATTGTATTGATGTAGCCTATTCAAAGCATTAACTTTCTTCTCAGTGTTTCCTCTTCATTTAGCGGTGCCACTGCTTCAGAATTAGGGGAGACGCAAAATATTGTCCAGAAGCATAGTAGGCTAAATGCCCTCCGCTGGCTGCAGAAAATTGCAGTTTAAGAATAAACAGCAATGCTAATCCGAGGTACCTGTCTAGTTTTATTCCGTAAATATATTGTTTTTATAGACGTTAGTGGCATGTGCTATCAAGAGCTTCCATGTGCTACGCATGTTTGTCAACAACGCAAAAACTACAATTTTCGCACAACTTGGTGGAAAGGTGTAGCACAGGCCAAGGAAAATCCATTCATTTCTGAAGCTGATCGTATAAAGTATCTCACATATCGTAGTCTATAAGCTCGCTCGCAACAGCAAAAATGAAACTGGATAGAGGATGTCTCCGCGAAGACACCGCTGTTACATTAGATGCGCACTCAATCGCGAATAGACGCAGTAAAAAAGCAACGACTGCTGGTAGTAACAAAGGTAAATTACAAAACATTTTGTATGCACTCGCGGTGATGGCCTAGTAATCGCGGACTATAAAGTAAAGGAGATTTGCACCAAATAAAGGCAGTGTTGTGGGTTGTGTTTTTACAACATGTTGGCACAAAACTTAATTTCTCCATTGTCAACGTGAACTATACCAGTATGTTCAAGCGTTCAAGTGACAATGTGGTTTAATGCATGGGTTAACGTGGCGTGAGTCAGACAGAAGATGGGCCTGTCTTAGTTCCTGAATCCTGTCCCTCTCAAGTCACGTTAGGCTAAATGGTGTGATTAGCAACTACAAATAAAAAAAACATCCCGGGAGTGACACCCGACCGCTGTCGCCACTGTTAAAAAAAAATCTAGCGGAAACACTGAAAATGTTAATATTGTTCTCAGTTAACCATTTCTTGCCTTGTTTGGCTGTATGTTTTGGATTATTGTGTGGTTTAATGGTCCAATGATGCCCATTGATACATGTCTCTCAGCAAACTGCCTGATCTTTTCCACCAAAAATCTCAATGTAGCCCCTTGTGTTAGTGTTACCGGTTACTTTGAGAAGTTCACCAGGTTCCATTGTCTGAAAAATACCCAAAACTAATACATTTCTATAGCCATTCTCCACATTGTGGATGGTGTTTTGGTGGTTGACATTTTCACTCCATCTCAAAATGGATCACTTGGTCATCTTGGATGCTGATCATGGATCACTCTTCTCCAAACATGCACTAAACTAAACCTTTATAAGGGCACACCTGGACAAAGAATTTAGCTTTCGCTGGACTTTTTTTGACCGAGGGACATGCCTGAGATTGGCATAAATAAAGAAGCATTAAATTCCAATGACACCATTTCAATTGTGGGGGTTAAAAAAGTATTCTTTTGTTTTGTCTTGTCTTATTTTTCAACCAGGGGGACCTGGTGACCTTCTCAACGTGTAAGTAAGTATATATACACTCTTTTGATCCCGTGAGGGAAATTTGGTCTTTGCATTCATCCCAATCCGTGAATTAGTGAAACACACTCAGCACACAGTGAACACGCACTAATCCCGGAGCAGTGAGCTGCCTGCAACAACAGTGGCGCTCGGGGAGCAGTGAGGGGTTAGGTGCCTTGCTCAAGAGCACTTCAGCCCTGCCTACTGGTCGGGGTTCGAATCGGCAACCCTCCGGTTGCAAGTCTGAAGCGCTAACCAGTAGGCCACGGCTGCCCCCAAAACGTAAACGGTAACATTAAAGCAAGAGGCTACACTGAGATTCTGGAGGAAAAGATCAGGCAGTGTGCCAAGAGACCTGCCCCAATAGGCATAATTGGACCATTAAACCATACAATGGTCAAAAACATACAGCCAACCAAGACCAGAAATGGTTAACTGAGAACAATGTCAACATTTTAGAGTGGCCCAGCCAGAGTCCAGACCTCAATCAGTCAAAAACGTTAGCACAAGGCCAGAGTGATGGCAAATAATTGTTCCTGCCTCAAAACCCAGATTGCTGCTAAAAAGGTGAGGTCTACAATCATTGTGGCGACATGGAGAGGCCTGGTAGGTATTATTTCGAGAGCTTTGATGGCAATTAAAGATGTTTCCACTGATTATTTAAAATGGGTATGAATAATTTTGGACATGCTGTTTTTCATAAAAATGTTAAAGATAAAAAATGATTATTTTTTTGATTCCATGTTTCTACCACATTGTCTTACAGCCTTTTGGCATGTGGCAGTGTCATTTTCAGTCAGAACAAACATATTGGTCAAGAGAAAATCAACATTACATAAATATTTGACAGGGGTATTAATAATTTTGTTCTTGACTGTATATACAAGTAAAGAAAAAGGACATGCTATAAAAATGACAGTCTTCCTGGTACTGATGGTGTGTTTATGCATGAATTTTGTGTGAAATGGTCAAAAATAGAGCATACATTTCAGCGTGTCATGAAATTATGCCAAAGTCGGACCTGTGTTCAAGTATTGAATTTACCAAATTAAATAGTTAGGCCAACTCCATACCATTTGCACTAAAACTAGATGTACCGCAAAGCGGTACAAAATATGACCGCCGCTCAGTCCTGCACATTCTCTCCGCAAATATAAATTCATGCTTCCCAATTTCTCTCCATCTCCTACTCCATCCCTTACCCTTGTGTTTGTGTGCATGCGTGTGTGCATGCATGTGTGTGTGCGTGCGCGTACATATAACTACATGTCTACTTTGTGTGTATGTGTGTGCATAGTGTCTTTGTGTGTGTGTCTGTGCGAGCATGCCTGTGTGTGCATGTGCGTACATATGCCTGTCTACTTTGTGTGTTTATGCGTGTGTACGTTTATGCGTGTGTGTGTTTATGTGTGTGTGCGTGCGTGTGTGTGTGCGCGCGTATGTGTGTGTGTGTTTATGTGTGTGTGCGTGCGTTTATGTGTGTGTGCGTGCGTATGTGTGTGTGTGTTTATGTGTGTGTGCGTGCGTGTGTGTGTGCGCGCGTATGTGTGTGTGTGTTTATGTGTGTGTGCGTGCGTTTATGTGTGTGTGCGTGCGTATGTGTGTGTGTGTTTATGTGTGTGTGCGTGTTTGTTTATGTGTGTGTGTGTGTTTGTTTATGTGTGTGTGTGTGTGTGTGCGTGTGTGTGCCTCCATGTGTGTGCAAGTATCTTTATGTGTGTGTTTCAGAGCTAGTGAGCGGAGCGCGAGCGAGGAGTGGATGGAATTTTGTTAGTGCTGAGCGCTTTTTAATTTAAAGGCCGGAGCGGTGGCTCTTTTCCGCTCCAATACCGCTCACACCGCGAGTCTGAGGCATGCCCAAATCCACCCAGAATTAATTTCTTCCTTATAAAACCAAGACCGTTAAATTTAAAATTGGGCATTGTGCATTGATGGGGATGGAGTTCGCTAAATATTTTAGAAAGGAAATTGATCAGGCAAGTCAAGCAAGTGTACTATTCCTACAAAACAACTAGATACTAACAATGTAGAACAAGAACAACCATGTGGTGACACTGTCAGTGAGGAAAGATTCATTTCGGAATACAAGAAGACACATTTCACAGAAACATGAGTGTGTGTGTGATACGGGAACACACACAGAGCGAAGAAAAATGTGAGCAATTTGAATATGCTTCATATCAAGTAGAAGGCTAAAGTAAATACAGGCTAATAATAAAAATAAAAATAAATAGTTTTGCCATTCAAAGTAGGCCTAATGCGATTTTTGTAATGTCCTAATGTGTATTGACGGAGGAGCAGAATATTCGCACTGCTCAGCTCTGCTCATTAGCTCTGGTGTGTTTGCGTGTGTTCATGCGTAGTGTGTGGTCACTACATGTACACATATGGGGCGTGCCACGACGAAAGGAGTCCAGTGTCGCGAAAAAAATTGGTTTATTGGATATTCATAATCCGCATCCCCCGCACCTCCACTTCCAACACTTTTTCTCTGGTGGTGATGGAGCTGACCGGACATCTGAGGCTTCAGGCGTTACCGATTTACCATCATCCATCGCATCTGACCTCTAAAAAAAGCTTTTCAAGGCTAGTCTACCTAGGGCTGGCCATGTTTGAACTCTCTCACTCATTCGTTCGTTGTTTAACAGACGTTTTAAGTGTTTTGTTTCCTCTATGTTTATTTTAGCATGACTGCCCGCCACGGTATAAGAATCAGAGTCAAATTATAGCCTAGGTGCTTCTACATCAACCACTATCGACAGGAAAGGTAAACAAAAATGTAGTTTTGCCAATTAAAAAAAAGCTTAACTCGAGTCGCGATTCAAAGACCGCTGTTCGCCAGCAGCAGCATCCATCATCTTTGTTTTCAAGTAGCAGGGAATTCACGTGGAACCGTTGCCGACTCTATACACGATGTGATTGGCCTGATCGAAGTTTCATTTTTACAGCTCGCAAGCCAACGGAGAATTGCTAGACTACCCTGGCTGCAAATTACATTTGCTGCCGCTAGGATGCGTCTAGATCACAGTGAAGTAAAGAATCTTGGGGTTTTCTTTGACTCCTCTTTAAATTTTAATAAGCAAATAAATAGTGTGGTCAAAGGCAGCTTTTTCCAGTTAAGAACCATTGCAAAACTGAAGCCCTTTTTGTCCTTCTCCGATCTTGAAACTCTTATACATGCTTTCATAACATCTAGACTAGATTATTGTAATTCATTATATGCAGGCCTGACCCACTCCACTCTCAACAGACTTCAGCTAGTTCAAAATGCAGCAGCTAGATTATTAAGTGGCTCTAAGAAACGTGAGCATATAACTCCTGTGTTGGCTAAGCTGCACTGGTTACCTGTGGAGCACAGAGTTAAGTTTAAAATTTTACTTTTTGTCTTCAAAGCCCTCAGTGGTTTGGCACCTAGTTACATAGGTGACCTACTAATTCCTTACAGCACTCCAAGATCACTTAGGTCTTCATCTCAGAATCTTCTCTATATCCCCAAAACACGCCTTAAGACTAAGGGTGATAGAGCCTTCTCTGTTGTTGCCCCCCAACTCTGGAATAGTCTACCTGTACATATTAAGTCCTCTCCAACCATTGACTGCTTTAAGTCTAACTTCAAGACTTTCATTTTCTCCCAAGCTTTTAATCTACCTTAATACCCCCCCCCCCACACACACACACACACACACACACTCTTTATTCTTTATTTTATTTTTGACCAATTTGTGTATTATTTCAATTATTTATTTATTTTCCCCCCATGTTATATTGTTGTTGTACCATTGTCATTGTTTTATGTTTGTTTGTAAGCACTTTGGTTCAACTCAGTTGTTTTTAAATGTGCTATAGAAATAAAGTTGACTTGACTTGACTAGATTTCTAGGATATATGAACATATCTTAAAAACAAGTTTGGCAGATGAATGAATCAATGACGCCAATACTTACATTCATTACGCTGCTCTCCCGTTGAAGTCTCGGGTGAGGTGGGCTCATCTTTGGGGAGGGGCTCCAGAACAGAGATAGCATGGGCCTGCAGCACTTCCAGCTGAGCATGAGAAAATTCAATCTCTCCTTCCCATAAGCAGCCATTAATAACAGCCTCTAGCACCTTCACCCTCTTCTTAGAAAGCAGCTCATCCCACTCACGAGCCTTCAGCTTTTGATGCAACGTCTGCTTCTCAGGGTCACCCCCCTCCTACACAACAAAAAAGAAAAAAATGAAATTCATTAAATCATTTGTCATCAACACAGACTGTTGAAAAATCACACAATATTCCATAAGACTTTGATAAGACTTAAAGGAACCATATGTAAGATTGTGGCCAAAACTGGTACTGCAATCACTTTCAAATTACTGTAGAGCGGTGTATCCCCTCCCCCCTGACTCAAGGTTGCCAACCTGGATGCTGAAACAGTACTGACTTTGTGATTAGTAGATAGGTAGAGGGTGGCACATCAGGCCAAGATACAACATGACATAACAAAACACAACATCATCAGTTGAGGGCTGCAACTTCACTTTTTAAATGACAATATCCTGGCCGTACTACTGTTGTCAGTGATATAAGTATTTGAAATTAACATGATTTCTTAATGTCTAGTGACCTATCAGGGTCAATTTAGGATTAATTAAAATACATTTCTTACATATGGTTCCTTTAAGAGTCAGGAATCATTGCAAGTGGGAATAATCTGCACTTTGTTGATGACTATATTGCTTGAAAACAAAACGACTGGTAAACTGAAGCGAGAAAAGTCCAGATAGGCAGGTCGATGTATTTAAAGGAACCGTATGTAAGATTGTGGCCAAAACTGGTACTGCAATCACTTTCAAATTACTGTAGAGCGGTGTATCCCCTCCCCACTAACTGGCAGAGCTGGCAACCCGGATGCCGAAACACTACTGACTTCGTGAATAGTAGATATGTGGAGGCCAAAACACAATATCCTGGCCGGACTCATACGGTTCCTTTAAGACTCACAGAATACTTTATTACAGAATACTCAATTTTTACTCTATTAGTATGAATGCTTACATCTATTAACTAGGCCAATGACAAAAGACTAGTTAATAGATTGACTGACGTTGGCCATCTCACTTGAGTGTAGACTGTGATGCAGTTACAGCTCAGTGTTTCCCACGTGTTAACCCTATGAGCCCAACTCTATTTTCAGGGCATTCTCACTACCTTTAGTTAAGTTTAATAAGTATTTATCCTGGTCATTGTAAGTGCTGAAAAAAAATAAAAAAATATAGCATGTGTGAATGGCAGAGTCTATACTACCCAGATCTACCACCATTTAATGTATTAATACTTGCATTAATTTGATTTTGATTTTTAATTAATAAAAAGACAAAAAGCCTTTATTATGAAATTCTTACATTTTGATACGCATCTCACCACAGCAAGCTACCAGCTGGACATGACTAACATGTATGTGTAGGCTAGGCTGTCCTGAATCTGGCAATATAAGAACCAACCTGGGGCTAAGCAATGTACATAAATTCGTGGTGTGTGCCTTACAGAAATAAATGCCATTCTTTTTATTTAGTGATGAAAACATTTTATGCTCCACATTTGTGACAGGAACTGATATGACCTGACTTGACCTGAGCTTGCACGTTAGCCTGTGTCTGCACTCATGACTATTCTCTACAACAACTTTTTACTGCAATGAACAAAGCAAAGGCAAAAACGTTGTTTCTTTGTCAAACAAATGGGGATTCAATGTGAGCCTTGAATTGTACACCATGCAGGAATTTGCTAGGATCTCAAAACCGGATTATGAACATGAATTTGCTAGGATCTCAAAACCGGACTATGAACATGCTTTGCCATAGAGGAACACATGATGGCGTCAGATTATGAACATGCTTTGCAACAGAGAAACATGTGGGGTAGGTTGAGCTACAAAGTTATTATTTTGCTGTTACTTCGTCTGTTTTTAATAACATGATCCCTTCCACCAGAAGGATGTGCTTGGTATCAATTGATAGCTTTGTGCCTCCTCTTTCATCTGACGTGTTCCATATCTATCCGATCACAGGCTCACAAGTAATTCAAACGGGTGTAATGGGTGCGCACTGCTAGGTTGTCAGGTTGACCTTGGAGGTCACAGCTAAGACAATTTCAAAATAACTGAGATCATCCTTTTAATGTCTACCTTTCTAAGTGTAGCCAGTTAAGCAACAACCCCAGTAGTCAATAAAACGCTAATTACTGGAAATTTCCCTTCAGTATTGCAGCTGATTTCCTAAATGGATTTGATTCCGACTAATGCAGTGCCCGTTCAAAAATGTGATTCCTATAGAAAACCTGTAGCCCAATTGCATGCCTACAGGTAGGCCTGCTTTAAAAACAGAATGATGGGGAAAAACGTAATTCCAGCTAAGTATTCAATAATGAATACTGAATATTATATTATACTATAATAAATCTGCAGTGAGTAGAATTTAAGCATGGCTGCATGTGACATTTTTTACAGATCAAAATGACATAAGCCTAACAGGTGTTTTGAGTCAAGGCTATATATTTAGCCCATCGAATAAATTGATGATCGAGAAGATAAACCATTTTGTGGAATGACTCATCATATGAAATTTGCAACGATGTGACTCAAACAGCCTCTGGTACCCTAGCCTATAAGTGACATCACGCTCTGTCTACCACTCATTGTCTGTAGCTGGTTATGCTTTGCGTGGGTGGCATTCTGAAATGTCCTTAAATTCGGGGCCATTATCGCTCGTTTCAATTTGGGGCCTTGCGGTCAGAATTGTCGTTTGTTTATTCAAAGTCTAAAGACAGTCCAGAGTAGCCTGGGCTATTCGAAGTGTCAGTGTAATACACATAATTTTTTACGTCATATTGAATAGATACTGCATACCAAGACACCAGAAAGCATTACAGTGCAGAGGAATATCGGGCATAGCTACTGAAAATATTTTAAGTACCTCCTCCTCCCGTGCCCCTTCCCCATCTGACAGGTATCCATGTGGTACAAAAAAACCATCATCATCGTCGTCATCATCTCCATCCTCATCATCATCCTGCAAAAACAAGTAGGGCGACAACTTACACATAATTAAAATCACAAAAATGAAATTCTGACAAGTCAAGAATATATAAATAAATGTACTATAAATATAGTACTTGGTTATTTATATACAAGAAGTTGGCCTTCAGAGCTAAAACAATGTTAAACTGTGAATTGAAAATAATGATTTACACTCACTCCCTCACTGTGTGATAAAGACTCTCCAGGCTCTTCTTCCTCCCACTCCTCATCGCTGTCTACATCATAGTCAAAAAGCTCCTGTAAAATGACAATCAGATCAAAGAATTGATAAGCCAACAAGTGGGCTAAAAGATTTCATCCACTACACTTTTAATACACTCTCATGTTTATCCACCCCAAGCTCCACCCAAACCAATTCTCCTGCAAGATGACACCTGGAAGATGCCTAAAGATATTCAGGGTATCTGCACATTTTCCAAGTGCAAATTTAAAGACTTTTAAGACCTTTTCAAGACATCTAAATTGAAAAATTAAGACTATACCACGGCAAAAAATAACTTAAAACTGTTTTATGCAATAGTTTTTTTTCTACTAATTTTAACACCCACCCCATTTGGGATGTCTACAGAAGTTACCATATATATTTTGGTGAAAGAAAATAATTGTGTGTGAATTACCTTCACAGCTATTCAATGCCCAATTTTAGTGTCTGGACTGCTTGCTTTTGAAGCTGGCTGTACATATCTGGTTGTGCTACTGGCTGAGGCTGACTGTTCTTTACCTGTGCACTGCAAAAAATGAATTCTAACCAAGTGTTATTGATCTTATATTAAGATTAAAAAATCTATTTGGTATTGTATTTAGTATGAAACGACTTACCTAGCGCCCTCTCAAAAGATCATTTTGACTTAATTTAAGAAGACTTTAACTTATTTTAAGGAGTCTTATCAAGACAAATTTGCTCAACGCACTGGCAGACAAATTTGCTTGTTTTTAGGACAAATTTGCTTAACGCACTGGCAGACAAATTTGCTTGTTTTCAAGATGAGATGTCTTAAAATAAGTCAAATTTGTTTTAAATTAAGTCAAATGATTTCACAAAAAAGCGCTAGGTAAGTCTCTTTATACTGAAAACAATACCAACTAGTTTTTTTTATCTTGATATAAGATTAATAACACTTGGTTAGGTTTTGTTAGATAAGCAGTTTTTGCAGTGTGTCTGTAGTAGCCTAGGCTACTTGCCAAACATGTGTACTGGATTCCCTTATTTTTTCAAAGGTAGACTAAGCTATTTAAATATTGTAATAGGCCTACTAATAGGCCTACTAACTTAGGCATCTATTGTCCCATATGCAGCACAGCTAATCAAGGTAATACATTTTGCATACCAGTTGTATTTAAACCAACCAAAGCTTGACTGAAACATTGTAAACCATTGACTTGTTTTAAAAAAATGTATGGGAAAAGTTAAACCCCCTCCTCGCATGTTCCTGCTGAAAAACTGCTGGTTTCATCTCAATCACGCAGGTAATATGAACACACTTACAGATGCGTTTTTTTTTTATGTAGCCAGTCGCCGACATTAAAAAAAAATATGCGGTTATATTTCACAACTTTTGCGAAGTACTGGGAAAGGCTGGCAAGCAGCTGCGATATTACAGACAGGCCATTATAACTTAGACAGATATTTACTTAGGCTAAGCCAGCAAAACACGCTGAAGAGATGCAAACAGATACACTTGATGTGTATTTCCTCCTGATTGAGAAAACGTTTGTTTTCTTTTTGTCGGTCCGTGGTTCCTTCATAAATTGCGCAGCAAATTATCAGATGAGTGACAGAAGCACCAAGCATAATTTGACCAACAGTCTTTGCGTCCATAGTTTGTGAAACGATGCTGCGTCCGAGCAAAGATTCTAGAAGCCCAGCGCAACTCCAAAAAGGAGGACAAATGAGCGTCCGGCTTGAGGCTGCGCTGGACACAACTTTTAAACTGTCCAGCCTAAATCCGAACGTATGGCCACCCTATCGCTAACTGGCTTACCCAGCTCTTTCTCCCGCTCACTCTACCGCTCGCGTAGGCTACCTAGGCCTACGTATCTCTCAGGCCTTGGCTATACCACGAAAATGTAAGGCATATTTTTACATTCTTACCATTTTCACACCTTTAACGACCCGTAAAAACATCTTCACTCTGCAACCACTACACTTCCTTCAGTAGCCTTATAGGTCACTTAGGCTATACATTTCCGTTTAAAAACATGAAACCAGATGGAGACATTTCACTCGCTCTCTCACACTCGCTGGCGGTCCCATACACAAATTGAATACCTCCTTTCCGAAAATTCAAGACATTCCAGACAATTTAAGACTTTTCTAGGCCTTAAAAACCTAAAGTTGTATTTAAGACTTTTTAAGGACCCGCGGGAACCCTGGATATTGCCCAATCAGAGTGAAGCATATTATGCAGACGAGATAGGACTAAAAATCATAGCATTCAAAGGCTATAGCATGTGTTGTTATAACAGTGGTGTGGCTACTCCATTAAGAACAACATGAGTGGATGAGTGTGAGTGGCACAGCGATAGAGAGTGAGCAAGAAGCAGATGAATAGTTAGAAGCTGGATAAAATAAGCTGAGGATCAAAGCAGAGTTTGTGAAGCAGACTTAAATGCATAGTTTGAACTGTTGGTCATTCAGACTGAAGCTGCATCTTGAAGCTGTATCACAACCGGCAGCTGAGGTGAAGGGAGTTAGCCCCGGAATTCCTGTCTAAATGATGAATACAGTCTAGATCTGAAAAAGGAAATGCTAAATTAAATTATGCACGTAGTCCAACTCAGTTGTGTAAAACAGGGTTCCCACTCATTGACAATTGAAAAAAATGTAAAACCTTTCAATGACTTTACATTAAAATGTTTATTCATGTAGGCTATATATAGGTAATACTGTGATTTTTGTTTTGCACGCTGATAGACTATGCACAAAATGTACGGATGAGCTATACACTGCATGGTTTGCGCATTTTGCGTGCTTTGACTTTTGCGAATTTGACAACATTCCTATTTTTTTTTTATTGACAAACATTCCTTTCTTTTATCTTTTTACCGGTAAATACAATTTTGCTGCTAAATACCGGATTCATTAGTTGAACTTGAACTTCACCTAGTAAAAGGGGTCTAGCGAAGCCTTATGCGACAACATGAAATGTCATGACTTTTCCAAAACTTTCAATGAATTTACTGAATTCCATGATTTCTCCAGGCCTGGAAAATTGGATTTTACAATTCCATGTCTTTTCCAGATTTTCCTAACCTGACCCTAACCAGATGAATGTCGTTCCGCTTAGCTCCGCCTAGCTTCACTCACATCCATCTGGGACCTCTTCCATTGAGAGTGATTTCTCCAACCAACTTTATGGTTTAGCCAATCAGGACGCAGGGCGGGAGTTTCATAGATGTGACCTAGCGTAGAAGCGACTGTGAGTCTGTTATTAGAGTCACGGGTTGGCTTCGATGTGAGTGGTTGAAGTAGCACGTCAATAGATGACGGACAAGTGGCTTATTCAATCATATGCAAGCATTTTTTGATTAGGCCCAGCCTTCTGAAGCAACACTTCAATGGATCGGTGCCAGATGGATGAGTGGAGCTAGGCGGAGCGAAATTCATCTGGCTATTGGTATTTTTTTCCATGCATAATCAGATGTTCACAGCATTTTCTACAGGTTGAGGGAGGAATTGACTAAGGATGGTCTATTTTACTGTCATGATGTAGAATAACTCCACACTAGTGGTAATGCAGTTTTGCATGGCCCCAGAAAATTATGCTGTTTACAAAGAGCCACTCATGATTCTAATGAAGAATCGAATCAGAATGCAAAGACAATTGCAGTCAAAATACAGAACTGTACTGTGCAAATTTCACAAACATCTTGTAGCCTATAAAACCAATACAAAAAGTTGAGCAACTTTATATTTTTTTGAAAATTATACAATTTAAAATGAAATCTCTCTGCTAATATGCTTACTCTGTCAAATAGGCCTATCAGAAACATGCCTTATTGTTATTGTGTGGTTTACATGACGTTAGTGGTAGGCTAACGTTAACTTCATGTGAATTGTGGATGTCATGTTAGCCTGCCATGAGCTTCGGTTCGGTTCGCTAGGCAAAACATTAACAAAAAAGTTTGTTTTGGTGCACTGATGACAGTCAGGATCATTTCTAACTAGCCAGCTTGTATTGCTCAGTGCATGTCTATAACATGCTTTACTTGCTACCTGGATAATTTCAGCGAATATTCTTAAGGTGAGATGAATGATAAGCTCATTAGACTTCACTGTGTTTGGTGGGTTGCTAACTAACGACATCACCTACTAGCCAGCTAGTTGCTGTTGAACAATCTCAATAGAATTTTCGTAACGGTAAATCCCTTTCGCAGTATCCCTTAACGTTTTTCCTTAACTAAAGAAACAATTTAAGGTATTCTGTGCAACACCCTTAAATAAACCCCTTATCTAAGGATAAATTAAGCCTTAACCCTTTAGGCGCCAGAGATTTTTTTCCGAAACGATCAATTTTGACATCTTCATTTCAAAAGGCTATATCTTAAAAGTGATAAGAGATAGAGACTTTCTGTAAATTAGAGAAATATTAAGGATGACCCAAAGTTTATGTAGAGATTAAATGTTTATATCTAATTTGCATATTATGACGTCATATGGTGGCGGCCATCTTGGATTATAGAATTTTCATGAAAAGTCGCATGTTTGAATGATAAAATGCACCACTTCTTTCCCCCCAAAATGTCCCTCACCTTCTGTATGCTATATTGCACAATACTGAATGCTCAGGTAAATAGTAAGTAGTGAACAAACTGTGTAAATCATTACTAATAAATGGCAGAAACAAACCAAATGCATGTAGCGGTAGACTGGCCTTTTGCTGTAGAGATTTTCCATTTACTACATACAGTAGGCACTCTGATTCCATGTATGGGGCACATATTTATTATTCAGATGACACACAAACACAAGTAGACAAGACCGGTTTAGTTCAAAAGCTCATTTGCCACGGCAAGGCACAGATCAGGAGTGAGATGACGAGACAAGACAAGAGACAATGTTAGTATTTTTTTTCTTTTTGTTGATGTTTTTTTGTTTTTTTTTTCTTAGCTGACAAAGACACACACATCACAAGGACATGAACACACAAAAAGGAACACATAGTGTACTGTATGTCCTAAATGATCAGGGAAGTAGATAGCAAATCAACAGTGTAAATCATTACTAAATGGCTGACATTTTTTTTTTTTTATGTAGCAGGCCTTTTGCTGTAGAGATAATGACTCCCTATCCCTATCCATACAGGGCCGGCATTCCCATCATCTTGTGATAGACTATGCATGACCTAATGTGTGTGTGTGGGAGAGGGAGAGAGCGTGTCACCACCTCCACCATGCGAGCAGCATGGCCAGATCTGCCTCGCGCGCGCCGAGTGGAGAGAATTTGCGCAGCTCGGACTAGGCCTACTGTCATTCTCATTGCGACTCCCCACACTGCCACTACGTTCCCCCCTAACTGTTCTATGAGCACTTCGACCTCGTCTAACATACCCAGTGGCATTAGACAAAGGCTCCACCACGTTACTGTCGCCGCGATTGTGGAGAGGCACACGTTCAAAAGACAGAAGCTAGCGCTATGGATATTAGGCTACCTCCAGCCTCGTTCGCCACACCACTAACACCCTGCTAACTTCCCGATGAACACTCCGAACCCGTGAAACATTATTCCCACCAGTGACATTGGGCAAACGATTCAACGTTTGTGCTTGGTGTAACCTAAACTATGGAGTAAACTCTCACTTTGTCAAGCTGCATCATTGCAAGGCAGGGACGCATCTGAAGCCTCACTAAACGAATCACCGTCATTTTCTGAAGGCAGATATTCCCCTTCAGAATCAGGGTCCGCGAATAGAAGACCCAACACTTCATTTCAGGTAAACTTTTTTGATGCCATTAGACGATAATCTAATGCAATTACTCGCTGACGTTGACAATATCGCTCTGACAAAGTGGCTCACACGCACACTAGCTCCGGTATTTCATGCACTGATTCAGTGAGCTGTAGCTAGAAAGTTTTGTTTAAAGCGTGTCCTTTTTTCGACTCGGGGATGACGTATGACATGTCTGCCATCTAGTGGAGTGGAAGTCGAACGAAATATGACACCCTATTTGACTAAATCGGCCGTTTTACTCAGTGCCGCATCTTGTCGACTATAGTCGCCTGTGGCGCCTAGAGGGTTAAGGGTCATACTTCAGGGGAAAAACTTCAGGTGTTTTGTGTTTACCCTCACTATGCCTCGCAGTGGCACCATGCGTGCGTGTGAAAAAAGTCCCGTCTGAAACACTGTCGCGCGGCGCAGCATTCCAAACGTTGTGTAATCAAATACACCGGTATGGCGGTATATAAAAAATTCATATCATAACGAAAATATACACCGGTATACAGTGTGAACTGGTATACCGCCCAGCACTATGTTTTAGAGCCTTATAATCCTGACCTATGAAAAACACTCATGTTGATAGGGACTGATGTGGATATGTTGTCCATTTTCTTTTATGTGGGCCCTATTCAATCATGCTTGGTATTATACCTCTTTTCAATCCATTATTATTAAATATTTATTTTGTAAAGAAATGCATCTATCGCCCATGTTATGCCAACATATCTAATTCACCTGGATGTAGGCTACAGTAAATAGAGGTTTATGGACATCTGCTGTTGTCAGTGTGTAGTCTATCCCTTTACTCACAATAGCCTACATGTTTTGTTTATTTGTAAAAAAAAAAAAAAAAAAAAAAAAAAAAAAAAAAAAAAAAAAAAAAAAAAAAAAAAAAAATTTCAAATGTTCAATTATTACCTGCTGACTAATGCAAATTACTGATTGCTTTTAAAAGGATTTCACTTGCACGTGCACTCAAGTTTCATTCAGATTGCAGTCTTTCAGTCTGCAAAGATTAGGCCTACATTACCCCAACTACAGTGATAGGTGCGCAATCTCGTCTGGAAGCCTATTATTTGTTCTCGCTTGTTTTCACTCTAATAATCAAGAAGAAGGATCTATATGCTCCAAAGAAAAAAAACAAATTGAACACTCATTAATGAGCAGCTCAAAATATTTCACCTTGGTCCACTTTCCGACTCGTTGTTAATGGCTGCATTTTGCCTTGGAAAGGTCCGTGCTCCATTAGCGCCTTAGTTATAAAAACTTTTACCATCAGGGACACATTGAAAATATGAAAATATAACTGAAACAAATTGTGAACAAGTAATAACTTTCCAAGACATAATCAAACTATTAGGCCTAGATGAATTTACAATCAGTGGAATATTTTTAGTTTCGCAAGCAAAACGGCAGCTAAGGGAATGCGAATTTGCAAGTGAACACTTGTTAAAAACTCACCTCATCAAGTCTTTCATTTAACCCTTAGAACCCTAAGCTGTTTTTAGGGCATTTTCACTACCTTTATTCATATGGATTTATTCTGGTCATTGTAAGTGCCACACACACACATATTATATATTGTTTTTTTCAGCAGAGTCTAGGCTACCCAGATCTGCCATCATGTCATGTATTAGTACTAGCATTGATTTTATTTAGATTTTTTAAAGAATTAAAATATAAAAAGAGTATTATAAAATATAAATTCTTATATTTCTACATGTATCTCACCACAGCAAGCTCATAGCTCTACATGCATTTCATGTGTGTGTAGGGCAGACTGTCCTGAATCGGGCAATATAATTGCCATGTTGGAGGGATACTCTGGGGCTGAGCAATTTATAGAAATATGTGGTGTGTGATTTACGGAAATAAATGCCATTTTTTATTTAGTTATGAAAAATTACCTTTCTGCGCTCCATATCTGTGACACGAACTGATCTGACCGGACTTGACCCAAGGTTGCGTGTTAGCCTGCGTGCCTATGATGTATGCACTCATAATGATTCTCAACTTTTTACTGCATTGCCATGAACAAAGTAAAGGCAAAAAGGTGTTTCTTCGTTGAAAAAATTGGGATGCAATGTGAGGCTTGAATTAAATGCCATGCAGGAATTTGCTAGGATCTCAAAACCGGATTATGAACATGCTTTGCAATAGAGAAACACAAGATAGCGTTGGATTATAAACATGCTGCCACAAGAACAGACAAAAATGTGGGGTAAGTCCAGCTATATGAAGTTATTTTGCTGTCACTTCGTCTGTTTTATAACACAGAAGGATGTCCTTGGTATCAAATGATAGCTCTGAGTCTATGCGTGGCATATCTATCCGATCACGTGTCCGCGAGTAATTCAAACGAGAGTAATGGGTGTGCAGTGTCATGTCTGTTTTTATAAGCCATAAGGATCGATAAACATGGTACCAATGGATAGCCCTGTGTCCCCTCTTTCATCTGATATGCTTGCCATATCGATGCGATCACGGGTTCGCGAGTAATTCAAACGAGAGTAATGGGTGTGCAGGTGAACGCAGAGTACAGACTGTAAATATGATGCATTTTGATTTAATTTCATTATTTTTTTAAAATGTCATACTTGATCGTACAGACAGTGTGTAGTCTCTTTGGAAAGCCCCACTTCTGCTCTGTCATGCAATAAAGGTTTCATCTCGCTGCAATGAACAGTTCCGGAGCAATGTAACAGAGAAGAAAGGGTGTGTTTTTTGACGCACTTTGCGTCAATCGGGTTCTAAGGGTTAACCGACTGTTTGCTGAAGAAAAACAATAAGAGGCCACAATGCTTTGCCTGTCATTCTCACTTGTCACTTACTCTCTGTATCTCATCCTCGCATGAAATAGATTAGCGGGAGATTCACATGCTCAAGGAGCTTTCCGGAGAAGTTGGATGTCTGCTCGTTTTGCGTAGTTTTAACAGGGTTCGCACCCCTATTCCAAGATCAAATTCAAGCACTTTCAAGGTCAATTTTCAAGCTTTTCCAGCACTTTCCAGGGGAGAGGCGAGAGACACGTATGGAGCACAGCTGAAGACGCACTGTCACGAGATATAAGCAACTCCTCTGCAGGATAAATGTTGTTTCATTCAGTTATTTGAGCAATATTAGGGTAAGTGTTGCTTTTTCCAGCCTATGTTTTCGGTGGTAACCCATTGTCAGTCAATAGTGAAAGTAACTGCATATAACTGTCTTGTCGTTGACTTATTCCTTGGTGAAGTTAGTTTCACTTTGTCAATGAGTTCAAATAATAGACGAGTGCAAATGCGTGAAGGCTATGCTAGGTTTTAGTAAAGCATGGTTTAAGAATGACTATTCCATACGGTCTCGCAAGCAGCCTCCTTCAAATGCGCCGTTGAATGCCAAAATACCGATGCATTTATTTGACATATCGCGCGTTGCGCCGTTAAAGGGAATGACAGATGTCATTCTCATTGGTTTAAAATGATGTTGCGCCCCAAACACACTCATATGACTGATTAAAAGACCTAGGAACACCTTGTTACGCCATGCGCTCCACTTTTGATAGCGAAACCCCTCCCAATGTGAACTGGACATCCTACTAAATTTGAATAGACTTCTGCCGAGTGACGATGCACTTTAGAATGTCATGATAGGGCCCTAAATAACTAAATAAAATAAAATAAAATAAGAAAATAAGCACTCAACAAATAACTATTCTTTGCTGAATATGTGAACTCAAACTAATGTTAAGGCTCGCTGTTTCATGACGGTCAAGGCTGATTATGTCTCTACAACGGCATGCAGACAGGCCTACATCTGTCATCATGAGCTACCAACCAGTAGGCTAGCAATGCGGAGATGTGACGTTGGGTGACATGAAGATGACAGAGTTGTAATATAATTGGATAAATTTAACTTCTTGCCAAACGACACCATATGCACATATGCAAGGTGTTTTAATGTACTTTCCACTTGTATAATTTATACATTATACAATAAATCACACTTAGAAATACAGCCTATTAGGCATATGGTACATTTATAAAAGAGCAAAGTAGCCTATGAAAGACTTAGCCTTTACATTACAGCCCTCTATGGTTATCACGATCATTTATAACATGTTTTGCTTATAACTTAAACCAACACACCTTTCCACAATATTCTACTTTTTTAGATGCACCTGTATATTTAAAGAGCCTTTTCTCCAATTGGTTTTGAGGATATTTATACTGATCTCTGCTCCATCTTTAATTAAGAATGCTCTGCTTCTCCTCATCAGAGTAGTGAATGTTGCATTTATAAATTGCAGGGTCATAGGCTGCGCTTGTACCTTCTGACACAGTCAGAATGTCACATCCTTACTCTCACTTACTTGTGAGGGCCCTTTGCCTATTATTTCCCTCTCTTATCCTAACTCTTTCTCCTCATTTCCACCTTTCTGCCTGATTTCCCTTCTCCTGTTTCCTGTGTAAATAACTGACCAATAATCAATATCATGCTTAGATAATATCCATATAAATATCTACTATTATCTACCATCTAGGCTACTATCTATATTGGTCCAGACTGATATCTAATTTTCAGTGCAGGTTAGCTAGCTGCAACTCCACGGAATTTCAGCATAA
Source organism: Alosa sapidissima (assembly GCF_018492685.1). NCBI lineage: Eukaryota > Metazoa > Chordata > Actinopteri > Clupeiformes > Clupeidae > Alosa > Alosa sapidissima. Next base: position 2,527,112 of record NC_055968.1, on the reverse strand, counting down.
CATTTTGAGTAGGCCTTGAAGTCAGCCTTTGTTCAGGTCTGTATTTTGGACAATGGATTTGTGGGTATTGAAGTTTATTTGAGCTGCGTGAGACACTGTGTTGCGTTCGTTAGTTAGGACATAGCTCCGCGATAGCAGAGTCAACTCTACTTTCGTTTTGACATGTCAGAGGTATCTACAATTAGGCTACTTGTTGCGTGACAGTGCGTTGATGTAGGGATAATGGTCTTGTCGGCTATTTTTAGTTAATAAATAAAACGAAAATTGAAGAAAGGTGACCTCATGGTAGAGACATGACTGGTGCGGTTTTGCATTCACATAGCCTACCATAAAGTTTCGTCTCCCTCTTCAACCTAACTTTCTCATCGTCTTCCAATGATTGGAGCTAAGTAGCCTATTCAATATGTTATATATGTTAGCTTTAATGGCGACCTAGCTAGCAATGCATATGACCCTACATGATTTCTGTTCAGCAGTCCGAAATAGCTGTTTTCTAACCAACGGTCATAAAAACGGCAACCTCACTTCATGTTGGTCATCTCCGACTGTGAGCAGGGGGGCGTTGTCACGCATGAAAACAGACTGGCAGATCAGTCACACACACAGAGGCGCAAGGACCATGGCGGAGAAGTTTTCATTTTAAACTCTCCGACTTTCTGATCTAATAGGCTAAGCTAACTATTCAGTCAGATAGCTATTTGTGTCAAAAAAAATACACGTACAATTTTAAGCATTTTCAAGCACTTTATCCGAAATGCAAGCACTTTTCAAACCTTGAAAACGCAACATTAAAATTCAAACATTTTCAAGGATTTCAAGCACCCGTACGAACCCTGTTTTAAGTAAAAAAATTGTAGCACCATATTTTGATGTGAAAATGCGTGGTTGCTAAGCATAATGCGTACAGGTTGCCTGTAAAGTTTCCGGGAAGTGACCCAGCGAGACTGACTAGTGATGAACCCACGAAAATATGTGGCCTAGTTTTGACCCAAAGTGGCAACCATCAAAAGCCGAATTATGATAAAATGTCCAGATAAAATGTCCAGATTGTGCGTTTTCATGAGTTTTCGATCGTCATCTATTTCAGTTCTATTCATCAGCTTATCAGTTCTATTAATCATAGAGTTCCCAAAATCGCACATAAGGCGTTTTAGAGTAATTAAAAAAAAGAGGCTAAAAACATAATATTGTGATTTTGGCACTCCATGCATGGGAACAAAAAACAGAATATTGTGTTAAAAGAGAAACATGGCCATCTGGTCAAACAGTAACATTATTCTACCTGTAAGTGATTGAGTTGAAGCATACCTTGTCTTGCAGTAAGGGGCAGCGTGCAGAAATACATGTGCTCTTTTTACTCCAGGTACCCCAGTAAGCAGGCCTGTAATTCTCATGGAACTGCAGGAGTTTCATCCGACCCCGATGCTGCTGGTCAGGCTGTGGTCCCTTCATCACTACCAGACTGTTGCTGAGATTTGTAAAGAAGCAAAGTTTTAGTAATCAAGGATTTTTTATTTAACCCTTTAGGCACCCTAAGGGTTAATTTGTATTTTTCCAGTGACGCTGCAACGACGCTGCAACAACCCAAATAACCGACAGATGTCTCTTGTGAGCAGGGTGTCTCGTAAAAAGAATGGAGCCCAGACCCTACACAGACTTCACTACAGACTTTAGCAGACTGGTTTAGAAATAATTTAATAGCCAGAAATATGCCTGCCCTGCCCTAATAAAGAAATATTTGGTTAACTGCGAGTGAATCCCGTTTGCAGCCGTAGAAGAAACGCAGGGGGAATGAAACACTCCGGTTTTCTCCGAGTGCAACGATGATAGACAGACATCATTTGGACAAAACTGAGCATATTGACCTCCGTTGCTCAGCCAAATGCCTTCCTGTTACGTCCTGTTATCACGGAGTTACAGGCGATAAACGATTTTTGATGGTCACAAGTTTACTTAATTGGCGGTTTATTTTTTGATTATTAAAGAGTGTTTTTCATTTAAAGGTTTGACTTCATGCTTATTCAGTAGAGCATTTAGTGCTCTCCCCAATCCCAGACGTTCACATTGCATGTTTGTTTGTAATGGATGCAACAGCGAGATAGGCTATGCGCTTTACCATGATGGCAATGAATTGTTAACATGAACCAAGACATATAGCCCAGCAGCAATCTAAAATAACACATACTTGAAGTACCATTCATGATATGTTGTCAAATATTGAAGTTGTGGGAAGTTTACATAATTTAAGCTGTAGGATGTTTCCCCATATTCTCAGATGTGCAATAAAACTTATTTCGGTAGGTCAGTCACTTGTGCAGTGCAGGCTTTTCCAAACGGATGGTACTTAAAATGCAACACAACCGTGTTTAAAGCTGGATGAGGACAACCTGAGGTTGTGTGTGTGTACAAAATTGAGCAGAGAATTGAACAGCTTTGAAAATATTTAACGTTCTTTCACATCACATTGAACCCCCCCCCCCCTAAAAAATTCGGATTTGCATGCTTCACACAAGTCACCCAAACTGACATGAAAAAAAAGCAGGAGGCGCCGCAAAGCATGCTGTTTGCATCCCTGCTTCATACATCAAAGCCTTGCTGTCATACGAGTTCACTTCCTGTTTGGCGGCTTTGTCGCCATATTTGATTTGCTTTCAAACTCAAATAAACTTGAAATTAAAAAATCTGACAAGTATCATTTGTGCGTCTCGGTCTGAAGATAATCTCCACTAAGTTCCGTGAAAATTGGATGAAATTTGTGACCGCTGAAACTTTTCATAGTTTAGATCAAATCCAGTATGGCGGAGATTGAATATGGCAGAAAATTGACGCGATAGGGGTCAATGGATCCAGTGGTCAATGGTCCAAGGATTCAGACGCTACCTCAATTGTGAAAATCAGACAAAAGAGTCAAGAATCATACACAATGCATGCCCAATATTGAACTTGTGGTGGCGCTAGTGTCCCCAATGTATATGGAGGAAAATTGCTGTGAGTGATTGGGACAGTGTCCTGACTATTGTTATCAAGTTTGGTCACGTTAACTCAAAAGCGTCGCGTTAGCTCACTTCCTGTTTGGCGGCTTCGTCACCATATTTGATTGGCTTTCACTGGCAAATGAACTTGAAATTGAAAAATCTGCGAAGTAGTAAATAAGTATCGTTTGTGCGGTCTAAAGATCCTCTCCTCCAAGTTCCGTGAAAATCGGATGAAATTTGTGACCGCTAAAACTTTTTGTAGAGTTTGGACTAAATCCAATATGGCAGAGGTCCATTGGTGGTGCTAGAGTGTTGGGCATAGAGTTTTGTAAATTGGTAAGTGTGATCATGGGATGTCTGAATCAGCGGTTCAATTTTCACATTTTGAAACCCGTTTGACCCATTGGTGGTGCAAGACGGCTAGGTTTAGAGGTCCGTAAATGAGTGAGTGGTCAATAAAATGTCCCAAAACTTTCCGCCAAATTTCAGCACTTTTTACCCATGCGTTCTATGGGCTGCTATAGACGCCAATGGCAGAGGTATAATAATAGGAAAAGCTAGTAACTCAACTAACTAACTAACACTACATTTTTAAAATCATGTTGTGTGTATGCACATTTCCCCTTGAGAAGAACTTTTGGTATAACATTACTGAACCCTTTAAAAGGAGAATGATTAGACTTTTAACTTCTAGATGGCTTTCACAACTTTCTTGCAACAGCAGCAGTTTAATGTTTATTAATTATATATTTTAAGGTCTTGAGGGGTTTTTTTTTTTACAGACAAAACTTACATGAAAGTGGGAAAGTTGTAAGGCTCTAAGCAAAGTCCTACCTTTCTGGATCTTGGTGTTTAGGTTCCGTTGGACCACAGCAACGTGGCTTCCGCCACGTCAATTCCTTCAACCAAGTGATGCTCCTGTCTGGCTTAGCCAGGTATTGGTCTAGTTGCTCTAAAACTGCATTCTCGCACTGCACCCGACACACTGGCGCCAAACACATGTTTTCTTTGATCTCGAATGGGGCAAATTTGCCGCAAGCGGAGGCAAGCGTCTGAAAGAGAGATGATGTCTGAGATTTGTTCTGTTATTAATACAAAATATATAAAAACAATGAAACAACTCTATGAAATGTAACCTTTGGGGCAAGCTGAGTCTTGGGCTTCTGCAAGAAGCGTGTGATCTCTGCTTTCTCTGCTTTAATCCTCTGAAAACAAGAGAACATATTTTCAAAATTAAAAAAGGGGGAAAAAAGACTACATGCCATGAAATTGTGTTGTCTGGAAGTCTTGTCCAACCTATGAGGTTGACCAGGGGCCTGTACTACGAAGCGGGGTTACTGGCTTATCTGGGTAACTTCGAGAGTAACTTGATCACGTGTAACTGGCGTAACTTCCTGATTAACCAGTACTACGAAAGGTGGATAGGTTTTAACCGAGGTATGCTGCCATGGCAATTGTTGCTGCATCTCAAACCTGCTCCGACCAGGTTATGTTCTTGGTTAACCCGAGGTTTCCGTTAACCACATCCTTTATAAGTACTACCACTCCACTAACAATTTCTCCCGAGACATGTCGGCGTACCTGGATGATCCATACGACATTGGAGCGCAAAAATAGTGAGGGACTCTCTTCGCAGGGCGAGGGGTTTTAGAGACCGCCAGAAAATATATATAGCCTACCCGGACGATATTCTCTATAAAGATATAGATTGTCAGCCAAGGGAATTCATTATCTTTGTCAGATGATCTAGGAAGACGTCTCATAGCAATGCCCGTACGTGGACATTCATCAGTGATGCAAGAATACTGTATGTCCGAAAATAAAATGGACATAGGCCTACAGTATGCTGAACAGAATAGCCTAAAATAAATCGGACATAGCCTACAGCAGGCCTAATAAATAAAAATCACCATTTTAACAAACTTGTTGAATTGAATGTCATATTACTGTACCCTGCACATAAAGGCTACACATTTCCACAGCACCAGAATCCGACCGAATGCCTCCCTCAACCCCCTCCATAATCAGCCTTCCACTATTATTTGCGATGGCCAACTCTTCTGCTACTGTAAAACACTCTGGTGCCTTTCCTCCTACAGTAGTGTTCAAAGACACCTTTTTCTTGTTAGCTGTAAAACAGAAGCCATGTGAAGGCTATAAGCTAGGCCTACATGTTTTCATAATTAAGAAATATTAATGCAAGCTATAACTATATAAACCTACTATTCTGAATGTTTGTGTTTCATTTTCACCTGCTGCCATGTGCGTTTCGCAATGGTGTTGCATCTGAAATGTTCACAGGATTAGGCATACACTAAATCAGTCAATGGGGGCTACTTAAACATTCAATTATCCTTATTACTGTAATCTATATGCCCACTTCTGAATTGGGTTGCATCTGTAGGCCTTTCTATGAACTCAAAATAGGCTGTTTAATTATTTCAACTCGTTTCAGACATTCCACAAGCTACTAATCCTCCGTAAGACATATTTGAAGAACATGTGGGAATAAACCTTTACTTTTAGGCATTTAGGCTACCCGATCTGCAATACGTTGCCAACAGCCTTGCTTTGTTCACTGCCGATATATTTGATTTTTGTCGTAGAGTGGGTTTTAATTCCTCATAACTTGTCATAATTGTGCATTCCTCATACGTAAAATAAGGTGATCGCGTAATCATTGAAAGTGGTGACTTGCGCTGCAACCCGCCCCTTTTATGTGAACGCGCATAAACTCCAATTAGGTTAACCCCGGCTCAACAAATCAACTTTATAATCAGCGTCATAGTACCGATTAACACCACTTAAGATAACCAGGTTTTGTCAACCCCAGTTTAACAAAGTAACCCTGGGTTACATCTGGGTAGGTTAAGCTCCCTTCATAGTACAGGCCCCAGGTATGAACTCGGGTATAAAAAGGGAAAAAGGATAAACAGTTTGAGAATGCCTGCCTCCATTGTCCATAGGGGACGTCACAACAAAATAGATCACGTAGAATGAGCAGGTGAAGTGTTTAGATCCGTAGAAGCATTTACGGGCAGGTCATTGAGTTGTTCTGTCACCTGGAATAACCTACTAATAATTTCTAAGAGACTAAATAATAAAATCATATAGGCTACGGCTGTAACCACTTTGTCCCTTCCTGTTTGGTGCTGAAGAGAGCTCACTATGGTTTTGATATATTGCCCACGCCACTATGGTTTTGATATATTGCCCACGCCACTACTTGCATGAGACAAGACTAAAAGACTTTTTGAAACATGTTTGATATTGTCGTCACATCAAGACTGGAAAAAGACTGACTCAGACTTAAAACTGCTAGGATTGCCTTACAGTCAATGCAATCTAGGTGTCCCACACAGTAAAACTCCGTATAGTCTAAGGAAAGCATTATCACACGGGATACAGTTCGAAAAGGTTTCTACGATGGTGGTTTTGGCAGGTGTTTGTGCCGCCGCGGTCATTTCGTAGAGAGCAGCAGCTCTCATTTGACTGCATATTTCTGTTTGAGGTGCTGCAATAAATTTGTCATGCTGCTACCTTTGTTAGCAACAGCCTTTAAACACATTTTGCAGCGGGGCTTTGTAAATTCCGCAAAACCGAACTAATTTCAAACAACTGATGACACTGTGTCTCTCCTGGGAACGAGCTCTTCCCTGTTTGCTGCCATGTTGTTGTGGGTACTGGGATTGGAAGCGGTGGGAGGGCTGAGCTCACTCTGAAATACAGGAGCCCAAGGGGAGCGCATCAGTGGTGGAAATGAAAGAGAAAAACAATTTTCATTCAAATAAATCGACCAATGTCAAATTAAAATTAATCGATTAAATTGATTTATCATCCAGCCTTACATAGGATCTCATTTCCAAGTTAGCAAGTGTGATATTTATCAGTGGAGACCGTTTAACACGTTTCTTCCAGTCCTTCTAGTTGCAGAGTTTGCAGGTGCTAGGCTAGCGCAAGTCAACAGTATGTATTAGCCTGCCACTAAAAACAGTCTTGCCCACTCCACAGTACACCCGAGGCAAATCAATTATAACGCCAGACAATGGATGTAACCCTGATCATCCCTGACCATTATCTATCTATAAATTGCAGGAACATCTGTCTATCTGTGTGTGTGTGTGTGTTATTCGCATCCCTCGAGATGTTCTTGTTTGTATAAGAAATGGGAAATATATCAGTTAATATATCGGTAAAATAGGCCCACATTGGCTTTTGCCGCTCTAGGTATAGGATCAATCTGGTGCAGTTTGAAAAGAAATTCAGTGGTTAGACTTGCTTATTTTTTATCTAGGGATGAAAATATTTCAGCTGTAGCCTAAACTATTTTGCACTTTATCATTTTAACCATCCACACACAGGTGGAATAGTTCTGATGATACTGCAATAAGTTCACAACCACAAAGCATATTTGTTTCACAGCTCAGAAATAGTCAAACACGGCTGCCCCAATTAAATAAAATATTACTGATTTTTCAATCCCACTCCACACACAACGCACATCCTTTTCCTCCTTCATCCGTTTCTCCTCCACCTTCTTTCTTTTTTCTTCTTCTTTTGCCCTGAGGTATAATAAAACAAAAATATTATAGGTTAAGACTATGCTTTTTATTACAGGCTATTATTATTCAAGCTAATAAACATTTAGTACATAGGTCCTTGAACCAGCTCTTCCTCAGTCTCCCTGAACTGAGAACTGATATTCCATCACTTCTACAAGCATAACTCTGTGACAAGTAATTATGATTGGTGTGTAAATCTAACAAGACAACCACAGATGAGCTCAATCACCATTTTATATTCTCTGTTATTCTCTGTAGCTTAAATGTTATTCTACTGCTGAAACTGTAGCTTAAAAGTTAAAATGCTTAAAGGTTAATAGCTTAAATGTTATTCTATTGCTGTAAGTCGCTTTGAATAAACATGTCTGTCAAATGAATAAATGTAATGTAATCAAGTATGCAGAACAGAGAAACATTAAAAAAATGAAAGGTACCCACTCTTGCTTAGACTTGCGTTGTTCTTCCTTTGCTCTTAACTTTTCTGCCTTTTCCTTCTCATCTTTTTCCTTTTTTTCTCGCTTTTCCCTCTCTTCTTTTTCTTTCCTCTCCCTCCTCTCTCTCTCCTTCTCTTCCTTCAGTCTACGAGCCTCTAGCTTCTTTTTCTCATTTGCAGCTTTGGCTTCCATCCGCTGTTTCTCTCTCTCAGCACGCTGTAGTTCCCGTTCCTCCCTCTGCTTTAGGTTCTGTAAGAGAGCATATTAACAACACATCAGTAGGGTAAAACTAACCTTTCACGACGGTCTAATCGTAGCTCACGTTCCGTATTAAAGGGACACAATGAAAGATTTTCACCTTACTATAACCTTTACGAAGCCAATTTGATGGTAAACTAACTTGTAATAGGTGAATCGTTCACTAACATAGCTATACAGCATAGACTTAGCGAGTCGCTACAGAGAAAACCAGCCATGCAACTTCAAGAACGACGGCCCGACAAATTTCGCAAGAATCGTGAAACATTACTTTTTCAGTAGATATAGCTCTTTGGAGATAGTTTTTGCCTGTTAATCCTTCACCTCCACAAGAAAAGCATGTTCATTGTGTACAGGGGGGATAAGTCACGAGAAGTTATTTGCTACTTACTTATGAGTTAAATATAAATACATATCACGACTCTAGAGGGAGCTCTATAATCTGCTTCACAATGATAGGAGGAGCTGACATCAAAGGATCAAATAATTTATGTACAAGGGCCAAGCCTACTAATTTGGGGATCCTCACACTTGTGCCAAATCTGTAGTCCTGTTAATCTGCATTGCAGTAATGTAAAAAAAAAAAAAGAATGGCAACTACAAATCCACTGACCTTTAAAGGAAAAATCAGGTGAGTTTTCACATAGAGCTCCGTTTCTCGAGGTCACCGAGTACTGTTAGTACAAAAAAACGCTGCACTCTCTGGGCATGTAAATGGAAGCACACGGACATGCCCCCAAAGTGTAGTGCTGTAGCTGCCTGGCTGCGTTAGCTGCTGGTTGTAGCAACTGGAGCTAGGTAAAACCGTTCTGTGTGAAAACTTGCCGGATTTATCCTTTAAAACAACACAATGCAGTTCTTTGACCTTAACATAAAGGCTTCAAACTCATTTTGATGCTACAATGACTTATAATATAGAGAACAAAGTTTCTGACATTGGCAATGCTTGCCCCAAATGCTAAATATTGCACTATCCGTTGTTCATCAGGTAGATCATGACACATTTAATAATTCTGACAAATTGTGTACCATCTTGAATTTCCCCTGGGGATCAATAAAGTATCTATCTATCTATCTATCTATCTATCTATCTATCTATCTATCTATCTACTAAATAGTGTTGAATATTGGTTACAAAGGGTATAAATATCAATTCGATCAATGGCGTCGCTTTAAGCAGATTTTAGCCGATGAAATGAAGGGCACATGAATTTACTTTGACCACCTTACCTTAGGAGAGCTTCTTTTCACCTTTTTCATCTCTGAATCCCCATCAGGTTCCTTTATTTCAGAAGAGATGACACCAAATTTGTATTCATATAAGCCTAGCACCCAAAATAATTCAGAGCTTTGGAATTGAAAATTCCATTGAACCCACAAAGCTGATGTAAAATTCTACACATTAAAATTGAACCTACTGGCAGTGACAGGTCATCATTTAGAAAGTATAATGCAAAGTAAAGAGTTGAGGCATTTCATTTTACCAACAAACCACCTGATTTTTTGCCAGATTAGTTGCACCTTGGCCTAACTACTAAACTACTTACTGTGATCGAAGATGATGGCAGGCAATGACCAGTCTTGTGAGAATCTGGTGAGCTCTCCACAGTTGATAGAGAACTAGAAGAGGCAGCTGATAACCGCAAACCATTCTCATGTCTCAATTCATTTTCAAAATCTCCTTGCATATTGTCCTCCATTTCAGTATTCTTCATGTGGTCATTTTCTTCTACTTGGCCATCACCCTGTTCCTCCGTGACAGGCACAGAAGTGTTGGAATTGATGGTATGTGAAGAATTCTGATCACTTAAAAATATGCAGTCATCTGTGGGAGCAGAAGAGGGTGCTGGTACAGCCTCTGATTTCTGCTTGACAGTGTCAGAGGAATTGGAATCTTCTGTTAGGTCAACTACTGCCACAGGTACACAGGGAGAAAAAAGCGGTTGCCTTTTTTTAATTACAAACCCATCTAATGGCCCACGTCCATTAACGATGGCTGGTCGAAGACACTGTGGAGGAGAAGTGTCATTTGTATCATTCTCTCCATCAGAAACTCCACTTCCAAGGTATGAGGTGGGGGGACCTCTTGCTCTCTTTGTTCCCAAGTTCCCTTTCAGTTCAGGATTGAGCCGTTTGAAAGGAAGACGGGCTAAAGGAAATAAGCATACCTACAATTAATCAGTCTGCTTACACTGATACAACTTTTCCCAGGAGAACGTCAGGATATAAAATTAACTTTTTGATCCATCTGCCAATTGTGGGTAAACAGAAATGTATTAAGAATATTTTTCAACTGGCCATAGTACTATGATGTCATTTAAAAAAAACAGTCTAATCTAAATCATCCCTGTTGCTGTCCTGTCTGATCTGTTCAGGCCCTCGACTGATCTTTCGAGTCCCTTTGTTTCTCTGATTTAGTGCAATAATGTTTCTTCCTGCTATAAGAAACAGGCTTGGACAGATTAACACTATCAGATGGCTCAAATGTCCAAATGTGAACATAGTGAAATGAAACACCACAGAATGATGATTTGATTGTTTCAGCACACTCCGAGAGAGACCCAAGGTTAGTGTTCATAGAATATGCACTTCAAAGTATTTTTGGACTGTAACTAAATCATCTTTTCATTTGCTAAGTTCAGTAAGTTAGTGTTAATTGACATGAATGAACGACCACGTACTTACACACCGGTGATTTTTAGAGTAGCAAGAGGGGCTTCAAATTTGGTCGGTTGATTTTTTTTCCTTACTAGCTGCAGCCTAAAGTTAGAGGAGTGTTAACGCCGCAGCGTACATGTTTTTGCGTCTTGGCATACATGCTGGACGTGACATTGGGGCTACATCGTCAATTCTACTTTTGAGTTCGAAGTTCAAGATTGGAGGTGCAATTTCAATTGATTTCGACTTAAAAATCCAAATCGTGACAACCCTATATAAAACGGTGTTACAATTCACTAATTTTCACTATTTATTCATGCACAGCAAAAATTATGCAGATATTACTGTAACTATTACATTAGACCTCCTACACGCTGTGTAGTATGATGTGTGCCTATGTCTCTATGCTTGCTGATGCCGATTGAAATGAGACCCGTTTTCTTGAAAATTTCTCGGTCATCTCCCCTAATTTTACATTGTTTGCTGTCCATCTCCGCTGTTGCCTCTGCACTAAATGCTCTCCCACAGCATGTTAGTTGTGGTCCTCCTCTACAACAGCTCTACTTTTCTGGCTCTTGCTGCTTCAGCGGTCAGCAGAATTGGTTGAAACTAGGAAATATTGGAATTAAAGTAGTCTAATTGGGTAGCTTATCATGACCTACTGGTTAAACTGTTCAGTTTCCCTATGCGTGTTTAAGTTTCAAACTAATATTATTTCTCTATGGAATAAGCTCTTTTGAATCTTGGAAGAGACTTTTCCATATACATTGGGTTTGAGCAAACAATCAGTGTCAGAGTCAATAACATTAATAGCCTATTAGTTATACTTGCCCTGCATGAGTAGTCGCTGTTGGCAAGCAGCTGTAACATTATAGGGTGCTAACCTCGACAACCCAACAGATTAATCAGATTTAATCATCTTCTATGCCAACAACAATCCTTTCACAATTTTTAAAGCAGCACTATGCAGGTTTTTAACTTTAAAAGGAAAAACACCAACATCTTGGGAAATTAGCCTATTCACCGTCTCCACCAGAGTTAGATAAGATGATGCATACCCTTCTCATCTCTGTGCATGCAGTAACTCAGATGAGTCTTTAGCATAGTTTATTGAGGTGGGCAATTCCAACTAGCCTATAGCACCCAAAAGTGACAAAAGAATTCTAACATTTTCCCATTTACAGTACCCTCCAGAATTATTGGCACCTCATGCTAAAGTTGACTAAAACCTGATTTATTGTAATCTCACAATGAAAACAAATAGGAAAAATTCAACCTTGAAGGGAAGCAAATTTGTTTTGAGAAAAAGGAAAATATCATAAAGAAATAAATATTTAACAAAAACACGTTGCTCACAAATATTGGCACCCCTGCTTATAATACCTTCTTAAGCCTCCCTTTGCCAATAAAACAGCTTGTAATATTCACCTATGACACCCCATAGAGTTGGAGAATACAAAGCAAGAGATTTGAGACTGAGACAAAATCTTCCCAGATCGTCCAGATTCCTAGGTCCACTTGTACATTCTCCTCTTTGACTCACCCCACTATTTTTCTATGGAGTTTAAATCAGGGGACTGAGATGGCAATGGCCGAAGCTTGATTTTGCGTTCAGTAAACCATATTTGTCTTGATTTGGACGTTTGTCGTGGTTCATTGACCTGATGAATGATCCAATCATGAACGTTTAGAATGTTGGCAGAGATTGACAGATTTCATTTGAAAACTTTCAGGTTTTTCTTGTTGTTTGCGACACCATGCACCGATTCCCAAGGCATTGGGAATAAAAACAGCACCACAATAATTATCATTAGGTATGGGGTTCTTTTCATTATGGTCATTCTTCAATGTACGCCAAACACACCTAAAGTGTTCCTAGCCAAAGAGCGCAATTTTCATTTCATCTGACAATAGACAACACTTCCAGACAAAGTCACTGTACCATTCAGTAACTCCTGCCGTTTACATTGGTAATTAAATGACTGGACAGGCATTTAACTAGCATGCCCTCTAAATAAGCTATTAGCAGTATGGTCACTTTTGAAGATTGTTTGGGGGACTTGGTGACCCCAAGATGACACCTTTGTCTTAGGGCTGGGCGATATATCGGTATTACGACTACGACCGATATATTTTTGAAAACGATATGTAGTTGAGACAATATCGTAATACCGGTATTATGTCAAATAATGGGCCATTTTATCAAAGCCACTTGCTCTTCTGTGTTCAGACCATTCAGATAGCAGCAGCTCTGCTCAACTGCACCCCTGCGTGTGCACGTTCTCCCTCGCAGCACTACAAACTTTCAAACATAACGGACACCGAGTCAGATTTTGTTTACCTTGATCAGAGGTTGGTGCTGATGCCTATTCTGTCGGCACATCAACGGCTAAACCGAGAATTCTCGTTGTGAAATCAAAATTCCACTGGAGCTCCAAGCGGTTTTGTACACGCAGATTTAAGTTACAACACTGTTTACAGCTCTTCGACTCACGGTAAAATTTCATTTTTGGTACATAGCCTAGCTAATTTAAATACACTGATGAATGCTTGCGTTTAGCGATATACAGTAGCAGATCTAAAGTCCTCAGGGAGACAACCTACACGCTGATTTTATTAAGAGGATATGCACGCGAGGACTCGCGAGCATAATTTTTTATGATTCCTGAAACCCCATTCAATCGTGATTTTTCTTACGAACCGGAGCATGCAAAAATGAACGCATACAAAACGACGGTAGCGTCTATCACACTCTTGATGAGTGACTCGGTTACGTTGTTTAAGTAGCCTAATTGTTTAAAACAATTTTTGTTGTTGATAGCAACATGTCTAGGCCATCATAGGCTACACTTGCTTGTCATCTAGGCCCTATCAAACCCTTACGGGTAAAAAAAACTGCATTGTGTGACAAAACTGCAGGTTTTTCAATATTTTTGTGCCCAAAATATTGCATTGTGCAGTACAATGTAGGCTTGCGTTGTCAGTCAGGGTCAACTTTTGGTCTTTTGTTATTTGCACAGCTTTATCAGAGCAACTGTAGCCTATGCCTATTGTAGGCCTATGTTATTGTTTACACTTTCTTGCACAGCTGTGTTAGAGCAGTCTGAAATAATTCTAATTAAAGCTGGTTGAGTGAATACAAAACACTTAGCTCTTTCTGTTTAAAATATATATATAGCCAATCAGCTCCAAAATATATTGGGATATCAGTTTTGGTCCATATCGCCCAGCCCTACTCCTTGTACAGTAGGGATATCAGTTTTGGTCCATATCGCCCAGCCCTACTCCTTGTGCAGTTAAATATTTACAAACAGGTATGTGCTGTGTAGCCTACTTTTTTCTTATTTGCACAGCTCTAGCTGTATGCCAATTGGTTTATTATATTGGCTTTTAACGGTAGCCTATGTTTCGTGTTACCTTTATTGTAAAGCTGTAGGCCTGTGTTGCCATTAACGGTAGCCTATGTTTTGTGTTACCTTTATTGTAAAGCTGTAGGCCTGTGTTGCCAATCAGGGTCGACCGAATATTGTTATTTGCACAGCCCTCAGAGCAACTGTATGCCTATTGGTATATATTATTGTTTACACCTTTTTGCACAGCTCTGTTAGAGCAGTCTGAAATGAATATAATTAAAACCAGCACTTCGCTCTTTCTGTTTGAAATATCAATATCGTATCGATATCGCCAATCAGCCCCAAAATATCGGGATATCAGTTTTGGTCCATATTGTCCAGCCCTACTTTGTCTGTAACTCTCCAATAGTGGTCCTTATGGAATTTTTTGCCTATCTTACCATCCTCCATACTGTATGTGGAGGCAAGATAACCATGGGTCTTTGTCCATGCATGTTTGCTACATTTCCAGTTGATTAGAATCTTTTAAATCATTGTTTAACTGTAAATATAGGCATTTTCAACAAAGTACCTAGGGCCTAGTCCACACGTACCAAACCAATCTTTTTTTCCTCCGTCTTCCCTGGAACCGTATCAAGAATATTTGCGTCCAAACGGATCCATCTCATCACGACTCAACACGTTACTTCATACCCCAGGCCTATAGGTGGCACTGTGTCTTTACAGAAATTCACCAAAACTTGCAAAACGTGCGCTTTAAAAACAGACAGAATAGGCTACGGCGAAATGGCTAGTGCAAGGAAACCAGAATTGTTTGTGTGGACTGATGGTGAACTGTCAACTGTAGTCAACAGTAAAACTTTTACGGTTTGTGAAGGGTGCAGTCCCGTCCTTTATTTGGCTAACACAGGTAGGCCTACTAATCACCTTTACTTTCTTTGGTTGTAGGATAGTCCGTGATTCACATTAGTTTTGGCCATCACCGCAATTAGGCTACTAAACGCAAGGCTTACCCAAGTTCTAGGCTATTCTGTCGCCACATTTATAATATTGCTATAAAACCTTCGTTAGTAACAGTCAATACTTTTGCCTGCATCAAATCGTGCATTCGCATTCAGTGTGCTACCATCGGCTTAACGTGAGTTCTAAGCGTCTTTGTATGCTTATATCTGATTTCACTCGACTGTGAATGCATGTATATATGTTGTAAGACATGTAAAATAAATGAATGACACTGGCACTATGCACAAATTAATGTAGCCTAAACTTACACCGCACTTTCCTAATAACTTAAGTTCTCTCGCGTAACTGACAGTAGCTAGAATGCATAAAAAACACCGGGAAAAACAGTGTTCAGTCCACCAAGTCATAAGCTATCGGCGCTGCACAGCATCAGTTGTGATATTTATCTTAACAGAGTGTAATCGTAGGTAATGTCATGTATGAAATAGTATTGCCTAACAATACTAGTTAAGTGCAAGTCCAGGGCAGCTGAGGTGTGGCGATGACATCATCGATGTCGCAAGCAGGATGTGCGGTTTCGCTGTCTAAACGAACTCAAAAGGGCTACGGTTTCAGATTTCTCCACTCTGGGACCAGGTTTCAGAAAAGTGCGGTTTCGGGCAGTGCGTTTACAGGATTCATTTGGACGCTCAGCCAAGACGAAGCAAAACCTCTGCGTTTAACCTAAAAAGCATCTCCGCGTGGACAGGCCCTAGTTTTTATAGACATTCCCTGACTTACAAATGTCAACACACTTTCTTCTTATTTAAATTTAGTGTATTCTCTTGTGTTTCTGATGTTGAAAAATGACAAGAGGATTTAGCCTTTGGGTCACTTTTTTTTATACCTTAGTGAAAAACAAAGTAATGACCAAGTTCATAGACACTCTGATTAACTTAAAGTTTAAATTAGATAGGGAAATGCTTTTGTTAGGTTTTGTATGTTAAGATTTTCTAGGGGGTGCCAATAATTGTGAGCAGCATGTTTTCATTAAAAATATTTACTTCTTTATGAGATTTTTTTTCTCAGAATACAATTTCTTCCCTTCAAGGGTGGATTTGTCCTTGTTGTTTTC
Source organism: Alosa sapidissima (assembly GCF_018492685.1). NCBI lineage: Eukaryota > Metazoa > Chordata > Actinopteri > Clupeiformes > Clupeidae > Alosa > Alosa sapidissima. The sequence goes on along the minus strand of NC_055968.1, from coordinate 2,510,795 downwards.
ATTGTGAGAGTACAATGAATATTTTTTTTATACCCGTTTTTAGTCAACACTACCAAAGTTGCCAATAATTCTGGAGGGTACTGTACAATGTTGTGACTTATATAATTACAACATATAGGCTACAATTAGGGGTGTCACAATATCAACATTTCTGAATATGATTATCATAACAAAATATATCATGATAAAGATATTATCACAATATCAATAGCAATCATTATAAAAAGAAAGCAATCACTTAAAGTACTATATATTAATTTTATTCTAAAATGTTTCTCTCTTCAAACCATTCAGGCTTACAACTCCCACTTTCTCTCATAAAACAAAATGCCCAAACCAGGTCAACAACATTAAATTGCTATTTTTGACTGATAAGACAAATTTGAACATGAAATTGAACTAACCCTATATCACTGTATTTATGAATACCTATAGTTTCATTGTTATTAGGCATAATTCTAATTGCAGGTAGGCTATCTGAAATTGCATTTTCAGGAGACTTGCCATAACTTATGATGTTAGCTATTGCATGTTAAAATGGCATGTCATGGTTGCACACACAGCCAGTTTATGGACAAACTCAAGTAGCCTACGTTACCTCCTGTCGTACTACCTGTCAGCTTAACCCATTTACTCCTAAAATGCCTGCTAAAAAATGCCTATAGAATTCTATGGCATTCTAGACTAAATAACCTTATTTCCTTAGGGTTTTCTGAAAAAAATACTAAAAATTGTCAACGTCTACCAAAATTTAATATCAACCACCAAGTCGATGTAAAATACCTACCCATCATATTTGAAAGTTGCTGTTTATACTATAATCCGATCAGTCATTATCATTTCACATTCACACAATATTTGCCGATATCCACTTTGTTCTGATGAACCATCCGAAAGATACCACATGAAGCACCTGAGAACTTGACGACAGATTGGAAGATGAGATCCAGTGATAATCGAGTCATCCTGAACAAGGCCAACGCCCAAACCAAATATCCGACGATTGTCTTGTAGAAAGGGTACATTTTGAAGACTGTGGATTGGCATTACTAATACACTCCCCACTACAAGCCATGTTGCAAGAAAGTTCATGTACTCCTGTGTGATACAACTACTACTCTACACTAAACAAAACATTCCCACACATGTAGCCTATATCTGATTTGGAATTATGAGATTTTTATAACACCATAGCAACAACAGTTAAAATAAAAGATTAAAGACAAGTGTTAGAATACACATTAAGGTGTTTTTATCAAATAACATATTATTCAAAATAGAAAAAAAAAATGTTTTTCTGAGAAAAAAAAAAAAAAAAAAAAAAAAATTCACCAAAATATGTATGACAACATAAAGAAACTCAATGTTTATCCAGTGAGCTGTGTGCTTTATGCCCTTAATACAGTTATTATTCAAATAATTACTGGCTAACAAATTGATAATAGTGAAATAATGTGAAATATACCCCCATAGTCCCCCATATTGCGAGGTGATTTCCTGAATTTGCCAACAATTTCGACCATTCATAAAGGTTAATGGTGGGCCACCTAAATATTATCCAATTTACTTCAAAATTTACCAGGAATGTTTTTTTGCTTATTGGAACATAATAAGCATAGGGACAGATTAATTTGCATATGTCAAGGCAGATGATGCACCCCTACTGCGCTACGCAGCAACCAGCGGGAGATTCAATGTTGCGCTATGCAGCAACCGGCGGGAGATAGAATGTTGCGTCGTGCAGCATCTGGCGCGAAGGGGTTAATTAGCGATAACATGTGCCGTGATGCTTCTGTTGCCTCTTTGACAGCTCAGAAATATCACTATGCAGAGGTATGTTTTTAACCCTCTATACCCCAGTGGAATTCTACAACAATGCCCCAGATTCCTGGGAATTCTAAGAGAAAAGGGCAATTTGAGAAACAATTTAAAATAACCAAGAATAACTAAAAATCTAATGAAAAGTGTCAATTGTAAGTTTCTTTCAGTTTAAAGATTAGAAATGGCTCTTTCAAATGATATATGATCCATTAAGAATTATATATTCATGTTTCCCATAGACGGCCATAGGCCTACTCACTTACAGTCTCAAAGTTTTTCACTAACAAAAAGTTATAAATATGGTTCACATATTTCTGTATTAGAAGCTGGGAAACAAGATACTATATGAGTACTGATTTCATTGAAATAGACTGGCATATCTTGCACTTATTTGGGATTTAGCTGGACAGTGAGCCTTACAGCTAAAAAAATATGAGGATATGAACTAACGTAGGCCAGAAGCCTAGCGCATGAAATCGTTACTCATTTGATAAGCATGTCACCAAGAACAGGGACTGTTAAACCTGACATGGATTTACGTTTTGTTTTATATGCACATCATGTTATATAATTTATCTAAACTTGATCAGTTGATGATAATGAACCTGTTGCACTCGTTCACTAACCTTCAACCTATCCTGTGCTAACATTACGAGTCTCAGACTAACGTTACATCAGTGAAGGTAGCAAATTAGCAGGCTTTTTTGTAATCACAAAGATGACGAGACATTGGCCTACTTGTATACAAATACATTTTCCTGACATCCATAAGCAGAAAACACAACGGTTCCCGCTTTGGTTATTAGTCAACAAAAACTCATTTAGAAAGACATACATAAGTAGTAGTTTCCAATAACTATCTGTAAGTGGGATAACGATAATGTTGGCTTTACTGTACATGCCAGAAAGGGGTAATGTTAAGATATAACTGCAAATAAACCTGGCATGGGTTTATCATAAACTTTATTGTTAATTAGGCCATGACCCATCACTGAATTATGCCTATATTTTGCTGGTGCTAGCTAAACTCAAACTGACTTTCACAGTGACAGCCATACGATTTTTTTATGCCATAGAGGCAGCTAAGTCAGTCATGACAAACGGGAGGATGCTAACGTTAAATATATATTACACTTTCATGTTTTTTTATTTTGTCATTTTCTTACATCAATATGATCGTCACTTATATCAAAATATGGTGGATGCACATCAATACTATCTCATCTAATAAGAAAAGACGCGGACGCTTGTTAGAAGCCATAACTCCAGAGGCACCGTAAGTCCTCAGCCGGTCAGTCAACAGGCTAAACTCAAAAATACCGGAGAAATGTCAATAGCGACCTAGCCATTTAAGTGTGTCAAAATAAAAGTCTGGTGTTTATGTATCCACTAACGCTGTATTATTTCATGTATGAAGGTTATACTGTAGCAGATGTCTCTAAGAATTGCGGCCAGCCGCGCCATTACAGGAGAATATAGAACGGCCGTCGACGGCCGCTACGGGGTATAGAGGGTTTTAAGCCTACTTATTTTTTTACAAGCAAACTTTTAGCATGATCTTCAAATTCATTGTTATGCTACAGGCCAGTGTTTCTCAAACTTTTTCAGACCAAGGACCACTTAACCAATAAAAAAAAAAAATATTACACAATAGGCCTACTGAACCACCTTGTACTTTTGTTTTGCACTTCAGCTTGTATTTGGTGTAAAAAAAGCATGCATGGAGTTGTCAGTAGCGTTCTACCTTTGAAGAAAACGGGAGTATGACGGGAGGCTACTTTTGTGCCTGTTCGCTACAGCTATATTTTGCATATTGCAGCCAATACGTCAACTGGGCTAAGGCATGTTACCTTTCCTTCTCTCACTGCATTCTTAGAATGTCATCCTGTTCCTCCTATATCCAATGAATTCAGTGGATTGAAGAAATTTGTTATTTTGCATCTTGGCTGGCTAGTCTAACTTTCTGGTTTTACTGCACGCTCTTGAATTTGATAGAAGCGATAGTAGCCTATTAGCTTGCTCGCAACAGCAGCAAAAATTAAACATGGAGAGTGGATGTCTCCGCGGAGACACCGCTGTTACATTAGATGCGCACTCAATCGCGATTCGACGTAGGAAAAAAGCAACGACTGGTAGTAACGAAGGTAAGTTGGATTAAAGCAAAACTTGGCCAAAAACGTTTTGTATGGTGATAGCCTAGTAATGAGAATCACGGACTATAGCCTAACCAAAGAAAGTAAAGGAGATTTGCACCAAAACAGTGCAAAACCAAGGCAGTGTTGTGAGTTGCGTTTCTACAACATGTTGGCACAAAACTTAATTTCGGTCATAAACGAATTAAGCGAAGTGTTTTCTCCATTGTCAACGTGAACTACCGGTATGTTCAAGCAGTGACATGTGGTTGAAGATGCAGTTTGACCTGGTCCCAGCCACAGCAGAGGATGAGCCACCAGCCAAAAAGCAAAGCACAGACTGATTCGCAGACTGGAAAGACGATGCATCCGTTGCTTCAGTGCCGAAGCTGATCGATGATGCAATGGCTGAATATCTCAGCTCCCGGCTCTCCAATTACCCAGACAGCGTGCTTCAATGGTGGAAGTTCAACAAAGAGTGCTTCCAAGCGCTATCAAAGCTGCCATGTTTCATCTTTAGTATCCCCGCATCCAGTCCACCTTCAGAGCGTGCCTTTAGTGTCTGTGGGCGCATCTTGGAAGAGACGCACGGGATTGGGACCGCAGTCGGTCAGCAACATTCTCTTCCTCCACAGCAATATTGCAAAGTGATTCATTTCTTAATTCATTCATTAACGCTGATTTTTTAATTTATTTATTAGTGTTGTTTTTTGAGCCACTCACAGCCTCTTTCTGCACATCCTATGACGAAATACTTGAATAGCCAAAATCAAAGTACTTAAAGTCTAAAGAAACACACAGATTAAGACGATAGCCTACGCGTATTAGAATGTCCCCGATAGCCTAGCCAGGCTACTGTTCATTTTCCTGACCAGTGCGTCAGAATACATGCAGGCCAGGGAAACGAAACGAACCTCTTTATTAATAGCAATAAAAATATGTGTTTTTTCCTGTGGGATAAAATCAATGCATCTCTATTATGTGAGTAGTGGGAGTAGGCTATCACGCAAACACAGGGGAGGAGACGTGCTAATAGCGATTAGGTGCTCCACCATATGAAAACAGTGCACGTCTGTTTTGCGGTAAAAAAAAAAACTTAAATCCAAATTCCAGTTAAATGCATCAATTAGGCTATAGAAATTTTCAGAGACAGCTGATTCAGTATTCAGAGCATCAGTTTTCTTCATTGTAGGCTACAATGTCAAAAGCAACTTTAACTTTTGTTTGCCTTTCTTAGGCTATCGTTTGTTCACTTTCACGACATCCACTTCTCAATCTGTTAGGCATAGCCCTAGTCTACGTGCAGTGTTCTAGTATTTTTTTATTTTTTAAGTGGAGTAGAACTACTAGGGCTACTGTATGTCGCTGCTTGTTGACATCTTATTATCATGTAGCCTATGATCGCTAAACTTTGATTCTTTTTAATGTCGCAATCGGTTATCTCCGTTCAGCTGCGCTTGTGGTTCAGCTGTGGGAACGCAATTAGCGGTAGGGATGGGCGGTGATGAGTGATGTTTACTTAGCCTATGAAGTGACGCTTAGTAAATTCCACGCAATATGGCAAAGCACAGCATTCGCTGCATAGAAAAATTCAATAGCCTTAGCGCTTTCTGTGTAGCCCTACGTCCAGCCCTGAGTGTTGGCCTGGTTGCTAGCTTCTTCAAACTTTTCCAAACTCAGCTGGGTGTTGTTACAATTGCAGCAGGCGAGTGCATTTGACCGGCATAAAATCGGCATACAGCATGTCATGGCCAATCACGTGAAAATCGGCCAATTCCGGTCACCAGCCGATCTATCGGTGCATCTCTAATTCAAAGTCCTAAACTTTTTTAGAGATGAATAAATCAGCATTGAATTTAAACAAAGTCAAATCAACTCAAACAAGCAGTAACGCTAATAACCTGATATAGGGCTTCCATGATATTCCAGAAATTCCATGACCTGTGGGAACCCTGTCCCAAACACAGTTCAAATTAGGGCTGGGCGATATGGCTGAAAACTCTATCACGATATAAGTATTTCATATCAGTCGATATCGATACTTATTGATTTAAAAAAGAAAAAAAAATCTATTTCCGATAAGGACCAGAAGGGGAAAAAAGTTAAATTTAAACACTTTTATTTTAAACTTAACCTTCCTCTGATTTGAATCACCTCAGTTATCAATCAAAGCAAACAGGGAAAAGAAATAGCAACACAATCATAAAAAACACTCAAATAAATAAATGTGCACATAAGTCTGAATGAGCAGCACTGGTTGAAGCCTGGAAATATTGTAAACAAAGTAGCTTAATTTGATAGTTTATCATAGTCTACTGGTTAGACTGTTCAGTTTCCCCACGTGTGTTTGAGTTTCAAATAGTGTTGTCACGATACCAAAATTATGACTTCGATACGATACCTGCCATAAATATCACGATGCTCGATACTAAAACAATACTACGGCGAAATCCTAAGATATCTGGAGAAGAAAGGACTCATACCTCCTCCAAGTGTATGGAGTCATTTGTGTTGAATTCGGTGCACTTTTGTAGTGTGCAGGTCAATTCTGGGTTCTAAACTTCTAAACTTACTACATAATTATTATTTTTTTTATAGTCAGTAAAATAGTAGGCCTACTTTGTGTGATTAAGTCCTTTATTGTTTGTTATAGTTCATTTACATTGTGTTGTGTTTTGGCAATAAAGTAGCTTTAAATAGCCAAACTAGGCTAGATCAAGGTCAGTGTTAAAATGACTGCATGCAAATCACTGAATGCTATTCTTTAGGCCATCTGATGTACAGTATAGGCTATATACTGGCCTTCCCGTGTTCATGGGATTTCTTTGACAGTTGCAAAGGGGAAAATGTGAGGATAGTCTTCTTTGTGCCCAGTGTACAAGTACGACGTTCCAACCACTCAGGTCTTCGTCAGATAGGCCTACACCATTACCTGTTGCAATATATCTGTGTGCATTCCTACATTACGTCTACTTCTTTGATAACATGATTTGCTAACACGTACTGTAACAATAAGCCGCTATTATTATTAGGACTCAACACGCTTTGGTGGTATGCTGTGGGCTTTAATTAGCGGTCTACATGCCATGACAAATATTACCAGTAGTACTGACCGAACATGAAATGGATCGTTTACAAGTTATGGTAATGTTATTCTGGCGTGAACATTGCGCTTTCATCACGTTAGCACCCTATGATTACAGCTCGTTATGTCTCGTCAAAATTCATTGATGAAGGAAGGTTCGCTTTATCCCAGAGAACCATACTCGTTTCATTTAGGCTAGACTAAAACATAAGAGAAGAACTTGGCACTAACCATGTAGTCGTGTTTTCTATAGCATATTCGTTAACATGTCGTTTTTTGAACTCTTTAAAAATGTTGGGATATGTCTGCAAGGTGTTTAGCCAAGTTCCATGCGTAGCCTACTGCTTTTAAATGACTTTGAAACATATTTTACAAACGGGCCTCTGTGTACCTGATGGCTTGCCTTCACTATTCGCGATGTATCCGAAATAGTTGCAGATTTCACTGCACCTTTTGTTTTATCCACAAGGCCTAGAACTGTCGGCAAAGAACTATGTTGACGTTGGCTGTGCACTCACTCACTCAGAGTTGCCTGCTTGACACGCCCACTTGCCTAGATGCGTGCAAGGAGCAGTGAGAGCAGCAGTTCACACAGAACTTTATTATTTTAATAAAGTATCGATTCTAAAAACGTCTGAAATCGTATCGTTTTTTGCGTGAAGGCATCGTGATACCTTTAAGTATCGATACACCGTGCAACACTAGTTTCAAATGAATACTTTTTCTCCTTGGGACAGGCCCGTGTGAGTCTTTGAAAATACTTTTCCATTTGCATCGGGATTGAGAGGATTAGAATTTAGCAGTCAATTTGAATGCAACAGTTTTGAACAAATTCGTACAGCGTGCTAATGATGCTAACCGGATTTAATAGCAATTTAGCCAGTCGTCTTGCACAATTGTGAATGTTTGGATTACATGTACATGCTGAGGAGGGATGCGCCTGTTGAGAGGGAGAGAGAGAGAGTGCACGGGGCAAGGACTCATTGAGAGTCAAAGTTGTGGTACGATGCCTACTTCTATCGTCTATTCTGGTAGAGTTGCACATATTAACTACAATGAAAGATATATTTAGCCTATTTATTTATGGACAACTTAAGGCTGGAGGTGCGTGTTGCTTTTAATTATTGAATGTTCTATCGAACGCATTTTTATTGATATCGATTACATGTCTATTGCGAAACATATCACTATCGTTTTATCGCCCAGCCCTAGTTCAAATGCAATTAAAGCCACCTTTGCATGAAGCTGGGTGTTGGAGGATTTTGTGGTGTACGATGACTTAACCTACCTTGGATAAGTCTCTTGGCAGAATTACTTTTGTCACCACAATCCATACCTGAAAAGAAAATTGTGAAAGAATACAACTATTGTTAGACTTTCGTCTGGAATATCTTTACCTTGTGCTGTTGCCGCACACAAAATAGGATTCCATTCCTTTTCCTTGAAGTTGGAATAATAGAACATTTCGCCATCGTATATTTTCAAAGGAACTGTTAAAAATCTTAGTATGTTATTCCTGGGCTGTACAGTGCAACATATAGACAGGTTTCATGTTTCCAAACGTTACTGGGTATGCATGTGTAACGGAGGCAGACTGAGCTAGTATGGTAGTTGCCCGTGTAAATCCTCACAGCCCTAACCTTAAGAACGCTTCTAACCACTGAGTTGGAAGCCTGGGCTTTTAGCTCAGTGGTTAGAGCGTTCGTCTCTCATGCCGGTGTGAGTGTGTCAAGGTGGCGGGTTCGAGGCCCGTGAGCGGCGAACGAACCGACCTTATGACATTGGTGCCGTGACCTGGATGGGAGTGAGGATTTAGGGAGATGAGTGTAACGGAGGCAGACTGAGCTAGCGTGCTAGTTGCCCGTGTAAATCCTCACAACCCTAACCTTAAGAACGCTTCTAACCGCTGAGTTGGAAGCCTGGGCTTTTAGCTCAGTGGTTAGAGAGTTCGTCTCCAATGCCGGTGTGTGTGTGTCAAGGTGGCGGGTTCGAGGCCCATGAGCGGCAAACAAACATGAATCATGGGATAAAACCGCTATGATGGCTCGGCTATAATAAAGGTTTGGTGCTCAAGCTCAGCCATAAAGAGCACAAAACAAGCAGTCACAGGGCTGTACAGTGCAACATGTATGTCACACGTGCTACAAAAAAAACAGTCTATGCAATGGTTGATATACCAGTATAGCACCGGTATGATACAGCTTTGCATAGGACAATGCGATACATGCGTGTGAGGAAAATAAAACCAATGTTCAATTCATTGCATTTTCATGCTAGCCTGTTTTTGTGGTAGAAATATCAGTATCGGTACTTGGTATTGGCCAGTTGGCTACAAAAATGTATACTCATACTTGGTTAGAAAACAAATAGTACCGGTGCATCCCTATTTCAAAATGCAGAAAACTATGGTGTCAGTCAGCTACCTTAATTGACCGATCCCAAGCCCCGTCCCCTTTTACTATGTCACAATGGACTTTGGAGGACCTCGGTCAACCTCGGTCAATTTTGAATTTTCTAGTGTCCATTCTGTACGACAATACACCGGTTATGGGCATGCTATAATGCTTCTTTTGCAAGTAGCCTAAGTAACTAAATAACTAAAGAGCTCAAAAAGGTTCAAATATATGCCTGGGGTACTTGTAAAAGTGACATCCGAGATCCTGACCGTGTGAATCATTAACACACAGGCCTAACTTTGCATAACTTTTGATAGGCTGCTACTTTTCAGTAAGGAAATCTGAGTGTGTACGAAAATGTTCCCTTTATTTGTGTTCATAATTACACACAAAAACATAACTAAACCATGTTTCCACTGTTGAAACGACAACATAAGCCTACGGCAAAAATTACACTTTCCTTGCAGGAACTGAACTCACACACGATTGGCAGACGCGCTAACAAATAGGCTACACCAGGCTACATCTTAAATCACGTATCGCCTTACACATAACAAGAATACTTTCAGCTTTTAGGCACAGGCTACCTTGCCATGTTTAACTTGGGATAGAAGACTGTTCACAGAAAGAAGCTAACGATACTTTTTCCAAACGCAATGCATTATCTTGATGGCTGAACGAGAGATAGCCTAATGCCTTCTAAAGATCAAATCATGTGCCGAAAAAAACTATGCCTTGCTGTATAGGCTATACAGTCTCGAAATCACCAATATTAGGCCTATTACACTGATGAAGTCTAGAGCAAGTCGGTGTTGGGATGATGCTGGCCAATCGTGAAATGTGGAGACGCACAAGACCGCCTAAAGGATAATTCCGTTATTTCGCACTTTGAGTCCCTTTTCTGGTTCGTTATGGATGAACTAGAGTGGTGGACACCGAAATTTTGACGATGGGTCCTGTCTCGACTTTGACTCGTTTTGAATCGCCTTTGACTACTTCAGAGTGGCTGTCTATGGGCATGCACAAACATGTCCTTAAAACAAAGTTTAAAGTTCTCAAAACTGTAACTGACCGAGTGGTTAGTGGTGTTTGTTGATGTTGCAAAACAAGTAGCGTAGCGAAATACAGTTTCTGTCATGTTTTATTTGGCATTTTGTAAAATCCCATTGATTTCTGTTGGAAGACTCATTGCACGTTGATATTACTGCACCACCGGAAACGGGGGCTGTTTACATTTAGTTGTAGTCTTTCGGCGAGACCTTCTTTTACGGTCTATGCTTCAGGCTCAAATATTGAGCGGAAGTCTATACGTGGTTGTGAGGTATCTTAAAAAAAAAAATAGTTCCACAATAGCAAATAACACGGCTGGAAATCATACATTGCGCCAATATATTTGTTTTTAATAATCAACGAACACCACTAACCCCTTGGTACATTGACGTGATCAACTAGATCATTATTTCTGAGTAGGCAGAAGTGCCAAACAAACACCTGATTGTAGGATCAGAATTTAGTGTGAAACCCAAGGGACCCTGCCATCTTTTCTGACAGCTTAAAGGCATATCTGCTGACATGGATATAAAATGATTGACATGAGCTTAAACTGTCATCAATTATGAATGATTACACAACATGCAAAAAGGGTAGGTATTTTAGTGGAAGAATTGTTCCCTCGAAAATGGGACATTTTCTCTTCTTATAGAAATAGTCATTGACAATTATTCAGACTACTGCAATCCTCAAAAACGTTCATGTGCAAGTTGGCCATATGCAGTAGCCTTCAGAATCAAAAGAGAATGAAATGTCTATATTCTATTTATTCCTCAACACCTTCATGAAAAGCAAACTGTAGTAAAGATGCATTTACATTTGTTTGCGTTCGTGAACTTTATTTCAAACTTCAGCTTGTGCGACTATTAATGCATTAACACAAGCTGACATGCAGTTGTCCATTTATGCGAATTGGGCAAACCTGTGTCAGCAGCAGTATTACCTGGCCTGTAATAGTTGCCCCTCCCGCCAAAGAGCGATAAAGGTTTATCGTTAATTCACCTTCATTACCGTCAACCTAGGGTAGGTCGGTCTGTATGGTAAGGTTAACAAATAAAGTAAACTCTGGATAGGCGACCAGGTTACTCTTTAAGCTAACTTACTTAGTTATTAATACCTGATCTAACCAAATCGAGTAAGACTGTCTTGCCATGTTGCCCTTTTAAAGTCACGTAAGATATTTGACGTCAAAGATAACCTCATGTAGCCGCAACAACTGTATAACAGTTAAACTTAACATGCCTCACCAATCACCCCAGGGTGTTTACCATAATAGCTAACTAGCAAGCCAATAAATAAGCTAGCCTACTAGCTAGCCAAAACCAACCAAGGATTGCTGTTAACGTTAGCGAATAACGTTAATTATCAACATTTGTCTTAACGTTAGATAGCATTAACGTTAGCAAGCAAGCCATCAACTGTAACGTTAACGCTAACGATAAATTCGTAATATTCACGTTGTTACAAAAAAAATAATAAAAGAGGAACGGCAGTGAGGTTTTCAAACCTTCTAGGTTAACTTTGGCTGGAAATAAACTAACGTTAACGTTCAACACCACAGCAACTTCTTATGCGATAAAATTCCGCAACAATCAGTAACGTTAACATAACGTTAGACTTCCAATACAGCTCGTGTAAAAGTGAGGCGCAATGTTTTAACGTTAACTAACGTTGACATACCTAACGATAGCAAACTAAAATGACCCAAGTAGTAGCACTAATGTTAACATTACATTATTGAGTAGGAAGCAATGTTGCTAACTTTGAGTGAAAAAAATCGTTCTTCACCCCGGTTCTGCTTTGCACAACAATTGGTCAACAATAATTTTACATGTGTAAATTATGTGGAGACTATAACCTACTAACTTGTTGAATGTTACTCTTGTTAACTTACCGCTACTTTTTTCGGGAGTAGAGGCCAAAGGCCCGTCCGCAGATGGGTCTTCTGCCGCCAGCATCACAACCATCCAAAACGTACCTTGCTGGAAGGGTGTTAGCCAATGTAAGCTAACTAATCGAGTTCTGTGAAGGATTTGACTGTATTGTCAATTGTTCCTCACTCCGGTAAATGTTGTTCTCTAACGTTACCATATATTGCTGATGGCAATAATGACGCAAACATTAGTTACCTATGTTTACACGTCGAAATACTTTTTACAGTGTAAAATGCAGAATGTATTGCAACTCTTCACAAGTCCCTTTCTACTGTTTCTACTCGGCGCTTCTTGTCAGTCAGAATTGGCGGGAGTACCGCAAAGACTCAACATGCCTCCGCTGATTGGACAAGTAATACGTTGACGTCTTCAGAAAGTCACGTGTGTCCGGTTACGTAGTAAGACCAGTTCCGTTGACAACTGTCATAGGAGTTAAACACCAGAGCCCTGGAGACACCTATGGGAAGCACCAGTGTTGCCAACTTAGCGACTTTGTCGCCATTATACGCCATATTTAGCGAGATTTCAGACCCCCCAAGCGACTTTTTTTGTGAAAAGCGACTAGCGACAAATCTAGCTACTTTTTCTGGCGTTCTTGGAGACTTTTTGAGACTCTGATGTGATAGCACGTCCCTTTTACTCTTCTGAGTGAGCAGTGAGTTCGGCTGTGCTGTGTAAGAGTCTCAGCGCTGTTTCGTTTGTGAATTAGGCCTACCCTACATCGAGTTCGCCCAAAGCGTTGCCCCACATTGATTACAAAAGTAATGACTGGCCTATGTAGTATCAGCCCATGTTATCCACGGAAGTAGATGTTCTATAGATCTAACAGCTCAGACAACGTTATTGGAAGGTGCAGCAACTTCGGGTGAGATTACAACCAGAGTCAACGAGACGAGAGCAATGATGACAGGGAAACAGGGAGACGCTTTCCAGCACCGTTCAACAAAGGAAAGTAGGCTTCAGACTTCAAGCTGTGCAAAGCAAATGCAGCAGTTGGGAATAGGTTGGAAATTACTGATTTTCAGCCACTTAATGCTCATTTTGGTGTAGCCATACAAGATGTACAGAAGTGTAAAGTGTATCAATTACCCTAATATACAAGCAACATCATTCACAAGCAGATAGTTCAAAATCGAACATACAAGTTAGAAAAACCTAAAGCATTCGTTTAGGCTATGTAGCCTCAATGTTGTCAATGCAGGACAGATTGTCGGCTGAGGGAAAAACAATTCTGTCGGTCTGTCCGAGTGACATTAACTAAATAAATCCAAAATATAGCCATTGTCGTAAGGTTACATTTTGTGTAGCCTATGGTGAAGTTATAATCAGACTTCAAGCTGTGCAAAGCAAATGCAGCAGTTGGGAATGGTTGGAAATTACTGATTTTCAGCCACTTAATGCTCATTCTTGTGTAGCTACAAGATGTACAGAAGTGTACAAATTACCCTAATTTCTACAACAATTGGGTTCTATGGAACTATTTATTTGTTTCTGATTGGCCGAGTGACGCTCCATGAGTTGGAATATCCCTGGACATTTCCAACACAGCTAATAATAAATCACTCCGCGATACTGACACCCAGCTCTCCACTATTTCAAGCAATGGGTTACTCCTTAGCAAACCATAACGAAGCAGTGCTTCACCACATCTGTGGATTAAGCCACACAGTCAACTCAATGTAAGTAAGATAAACGAGGATGCTAATTGTTCTCAACATTGCCAGCATTGTGTATAATATGATTGTCACTTGGAGGAGACTTGTAGATAACTAACGTTAGCATAATTAGCTAACCGCTGCTAACGTGCTAGCATCGTCACGTCAGGCTGTGCACAGTAGTTTAACATTTATTCACTATACATTAATAAAGTTGAGTGGTTCTGCAATGTAGACTATGTTTCCGTTTTTTTGCAGTACCATGTCCCTTACATGACATGGCCCAGTGTCCTTGTAACATGCATGCAGCAAACCTAGATATGAATGTGATTTCCACATTTCTTTCAAGAAGACAATGTAAACCACAAAGACCCGTAACTAGGGGTCTGGAATGTTGGTTACCTAGCAACCAAGACGCTGTCTATTGAAAAGGTAACTATTTTTTGATGCGTAAGAACTATGTCGAAATTAACATTTTTAAACAATAATGGGGTGTTTTCAGATTATTTAGTTTAGGCTCTTAAAGTTGCCTATTTGAGTAGGCCTAGGAGAAAAGCAAACAGGTGTAAAGGGAAATTAAAGGGCCATCACCGGTTTTTTTTTTTTTTTTAGGGGGGGGGGGGGGTGGTGTCACGACCTGGTGACGTAATTGATATGCAAATTAGTGCGTGACGTCATCTACCGACATTTGGCGACTTTTGGAGCTGGCTTTAGCTACTTTCCATTTGAAATAGTTGGCAACACTGGGAAACACACTGGAAACACAGCAAGGCAGAGGTTAAAAGCATGATCCTGATGGCAGTACACCAGGGATGGAAATTAAATATTTTTTCCACCTGCCACTGTGGCTGGTGGATTCCAAAATCTACCAGTCACTCAACTTTTTGGAAGAAAATGGAAGACAGACAAAATGGAAGACAGACAAAAGAGACACCAGGTGCAGGGCTTTTACATCTTTCACAAACATTAAGGATCTATACAAGGAGACTCATTTCTCCAGTGGGCTTTAAAGAAACAACATTTATTGATTAAAAAAAACTTTACAACTAAAATCAAAACATTCAAAACAAAAGATACCTTCCACTCATCACATACTAAATCGGATTACTTTCCAAGTTAATGAAGAAGAACTAGGCTTGTTCGACTTGAACAAGACAGAAGTCGGACAGGATTTCTAACCCATATGCATTGCGTCCATCCCAGTATGCATTGTGTTCAACCCAGCATGCATCACATCAAGTCAGATCTGAGCAGATCTGCATCAAGTCGAACAAGCCTAATGTCTAATAACGGGAGAACTTCCACTCTCGGAAAACTTCCGGTTTCTGAACTGGTTGCAGTTCCTTCTGTGGTTCCACATGAGGACGCTCGTCCACGAGTGCAGAATGAATGGAGGTCTATGAAGCTGTACCCCTCAAAATCCACTTTTCTCGGGATATAATTTTTTGTCAAGTAATTTGAATATTCCCAGGAAGCAAAATCAGATTGGCAAATAGTGGACCACTATGCCCCCGATGTACCGACAGTGGTCCGCCAGCCTCTTTTGTGTCTGGGATTGTATTCGAAAGGAGAGGCAAAGAAAATACACTTGGTTGAGTATTATATTTTTTAAAGTCACTTAATTATTCTAAAAAGCCTTTCAAACGTGTCAATGATGTCATTCATTAGCACAATGCTAGCGTGTCATGGGCAACAACGACCCAACCTGTAAGAAATCAAAAGGGCATAAGTACTCGTTCATTCAACTTTCGATCTATAACCCATGTTGATGTTTTGATCTACAATCAAATCTGAGATTTCTTAATGACAATCAGGTGAAAGAGACAAATTTAGCCATTTAGCTCCATTGACTCATTTTGCACTCATGGCGATCGCCCCCAGTGGAACTCTGGAGGAACTGCAACCAAAATTCAGTACAATGAGACTTAACCCTTAAAGGAGTACCGTCACACTGGTGTGACAGGAATGTTGAGAAATGAACGTTCTAAAGAATATCTGGGTTCATTGAATTCAACATAGAATTTTAGAACCTTCAATTGTTGCGGAACTTAGAACGTTCAAAAACCTACACCTTTAATGGTTAAAGCGATACTCCACCATTTGGGGAAATACACTTTTCCACCTCCCCTCAAATTAAACAATTGACCTGTCGCTAAGCCCCGCCCCCCATTGTTACCGTGTGAAAACTCGGACAAACAAACCCGACTTGATTAGAAATACATTGTGGACAATGGCAGCTGACAGTATATGAAAGCAGGCTTTGAGGACACTTTGGTCGAAAAAGGATTTACTTTCCTCCAGAAGCTATCAAAAGGGACTTAATTATGCTATGGAGGGGTGTATTCAAAACTTTAGAATACATACAAGGTGACAAGCAGTTGTGGCGAGTAGCCGTGCAAATCACCGTGCACCGTGGTATTAACCCTTTAGGCGCCAGAGGTTTTTTTCCGAAACGATAAATTTTGACATCTTCATTTCAAAAGGCTATATCTTAAAAGTGATAAGAGATAGAGACTTTCTGTAAATTAGAGAAATATTAAGGATGACCCAAAGTTTATGTAGAGATTAAATGTTTATATCTAATTTGCATATTATGACGTCATATGGTGGCGGCCATCTTGGATTATAGAATTTTCATGAAAAGTCGCATGTTTGAATGATAAAATGCACCACTTCTTTCCCCCCAAAATGTCCCTCACCTTCTGTGTGCTATATTGCACAATACTGAATGCTCAGCTAAATAGTAAGTAGTGAACAAACTGTAGTAAATCATTACTAATAAATGGCCGAAACAAACCAAATGCATGTAGCGGTAGACTGGCCTTTTGCTGTAGAGATTTTCCATTTACTACATACAGTAGGCACTCTGATTCCATGTATGGGGCACATATAGATTATTCAGATGACACACAAACACAAGTAGACAAGACCTGTTTAGTTCAAAAGCTCATTTGCCACGGCAAGGCACAGATCAGGAGTGAGATGACGAGACAAGACAAGAGACAATGTTAGTATTTTTTTTCTTTTTGTTGTTTTTGTTGATGTTTTTTTTCTTAGCTGACAAAGACACACACATCACAAGGACATGAACACACAAAAAGGAACACATAGTGTATGTCCTAAATGATCAGGGAAATAGATAGCAAATCAACAGTGTAAATCATTACTAATAAATGGCAGACATTTTTTTTTTTTATGTAGCAGGCCTTTTGCTGTAGAGATAATGACTCCCTATCCCTATCCATACAGGGCCGGCATTCCCATCATCTTGTGATAGACTATGCATGACCTAATGTGTGTGTGTGTGTGTGGGGGAGAGGTAGAGGGAGAGAGCGTGTCACCACCTCCACCATGCGAGCAGCATGGCCAGATCTGCCTCGCGCGCGCCGAGTGGAGAGAATTTGCGCAGCTCGGACTAGGCCTACTGTCATTCTCATTGCGACTCCCCACACTGCCACTACGTTTCCCCCTAACTCTCCTATGAGCACTTCGACCTCGTCTAACATACCCAGTCGCATTAGACAAAGGCTCCACCACGTTACTGTCGCCGTGATTGTGGAGAGGCAAAAGACAGAAGCTAGCGCTATTAGGCTACCTCCAGCCTTGTTCGCCACACCACTAACACCCTGCTAACTTCCCGATGAACACTCCGAACCCGTGAAACATTATTCCCATCAGTGACATTGGGCAAACGATTCAACGTTTGTGCTTGGTGTAAGCTAAACTATGGAGTAAACTCTCACTTTGTCCAGCTGCATCATTGAAGGCAGGGACGCATCTGAAGCCTTACTAAACGAATCACCGTCATTTCCTGAAGGCAGATATTCCCCTTCAGAATCAGGGTCCGCGAATAGACCTTCATTTCAGGTAAACTTTTTTGATGCCATTAGACGATAATCTAATGCAAATACTCGCTAACGTTGACAATATCGCTCTGACTAAGTGGCTCACACGCACACTAGCTCCGGTATTGCACGCACTGATTCAATGCGCTGTAGCTCAAAAGTTTTGTTTAAACCATGACCTTTTTCGGACTCGGGGATGACGTACGACATGTCTGCCACCTAGTGGAGTGGATGTCGAACGAAATATGACACCCTATTTGACTAAATCGGCCGTTTTATTCAGTACCGCATCTTGTCGAGTAAACTCGACAGTGGCGCCTAGAGGGTTAAGACCGTGGTATTAAGATTGGTAGTGTATAGGTCTAATTGAGTGCCTGTCACTTTAAGACGTTCGTGATTAACACTGTTAAAAGGCTGCTGATGTGTGGATGCATTTCATAACGTTTTCTATATAGTTAAAATAAAGGTTCGTACTTCTCCTTGGGACAAGCACTTTTGAATTTTGGAAAACACTTTTCCATTTACATTGGGATTTTGCAAACATTCAGTGTCAGAGTCAATAAAAAGAGCCCTTCAACAAAATTGACAAGCAGCTGTAACTAGGCTAAGCATGCTAAATTCGACATCCAAACAGTATTCTAACGTTAGCTTTGAGATACTGCTTGATTGCATAACTTAACTTAGTATAGTCTCTTCAATGTAGCCTACTATGTTGTGATAAGACCTTAGCAGAGTTAACTTCAATGCAGCAGTTTTGAACAAATTTGCGCAGCATGGTCACGATGCTAAGCGGATTTAATAGCAATTTAGCCAGACGTCTTCTATGTCAGTGGTTTTCAAAGTGGGGGTGCCAGGGGGGCCCCAGCAAGGTGGAAGGAAAAATAAAAGCAACAAATAAATACATTTGAAAAATATAAAATATACCTATTACTATGAGGGTTGTTATACAATGCCATTATAATAATGTGTCACATATCTGAACATCTGAACATTATATGTTCCATGATAATGACTGGGAATAATAGTAGAGTGATAGCTCTCATATAGCAGAAAGCCCCAAAAGCAATTTTTACACACTGTATGCTCTATTCGCGAAGTGCTTGTGGCTAAAATAATTATTAGGATTAGCTTGCCGTAGTGTTGTCGATGGGTTTAATAACACATCAAGGGGGTCCTTGGCCAGAACCTAGTGGTATTTGGGGGGCCTTGTCGTGGAAAAGTTTGGGAACCCCTGTTCTATGCAATGCTTCTATGTGGCAACAACAATCCTTCAACAATCGTGAATATTTTGTTAAATAGATAGATAGATAGATAGATAGATAGATAGATAGATAGATAGATAGATACTTTATTGATCCCCAGGGGAAATTCAAGGTCTCAGCAGCAGCATACATACAACACAAACACATTCTTTAACAGCAGAAAGAGTAATTAAAGTATATAATATAAAAACACAACTAAGCAGTAAGGACAGTAGAAGATAAAGAATATGCTAAATATACTAAAATACAAATTATACTAACACTTAATACAATATATAAAAATATACTAAAATACAAATGACAAAAATACAAATTATACTAACACTTAATCTAAATCAATTCTAAAAACAGTATCCACATAGTGGTGATTAATAAAGCAGAGGCGCTTGCAATGACTGAGGCAGGGACTGAGCCTGTGATTCTCTGTGCATAGTAAGGTATGGTAAGGTGCTCTAAGGTGCTCTGTGTGAATGAGTGTCATGGTGGTAGTGCAATGGTGATAGTGCAAATGAGTAAGTCAACAGTGCAACAATGCAGTAATAAAGTCTATATATCTATATATTTAACTATTTAAGAAAATGTATAAGTGTGGGCACAGTTCGGCTGTGGCATGGAGGGGGGGGGGGGGGGGGTTATGCATATGTGCTGATGTGCTAATATAGCACGCAAACAGTGAGGCATAAAGACAGTGGTACAAGTGGCTAGTGGACAGACAGTACCAAACATGGAGGGGGTGAAGAGGCAGACAGACTATGCAGAGAAGTCCATCTCTCCTCTTCCCTTAAGTGAGGCATTGAACAGTTCAATGGCCCTGGGGACAAATGACTTTCTCAGTCTGTCAGTTGTGCAAGGCAGTGAGCGAAGTCTCCAGCTGATCAGGCTCTTCTGCTTAACAATAGTGCTGTGGAGTGGGTGACACTCATTGTCCAAGATGTTGATCAGTTTGTTCAGGGTCCTTTTGTCAGATAGTGAAATGATGCACTCCAGTTCAGCTCCAACTACAGAGCCAGCTTTCCTTACCAGCCTGTCAATTTGCCCCACATCCTTCTTCCTTGTGCTTCCTCCCCAGCATACTACTGCATAGAAGAGGACGCTGGCAACAACAGACTGGTAGAACATCCTGAGGAGCTTACTGCACACATTGAAGGACCGCAGCCTCCTCAGGAAGTATAGCCTGCTCTGCCCTTTCTTGTAGAGTGCGTCAGTGTTGGCTGACCAGTCCAGTTTATTGTCCAGGTGGAGACCCAGATACTTGTAGGTCCTAACCACCTCCACATTGACCCCATCAATGTGGACTGGTAGCAGAGTGGGCTTAGACCTGCGGAAATCCACCACCATCTCCTTGGTCTTTGAAGTGTTAAGTTGAAGATGATTGAGTTTGCACCATTGCACAAAGTCCTCCACCAGGCTCCTGTACTCCTCCTCCTGCCCGTTCCTGATACACCCCACAATGCACGCAGAGGAGGGGCAGCAGGCTACGAGAGAGAGCGGGGTAAGAAGAGGGCTGCGTGCGTAAAAAGCGCAGCTCAATGGCAATGCAAGGATTTGATCTTATATTTAATTTAAATTAAATTAAATTAAATTAAATTAAACATAGAATATTAATCTGTGGCGGCCGATTTCGTGGATTTTGATTTCGTGGCGCCCCGCCACAGATTAGTCAATGTATGGGAAACACTGATATCCCTTTAATACCATAGACAGTAAAAGATATGGACAGAGTCATCACGTAGAAGTCAGTTGAGACGGGTGAAGCAAATTTCAACCATTTCCTATTGGTTGACAAGGCTTGCAGGCTCAGGGGACGTAAATTACGTCACGTTAGCATTGATTTTGGAAAAAAGTTCATTACTCAGCCGGTAAGTCAGTTACGAGGTTATGATGCCAATCACACAATGTTGTATTACTCCGAAAAAAGAAAAAGTTTATATAAAGGCTTAAAACGCTTCAGCTGTAACGTTATTTGATGTCAAAGTGGCGTCAAATTGAATGGGGTTCAATGGAATGGCTAGGTGGAACTGGTCTACTATTTAGCCTCAGATCCGCCATAGTGTTTACGCTCTGTGAACGTTCGCCTGCCCCCTTGCTTAATACGGAGTGGCCAGGCTCTCCGTAGACGGGTTCTGGTCAGACGAAGTTCATCTCGAACAAGCTTACTGTCATAGGGAGGGTGTCAGCAGAGAAGTGTCAGTTCCGGCTATAACTTTTGAACCACATTAGTTACAAACACAAACTTTATATATTTTTCAGCTTGATTGATCATGGGAAACAAATAGGAATGTTAATATTTATGACTTGGTGCATCTGGACCCTTCCTCCCATTCCAATATGGCCGCTGGCTGTAGTATGGGGCCTTACACCCCATTGTTCGTGCAAATTCATCTACAAGCACCAAATTTGGCATGGATGCAGGTGAGGGCATACTGAAATGTTTTAGCCAGGGCGCCTGAGCCAGTGATCAGAGATCAAGATGGCTGCCAAATCCAATATGGCTGCCACCTGAAAAGGGATTAGGCTGCATATTTTGAAACAGATGAGATACAAATGTAAAGTTGCTGCTTTCGGCTACTGTCCGATTTTGTCCATTTTACCATGACAAACGCACAGGAATGCTTACATTTGTGATTGCCTATGTTTAGACCCCCAGTTAGAAAGCAATGACCTGATAATTCATACTTTACAAATATTCCCACCAATTTTCTAATTTAGAATGTAGGGAAGGCATATATGAGAAAGAGTCAGAATTCCAGCATAGATTTGGGCAATAATGAGCAATATTGTGAATACTAGTTGACCGTATGAACTGTGGTGGAGCAGCTGTTTAGTGCTACTCCATGCTTGTGAGCAAGATGGACAGCAACAGTGAAAGATGAAGATAGATAGATAGATAGACTTTATTCATCCTCATCCCCAAAGGGAAATTACAGTGTACTACTACCAGCACAGACAAACACAGCATTCACATACATAGGCCTACTGTACATACATGCATACATAAATTATTAAAAAATATATTATTTCTCTCTCTGCTCAGGGGGAAGTCATTATAAAGTGCTATTGCAGTGGGTAAAAAAAGTATTTTTTAGCCTCCAACTGAAAACACTTTTTTGTTTGACCAGTAAGATGTGTAGTAGATGTGAGGTATTGTCCAATATATTTGACAGTTTGTTCAGCAGTCTTCTCTCCACCACCAATTCCAGGGGCTCTAGAGCTATACCCAACACAAAGCCAGCCTTCCTTATGATTTTAATCAGTTTCTTAGTGTCCCTGGCTGTAATGTTACTGCCCCAATAGATGGCAGAAAATAAAATTGCACTTGCAACAACACTGATAAAACATCTGAAACATTTTGCTGCACACATTAAATGACCTAAGCTTTCTCAAGAAATAGACTCTGCTCTAAACCCTTCTTATATACAGCCTCAGTGTTGTACCTCCAATCAAGTTTATTCTCTATAAGAACCCCGAATTATTTGTAGTTCTCAACAACTTCTACTTCCTCACCCAGTATTGAAATGGTATTTAGCTCAGGTCTGGCCCTCCTAAAGTCCACCACCATTTTGCTTGTCTTAGCCACATTCAAGACAAGGTGGTTGTTTCTGCACCATGTCACAAAGTGGTCCACCAGTTTCCTGTACTCCGTCTCCTCACCATCACTGACACACCCCACAACTGCAGAATCGTCTGAGAACTGCAGGTGACATGACTCCGAGTTGTACTGGAAGTCTGAGGTGTACAGTGTGAAAAGAAAAGGACACAGCACAGTCCCTTGTGGTGCTCCTATGTTACTGACTACCTGCTCAGACACACACCCTTTCATTCTCACAACCTGTGGGCTGTCAGTCAGGTAATCACTAATCCATGAAGTTGTGGAGGTGTCTACCTGCATCCTTCGCAGCTTCTCACGTAGCAGCATAGGCTGTATGGTATTAAAAGCACTTGAGAAATCAAAGAACATGATCCTCAATGCTGCTAGCCCTGTCCGGGTGAGCGTGTGTTCTATGAAGCAGGTAGATTAAGGCATCCTCCACACCCACCTCTGGACGGTATGCAAATTGTAATGGGTCCATGCAGGTGGTCACCTGTGGTCTCAGAAGATGACCAACAACAGTGTTTAGCCTGTTACATAATTTCCTACCAACTTCCTTCCTAACCAGGTTTACTTTTTTATCCAAGTGTTTTGTTCTTATGACTACAATTGTGAGAAAGACCATGAAAATGAGAATTCATGAGAGACCATGAGAATTCACTGTTTTTTTTTATGTTATTGCTGTTTTTTATGTTATGCTAAGCAAACCTTTAAGAGTTTTGGACAAATTGACTATATTATTCTTTTAACAATTATACAGTACGTATAAATATTGCCTTGCAATAATAATTGTCTTATTCTTTTTTATATGATTACACTTTGAAATGTATTCACCTAAGGAAATGAATCAACATTGAGAATAACCTTCAAAGTTATGGTAAAAAAGGATTTTCAACCACAGTCTTGAAAAGAATACCAGTTCCAGACTTCCAAGTATACAAATATGCCAATGGACTTCCTGTGGTCAATAAACATAAAATAGACACCACATCCTCATTTGTAGCGCATTTGGTTTAAAATTTTGTCATATTGAATTTAGGGAATTCAGGGTTCCTGATATACCTAATCATAAATGTAAGTATTCCTATGGGTTTCCCATGATAGACATCAAGTTTGTATTTGTATCTCATCTGGCTCAAAAGCTATATATAGCCGAATCCCTTTCAGGCGGCGGCCTAATTGGATTTGGCTGCTATCGGCTAAATAATTTCAGTATGCCCTCAGCTATGTCTGTGTCAATTTGGTGTTTGTAGATGAATTTGCACGAACAAAGGCCCCAAACTACAGCCAATACTGTTTTTTTGGACAGCGGCCATGTTGGAATTAAGGGAATAAGGTGTACCGGGTAATACATATTAACATTCCTATGTGTTTCCCATGATAAATTAAGCTGAAAAATATATCAAGTTTGTGTTTGTAACTGGTTCAAGAGTTATAGCCGGAACCCTTTTGGGGCAGCGGCCATATTGGATTTGGCCGCCATCTTGGCCCCAAGGGTTGCTGACTCCGGTGCCCTAGCTAAATCATTTCAGTATGACCTACATGTGTGCCAAATTTGGCGCTTTTAGATGAATTTGCGCGAAAATGTGCTTAAGGCCCCCCACTAGCAGGCAAATTTCCAAAATTAAAACAAGAAACCAATTAAGTGGACATCGGAGGAGCTTCCTGATATGGCGACGTCTTCGTCAAACGAAGAATATCAAGTCTGACGTAGAGCTTGCCATATTTCTCCACGACAGGTAGCCTAGGCTAAACTTAATCTGCATCGCTAACTTCAGCTAAATATGTTATGTGGTTAGAGAGGTATTTTTTGTTTTCACTGTTTCCGTAATGTGTAGCTGGGTCATGGTTGGAGAAACGTTAAAGCAGCTGAGCTGCAGGTCAACTAACGTTAGCTAAGTCTGCATTATATCTGGCAACCCAGAAGAGGCTCGAGTCTAAGTAGTCCTGAGAACGTTCACCAGTGTTTTGATTTTGGCCTACAGAACGTTCGGTAACAATCCTTCAAATCGCTCCTTTAAAGTTGAACGTGAGATTTTTACTGAGGCACAGCTTATAAATACTGGGGCACGTGCCCCAGTAAAAAAGGGTCTAGTGACGCCCCTCGTTCTACTCTTACGAGAATACTTTGATTTGTTTGTGGAAGTAATTACACATGAATGAGCACTATTTTGAAAGAAAAAATGGGTTTTGGCTAAGAATCAACCCAAAAAATGTAAACGCAATGTAGCTTTAACTTATAATAGTTATTTTACAACTGCCACTCCTGAAACAGATAATTTAAGTGAACTAAAGATTTTGAGTAAAGACTAATGTAGGCCTAAGCTTAATTTGTCTACAGCATCCACATTGACACAAATTAACCTGTTTAGTTATGTAAAAACTAGAATGGTTTAAGGCAATCGGTTTCCACACAATTTTCTAGTAATGTCAAAATTGTTTTGTTTTGGCAAGTAGCTAAAATAAGTTCCTTATAGACGAAGTAAGCTAAGATACCGGTAAGTCTCTTCAGGGTGAAGCAAGACCCCTCGGCTGGCGTGTCAGGGTCCAGTTCGCCCTCTCTGGACTTATTTTCCCCTACATTATCCCCTACATATTCAGTAGCCTATTCATTATTGAATGCTTAGCTGGAGTGATGTTTTTCCCCCCATCATCTTATTTTTAAAGCAGGCATACGTGCGGGCATGTAATTGGGCTGTGGGTTTTCTATAGGAATGGCATGTTTGAAAGGGCACTTCACTAGTAATTAATAATTTGTAATTATAGGGTGGTATACCTTGTCAAAAATCACAGAGACTTATTCCCCTTGAATGGTGCCGATTGACCAAAATTAGGGGGTCTGACCCAATGATTAATACATTCTCAACTTCGTAGCACCAGAGTTAAAATACTATGAGTATTTATTGTAGAAGTAGGCTATAAAACGTTGAAAAGTATAGTGATTAAGAACAACAAAATATTCATATTTTGAATTGAAATGGTTTTATTCTGCAGTATCACATAAGTGGGATTTATTCATGCAGAATGAATAGAATATGACAACCCAATCATTCACAGTACACTTAAAGTGCTTTATTTCCTTTTAGGAGAATGGAATTGACAATACTATTCAAAAAAGTAGTGGTTGTTGTAAAGGTACAATTCACATTATCATTAAAATCAGTACATCAGCTAGTTCTGTACCTCTATCAAAGGGGGCAATACAAGTCCATAATACAAGTAATCAATATGGGATCACTTCTTTAAAGCAATGCATATTAAATTACATACATTGTTTTAATTTATTTATTTTTTAAGATTACATGAAAATACAGAATATGCTGCAAGAGTTTGTTCGACAACTGAAGTACAGTATCATTGTGAATAATCTTTGCATTTGGGCATTGCGTGTTTTATCATAATTCAGACTCAGGGCATTTGTCTCTTTAATGTATATCTTTAAAACTGTCAGCTAAGTACAAATAAAAGACATCCACATTATTCCTGATTGTATTGCTTCTACTTTAGATGAACTGGAAATATAAATATGTCCCCATATCATGCTATATACTGCAAATAAAGGCAAGATAAAATATGGCTTCATTAAGAACAAAAAAAAAAAATATATTCAGCTGAAGGAAAATGTCATACAGACAACTTTAAAATGATATGACTGACCATCCATTTGATATACAAGGCAATCTAATTTTAAAATGGGTGATTTAGCTAACAAAGTAGCTCACCTTAGCATTTGGTAGTAAGACTGATTGAACGGACTGATTGCATAAAAAATCTCTGAACCGCACTTTAATGCAGCTCACTGTATCAGTACTTCCGTCTTGCCCTTTTCTCTGGACAAGTTCTAACTACGGAGACAGCCATTGTAAAAAAAAGCACACTGGACAGACCCATTCACTCTCCAGAAGGGAGGAGGCATAGGGGGTCACAACAAACATTGCTGAGGTTTTCAGGAAAGGACCTTTCTTTGATAGAGGAGTCTGTTGGTAAACAATAGCAATACTTAATTTAACATAATAAGTTGAACTATTCCTATTTACACTACAACAATAAATCTATTACTATGTAGTATTATTAAAGCTTTGGAAATGATCCATTTCAAATTAGCATTGCATTGCAGAACGCAAAGAAAAGGCAAATAGTAAATTATTTCTGTTGCAAACAAGTAGAATCCTGGTTAAGTTCTAACTGTTTTTCACTTTGTTGTAGTGGATGGATGTCTGGGGCACCAATCTGATTGATACACCAAATGAAATATGTACTGTGGAATGGAATCATATATCAAACATAAGTGGACCTATTATAAAATCACTGCACTCTCTCCCAATACATACTGTATTTGACCTACATTGTTAGGACATATACTGCCCCATTTCTGCAAAGTATACGTAAAACCTGCCCCATTTCTACATAAAACATGTACATAAACCAAGCCAAACTTGATGTTTTGATAGACATTTCCCAGTTATTTTGATTATTTATTGAGCTCAGCTTTAATGCCATGTCAAACAGTACAAAAAAGAGTCCTGGAGAAAGACCATTCAGCCAGTTACATTAGGTCCAAAGTGTGTTCTAGGCCTGGTCTTATCCTAAACTATACTGACAAATGCATACTTTGCATCCTGTAGCACCATTACTTTTTGTCCTGTGTAATTACAGGGAAACACATATATCCATCTCAAAACTGCAGACATATTTTTTTGAATACTTGGACTAGCCGGCTTTACATTCTGTTACTAATGATGGAAATAGATGCTCAGAGCAAACATTAGCTCCAGGCCTCTTCTAGGCTCTATGATCAGCAACTAATTTAACACGGTCCAGCTGTGCAATCAGTGCAGTTTCAAAGAGCTAACAATCTCTGCCCCCCAATTATATTGTGTTCACCCCATATTGAAGGGAAGTCAGACAATGCTGCATAAAATCTTGAAACAAATGTCCACACATATGACAGCTCATTTGAAAACCTGAATAGTACACAGAACTACTTCAAGAATGGAAAAAAAAAACACAAGTTAACAGAATTCCTGATATCCGTGGGGAATTCAGAACCACCAGCCTGGGGGATGATTTACACAGAGGTCATGTTGTATTGTCAAAGTTCTGACCTGTTAATACAATAGTGGACAAAGACACCTGAAAACATCAGTAGCTGTATTCCCGATTGTATTTTTAAGTCACTTTAGTGTGATTCACAGCTCTCAAAAATAGATTTATCACTGATAATATCCTTGGTTTTCAACCATTACATGACTGTCTTCTATTATCGCCTTGTCATTTGCTATATAAATAAAATAAGCATACCTAGGCTTGATACCAAAGCAATAATCATTCCTACAACCCTTTGATATCCCATCATTGCTCTGACAAGTATTTTGTGGTCCTATTGTCTGAGCTTTCTATTCTGAATTTATATTAAAATAAATGTGTACTGTGTAATGGTAGTGAAGGTAGAAACATCACACTGAGGTATGACATTTTTAAAGCAGCACAGATTTCAGATGAAGTTAAGTTTCAAGGATTTCTGCATACGAGTCCATACACAGCAGTTTGCCAGCACAACTCATATCACCAGATCTTGATTGTAGGACAATTTATTTTGTCTTTCTCTCTACTACTTCTCTTTGTTTTGCAGACAAGACTTGGTGCTTCAAAACATACGAAAATGGTTTACATGGACCATGACAGCACCTTGTCTAAGTTAGAGTCCATGGCACATTATTCAGAGAACTGACATTAACCACTCGTGCTAGGAGCAAGTCCGGTTCAGGTCTGTGCTGTCTACACAAGGTTATATCAGTCAAATACAATTCTTATAAAAAAACATGTGCTAATAACTGCCTAATACGTACGTTGATCTTTAATAATCAGGGTTGGGGTTCTAGTCTACAGTAATAGTTAAAGAGCTTCAGTGACTTACTGCAAATTTGTGATAAATTTGTAAACTTAGGAAATGTTTCATCAGTACTTTTCCAGGGCAATTGTCATAAACATGGACTATGCTAACTACAGAAGCCTTAAACTTGTTTAATTTAAAAGGTACAGTCAGTGATTGTGGAAGATTTGTTTATGTTTACAATAAAAAAAATGTAGCAGATGCTTTTGTCCAAAACAATATACATTACACAGTATTTTAACCAAGGACCAAACAGAATACATTGGAGAGGTAGCTCATCCCTCCCTTCAGTATTGCCAGAGAAACTCCAAAGTGTTTCTTATTTGTTCACACTTTGTTTCCAGTTTTCGGTGGGCTGCCTACAGAGACTGTTTTTTTTACAGTGTTCTCACGGGATGGGCAGCTAGCGGATCATGAGATGTTGGCTGAATGAAGTTGAAATTGTGTACGATAACTGACTGCACCTTTAACATTGTTAACCCCAGACCACCAACACAGAAAAACAGATATAAATTGAGAAGAAAAACAGTTCTTTGAGATTTTGGGCTCCATCTTGGCGATCTAAAACGTACGGTTACTGGTGAAAAGCTGAAATACATTTAGGGGTGTATCCAGTCCACATTCGGGGTGATTTTGCTATCAAACGCCGGGCGCTTGGCGCAAAAAGGTGGGTCTTATGTTTCTTAATCAGTCATGGGTGTGTTTTGGGCATAACATCCTTTAAACTAATGAAAATTACATCGGTCATTCCCTTTAACAGCAAGCAGCGCAACTTCAAACAGCGTATCGGTTTTTTGATAGTCAGCGGCGCATTTGAAGGAATCTGCTTGCACGCAAGACTGTATGGAACAGGGGGGTTTTCCAAGTACGTGGTTTAGTAACAAACCTGGGTAGGTTAACTCAGAGTAAGGGGTAAACCCACTGTATGGCTTTATTCTCCTAACAAAACAATGCCATAGGGCTCTTGTTGTAGGAGGTTTCCCACTTACTGAGTTAATTTACCCAGGTTTGTCACTAAACCACGTACTTGGAATACCCCCCAGGTATTTCACTAAACCATGCTTTACTAAAACCTAGCAGAGTATAGCCTACTGCACTTGACTATTATTTGAAGTCATTGGCAAAGTGAAACTAACCGTGGTCTCATAGTCAATGACAAAACAGTTCTACACAGTTAATTGCTTTCACTATTGACTGACAAGGGATTACCATCGAAAACATGAAAAAAGCAACACTTACCCCAATAATGTTTGAATGACTGAATAGAAATCCTAAGGCTATTTATCCTGCAGAGAAGTTGTTTGGGACTGCTTGCTAAGGGCTGCTTACATTTTGTGACCGTGCGTCTTCAGCTGTGCTTTAGATGCGCCTTTCACTATAGACCAGGTTTTTCTTGGTCAGTGGGGTAATGATTTTTTGAGGGTGTAAGACAGCGATTTTTGGATCATGCGCCAGACCACACCTTCTGCCACATCCCTGGGCGCAAGGCTTAATAAAAGTGAAGCGCATGGCGAAAAATGAGTCTAAGATAGGAATAAGCTTTGCGTCGGGATAAGAAGAAGCTTTTCACCTTGTTTTTGATCGTAAAAATAGAGCCCTTTAAGTTGAATTTAAATTAGACTTGGGTTGAGACAAGAGCAGGGTTTGCAGCTGAGGGTCCCTTAGGAGAAACAAATGAACTGATTTATTTCTCACGAGACAAAGAAAAGACATTTGAGACAAAAAAAAAATTGCACACAAGCAGGGGCTATTATTGAACTCAGAGAAATTGAGAGAGAAAGAAAGGCCAGGTTCTGAGGGGAAACATTACAAAATGAATGCGAAATAATTTTCTCAAATTGACAAATTTCTAGATTTGAGATGGGTGTATAACACCATATAAATAAATTGTTTAGGAATATACTGCGGAAAAAAAGAAAGTCAAGGGGACAAAATGGTTCTTTTCAACACTGGTGACATAATCCATGGGTAGTCAATCTGTTGAGGTAAAGAACATTTAAAGGTTGCTATTCCATGACATTCTGTGCTGCTTTAACACCATAAAGTGAAGGGGGTTGAACCACTGCTTCTATCTGCACCAGGGGAGTTGTTCCATTCCAAGTTCATAGACCATCTAGCTTCTTTTTGTCCATGCGGTTTTGGACTCTTGGACCCTCATCTTGAGCCTTTGACTTAGAACTGTGAGCCCAACTAGCTTTCAATACAAGGGACTATAGAGTAGTTCATTAAAAATACAAAGAAAAGAAAATTTACAACAACAGTAATAATAATAATAATAATCATAATAATAATACTGAGTGCATTTACCAGTCCACTGGTAACAGATTTGTATTGCGTAGTGATCATTGAGAGGTAACTGAGCTGTCTAGTAGCTTATCTGAGGTTGAAGACTTTTATGTTTTCTGTATTACTGTTGATATTAACATTCAGCAGCTATTTGAAAATGTTGAATGTTGAAAGGCGTTCCAGAGAAAGTAGATATTATATGTAAAATAAGTCAGATCCAGGACCACCTGTTTGTCCAAAAGGACATCATATAGCCAATATCATATCCTACAAAGCAGTTTAATTCTAAGACACCAAGATTGATTAAGTAATTAAATACACTACAAATTCAGTGTTGTATTATGATTCAATATTAGAGGCTTTTCCAAGTCTGAGTGTGTGTAAACACCAGTAAAGCCGAATTGGCACTTTTCATTTTAAAGATCAAATTATTCTATTCTCCCACCTGATCGGACCTAAAAGGTCTTTCAGACAACACACTTGGCAGACTCTCTGCTATGGTAGTGTTGCATCCTAGCAGAGGTTAACAAGATTGTCAGAAGGCAAAATTTAAAAAAAAAGGGAAACAAAGTCTCCTCTTTTATCTTAACTTCAATATTTGGCACAAATACCTTGGCAATCTGGCCGAATTTAAACATGTCAAAATTTTTCCTGAATTCTAAACTTTTGCTCCAAGAAGTACAAAACCTTTTACAAAAGAAAGCAAAAAAAAAAAAAAAAAAAAAAGTAACATACTAAAAACCGGAAAGGCAAAACACTGTGTATCCAGTGATGTGAGGCTGTTGAAGTGTGGAGTTTCTTCATTAGATAGCTTCTGGTTCAGTCTGTATTAGTGAAGGTAGATGTGGTTTAAAGCAGAAAGACCATTCTTAAATAACCAACATATAAATCTGCTAGTACACTAACTCTTGCATCTTTGTAAGTTTGTTTCACACATTTCATATAAGGATATTTAAAATGAATAATTGAAGATACGACTATCCATATTCAGGTGAATCCTCCCTTTTCTCATCCTAAGTGTGAAGAAAAGCAGCTTTGAAAATATTTCACGTTTAACTCTCTCATTTGTCGCTGAGATATTGCCTCTGCTGTTTTGCCTCTGTGATTGAGTCTCGGGTGGGGAAAGTTGTGGATTTGGGTGAGAGTAAGAGCTGAGAATAGAGGTAAGGTTGAGATTGCTTGTTGAGGGCAGGGAATATGATACATTCTCCAAAATTGAGATTCTCCCCGACCCAATCACCAACTCTCACCTCATTCTTCTGAACATCTTGACACCTTAATCAGGGCCTGTGGTGGAAACTGAGGGCTGCATACCCTCCCCCAATGAGGATGTTGACCCTCCTACTGCCCCATTCCCCTCCCCTTCCTCCTGGCCAGGGGACCCATCATCAGCATGGCCTCCCCTAGATGAGACGGTGGTGGTTTCAGGGGAGGCACTGTGGGCTGCTTCCTGTGAGACACAACCAGGGTGGTTCTTGCGGAGGTGCTGGTTGAGGATAGCCTGAAAAGGGAAGCTTTTTCCACAAACATGGCAGTGGAAGGGCTTATTGCCAGTGTGCTTGCGGATATGGTATTCCAGCTGGTCCTTCCGTGTGTACTTCTTACCACATATGCGGCACACAAATGGTGTGATGCCCATGTGTAGACGCATGTGTCGGTCCAGACTTCCCTTCTGGTTGAAAGACTTGCAGCAATAGATGCAGGTGAGGCGTGGGTTGTAGCGGAACCAGCGATCACCCACCTGCTCCCTCAGGTATTCCTCGTAGCCGCCCATGTCAAAAATGGCCTGTTCCTCACCCTAAACACATAAACCATTATACATTGAGACCTCAGGACAGCAAAGGGAGAAAACTAGTAATAGTAATTTTCTAGTATAGTATCTTCATTTTCAAGTTATTTTATGCTTCCATTAGTCCATGCACATAGCTATACGTCAGAGAGGGTTAGAGCGGAGCGAGAGGCGCAAACGTTCGACAATTTCCGCGTTCGATTATTGCAAGGGGGAGGGGGGAAAATCCCCCTTTATGCAGACCAGAGTAAACCCTCGCTGCACTAATGTCAATGGAGACTTGTGGAATTTTACCAATAAATTGGTCATTATGTCTTTCTGGATTTGTTGAGGGTTTTTTGGAAATTTTTGTCATAATCTGTAAGTGTTTGGGATCATTTCAAGCCTAAAAGTGTAATTTTTTAGCGTTCGGATTTGTGATAAAATAACTTAATATCAGACCATGCTGCTGCCAGTTAGTGTCCGGTTGTTAGCATGCTAGCTATCCTCTTAGCTAAGGTAAAATTTTAAACGGAGAAGTGTAATTTCTTTGAAATGACAACTAGCTGAATAACATTACTTACATTAGTTAAAGTGGATAGTTTATACTCAAGTGAATTTGCAACAGTATATTAAGTTTAAGCGAAGTCCTTCAACTACTAGTCACTTGTTAGCGCATAGCTGTATTGCCATAGCTACTCCCATCCACTTGTATAGCATTTTAAGCTAGCGTTAGCTAGCTAGCTAGCTCGGTTCACATGACTAATTAAATTATTCATATCATGTCCTAAAGAATGATTCATTGGTATCATACATGATTATAGACAATAATACTGTGAACACAATTAGGTTTATCTGTTCTTATTGCTTATTAAGAGAGAAAGTTTATTTAGTGACGTAAGGTGACACTCCCACTTATGCAGACCGGAACTGTCCCGTTTTGCTCCCATAGTAACAAATTACGTTGCTCTATCTTGCTAGTAATCAAGGATCTTTGTATACGTTTTGAAGATAGTTAAGAAGATAGTAGGCTACTTGTATAAGGCTCAACTCATTTTAATTACCTTCCCAAAACTGTTCTGAACTGATTTTTTTATTTTTATTATTATTATTAATATTATTATTATTATGTTTGTTGGCAAACACTGTTACAAGCCTAATGGACATGATCTAGTCATCACAAAAAAGAGAAAACTGTTACATGCAAGGACACAAGCCACAATGACATTGTGGAAGCTATGCTGGACCCACAGCTCGCAGATGGAACATGTTTAATGAGGAAAGGTAGCCTGAGAATACTCATACACTTTTGAAGCTCGAGGAAAGGTAACTGCACTAAATTATGTGCACTTTGTGGCTGGACATTGAGAAATTGGTCGAGCTTCCGCTCTCAAATGCAAAGGACTAGTTGTATTAGAAATGGGCATTATCAGCATCAACTGTAAAGTGTAATCATGGTTTTGAACACAGAGGTTTTTACAGTGTAGCACTAGAATCTTGGATGCAGTGAATATATATTATTGGTGGAAACAGTGGCAACATGTGTAATACCCCACCCCTAGAAATTCTCTGCCACAACCTGTCTGTGTCAACATTTTTCTAACTTAAACCACGAGTGATTGATGCTGGCATTGTCATCGTCATCAGCAAAAACCTAAATCTATTGTGAGCAAATAAAACAGTTTACTTAAGCCGACCAATATTTGTCATTATTTGTGTCAATTAAATATCTTAATAAAAAGTGTCAAAAAATGATAGTCTACATAGGGGAATTTCAAGTTATTGCTGAAGTGTGTTGTCTGTCTGGTGACTCAACGGTAACGTGGGTGGCCTCCACGCGTGTGAACAGAGTTTGCATCCTACCTCTCCTTATCACTTTTGAGTAAAGCCTGTTTTATGCTTCTGCGTCGAATCGACGGCGTACTCTCGCAGACCCCTCTGCGTTGCCGCGAACCCCTCTCCGACCCCTCCGCCGTAGCTCGACGTGGACCTCCAAAAAATTGTAACTAATTGTAACGTTTTGAAATTAGCACTTCGCCAGCAAGCAGTACTTTGTGGGCAGTTGTGCTAGAGTTTGCTTGCTACCATAACTTAAACTGGCTGGCAGACACCTCGCAAATAACCTCAGACTTATTTGCTGGTTACAGTAACTAGGTCAATGGATTTTACTGTGCCTTTCTCAATACTTTGTACAAAATCTAAGCAAGAAAAGGCCAAACAAATAATGATATTTGTTAATAGATTAATATTTTGGCACAACGGTCTATGGGGTTTGCCATTCTGAGTACCGTTTCGGTCATACAGTCTATTGTTTTCGGTGGTGAGCGACGCAGACACAAGCGACACCGAGCGTTATGGCGGTGAAATGTACCGCGATGCAAAGCAATCCGACGCAGAACCATAAAATGATCCTGACGCCGTAGGAGTGGCGGCGTAGCTATGCCGTGGAGTTGACGCAGAAGCATGTTGAGCCCTAGAGTAGGCCTACGAGACCCAACAATAGGTTTTGACCCTAAATATTTATGTACAGTTACTCTACATCGAGAGACTATTAGGACCATTAAGTCACTTGCTTTAGCCACTGTACTATTGATCAGTGTGCCAACTTTCAGTCTGTGAATATCACTATCATATCAAAACGCACTATATAACCTATCACTCAAATTGTGGAATGTAATTCAATCGTCCTGGGCTGGAATACCTGTTCACAGGTGCCAGTAGTTGGTCGACTCCATGCGACACAGATGTGAAGCAATTCTCAGAAATAATGGTAATGCAACTAGATATTAGTGCAGTGATTCAAAGTAAAGCAAAATCTTGAGACATTTTTCAGTTTATACAGTAAATGTTTGAGTTTGTAAAGAAAAATGCAAACACTGCTATTTTTTTGAACAGCCTAACATTCCTTTTCCTTCACTTTCTGTAAAGGTATAACACAAACTAGATACATTTTGGTCATGTTTTGATTTGAAATTGAATCTGCTGTGTTCCCAATGCATTGATATTATGGCATTAACATTGTAAACATTTCTTCTTTAGCCCATTTCTGAAGGCTTTGTTCGGGAAATGAAAGAGGGTAAAACCTTTTTTAGACCTGACTAAATGAAATTTAAGACCTCGGATAAAAGTCTGGCCGTTTTTAAGACTTTTTGAGGCCTTAAATAGAAAGTTCAGAATTTTAGACTTTTTAAGACCCAGTGGGAACCCTGCAAGAATGAGCCCAGCAAGGGTGTCAGTCTTTTAATGAGCATTAAGCCAACAGCATAGCCCAATCATTGAGAAAAACATTGTTTTTTGGTTAGGCTCCTGTCCTATCCATTTGACACTGACGACATCACCAACCGGAACTACCAAGGAACGACACAAGTGCAACTGCTCAGGGGCAGTAGTTCTAACCATCAAACTTTCCGCCCTTATTTGCGATTGAGAGTTTGAACTACCCTTTCTAGAAACACCAAATCCAAGAACCACATTTCTAACACCAAAGATTGCGACGGAAGTTAGCCAACTATGGTTTCTAAAAACGCACCCCTGAGCAGCTGTGTCTGAACATGGAGCTGCAGTATGTGTGTGTGACCACTGCTCCGCCTCGCACACAGAGAGAAAGTCTGAAACTAAAAACAGAATTTCGTCTGAGCTTATCAATACAGTCTAAAATAATTAAACGCCGCGGGTGATGGTTTTAGTAGGCTACTCATCCCTACCCATGGTATACAGAAAACCTGAAGTGAAATTCAATACCTTTTAATACCTTTCTTAATACCTTAACACCATATTGAATTTCATCGGTGAAAACTGTCAAAATTTGAAGCTGTTATTTTAATATATTGATCAGGGGGCATAAAATGTATTGTTTTGAATTTCAGTTCATACCCATTTGATCCTATTCAATCAGATTCGATCCTATTCGTAAAGACTCTGAAGTTCGCCTACAAACATCTGTCCCCAAATGTCATCTTTGCCCACATAAGGATATCCGGGTACTTGCGATATTTTCCTAAGGGAAAATAACATGGGGATTTCGAATAATCACACCTGTTAAAACTCTCATGGTGACGAAGAAGTCTGAAATGCAGACGTTTTACACTAGGGCTGAACGATTACGGAAAATAATCTAATTGTGATTTTTTTCACAAATTGTGCGATTGCGATGCGATTATTTTTAAGCTCTTTATCTTCTGTATTATTAAACAAACACCAGCAATATATCCTTCTACAGTAGGCCTATGACCAACACATTATTAGATAAATTAAACATAAACTGTTTTTTCCTGGAGCCCAGGCCTATGTTATGATGCCATTAAGTGATTGAATATGATTGATATGAATAAAATATTTTTTATTTAACTACTTCAATCACATTAGTAGGCCTATTTTGTTGAACTTCCAGCCTTGTAGACCTAAACATTTAATGATTCTTATACGTTTCTATTATGTTTCTATTTCATGTAGATATGATCTTCTTTCGTTAGTTAACAGTTATATGTAGTGGCACTGACATGGCTTCTCCTTGTCCTGTGCTCTCCCTCATACACGCAGGCGCACGCACGCACGCACGCCGCAGGGCAATACGCATGCATGCAAATGAACTCGTTTGTTCTTATCACAACAAAGCCAATCGCAGAGACAAAACTCCAAAGTTATCAGTAGCCTAGTTAGCAGCATGTATGTAGCTTAAGAGCCTTAGCTGGTAAGCTAATGTTAGAACAGCTGGGTTTTTGGTGGTTAGCTGTGTCAACTACTCGCGGATAACATTATGCATTAAATGTTTGC
Source organism: Alosa sapidissima (assembly GCF_018492685.1). NCBI lineage: Eukaryota > Metazoa > Chordata > Actinopteri > Clupeiformes > Clupeidae > Alosa > Alosa sapidissima. Next base: position 2,473,306 of record NC_055968.1, on the reverse strand, counting down.
GCCGTCAACCCCCTTGGATATCGCAAATGCCCCCACTGTCACTGTACTCTTATCTAGTAGGCTAAAGAAGTTCACAGCGCACAGTGCAGCCTAAACATTTGTGAAGTTTAATCATCAGCTGGACAAGTTAACGAAGTTAACAGCCAGAGTTGCAGCACAGGGGAATTAGGAATTAGAACCAGGGACATGGTAGGTTCCAGCAAAAGGTAATGAAGAGGTTTATTTTTAACCAAAGTAGCTCTACTGATCAGACCTTTCTTGACACTGTTAGCTGCTCCTCTTGTTTACGTTTTTTGCATCTTCAACAGTGTGCAGAGTCGGTGACACGTCTGCTAGTGCGTTTTGGTGATGTAACATGTATAATCGCAGCCTTTGCGGTTAGAAAATCATGCTTCATCATATCGCGATATTATCGCAAATGCAATTAGACGTTCAGCCCTATTTTACACTACACACTTTTGCCATCTGACTTCGAGTGGGTTTTGTGATCTTTGGTACGTTAAGATGGGGAACTTCGAGAGAGCTATCTGGCAGTGCAACTTGCAATAACTAGTTAGCTTCGGTTATCGCCAGGATCTCCTTATATGGGCAAAGATGACAGCTTTAGATCCTTTTTGGAGGCAAATGTTAGTCTACTATACCACTTATAGCACACAAATTGTCCTCTGTGTGTACAAACTGTCAAGGGACTTTTATTTTGAACTGCCATCGGCCTAGACACCAAAGTTTCCAGGAACTTTTATTTTGACGCACTGCCTCGTCGTGGCAAAACCGTAGGCCAAAAGAGCTTATTTCACTTAGTACATGTTCTGAACACTAATTCACAAATAAACGTCATGTGTAAGCAGTTTGTTTAACTTAAATGTCTGCTCTCATGCTAACTTCATTGTCAAGTGACGTGACTGATCTGGCTTGTAATCACCTAATGTTAGGGTTACTATGCACCAACTCACTTGGGCTACACAGGCTTTTCATCAGCAGAGATTGATTGATTATCTAACGTAACCTCTATGTAGATATCCTGAAGGATGAGAGGGTCTGCAAAGATTTGATGCACTTAACTTAGTTGCTGACTCAAAAACAAAACAATTTCAATATGACTTTGGGTGTGCCTTAACAATGTGGAAGTGAAAGTTATTACTTCGCCCGTGATATTAGGCTAGCCTACTGATCAAGTCAAGATTTTGGAGCGATTTGGATATTCATTGTTTGAAAAATAGGTATGAAATACCTCGTAAAATCACAATTACTACATTTTAATACCTTTTAATGGCCTTAAATTTTGATAAGTTGATTTACTACCTTTTAATACTTTTTAAAACCCTGCGGACACCCTGCCTATCTCTATAAGCTACAGCAGGTTGAAGGCTCGCTATCAATAGCCTATCCAAAGTAGCGACGGTTGTATTTGCATTTTCTTTCTCTATGAACAAAAACATTGCATTGCTAACCATTATCTAGGGCTTTGAAAAATAATAATTTAAGGCATTTTCTCCCAGGAACAATGTTGTTGTACTCTTCCGAAAGTTCTGGCTGTGTCTGATGATAATTTAATTGACACAAGGGGCAGCATGCATCTTACTCTTAGGAATCAATATAAGTCAACCATTTATGGAATAAATATATAGAGTGATATGTAGAGTGTAGACGGCCCTCCTGCTTCCCTACCCTCTAGCCATTGTGTATATTCTTAGGAACATGTAGCATATTGGGTCTTGAAATGTCCACAAGAATCCATATAAATGGAATATCCATGTTGTTTCATCCAATATAAGTTGTGTAAGTATAGTCCATCTTATACACACCAATTAAACAAACATAAATTTTCAAAAATATATATTTTTGTGTAATTATCCCATATTTAGTGCCGTCATTCCATATCAGAACCCCTGACATACAAGCCAAATGAAACAACAAGCATGAAACTCCAGAGTGCCTTTCATTTGAGACCAAGATTATGCTTCTACACAAAGGGGATTTATGCAGTAATCCTTATATTGTCAGTATGCATTTTGGGTAACCAGAGGTCCTATTTGGAGTTTCTATAGGGCATTTTGCAAAATGCATGGGCATGCCTTTACAAATAATTGTCTAAAACACACTTTTTTTATTCTATATTAATCTACTGTTAGTAACAGCTTCACAAGACTTGGTTCTAGGGCTCTGTTGTGTTTTTACGTCATATCAAGTGACCTAGAGTGCTGAAACGTGGTCAGTTCAGAGATGTTTGTAATCCGACAGAAAGAAAAAAAACAATATTCTAGCCTCTGTAACTCTGTGTCAGTACTTCACACAGTTATTCTGACTGTTTCAAGAAATTACAGGGTCTCAGTTTTTCAAAGAGGTCAAGCATTTTATTATAGGTCAAGTTAGGTGGAAACAGTGGCCTCTGAAGTAGGCGCTATGCAACTGCAGGCAAAAAAAACTGGAACTGGAAACATACTGGATCCAGAGCTGGAATTTCACGGTGCAGCAATTTTAATTTGTAGCCTATGCAGGGTATCTGCACATTTTCCAAGTGCAAATTTAAAGACCTTTTCAAGACATCTAAATGGAAAAATTAAGACTATACCACGGCAAAAAGATACGTGACAACTTAAAACTGTTTTATGCAACAGTTTTTTCCTACTAATTTTAACCCCCACCCCATTTTGGATGTCTACAGAAGTTACCAAATATATTTTAGCGAAAGAAAATTAATGTGTGAATTACCTTCACAGCTATGAATGCCCAATTTTAGGGTCTGGGCTGCTTGCTTTTGAAGCCGGCTGTACATATTTGGTTGTGCTTACTGGCTGAGGCTGACTGTTCTTCACCTGTGTCTGTAGTAGCCTAGGCTACTTGCCAAAGACATGTGCACTGGACTGGATTCCCTTCAATATTTTTTTCACAGTTAGACTAAGCTATTGAAATATTTTAATAGGGCTACTATATATAATTTACTATCATCTATTGTCCCATATGCAGCACAGCAAATTAAAGTTAATCCACTGCTTTACATTTTGCATACCAGTTGTATCTAAACCAACCAAAGCTTGACTGAAACATTGTAAAACCACTGACTTGTTTTAAATGAATTAAGAGACAGATCCTCTTCGCATGATCCTGCTGGAAACTGCTGGTTTCATCTCAAGCACGCACGTATTATGACATTCAAAAAATATGCGGTTATATTTCACAACTTTTGCGAAGTAGGCCTACTGAGAAACGCTGCCATCAAGCTGCTTAAAGATATTACAGGTATTATAATTAAGACAGATATTTTCTTCCCTAGGCTAGGCCAGCAACACACGCTGGAAAGATGCAAACAGATCGAATTAACATGTACAGTATTTCTTCCTGATTGTGAAAACGTTTGTTTTCTTTTTCTGATCAATTTGTCAGCAAATTATCAGACGAGTGACAGAAGCACTGCGCATAATTTGACCAGCAGTCTTCGCGTCCATAGTTTGTGAAACGATGCTGTGTCCAAGCAAAGATTGTAGTTGCCCAGCGCAACTCCAAAAAGGAGGACAAATGAGTGTCCGGCTTGAGGCTGCGCCGGACAGGACTTTTAAAATCCATTTGTCCGGCCAAAATTTGAACGTATGGCCACTCTATCGCTAACTGGGTTACCAACTCTTTCTCCCGCAGGCTACCTGTGTGTCTCAGGCCTCGGCTACACCACGAAAATGTCAGGCATATTTGTTCATACTGTATTATTATCGTTTTCACACCTTTAACCACACCCGTGAAAAACATCTTCACTCTGCAACCACTACACTTCCTCCCGTAGACTTATAGTCCTGAGATACGCAGGTAGCCTACGTGAGCGGGAGAAAGATTTAAGATTAGATTTAAGAAGACTTTAATTTCATCATATTATTCTGCATACAGCTCTACGCCCATTTTCCCACACATTCGTCTTGGTGGAATATCTCACAAACTCTTCACTCAACACGACAAAACGTATATCAGAATAAACAGCAAGGGTGTAAAGCATTCCCCTGTACAATTAGCCATTCCAGAGGTTTTGAATCTGGTTTTGAAATTGTAGCAAATTTCTACATGCATGTCTCCAACTTTGGGCTTTACATTTCTTAAAACTGAGCTGTACTTAAATTGTTCAATACATATATTATATATACATATACAGCCGAGAAGTTTGCCGCACTTAATGCACTCGACAAAGCCAACGCATAGCCTATGTTGTCACTGCCCACGACTTAAAATGGTCCCATACCTCAGACTAGGGATCGACCGATATGTTTTTTTCAGGGCCGATACCGATATCAATTATTACCAAACCAGGAGGCCGATAACCGATATGTAAAACCGATATGTCAGTTGTCAAAAACGGGGGTAGATAGTAAAGGTGATATGCTGCAAAAATTCATTCAAAAGCATAATTATGCAAACTTTTCTTTCTTCTTTTGATACACAATTGTCTATCAACTTGCATCACAAGCGTAAATCCTGTGTATGATGTTAATCCAAGAGCTGAGTGATAGCAATTATTTTCATAGAGTAGGCCTACACAATGGGCTATGTGCTTGTTAAGAGACCTGTCACAAAGAGGATGCTTTGCCATCGTGTGTGTGAGTGCACGGGAGAGGAAGAGGTGCATGCGTGATGGCAAGTGTTACGGTTGAATAGTTTAACAAAACAGTCTTAAAATAGTTCTTAGGCTATTTAAGCATGCAATTTGTGTCCATATGTACGCTATAAGCTACACTTTTGTGAGCCTAAAAGTCACGTTAATAGCCAGCTCAGGTCGCGATTTACTTCAGGTCGGATTAAATTACGGCTGGCCCTGGGTGCGTGTAGTCTTTTCTGACAGTCCGTTTCAAAAAGGAGCAACTAGACTTTTTTGACGTTCGCTATCGCATAATTTAGGACTTGTCTACTATGTAGGCCTAAGGGATAACGTCCGCTGAGGTGTCCTGTTATTCACAATTAATGGACGATACGGAGGCAAAGAACTCCCGACGCGCAGCACCCGAGTTTGTAGGCTAACTAGCTAACAGCATATCACTAACGTGCATCAATCGGGAATTCGCTAAATGAAGGAAGTGGGTGCTTTACTTATTGACCCGGATCAAAGAGACAATAGCTTACAAAGTGGTGTTTTTGTAACTTCAGTGTAGATGATTGTGATTCATTGCAACTTCAGCAATGTAAGGTACCTTCCTTACCTTTGAAAAACAGCTCCATACAGCTGAAGCCCAGTCTACAGTCTGCGTAAGTGAGAATCCTAAACTTTCTCTGTGTTCAGTCTTCGATCCTGATTAGCTGCATTTGTGCTAACTAACAGATCAGACGGTGTAGTGGGCGGGACAATGCTCTCGACCACAGAGTAGCAAATGCAGGGAGTGAGAGACGCTTTACAGACAAAGTAGCGCGTTTCATTCTTTATCCATTTCAATATCGGCTTATCGGTGGAAAAAATGCCCGATACCGATTATATTAAAAATGCTAAATATCGGCACTAATAATCGGCCTGGCCGATAATTGGTCGACCCCTACCTCAGACTTTCCTCCAAACTTGCTCAAAGTTAATTCTCCTGTTCTTATTGTTTTCTCTACATCTTCAAGCTCCATGTTGTACTTAAGCTACACAATAGAGCACAACAGGTCTGGTGTGATGTGTGCGAGTGGAAGAAAAGCTGTGCATGACACGTGTTCCATTTTGTAACTTTGTAGCCCAGGGATGTCAAAGTCAAATACATTAGAGGGCCAAAAAAACAAATTTGCTACAAGCCGAGGGCCGGACTGGTTCAATGTTTTTTAAAACATATTAAAATGACTGCACGTAACCTATTGAACCAAGATGTGTACTGTATTTTATTTAATGATTAAATGAATAATGACTGTGACTGAAGTGCAGGCAAAGTTTGCACAGAAATGTATGATTTTTCCCATCCTCACCGACCTTGTCATAAAACTTGTTTAAATGATCATACGATGCCTCCCTGCTGCTTTGTCGTCTACATCAGCCTTTCTCAAACTTCTTTGACCTGAGACCCAGTCAAGGCATACTTTGGGGTCATAGGGCTCACCTACATGAACCCACACCCTCCCCCCCCACCCCCCATCAAATTATCATAATATCATCACAATTATTATTTTTATACTATATTGCTATACATGCACTTCAAAACAGTCAATGTTTAAAATGCTAAGATTGTTCACAAAAGTTTGTGAAAACATGCACATCAGTGTAGGCTACTGCTTTACTAATGTAAAATATAATTAGGCCTACAATAGTTTCATTGTTTTTGCATTGTTGCATGATGCTTGCATGAGAAATACTTCTCAAAACAACAGCAGTTATATGGGTGCCGTTGTTTTGGGATGTTTCCATCATGCAAGCATCACTGATAGAATATTTATATGCTATTTAATTACATTTAATTTGAATGCCTGAACTAAGGATTCAGGAAACACAATACCAGCTTTTGTGAATGGTAACAGATCATGCATAAATCACTGATTAATAGCTTTTGGCTGACTTTAATACTTAATGCCAAACAGTGTTTTATATAGTCTGTGCTCTGTTTTTTATGGAAGTTGCATAAATCCACGTTGTTCTATTAAATGTTGTTTCATAATTAAATAGCCTTCCAATAGGTTGAAGCTTAGCTTTGCTACCAACGTGCACACGCATGCATTGAACGCTCATACCACGACTTAATTCTATGCCTCTATGTTTAATGACACCAAACAAGTATTTCCTACTAACTGCAGAAATGTTTGTTTTCTTTTTCTGTCCGCCGGCTCCTTGATCAATTGCGCAGTAAATTATCAGACGATGGCCCGGGAATAATTTCACTCTGCAGACCATTGTCCACATTGCGGACCGCGGCCCATAGTTTGACAAATGGTGACCTGCATGCTGCCATATTAAGGCCTTTTCATGGTGTGTTTTAGCCGGGTTTTCGCGTGGAAGGCTCTGTAGAAATCTGGCACCCTATTCAACAAAGTTAAACTGAAAGAGCGTACCGTTCACAGACACCAGAATGAAAGAGTTCACAGTAACGTTCATCCGGTAGTAGTAATACAGTACGTTCAGTTCACGTTCGCTCAAAATATGGACGAGTTCATGAACTTTCGTTCAATGAACGCGTTCAGGCACAACACTGGGGAGGGGGGTAGCTGAAAGTTGACATCTGCCCTGACTGAATACTGATAAATAATGAAGCTGAGGCCCACTTGCGGCGCCGCAGTGAGTTCGTGGGCTACCGTTGCATTGTGGGGAATGGAGTATTGGTGCGTGCAAAACAGCAGCCGGTGGCTGTGGCCTGCAGGCTGGTTCTAATACTAATCAAATATTCGGATTCGGCCCGCGGGCCTTGACTTTGACATGTCTGTTGTAGCCTAACTTGTGCAACTTTGTACACATGTGTTACTTAGGCCTACTTTGCTAAATATATATAATATTTCTGATTATGGCATAGCTTTCTCCCCACCCAATAAGGCTAGTAATGAAAAAAAAAAAAAACACAAATGCTTGATCAAGAGCCCAGCCTGAGGATAGTGGCGGGAAATAAGCTTTTTCTCTAATGAAATATTAGAGAAGGTAATTCATCTGTTGATTTTCTTTAATGATCATCACAAAAGTAGGAAGTGGCCAACTCTGAGTAGCACATTGTTGCATCGAGATGCATTGATAATCGGTTTAGAATCGAATCGTTGGCCTCGGAATCGGAATTGAATCGAATCGTGAGGTGCCAAGAGATTCCCACCCCTAATAACCAGCCACTCTGAAACAGTCAAAGGCGATTCAAAACGAGTCAGAAAGTTGAAACAGGACCCATCATCAAAATTTCGGTGTCCACCACTCTAGTTCATCCAAAACAAACCAGAAAAGGGACTCAAAGTGCTAAATACCGGAATTATCCTTTAAATTCCAGGCCTGCTAGATACCCATCCAGCGGCAAGGGGTAGCCAATTAGTCTAAAACCAACAAAAAGGGTCATGTTCCTTCCTGCAACAACAATGTTACATACTGCAATACCAGGCATACCGGGTGTGCATTGGCAATGCCAGTGTCAGAATGGGTTATTTTAAATAGTTAAATAGTATTGAGGTTAAATAGTATCTAAACAATAATCTACCATTTGTTGTGGTAATAAGTCTGTAACAAAATGGTTAAAAATGGTTATTCAGGGTAACCCCAGGATCCTTCAATTTAAATCAAGACTTTTATAGACCTTTTTAATACCATTTCGAATGAAATTTTTAGTTGGACATGGATCAGGCCTTAAAACATTCCTGCCTTACATGCCTTACATCCCCAACCGCCCACTGCGGTCTTCTGGTGAGCGTCTGTTGTGTCGACCAGTCATGAAAACTGGGTCTAATTCCAGACTCTTTTCTTCAGTGGTTCCATGTTGGTGGAATGAATTGCCCAATGCTCTCCGTTCCTGTGGTAGTTTTAGGTCGTTTAAGAGGGGTCTAAAGACATTCCTATTCAACATATACTTAGTTGTTTAAGCGCTTATGTGTTATGGTTTGTATAATGTTGTTTTATTTCAATTGGGCTGTTAATTAATTTGACATTATTGTGTATTATTGATATTCTCCTTAATGTTACCTAGGCTACTTGCAGATTGTACTAATTAGTTTGTTTAACTAACCATGTTGTGAAAACAGTGTTCACATTACATGTTAAACTGTGCCCAGAATGTTCCAGATGAGGCTATTTTGAAAGTTTCTTAAACACTCCACCATGCCAGTCATCAATTGCTTTTGTCTCGGAATGACACATGCCAGTTAAGGAGCAATTCATCTTTTATTCACATAGCCTTTAGCCTACTATACTGATGAAGTTCTCTGTTAAAGTTGTCTGAATTTGCTCCACCTTTTGCCCATCTAAATCGTTCAAGCTTCATGTATTCTTCATCACAGAAACTTGTTGTAGCCTATAGGCTACAGCTGAACACAGAAGCTCACATCTATTTTTTCACATGCAAAAGTGGCAACATAAGGTTAACGGTCTAATATTGATACCATTCGCAACATAAGAAGAAAACATGCTGCTACATTGCTATGCTAATTTACTAGTTTTTTACTCATTTTGAATATTTAATTCTCAAAGTTTCAACTATCCCACCTGTGACATCCCTATCTTTCCAGCTGACATTTCAGACGCAATTGCGCTTACACACACTTTCACTTAAGAATGGCGTGAATGACTGAGGGATGAGGACCGTTAACACAAGTTTCAAAATAAAAGCTATAGTTTGATAATTTTCTGAAGAGACTTATATTTTTCCCTTGGGATCTACAATATCATGGTGTGTACAGAAATTAATTGACGTTACGGTATTCATTAATTCTACCAAAGGAAAAAATAATATCTTTTGAATGAAATTAAAGACTTAAACAAAATTCAATACTTTTAAGGCCTTAATTTGACAATATTACATTTAAGACTTTTTCAATGCTTTTAAGATCCCTATAATATGGAATTACTTTGTAGTAATAGTGAGTAAAATAATGAAATGGTAACCATTCTGTCTGGTAATGAATTTTGTAGGCTATGATAAGGCTGGGCGATATGGACCAAAACTGATATCCCGATATTTTGGGGCTGATTGGCGATATACGATATCGATACGATATTGATATTTCAAACAGAAAAAGCGAAGTGCTTCATATATTCACTCAAAACAACAATTATGACAACACAGCCGGTTTTAATTATATTCATTTCAGACTGCTCTAACAGAGCTGTGCAAAAAGGTGTAAACAATAATATATACCAATAGGCATACAGTTGCTCTGAGGGCTGTGCAAATAACAATATTTGGTCGACCCTGATTGGCAACACAGGCCTACAGCTTTACAATAAAGGTAACACAAAACATAGGCTACCGTTAAAAGCCAATATAATAAACCAATTGGCATACAGATAGAGCTGTGCAAATAAGAAAAAAGTATGCTACACAGCACATACCTGTTTGTAAATATTTAACTGCACAAGGAGTAGGGCTGGGCGATATGGACCAAAACTGATATCCCAATATATTTTGGAGCTGATATGAGATATATATATATATATATATATATATATATTTTAAACAGAAAGTGTTTCGTATTCACTCAACCAGCTTTAATTATAATGATTTCAGACTGCTCTAACACAGCTCTGCAAAAAAGTGTAAACAATAACATAGGCCTACAATAGGCATAGGCTACAGTTGCTCTGATAAAGCTGTGCAAATAACAAAAGAAACCTGCAGTTTTGTACGGAGCTCCGGATATGTCCTGGGGGAAAAAAATAATAAGTTGTGGCCACGAAATAGCAATTCGTTCCCACAAAATAATATGTTGTGGCCACGAAATAGCAATTCGTTCCCACAAAGTACTAATTTGTGGCCACGAAATATTAATTCGTTCCCACGAAATAGCTAATTTGTGGCCACGAAATAGGTAGGCCTATAGGCTGTGCACTGGACAGCTGGATGAGCAAATCAAGCGCAACTCCTCAAACAGGAACAGTTGCTGTCACACAATGGACAGGGATAGTATGGTAGAGTGCTATTTTAGGCTGGGAATGAAATACAAAGACATTTTGAAAAGCTTGGCATTGGAGGGATTCATTATTAGCGAGAGGCATCTCCACAGACTATTAAGAGCCAGGTCGCTGCACAGGCGTAGGTACGACTTGAACGTGTCTCTCTCGTTTGCGTTTTTTTATAAGGCGGCCGTGAACATTTCCATTAAAACATGCATCAGATAGCTGAAGGTGAATCTTCATCCCCCCCCCCCTCCTCACTCTCACTTTTTCCCCATCCTCATCTCATCTCACACCTTCTACCCACACACCCATTACTGTTCCATTTCTTTGTTATTATTTGCATACGCCGCGCACTGATGAAATCATATCTCGGGCACTTCTATTAAAGATCCGCTTTAATCCTCTCTGCTTCTATCTTTTGTAAAACGTTGCGTCGCAGACAGTGTTGGTCAAGTTACTTGGAAAAAGTAATTAGTTACTGATTACTTATCCAATAAAGTAATCTAGTTACTTTACTAATTACTTTACTTAGTTACTTTACAAAAACACACTAGCTATACACAACCTGAATACGCTTTTTTAAAACTTGGTTTTATTAGTTTCAATCTTAACTTGTTGGTGTGTATACTCCTTCATTTGAATAGATGTAAATAAAATACAGCAAAAAAAAATATTAAAACCAAAGTCTCTATTAACATTTACATCTTTTAACAGTTGCAGTGCAGAGAGGAGTAATGCATTTACCAAAACAGAAAATGCTGTTGCATGCCACATTTAGGCTGTTCTAATGTCAAGAAGAGTATGTGTTTGAACTGTGTGTGTGCAGTGCCGCTGCTGGCTATTTTGGTGCCCAAAGCAGAACTGTTAGTTTAAAATATTTCTTAAGAAATACTAATTTGATGCAGTTTAACTCATTTATAAATGGTGCGCTGTCACTTTAAGAGCATCTACACAACTCGCATAATGATCAGCTCCATTCAAATATAAGCCTATGGCTAGTCCACAAACTCCACATTTGGCACTATTAGCAATAGTCATGATATTAAGTTGGTATAAACAGCTAGCTAGACATTTTCTGTTTGCAATTAAAAGTGATAGCCTATATGAGCCTGGTAGCACCTATCTGAGTGGAATGTGTTTCAATCGGCATAGGCTTCATGTAAATGCTTAGTTTAAGGCAGTGGTTTTTCTTTCATTCCCCACTTTGATCAAGGGGGCCTTTTCGAGCCCCACCTGTCCCTCATCGCTCTAAGAAAGTGGTAGGTCAAGCTTAAAATTGTCAAATGTATTGAAATAATGACAAGTTCTAAATATATCCTCTTCAGCAGAGCTAAAATCAGCTGGTGCTGCAGATATAATAATAAATAAATACATAATGTGCCATTGTAAATTAAACACACATATTTCTGTTTTCCAGCAACATATTAGGAAGCATAGGCCAATATTTTACAGCATTGTACAATATATTCAATGAAATACCAACATGCTGCATTAAATGGATCCATAATCCAGTCATACTGAGCACTGCTGGTTGGGAAATATTTTTGAAATAAACTTTGCAGGGATGTGATGTAGGCCTACTGTTTAATACATGGGATCACAAGAGTGGCTCCCGAAGCAGACGTTTCAGCGATTTCACTCAGATTCTCAAAGGCATACTGTTGCGATCGAGGCGCCTGTCCCATACCTCAAGTTTTTTGGTGAATGCAGTAATCTTATCTGCTAGGTGAGGTAGGTGCTTGTCTTTGCCTTGTAACTGGAGATTTAACTCATTGAGCTTTCCAAATATATCGCTAAGATAGGCCAGCTTCAAGAAATGTTCATTTGTGAACGTGCTTGCAGATTCAAACATGCGCTCACGCTGCCTTGACACGAGCGCTTCCCTATGAATAACACAGTGCGTCCATTGCGCATCGGGTGCTACCTGGGCCTAGGCTACAGATAAAAAAATAAATGAAAAAAAACTCCTGTTTTTCGCACCCTACCTGGCATGTCTCCGCGACCCAGTAGAGAAACGCTGGTTTAAGGGAAACAAATTATTGAAGACTTCAACACTCACCAGCCCCATTACAAAAAGGCAAAGACCACATTATATTTTTGCCCATTTTCCAAATCACAGTGAATGCAGCCAGAATATTATAATGCCCTGGCTCCTGTTATAACGGGCCAGTAGGCTACAGGGAACCCGCGACGTCCTCTATTTTCACCTGTTGCTGCAGCCGTCATGTCGGGATCCGGGGGTGTCTCAATGAGTTTCACATTCCTGTGCCGGCTTGCTAGGTGCATGCTCAGATTTGAGGTGGAATTTTTCGCTGTAGACAACATTTTTCTTCCCACGAAGAGTGTACAGCGTTAATGTTTTTTTCTTAATGTCTGAACTGCAATGAATTAAATGCTCCATGTTCGCGCTCTCTCCTGCACTCCATGTCTTGCACACGTGTGTCTGTTGTTTACATCTATATCGCGCAGCTATAGCCTATATCATTGTCACGAGTTAGTCTCACAAAATCCATATGGCAAAATCCCAAATTCTTTTACTGTCTATGGCAAAATCACGGTTTAGTAACGCAGTAACGCAGGCTGCTTGCAGGAAAGTAAAAGTAATCTAATTACTGTTTTTGCAATTGTAATCCCTTACTTTACTCGTTACTTGAAAAAAGTAATTGGATTACAGTAACGCGTTACTTCTAACGCATTACTGCCCATCACTGGTCGCAGAGGTGCGCTGACCCGAGGACCTGTGCCGAGATAGATGGACGGTCAGGAGCAACGCCGAGGCTGATGGAGAACCGGGACAAATGAAACACTTTAATGAAACGTAATTTACAAAGACATTGTAAAACACTGAAAGTTAATATTTTGTCACTAGCAACCTACATCTGTCCTCTGTCAAATACAGTTGCATTTACAGCTCTGAACAAAACCGTTCAAGAGTTGTTTAAGGAGAAGTCGAACGTGCGTTATGGTTCATTCGTCCCTCCTGGCTGGGACAAATGAAACAGCATGGGGGACGAATGAAACATACAGCTTAAATGATGTAAACTTCCCACAACTTCAATATTTGACAACATACCATGAATGGTACTTCAAGTATGTGTTATTTTAGATAGATTGCTGCTGGGCTATATGTCTTGGTTCATGTCTGTTAACAACTCATTGCCGTCATGGTGATGCGCGTATTTCGAGGTTATGGAAATAGCATGCACTATGCCATTAATATAGCTAGAATAATGCATGTTTCGAATTATATAATGTTTCTATATAGTACAAAATGTTATTTCAATCTGTTTTTATGTGGTTAAAGCCACCACACATCCAAATAAGTGCCCTTCATGATCCACAGGCCGTCAGTCTCCATAGCAAAACTCGACCCCCTACCTGATAGCCCCAAATATATTTGCATCTTTCTAAAACTGCTTTTCCATGTCTCACCTGCATAAAATATAGTATAAACACAGATATGTGTGCATTGACTTGAATAAATGGGGTTTACTGCCTGGTCGGGACAAATTTAGCATTATAGGCTGTTTTGCATCCATTACAAACAAACATGCAATGTGAACGTCTGGGATTGGGGAGAGCACTAAATGCTCTACTGAATAAGCATGAAGTCAAACCTTTAAATGAAAAACACTCTTTAATAATCAAAAAAAATAAACCGCTAATGAAGTAAACTTGTGACCATCAGAAATTGTTTATCGCCTGTAACTCCGTGATAACAGGACGTAACAGGATGGCATTTGGCTGAGCAACGGAGGTTAATATGCTCTATATTTTGTCCAAATGATGTCTGTCTATCATCGTTGCACTCGGAGAAAACCGGAATGTTTCATTCGTCGCCCGTTTCAATCGTCCCGGTTATCCTACTGCAAACCAGAAAATTGAGAGCTGGTGGGGAGTGATGAGAAAAGACACGACAGGCTTCTACAGCTGGAGCTCGATTTGCTCACCCAGCTGTCCAGTGCACGTTAGACTATACATATTTCGTGGCCACAAATTACTATTTCGTGGGAACGAATTAATATTTCGTGGCCACAAATTACCTATTTCGTGGGAATGAATTAATATTTCGTGGCCACAAATTAGTACTTTGTGGGAACGAATTGCTATTTTGTGGCCACAACTTATTATTTTGTGGGAACGAATTGCTATTTCGTGGCCACAACTTTTTATTTTTTTTCCCCAGGACATATCCGGGGCTCCGTAGTTTTGTCACACAATGCAGTTTTTTTACCCGTAAGGGTTTGATAGGGCCTAGATGACAAGCAAATGTAGCCTATGATGGCCTAGACATGTTGCTATCAACAACAAAAATAGTTTTAAACAATTAGGCTACTTAAACAACATAACTGAGTCACTCATCAAGAGTGTGATAGACGCGGGGGGCGCTGTGGCGCAGCAGGCTACAGCGTCCGTACCATACATGGGTCCGAGTGCCGACGGGGACCCAGGTTCGAGTCCGACCTGCGGTCTTGTCCCGATCCCACCACATCTATTTCCCATTCACTTCCTGTCTGTCTTCACTGTCCTATCATAATAAAGGCAAAAAGCCCAAAAAATATGCTTAAAAAAACAAAAACAAAAAGAGTGTGATAGACGCTACCGTCGTTTTGTATGCGTTCATTTTTGCATGTTCCGGTAAGAAAAATCCCTATGCACGACTGAATGGGGTTTCAGGAATCATAAAAAATTATGCCCCTAACTGCTCGCGAGTCACCGCGTGCATATCCTCTTAATAAAATCAGCGTGTAGGTTGTCTCCCTGAGGACTTTAGATCTGCTACTGTATATCGCTAAACGCATTCATCAGTGTATTTAAATTAGCTAGGCTATGTACCAAAAATGACATTTTACCGTGAGTCGAAGAGCTGTAAACAGTGTTGTAACTTAAATCTGCGTGTACAAAACCGCTTGGAGTTCCAGTGGAATTTTGATTTCACAACGAGAATTCTCGGTCTAGCCGTTGATGTGCCGACGGAATAGGCATCAGCACCAACCTCTGATCAAGGTAAACAAAATCTGACTCAGTGCCCGTCATGTTTGAAAGTTTGTAGTGCTGCAAGGGAGAACGTACACACGCAGGGGCGCAGTTGAGCAGAGCTGCGGCTATCTGAATGGTCTGAACACAGAAGAGCAAGTGGCTTTGATAAAATGGCCCATTATTTGACATAATACCGGTATTACGATATTGTCTCAACTACATATCGTTTTCAAAAATATATCGGTCATAGTCGTAATACCGATATATCGCCCAGCCCTAGGCTATGACACCACCGCTGCTAGATTATGAGCGCCACAAAATCTTCACATGGTCAGTAATATCACAGGTTAAGTAATGACATTCACTTGTATATCATGAAAGCACAACAGCCAAAGTCACCTTGAAATTGTTGCGGAATAAGTGAATCAAATCCTCACGGAACCTCTCATTACTCTGGGGGGATGTTCATGAGCCTCCATGTTCATGCCCCTAGAGTGTAGCACTGTAGCTGCCTGGCAGCTCTAGCTGTGGGCTGCAGCAACTCGAGCTAGGTAGAACCGATTGTTTTAGTTTTTTCCATAACGACAGTACACAGTGACATTGAGAAACAGAGATCTATGTGAAAAAAAAAAATAATAAAATAATTAAAAATATTAGCCGGAATTTTCCTATTAATACTAATTTTCCTCCTAATAAAACTAAAAAACAGTATGTTGTAAGTGATCCACCTGTAATGTGGACGAGGTGAGGGACTGCACATTCATGTGATCCTAAGATAAAAAAGAGCATGTGAAAAGATCATCACAAAGAGCATGTGTGTAAGGGTTGTACCTGTGAGCTGTGGTGTTTCTGATCATACACTCTCCCTGGAGACTCACTCTTGGCCCTCTGACGTTCTGCCATCACCACTACACTACCTGTAGGACTGAACCTGTGCAGGAAAAGCAGTACATGCACATCACAAATCTCTTTTCATGTACACACACAACTATAATACACAACATTAAAATATGGTTGATAATAGCCATGCTTACAACACTGTCCTCCACAATTACTGGAACCCATGGTAAAGATGAGTAAAAAAATGAATAAATGTATTGTGAGGAAAAACTTAATCAGGAAATGATTTATTATTATTATTTATTATTATTAAACACCTGACTTTCCATGACTGGAATAGACTAACATGTCATGATATTCCATAATCTGAGGGAACCCTGTTGAGGCTTTTTCTTCCCAGAACAAATGTGCTTCTCTTCAAAGTTAGGTTTTTACTCATTGTTTTCATTTTGAGACTATGTAAAATCACTAAAAGATTATTTTAAAACTTTTTTCTACTCATTAATTTTACCATGGGTTGTGGACAGCGCTGTATCTGAGCATCACCCCTGATCAAACACATTCCATGTGTGCAATAGACCTCTAAAGTTTGCCTACCCAAAGCTGCCATCTTTGCCCATATAAGGAGATCCGGGTGTTAATCAAGGCAAACTATCTATGCAAGTTGCACTGCAAGTTAAGTCTGTAGTATCAAAAATCAAAGTTTGCCATCTTAATGTAAGCTACCGAAGATCACAGAACCCATTCGAAGGCAGATGACAAAAGTGTGCAGGACAAAACATCTGCATTTCAGACTTCTTCGCCCCTGCGAGAGTATAACAGGTGTGATTATTAAAAAGCTCCATGTTATTTTCCTATAGGAGTAATTGTAAGATACCAGATCTCCTTATATGGGCAAAGATGGCAGTTTTTTGTAGGTGAACTTCAGAAGTGTATGCATGCTCTCCTCAATGAACATAGAAGTAACTGCACACATTCACACAAACATACACAGACCTCTCAGTCTCGCTGAAGCTGCTGGAGGGCTGGGAGCTCTTTGACCCAGAGGCACCTGAAACAAATTCCTCTTGCACCAGTGAGCTGCGGCCTGAGGCGTCGATCATCATGGGGGCACCCTCCTCCACTGTCCCACTCACTTCAGCTGCTGACGAACTTTCCATGCCCCCCCATTCCTCTAAATGCTCCGTCTTGATCCGCAAGCCATCCGGCACCCGCACCCCTATTTCCTCTCCCCTACTATCCTCTAGTCCAGACTCAACATACCATTGCCCTGATCGGTTAATGCGTAGGACTGGCTCTTTTTCCCTGATGTTGCTTGTCCCTCCCTTGTCCCCTAACATTTCTGACACAAGCCCACTGTGCTCAACAACCTGAGGGCTCATAGAGTTGCCAGCTGGGCTCACGTCTTGTGTCTCACATGTGTTGCGTACCTCCATTGCTCCAACATCTCCTATGCCACATGGGCCGGTTACCTTCGGACTACGGAGTCTGGGACTGAGCAAGTGCGGACCCATTGAACCCCCACCAACATTCCCAGACTCCAAGGTCCGCCCAGAGCTTCGGTGAGCCCCAACCAAGTCTTCCTCCACTTCAGCCAGGTTAATTTTGAAATGGATACCCTCTAGAATCTGTGTGCAGCGATCAATGATGTGCTGCATCTGCAAAAAACTAGCTGCTGTCAAATAGCTAATGATGTCTGCCAGTTGCAGGCACAATCGGCCTGTGTAGCAAAATGACAGCAGCTGCTCAAACACCGACGGGTTTCGAATGACGGAGAGGGACACCGTGCTCATCTCACTCAGTGACATGTGGTCGCGGAAGTATGGTGAGCTGGCGGCGAGCACCACCTTGTGCGCGCGAAAACTCTGTCCCTGCACGTTCACCACAATGTCGCACAAGCGGCCCTGCATGCGTAACTGATTCAGGTGGGACAGCACCGAGTTGCTGAAGTCCGGGATGTCGAGCTGAATACTGCCTGCGCGCTCCATGCCGTCTGCCGCGTTGTCACAGCAGACAAACCTGAAGTATAGACAGAAGAACAGTGCATTAAAACCAGCTACAGATCAGACTGTCAGGCTACCCCATCTACTGACAGGATATCTTAAAATTATATTTCACACCATATTAAATGCACTGGACATCATTTTACACAAGCGTTAAAACGTGAAAGTGATTAAGTGATGACAGCTTACCTTGATGTTAACAGGACTGATATCACACTGGGGGTGTCATTTGGTTATTTTTGCAAACTGCGGCTCGAACGCGTAACTGAATCTGAAACTGTTTTGAAACATTCACTTGCATAGAAGCAGTGGATTACGGACACAATGAACGCATTACTTAAAACTACTAAAGGCTACAACGCCGGCGTTTTGACAACCCAGTGACCGATCAAGCTTCCAGATCATAGCCGCGTCGCAGCACTCTTCTCGGTATGAGTAACATACTGCAGTACGGTGATGAGCGGGAGCCTACCCGACAAACTCCGGCGATGGATAGGTCCAGGAAGCTGCCTTCCTTAGATAACACTATTATATCGAATGCGACAAAACAGTGTATCCTGCCTACTGCATCCTATCACGGGCTATTATCAGTATATCCAGAACATGTCATTTGTTGTGTTCGCAAAATCCTCACTCTTCTTAGCGGGTTCTTTCTAGCCCCTGCGTTTCTGGCCGTTAGCATAGTTCCACAAACCTGAACTGTGCCAGCAGTGGGAAACAATTGGTATTATGGGAAGTGTTGTTCGGTTTGTCGCAGAGCCTATAGCTAGGAGACGGGAAAAAACTTGTACTCCCATAATGCATCATACTAAACTGGAAGACCACTTGTAGTGATGCCACTGCTCTTTTCCCATTATTTATCAACTTTATTCGGCAAAGTGTTAGCCTACTGCTGCCTACAGCAGCTTTCAGATGTAGACTGTGTAGGCCTATGTTTTTGTCAAACTGAAGGATATTTAAAAAAACCTAGATAAGGGATTAAGGTGGGATTTTTTGGTTATCCTGGCTGCATTTAGCCTTGACTTGGTTTAAGAGATGGCACATAAATCACCATATAGATTCTGTGCACCTAGCCTGGCTTAGCTAATTCTATGTTAAAGGTATTCTAAGCCAGGGGTTCCCAAACTTTTCCATGACAAGTAATGTCCACATACTATAGTGCAAATGCACAGGCTTTGTTATGTCACATCTGGTATGTGAGTGCTTACACTTGCAGACCAGTATTGATTAGGCCCCCCAAATACCACAAGGTTCTGGCCAAGGACCCCCTTGATGTGTTATTAAACCCATCAACAATACTACGGCAAATCTAAAAATACATAAAGCTAATCCTAATAATTATTTTAGCCACAAGCATTCGCGATGGAGCATACAGTGTGTAAAAATTGCATTTTGGGGCTTTCTGCTATATGAGAGCTATACTATTGATGGAAAATATAATGTTCAGATATGCGACAAATTATTATAATGGCATTGTATAAACAACCCTCAAAGTAATAGGTATATTTTGATTTTTTCAAATGTATTTATTTGTTGCTTTTATTTTTTCCTTCCAACTTGCTGAGGCCCCCCTGGCACCCCTTCGCGGCCCCCGGAAAACCACTGTTCTAAGCGATGCTGGGTAACGTCACTTCTGTTGACTTTCAACAAGAACAGTTTGTTCCTTTTGCTGGAATAGTTTGTTATATTTTTATGGGCTAGTTTGCCCAGGTTGTTTTTGTTGCAGTTTTTGTTGCCGTTTTTGGAGCCTGGGCTGTCCACAGAGATCGCGTTTTTTACAATGCTGTATTCAGGACACAGACAGCTAGTGGTTGGTTAGGTGATGTTTGCAGTAAGTGACATAAAATGTTTTAGCCTAAAAAACATGTGGCATCGCTTAGAGCACCTTTAATTATGTTGTCTTATTAGTTCAGCCAGCTGTTATCAGTCCTCCATGTGAATTTTTTAACATTTGCTAAATGTATTGACTCGCAAAACACTGCAGATTGTCTACGCTCTGCCTATTACCATATGGTTATCATTTTAATTGCGGTAGCCTTACATAGCCTACTCATTGTTTGCTTCTTTTGTTGATCATAGACGTTTAATGAATAGCCTAGGCCTAGTTGATTGTAAGTGGGGGCACTTTTTCAAAGGTGTTTTCAACGAATTTGGTTCTAAAGACAAAGGCATAGTCATAGGCTATGTGCATTCTTGCAGTGTGCAAGCGCTTTCTAAAACTCATTGACAGGTGCAGCAACATTAGGCCTAGGACAAAAATCTAAAAATAGTAGGCTAGCCTACAACCCCAAATCAGAAAAAGTTGGTTTTGTAAAAGCGAATAAAAACAGAATATAATAATGCAGAATGCAAATCTCGTAAACTTATAGAAGCTATAATGCAGAAAGGACACAAACAACATATCAAATGTTGAAAATGACAAATTTGACTATTTCATGGAAAATATACCTATGTTCTTTTTTTAATTTGATTTGTGCAAGAGGCACGCACTGGGTTGGGTATAAAAAAGAGCATCCCAGAGAAGCAGAGTCTCTTAAAAGTTAAGATAGGGGTAGGATTGCCCTAATGTTGGACATCTTTCTGGACTTCTATAGTAGGCTATATTAGGCTACAATGTAAGGACAACACATTAAATCCATATCCAATTTTGATCACTTGGCTTTCCCATAGTTTCACTGACATTCATTAGTTTGGGGAAGAGCCACACCCACTGGAGCTATAGGTGTCCCACACATGTTAATTTTTGGAGAGTATTATATCTTTGTTCTAGGGGTTCTTAGTGTAAAAGAAAATAGGTCTCCATTTTTTTGAAGGTTTTGAAGGACCCAAATCAAAGGTCAAATTCAGAAAAGGTCAAATTTGGTGTTTTGCCCATCCACCTCACATTGCTGGTATTATAGCATAGGGTTTGGTGCCAAAAAGCAAAGATATTCTACAAGGTAGTGTGCAAAAGATGATTGATCTCTTTAACAAGAAATTGTGCCTAAAATGCTTAAAAATTGGGCCTAGCCTGCTCTGCCAGTCTACACCCATTCAGAGCACAAAGTGCAGAGATCTCTGTTAAATCAAGTTTAATAGACTTTTACATAGCTAGTACCAACTGAAGTTTGTAAGGCCTTCCGTAGCCTATGTAAGTGTGAAGAAAAGAAAGGGTAAAAGGATCAGATAGACAAACAGACAGGTGAGTGTGTGTATGTGTGTGTGTGTGTAAGAGAGAGAAAGAGAAAGAGAGACACTAGCTGGCAGTTATAGAATTTAGAATATCGAATAACCTGAAGCACATAGTGCTCTGTTCTTCATAGTTGGTGATATTAGTGACCTTCTAGCTTTCTACATTTGAGCAAGCACATTTTCATAGTTCATGGTGGCACAGTCTAGTTAGGTTAGCCTATATTCTGAGGTGTGTCTTTCTGTTAGTCATGTGATGGCACACATATTCTAAAAGAAACAGATTTTGGGCTATGTATCCAGTGGCAGATATGTGTGGACTTGTGAATGACCCATCACTAGAGATATATGCCAAATTTCTTGTTTTTGTCCATGAGAGAGTATGGAGATGGTGATCACAGATCAGGCAACGATTACAATGTTACAGTGCAGTTATTTTACAACAGAACAAAGCAGTTTGGCACAGGAACTGCTACAAATCCACCTGTAACAGTGAGAATCTGCAGCATGCTAAGATTCGCTACTAGAAATCATGTGAAGCAGGCAGGACTCAGTGTCTTCAAAAAAGACGTGGGAGACCATCTTCTGAACCTGGAGCAACACCTGCAACTGCATCAAGTCCATCTAGAGGGACTTTGTACACTTGTTCAGCAGCAGCTGCTGCCAGCATAGATAAGTGCTTCTTCTGTCAGAAGCAGACAAAAGAGCGTCTTCATGAGGTGTCCTCTTTCAATGCAGGCGACCAACCAAGAGATATAGTAGTATTAATATTTTGAAGTCAATGACTTTTAACAGGTAGCCAGTGTAAAGATGCTAGGATGGGGGAAATATTATGTTCATATTTTGTGTGTGTGAAGCTGCATTTTGTATAAACTGTAAGCTCTTTAGACAGGTATTATTACAGCCAGCATAATAGCATTGCAATAGTCTATCCTTGAGGTGACAAAAGCATGGATTAATTTCTCGGCATCTGGTAAGGATAAGGACTTCCTTATCTTTGAAATGTTCCTTAAATGGTAAAATGGGTTAAGTTTTGGTGATCTGTTTTAAGTGATTATTTAGTGCTAGGTCCTGGTCAATTATAACTCCTAGGTTTTTAACACTTGTGGATGAGGTCAGTGGAAGATTACTATGTAGCCTGTGGTGTGGATAGGATATCCCTAATTTTCAGAACCTAAAACCATGACTTCTGTTTTATCTGAGTTCAAAAGCATGAAATTATTCGTCATCCATGTCTTTATATCTCTTATACATGTGTCAAGTTTGGCTAACAGGGTTAATTCATCAGGTTTTATGGAGAGGTATAGTTGTGTATCATCTGCTAAACAACAGGGGCCCCAGTACTGAGCCTTGAGGCACTCCATATTTTACCATAATCTGGGTAGATGGTTTATTATGGACCTGTACAAATCATTGACGGTTAGGAAGGTATGAAACCAAGCGAGTGCTGAGTCTTTGATCACATTTTCAAGCCTAAGTAGTATGTCATGGTCTATGGTGTTAAAGGCAGCGCTGAGGTTCAGGAGGACCTGATACAAGGCTAGGTTTTTTAAGGGAGGGCTTTTAACAGATGTCTTAAACCACTGCGGTATATGCCCTTATAGCATTGAATTATTTATAATCTAGAGCAAAACATTATCCAACATTACATTATTATGAGGATGCACCTTTCTGTGTCTCTGAGGTCGATGTGAGCAATGCCTTTAGGAGGGTTAATTGTAGAAAAGCTGCTAGACCAGATGGAATTTCTAACAGGGTTTTGAAATCCTGCGCTGCTCAGTTAGCTCCTGTGTTCACTTACATTTTTAACACATCATTGGCTCAAGAGACAGTTCCTACTTGCCTCAAGCAGTCTGTTATTGTTCCAGTACCGAAAAACAAAAGTCCATCATGTCTGAATGACTACCGCCCAGTAGCCCTGACGTCTACAGTGATGAAGTGTTTTGAGAAGCTTGTGAAAAACATTATCTGCTCATCCCTCCCTGCCTCCTTTGACCCCCTCCAATTTGCTTACAGAGCCAACAGGTCTACAGAGGATGCCATGTCAAACCTCATGCACACCACCTTAACTCACCTGGAGGAGGGGTATGGGAATTATGTGAGGATGCTGTTCATTGACTTTAGTTCAGCATTCAACGCGATAGTACCTCTCACCTTGGTCACAAAGATGAAGGCCTTAGGACTGAACACCACCCTGTGTCACTGGATATTTGACTTCCTCACCAACCGTTCACAAGTGGTTAGAGTGGGGGGTCTGACATCTGACTCATTAACCATCAGCACTGGTGCTCCCCAAGGCAGTGTTTTGAGTCCACTGCTGTACAACATCTACACACATGACTGCAAAGCCAACAGTAGTCATACCTCCATCATCAAGTTTGCAGATGACACAGTGATCTTGGGCCTGATTAGTAACAACAATGAACAGCTCTACTTGGATCAGGTTGATGAGATGGCACAGTGGTGTCAATCTAACAGCTTGACACTGAATATCAATAAAACCAAGGAAATGGTAGTGGATTACAGAAGGAAGCAGCAGAACTACAGTTACACTCCACTAATGATCAGCGGGCAACCTGTAGAGAGAGTCACAAGTTTTAAATACCTTGGTGTCCACATTACTGACTTAACATGGACTGTTAACACTCAATATGTTCTGAAGAAGTCCAGACAACGACTCTACTTCCTTCGTCAGCTAAGGAAATTCAAAGTTTCTACATCCATCATGAAGGCCTTCTACACTTCAGCGGTTGAGAGTGTTCTAACTGGTAGCATCATCACCTGGTATGGGAACTCCACAGTTAGAGATTGTAGTACTCTGCAGAGAGTAGTGCGCTCAGCTGAGCGTACTATAAGAACTCAACTCCCTGCTCTACAAGATATCTATTCCAGAAGAGTACTCCTAAGAGCCCAAAAGATTCTGAAGGACTCTTCTCATCCTAACAATGGATTATTCCTACCACTGAAATCAAGAAGATGCCTATGTGAGATGCCATAACTGAGAGACTCAGGAGAAGTTTTTATCCCCAGGCCATCCGAACTCTGAACTCACACTATACTGACTTTGCACACATTCACTCCTCAGCACTGTCAAACATTTCCCAACTCTGAACTCACACTATACTGAATTTGCACTCATTCACTCTTCAGCACTCATGACCCCCCGCACCCCCCCCCCCCCCACACACACACACATCTACATGACTTTTAGCACTTTTACATCCCTCTCCCTATGCTACAGACCTTTATTTATTTTGTTATTTAATCACACGTCAAAACACACACACACACACACACACACACACACACACACACACACACACACACACATCTGACTTTCTCTAACTTTTGCACATCTCCATAGAACTTTTTATTTATTATTTTTGATTTCTCCTCCATCTATCTACCCATGTCCTTGATTGCCTAGCCTTGGATCTGCCCAAGGGAGTTTTTCCTTGCCCTTGTTGCTCTTGGGTGCTCCTTGTTGGTGCCCCCCCCCCCCCCAATCCCAATCCTCCCCCACCTTTATTATGCAGCCCTTGCCACTTAATCTACTAAACCCCTCTTCTATTGCACTTTTTACCCCCCCCCCCCCCCCCCCCAGACATAATTTCACTGCATTTCTTACTTCCAGTACCTATATGCATTGTGACAATAAACTTCCTTGTATCCTTGTATCTTTGTATCCTTGTATCCAGGAAGGGGAGAGCAGTCTTAAGACGGTGAGTAGGAATAGGATCTAGTAGACTAGTTGTAGATTTTGATGAGGAAATTGTGGAGGTGAGATCTAATATGTTGTGTATATGTAAATGAATTGAATGTTGTTTGAGGTCTCATCTGTGATTCTGTTATGTTTTCGCTATCTTTCAGCAATGGAGTATGTGTATTTGGTGAAACTGATTGGTTATTGATCTTATCTCTAATTGTTTGACATACAATCATAATACTGACAATCTGACATACAATCATCCTGTTGAAAATAACTGTTTTGTGAACTTTATTCAACATAGCCAGTGATTTAGGCAAAATTTATGGTGTTAATTACAGTGAAATATACAAATAGGGTTGAAACAGGTAAAAAAATGGAGACATCATTTTTCTCCATGTTCAATGACCTCTAAAGACAGTCCAACCCACAGAAACCACACATTCCCTGACTAATTAGGCAGTGTCCCACATTAGGACGATTTAGTATTCATGTAAACCCATGTGGACAAATGATATGTACAATGCAGTTTTAATACTTCTTAACATGAAATTATGAAGTATTTGGGGAGTTCATCATCTACAGTACACATTATATTATATACATAAAATATTCAGAGAATCCAGAGTAATATTTGCAAATAAGGGATAGAGCTGAAAAACAATATTGGGTGGTCGTGGTCTTTTGGACGTCAGATGGCACTGCATTAAAACCAGACCCTTTTTCTGTAAAAAAAAATCATTGTATGGGCTCAGGAAAACTTCTGATAACCATTGTCTATGAGCATAGTTTGATACTCAACACAGAAATGCTAGTGTAAACTTGCAAGGCAAAATTTAGTCATGATACAGCAATACCACCATCTTATCTGGGCCTGAGCTTGTTTAAAATGGACTGAGGTAAAGTGTAAAAAGGTCCTGTGGTTAGACCAATGGAAATTCTTTTTGGAAATCATGGACTCATCTGGGCTAAAGAGGTGAGGTCCAGTCCAAGTATCCAACCTATCCAACTTGTTTTATTGCTCTGTTCGAAACCCAACATCTAGAGGTGTATTAGTGCCTACAGCATGGGCATCTTGCACATTCAATTGTGAATGATACCTGTTTTGAGTAACATATACTGCCATCCAGTCAATGTCTTTTCCAGGGAAGACCTGGAAATGGCCTGTCTGCAATCCAGACCTATCAAATTAGGTGCATCATGGAATGACAAACACGATTAAGAATACCCCATACTGTTGAGTGAATCTTATATCGGGCAGGAATGGGACAACATTTCATTCTCAAAACTCGAGCATCTCGCTGCAGCCTGTGGGAAGGCGGGGCTTGACATCAAGCCCAGCCCACATCCAAGTCAGCCATGTTTTTTTTTTTTATTACGTCACACAGTTTAAAATCGCTGGCAGCGAGAGGGAGGCAGAGAGGAAAATTCAGGAGATTCTGCTACAGTGACAATCTGACAGGAAGATCAGAGACCGCAGGTAGTAGAGCTCAGTTTGAAGTAGAACTCCAAGTGGGCGGGTGAGCATTTTTCGTTTTCTTTGTGAGTCTGTTTTGAGTTGTTTTGGTAGAGCGGGGGTGTAGGTCCAACGGCCGTCGGCTGGCCCGCACGCTTGCTTTATTTCATTCTTTTGCACACATCGCCCACGATGGAGGAGGTTGATACTGAGGGAGAGGAGGGAATGGAGGGAGAGTCGCATAATGGCTTTACAAACTTTTTGAACGATGGACTAGGGCTAGGGGATAGTAGAAAGAGGACGAGGACAAGGAGTGGAGGGGAGAGCCCTGTGAGCAAAGGGAGAAGGATAGAGGGAGCGGAGTATAAGGTACTCATTAAGTTTAAGACCGATATAAGTAAACATGACATCTCCAATCCAATGAGACTTACTAAAGTGATAAAGGAGGCAATGGGTGAGGTAGCATCTGCAAGGTATGTAGGCACTGACAAGGTTATTGTTTTTTGTAAAACTAGACAGCAGCAGGAAAAAGCCCTGCGGTTGACTAGACTGGGGAAGGATGAGGTGGAGTGCACAGAGCCAGGGTCACGTACAGAGGTAAGGGGAGTCATTACGAGTGTTCCGTTGTCTATCACAGAAGATGTAATGAAGTCATGCATGGAGGGTGGCACATTAGTGAGGGCAACTCGATTTAACACTACCAAGGAGGGAAAGAAAATCCAGGAATTTAGGGGAATCCAGCCCCTAACCACAGATGTCTGGTGAAACAAGTACAATGCTGGTAGATAAAATACAGTTTCTAGCTTTCCTAGCTAATGTGATCAATTGCTCAGCCCAAACAGAGAGTCGCACTGACCGTATTAAGATAATTGTAAATGCAGCAAGGACACACTTAGACATGGTAGAAGTGAATATAGAGGAGGTAACAAGAATATTGCAGGAGGGAAGAATGCAGCCGTCGCAGGGAGGTGAATGATGGCAAAGCCATTGGTAATACTGCAATGGAATGCTAGAAGCCTAATGGCTAATGGCCAGGAGTTTAAAAAAATAGTTTATGATCTCCCTGTATTGCCTGACCTCCTATGTATACAAGAGACTTGGTTAGTACCACATTTGCACTTCATTATCCCAGGGTATTTGTCAGTGCAGAAAGACAGACGAGATGGGCAAGGGGGAGGATGTTGCACATTTGTGAGAGAAGGACTCTTATATAAGGAACTACAAGTGAGTGAGGGGAGTGAATGTGTGGCTATAGAAGTTGGGCGGAAATGTGGTGGTAGTGAATTTTTATAATCCATGCAGGGATCTATCTGAGGAGTTCCTGGAAGGAATAATACAAATTGGGGACAGGAAGGTGGTATGGTGCGGGGATTTCAACGCATATAATACTTTATGGGGAAGTGGAACAACTAACAAGAATGGTGAGGTAGTAGAGGAGTTCTTGGATAATCAAGCATTAGTCTGTTTGAATGATGGGCGGGGAACTAGGATTAATATCACTACAGGTGCACTAACAATGCTGGATCTGACATGTGTAGCTAGCTCATTAGCTGGAGTAGCTAGTAGGGAGTGACCATTTTCCCATAGTGTGCAAAATAGGAGTAGAGGTCTGTAGAGAAGATATCTGGTCCTCAGGGAGGTGGTGTTGGGAAAAAGCAGATTAGGAAAAATGTAATGAATTGTGTGAAGCTCAGGTCGAACATTTCACACTAGGGGAAAACGTCAACGAAACAGTTAAAGCCTTAGCAGATATGTTACTTGGTGCTAGTGCAGCTGCTGTGCCAAGGTCTGTGGGGAGGCATATGAAAAAGATTGTGCCATGGTGGACGCAAGAATGCTCTGAAGCTATCCATATTAGAAATAGAGCATTTAGAGAGCTGCGTAGACACTCACTCCAGAGAAAGTGCTGGACTATCAGAGGGCAAGGGCAATAGCAAGGAGGACCATTAAGGTTGCGAAAAGGAAATGCTGGAGGGAGTACTGCAGCCAGATAGGGGCCAATGTGCAAGTACAAGAGGTGTGGGGTATGATCAAGAAAATGATGGGCGTGTCCAAAGCAAGAAATATTCCAGTTTTAGTAGAGGAAGACCAGGTGGCCAGCTCTGCAAAGGAAAAAGCAGAAATGCTGAAGAATGCATTTGCAAAGGCACATAGTACAGCTAACATGGGCGAGGAGGGGATGGCACATAGACAAACACTGTTAAGGCAATGGGGAAGCATATGTAGTATGCAGACAGAGTTTGAGAGTCCTTTGGATAAAGAAATTACCCTACATGAACTTAAAAGTGCTTTGGCAAATACTTCTAATACATCACCAGGACAGGACGGAGTGTGCTACATCATGCTGAAACATGTGTCTGATACAGTATTAGGGAAAGTGCTGGAGGTGTTTAATAGAATATGGGCAGAGAGTAAGGTTCCAGTAGCATGGAAGCATGCAGTGGTCATACCAATAGCCAAGCCAGGGAAGGACCCATCAGTAGCTACTAGCTATAGGCCAATTGCACTAACATCTAACATGTGTAAACTGATGGAAAGAATATTGGTTAGTAGACTCACTTATTTTCTGGAAAACAGGGGCCTGTTTGCCAGATACCAAAGTGGATTTAGGAAGGGGCGGTCAACTATTGATGCAATGATTAGGCTGGAAACAGATATTTAAAAAGCATTAGCAATGAAAGAAATATTAGTGGCAGTTTTCTTTGATATAGAGAATGCTATGATATGCTCTGGAAGGAAGGGCTCATGATGCAGCTTAAAAGATTGGGAGTAGGAGGCCGTATGTTCAACTGGGTCTTAAGTTTTTTATTTGGGCGTACAATACAGGTTAGGGTAGGAGCAGAACTGTCAGTGGCAACAGAGGTAGAGAATTGAATATAATGATCAACGATATTTTTAAGTGTGTAGGCCCAGACATGGAGGTCTCCCTATATGCTGACGATGGAGCACTTTGGAGAAGGGGGGGGAATGTCAACTTTATAGTCAACAAAGTCCAGCAGGCTATCAAGGAGGTTGAAAAGTGGGCAGGAGGCTGGGGGTTCAGGTTCTCAGTATCCAAAACCTGTTGTGTTTTCTTTACCAACAAAAAAGTGGCTAACAATGTTAAATTGTATTTATATGAGGAACCATTGGAGCGAGTGGATGTGGTAAGATATCTGGCGATCTGGTTCGATAACAAATTAACCTGGTCAACACACATTAAGAAGTTAGAAACTAAGTGTAAAAAAGTAATAAATGTGATGAGATGTCTAAGTGGGCTTGACTGGGGGGCAAATAGATCTTCTTTATTAACAATGTATTATGCTCTTGTACAGTCAGCACTAGATTATGGATGCCTGGTAAATGGATCAGCTACACAGCTTAAGGTATTGGACAGGGTCCAGTCTCAGGCACTTAGACTATGTTGTGGAGCATTAAGATCATCCCCAGTGGTGAGTCTGCAAGTAGAACTTGGGGAAATGCCCTTGGTGTTGAGGAGGAGGAAATTGGCCCTTGCTTATTCGGTAAATTTGGGAGGTCATGGAGTGGAACATATAGTGCAAACAATACTGGAGCCATGCTGGGAATATACAGTTAAAAAGGGATGGGGTTTTGGATGGAGCATTGGGTCCTGGGTACAGGAGGCAGGGCTCAGAAAAGAGATGGTTGCCCCAACGGTGGCGATTTCCCCAGTCCCACCTTGGTTTTTCCCCCAACCAGCAGTAGATATGGCCATGCTAGAACTGGTGCATGAAGAAGCAGAGGTTGAGTCTTTGTCTGGGTATGTGCAATGCTATATAAGGGACACTTATCACTCATTCAGAGAAATCTACACTGATGGATCAAAGGACCCAGAGTCAGGGCGAGCAGGAGCCTCCATAGTGGCAGAGGTGTGGGAGTTGGCTCCTTCTGGAGACTGACTGATGAGGTGTCTGTCTATTCCACAGAAATAATTGCTATAGCTAAGGCATTGGAGTGGGTAGAAGAGGCAAGGCCAGAAAGGGTGGTGTTCTGTTCAGACTCTGCATCAGTTTTAAGTAGTCTACAGTCATTCAGATCGTGCAGAATGGATATACTGTATGAAGTATATCTGTACTTATACCGATTAGAAAGACTTGGAATTAAGTTTTTATGGATTCCAGCACATGTTGGAGTGTGGGGGAATGAACGTGCTGATACGTTAGCAAAAAAAGCCTTAGATAGAGCCTGAGATAACTCTCCGCTTGGGAAGAGGGGAAATGAAAGTGCTGGTACAGAGGGCAATGGTGAAACAGTGGCAGGTCATTTGGCAAAGAGAAAATAAAGGAAGGCATCTATATAACATTCAAAGGAAGGTGGGGAGAGAGGCTAAGGTGGGTGGCAACAGGAGAGATTAGGTTGTCATGGCCAGAATGAGAATAGGCCACACACTGTTAAACAGCACTCAATTCAGGACTGGGAGAAGGGCATCAGGGAAGTGTACTTGGTGTTCATGTGAAGATGAAACCATTCAACACGTATTATTTGAATGTCCAAAGTACCATTCTGAAAGGGTCCAGTGGAAAACAGAGGCACGCTGTTGACTCCTCGCACATTTTGGATATCATCATGGCATCCAAGTCAACCACTTGCTCTCTCGACCCCCTCCCAACTAACCAAAGCCTGCCTCCCTGTCCTCATCCCCCACCTCACCACCCTCTTCAATCAGTCTCTCTCCCTTGATCATGTTCCCGCTGTCTTCAAACTTGCCTCCATCACCCCCATCCATAAAAAGCCCACCCTGGATCCAGCCAACCTCTCCAACTATCGCCTCATTTCTAATCTGCCATTTTTCTCCAAAACACTTGAACGCATTGTCGCCGCCCAACTCCATACCCACCTCCAGTCAAACAACCTCTATGAACCCCTCCAGTCTGGTTTCCACCCACTCCACAGCACTGAAACTGCCCTTGTACTGCTTCTGTAAGTGACTTTGGTAAGTGCTTCTGTAAGTGACTTTGGGTCTTTGAAAAGCGCTATACAAATAAAATGAATAAATGAATTATTAAATTCCTAGGGAAAACACCGTGCTTCATTGCTTTCAGAAATTAGTTTAAACAATACATATGTGACCCGCTTTGTGCATGGTGCTATTTTGAGAAAATCCACGATAAACAAATGTACGGGTTAAAATTTTGAATTTCACGTTTTCGCATAATTCGACAGTATACAGTCTACACTTTCATATTATGAACAAATTTCACGGATAAACATACGTTTTGACTGTTAAACCCTGACTTTATTTAGGTGAAGATTCAACACATTAGCAGTCATTCCCTTTGTCCACACCGCTATAAGGTTTTACGGTAGGTTAGAGCTAAAATTTACTCATTAGGCTACTCATTACTCGTTCGTTACTCAATGTGTCAACTCTATATCCTTCTTGGCAGATGTAACCGAAAGTATACACAAAAGTAAAGTATACACAATCTGTGTACACACAGAACTTCCTCTCCCCTTACTTCCCCTGAAGTACATTAATTACATTCTATGGTGACACCTTATGACCGTCCCAGGTATTAATTAGGGGGCAGAAAAAGACACTGAAAAAGACACTGCACGGTTGATCAAACTTACTGTCATCCACTTCAAAGTCACACTACCTTAAGACTAATAATAGCTGTGCCCTCACACTATCACACATGACAATTTACTTAAAAAGGTGATTTTCTCCTCTACTGGCGTATCGTGACAGGAGAATCAGGCCAACTTTGGTTGCGGTTCATGCATAAGGGATCATGGAGAATAAAGAAAAAAATATAAAACAAATCTTTGTATATTCCTACAAGGTGTTTGGGTGCTCTGAAAATGAGAACCAAAATGATTTTTCAGACTTGTGAGGTCTGCTGTTCAGACCCTGAAGGAATTTATTGTCTGTTCATTGCTTTTTGTGAGAGTGTTTCTACTTATCTCAGTAAGGGAAATAAATCAAGAGCCTATGTTGAGTACAAATATGTCTTCTGAAGGCCTAAACAGAGCCGAGCTAAAAACTCCAATAAAATTTTGATCAACTTTGAGGGACAGCTATGACCATGCAGGATCATCCAGACCAAATGTGACAATTTTGCTACATACTATTCCTATTTATGTACCAGCATGCAAATTTGAGCCTCCTACATAGTTTAGTTCTTGCGCTATGGGCTTGTGAACTTTGACAAAAAAAGAGGCTGAACAAAATCAACAACCCCCTCCCCCTGTAAAACTGGCTGTATCTTGGAAAGTATTGATCTTACATAAAAGTAATTTTACAGTGTGTCTCCTGGGTACACCTGGTAATTTTTTCTGAATTTTCTGAGACTTAAGTGCGTGGGCCTTGGTTGAATTGACGTGGAATGACCCATTATGTTATCTGCTGGTTACTTTCGTTTATAGGCCAATAGTTTTAAATTTTTACCGCCTTCATAGTATTTTTGCTTGTATTCATTTCTTTTGAATTTCTAATGAGTGTATAGAATTTCTTTTTTTTCTTTTCTAGAATTTCTGTTTTTTTTATCTCATCATGGACACTAATATGAATCCACAGCATTGCATTTCCATTATGTAAGTTTACTTCCTTGCTCCCTTGAGAAAGAAGAATACACGGCCATGATCTGAAAGAACATATGAAAGTCTTTTGATAGTTTCTTGGGCTGAGAAAATCTGACCACTAGAGGGCAGCAAGTCACACGGATTACAAGATTTCAGATGCAGATTACATGTGATCATCTGGCTTCCAACTATAACTAGGCTACTGTGGGTTGTAAAATAAACCTGGAACTTGATAGACTGATTGTTCTCTTTTACTGCTGGCATGGGTACTTTCACAATCAGCATAAGCAGGCCTAAAAATTAAAAAAAGTTTTATGCCAACTTATTTAGAATTCTTAGATTTTGATGTATACATGTTAATTATAAATGTATAATTTGTATAATAAATCTATAATTTAAATGATAAATGTGTCGGAGTTGATATCAACATAATTTAAGCATACTGGTTAAGTAAGTTGCATTATCATATATAATGTACATTTTATAGAATATTTGTTGGGAGTAAATGAGTGGGTAAAAACTGGTTGATTCATGCTTAGAGTTGTGGTTTGCATGCACATATGATTATTGTTTTTATTCTTTTATTTAATCTGCCACCCCTCATCTGTGGAATGTCCTCCCTGAAGAATATATTATTTGAATTAACCTGGCTAGTTTCTGCTTTTAACCTTAATGGTTGCTGCCTTTTATGATATCTTTTTTTGTTTAATGATCACTTCTCCTCCACACCCAACACATAGCTTGTCTTTGTTGTATTTTGTTTGTAAAGTTTGAGAAAGAAATTATTATTTTTCTATCTTGATAAGTGTTTTTATTTTATTGTCAGCTTTTTCTGTATTAATGACATTTTACCCTGTAGCACCTTTGAGATTTGTTGAAAATGTAAAGTGTGTTATGAATAAAATGTATTGTTAGGGGTCCAAGCAGAGAAGATGCGGGAACTCTATTGTGTTTGTTCAAATTATTTTTCCACAGCAAAACTGAATCTGCAGCCAAAACCGTAATAGGTAGTTTACAGACACTAATTTCTCACCGTAGGTCCCACATCAGTGCATGATCTCACAAAACAACTCACATCTTCAAAACCGTATGAAATTTTGGAAAAATGTTTTCCTTTTGTTCTTTCAGAGCTCCTGCATCAAACCTAGCAACGAAACCATTTCCACCTGGAAAATTTTCCCGCTGTTTTCAAAAAACTCAAAAGTCAAACTAATCTACCTCCTCTAATACTGTTGATCGGATTCCCACATTTGTTATTTATCATCTACAGACCAAGCCTAACTCCCCTAAAGGTCCCCGCCGAACATCCCCTCCTCAACAATGTGTAGGGTTCCCGTTACATCCCGTGAATGTTTTTTGGGACTCTAAAGCACGTCCCCGGGACATTGCAGAGACTTTGAGGGAACGTCTCCTAGTTGTCACCACGACATTATGCGCGGGACGTTTAAAGGAGATACTGGCAATGGTAAAAAAAAAAAAAAACGTGACTACCCGTTTTATAGCTTTTACATCCTGTAGGCTTTGTGAATGCTTCGATGTAGATGGACATAGACTGCTAGGAGAAAGACTGTCTTAACATGAGATCGCATTAATGATTCATAGCCCAGAAATTACGCATTCATTTAAACTTACCGTCAGTGCATGCTTCTTCTATTCATGTATGATATCACGTCCTCCTTCATTTCAAAGTTAATAATGTAGTCAGCTGGACCTTTATACCGGGTAAGATGTAATACTTTCACGTCTACGGTGTCTTTTTCATAATAAACTAATAAGTATTTTTAATGGGCATATCCCATAATTGTATTGTTCAAAACATCAGGCTAAATTGTTCCAACCATATTGTTTTAAAATTCAAAATGAATTGCAATGCATGCTGGGAAGCAAACCTCAACATGAAATAAATACATTAAATGTATCGGAACGTCACCTATTACCGACCGTCCCGATTTCCGAATTTTTGAACGAAAGGGCTGGTAATTGGTGCTTTTACGATAACTAGAATGCATTAAAGTTATAAGGCGTTTTCTTGAACCTGTGGTCAAACCTGGTATCGTTTTCTCTAGGCTATGAATGGTCTTTTAAGCCAACGTTAAGCTGAAAGAAATAGATTCCAGATGTTTCTATTCCATATCATTTTTTATTCATAAACAGTAAGGCCAGAGATCCTCTGCTCCACGTCAGAAATCTCTTCGGATATGCGTGCTCTTTTTTCACAAGGAGCTGATGTGACATCGGGGACAGCAATGCTTCAAACTTTTAAACGCGAGCATGCATCAAATAAATTACAATGACATAAAATTGTAAGAAGCAGTATGCTTAATTCTTCTGCAATGTTTTTATATACAGTATCTGTAGATAGTTTTGCGATCACTTGCTAGTCACTTGCTAGGCAGCCCTAGTTTTATTGCATCCTAGGCAACCCTAGTTTTATTGCATCGTATTCAGCTCTAAAAGTCCTAAGTTCAGCCCCGATTCGGCCGTGTGTGTGGTTCTGAAAATAAAACAGATAATAAGTACATGACTAGGCCTAGGTAAGGGATAACAGCCGCCGACTTCCCCGACGCGCAGCCCGAGTCCATTAATTCCGCATAACTGGACACACCTCGAAGGCCGTTATCCCGCTTATCACCCGGTTGCCACTGTAAAGCCATGCCTTAATAGCACGCAAAGGAAACACGCGGTTCCGTTTAAAAAGAAGCCCACCAGTTCAGCTTGTTGTACAACTTTTGTTGGCCCTATAACAGCGATAGCATGGACAGTTAGCTTGTTTACAGTTGATTCCATTGTTGCAAAGCCTACCTTCAGGCTCAACCGTCGTCCTACTATGGTTGGTATAGTTCCCATTCATAAGCATTAATATGGAACGGCGATTAAACTTTTTTTACCAGATCTACTTCATAGGTGTCCCGTTATTCAGAATTAAAAGCAACCCCACCAGCCAATCAGAAAAGAGTATTTCTTCTCTCCGGGTGATAAAGCATGTTACATCACGTAATGACCGTTATCTGAAGACATTTGCATTGTAGAAGCTACACCAAGGAAGCAAGCACAGCTAACGTGAAACGTAACTGCTACATAATTCACATTATCTGCAGTGAACCTACTTTGTTCATAGAAACACACATTCATAAACTGTATGTTGCTGTAGTAGACTAAGGTAGGCTAATGAGCTGCTAATTAGCTGCTAATTAGATAACCTGTTAAAGGTTAGAAGCTAAGCTAACCTGCTAAAGGTGAGCTAGCATAATTTGACTGCTACGTTAGATAGCTAGATAGATACTTTATTCATCCCCAGAGGGAAATTACAGAATGTTACATTAAACGTAACGTAAACATTTGACAACTTTTCATTCAGTTATTGAAAACTTAATCGGCTACATACAAAGGCAAACATGTTACTTAGTTTCATCGGTGGCCACCAATGGTATACTTTTTCCAAATGCTGTGTAGCTGAACCTGAGCTGACCTCAATGTTGCTACGTAATGACGTGTAACGTGAAGTCGCACATGGATGTGGATGTCTCCGTCCTGCAGGCTGCAGCCAGAGCTCTCTCAACTCCGCTGCTACGTGTGCACTTAGCTAACAAACGTCGCCTTGATGTCCCCGGTATAACGTTATTGTCGGGCCCACACAAGGACGTCCTTGGGATGTTTCTGAAATGACCCAATGTGGATGACACCGAGGGACTTAATGGGGACGTCCCCAAAAGCTCCGACACCGGACATCACATAAGGACCAATAGGAGAACTTGCTCCGGACGTCAATAATGTTCTGGTGACGTCCGCCAGAGAACATGATGTTGGGGACCAATCGGGGACGTTGTGAATGTCCGCTTAAAGTCCGGGGGACGTCCCGTGTTTGTTGGCTTAACACCATGGGATTTCGTGTTCTGACGTTTGTGCTCACCTTTCTTTGGAAAGAAGTTTATTAGCAGTTGTTTCACCTCATTTGATCTCTCTCTCTTTTCCTGTTTTTGGTAACCTGACTTGGCTTTCTTGGAGAAAGACATTGCACCAGCAGCACAACAATTAGCAGTCCACTAGCCTAGGCTAGTAGTGATGCTCAACTAAATAAACAAAAGATAGGCCTACCTTATGAATCGTGCAGGCAGACTAAACCATTTTGCTCTTTAGCAGGGGAGAGTGAGAGTGAGAGTGACCTTAGACAGTCTTTAATAAAAATTTTCAAAATTTACATTTTGTCTGACATTCATTTTGACATTTAATTTGGAAGTGAAAATATTCAGGTAAAAAAAAATATATGGTGGAAATAAGTATTGAACGCTTCAATGACACAGGAAAAAAGTATTGAATGTGCATACTGAAATTTCTTTAGTAGGCTACTTTGTCGAAAAGCCTTTGTTTGTAATGACAGCGTCAAGACATTTCCTGTATGACAAAACGTATTAGTTGCAGTAGTCAGGTGTGATTTTGGCCCATTGTTCTAAACACATAGTCTCTAAATCTTGAAGATTCCAGGGGTCCTTGTGAATCCTGATCTTTAGTTACTTCCAGAACTGTTTAATTGGATTTAAGTCAGGTCCTTGATTTCCTTTCTCTGAAACCAATTGAGAGTTTCTTTTGCTGTATGCTTTGGATCATTGTCCTGCTGGAAAATCTAGCAATGTCTCATCCTCATCAATCTGGTGGATGGCAAGATTCTCCTGAAAAAAAATGACTCCATTCATCATTCCTTCAACTGTATGAAGTCTGCCAGTACTATGAGATAAAAAACAGCTCCACATCCACCTCCAAACTTCACAGTTGGTATAGGATTTGTAGGGGGACATCCAAAAAGTGGTTGGCATCAAAAACGTTTATTTTGCTCTTGCCTGACCAGACTACTTTCTCTCTGTATTTCATATAGGCTTGTCCAAATGTTGTGTGGCAAACTTATCATTTTCTCTTTAACAATTGTATCTGCTGTCTCCAAGTCTTTCTGGAGCTTTCTCTGAGTGGTCCTTGGCTCTTGGACTACTCTTTTGACTATCCTTCTGACTCCCAGGTCAGAAATCTTGCGAGGAGATCCTGTGCATATGATGTTCCTTCCACTTGCAGATAATGGCCCCCATGCTGCTTACTGGAAGATTCTGAAGTTTTGAAATGCATCTGTAACCAGTTTCATTGGTATGTTTTGCAACAACAAGGTTGGAAACGTCTTTGGAGAGTGTTTTGCTTTTACCCATCATGAAATGTTTCTTGTGTGAAACCTTGGTAATGAAAAACCTTTTTTTATAGCCGATCAATATGTAGGATACTAACCCAGCTTATATTAAAGAAGCCCTATGTAACAATTTTAGCAAAAATGACCTTAATTATGCAGGTTGAGAGTCGTTCTCAGAGGCGTATCAAGCTTTTTAAAAGTGTGGGTGTTGTGGGATAGGAAAATTAAACAATCTGGCCAAATTATAAATAACTCCCTACAGGGACGTTGTAAGTATTTTATGAGAGGGGTGCGGACTATATTGGTGTCCGGGAGTTTCTCCCCCGAAAAATTGTTGAAATTCTGATTGCTAAACACACAATTTTAATGCAGTTTGGGAGGGACAGAAGAAGCAGCGCCCCTATGGCTCATGTGACATGTAGGCCTACATGATCTACCTGCTATCACTTCACTATTTGACACTACCCTATATAGAGACATATCTGATATATCATGTTATAAATCAAGAAATCATTTCAGAAATTATGTTTTGTGCATATGGGTTAGCAGGCTACAATAAATTGCCTAACAGACAGCAGCCTAATTTCGAGGTATCACTAATACCTATTAAATAAATGTAAAGGACACAGAATAGTGACAGAACTGTAAGCTCAAATTCAAAAATGTTTGAAGTCTACCCAAACATATGCAAAGGGAATATAAATAAATTGTGTTGCATATAGCCAGCTTAATTAATGTCAATTTAAAGATTATGATTAGCAGTTTCTATGATTTTTCCATTGATAGTTACAGGAAGCCACGTTGTTGTTTAAACTATTGTTGCTGCTAGCCCACACCAGTTTCACTTGCTGCAGGGACGCACACATTGCATGAGCGCTCATAAGCGTTCTATTTGAGTTCTACATGCTAAAAATCTTAGTTCTCAGATGTAGAACTCAAATGTGTCTTGACCCGGCCGTTTGTAAGATCAGAATAAGATGTTCTAAATGGAACGCGATCGTATTTAAGACATTAAGATCTTCAGTAGGCCTAGATGTAGCACTACGGCACACATCGACATTGAAATGCCACCGAAGTTTGTAAGATCAGATCAAATAAGACGTTCTAAATGGAACGCGATGTAATTAAGTTCAGATCTTTTCCAAGCGTCTTGGAGACGTAGGCTTATGTGTGCTGACTGGGCTATGTCTATATAGTTGATGACACCAAATTAATAAGTATTTCTGATTGGGGAAACTTTTAGCCTATTTTTTTTCAGTCCGCGGTCCCATACAATCTTGCTGCAAATTATCAGACGTGTGAAGCACCGGGCATAACTTAATTTCGCGGCTACGTGGACCAGTAGGTTAATTGTTGAGGAGGCCCATAGTTTGAGAAAAGCTGCAGATCATAGACAGAGAAAGCAAAGGTCTTTCTGCAGAAACAACAAATGCCTTGCTGCGCGCACCCCAGCTTTCACTTTGACTCCCTGCATTTCTACATTGTGACAAAAACTGTCAGTCAGACAGTGAATTTTGGTTTAGGGCCTACTAAATTAGCATAATGCGGTAACAATTATCATTTCAATTCTACCTGAAATCTGCTCACTGCAGACGTTATAATGCAGACCCAAGCAGCAGCACAGCCTTGAAAGACTCACACTTTGAATTTGATCAGAGCGGCTCTGATTCTTCACTGGCTAACTAGATGTGATTGGCTGGATGACCGTTCAATCAAATCAACAGACCTATTTGTGTCTCTCTGTGTGTGCGTTATGGTAGATACGGTTCCAACTCTTTACGGGAGCGCTTATTTCCATATTTACTTTAATTTTAATCTGACAAAAAGTGTGGGGATAGAATCATGTTCCAGCAAAAGTGTGTACGTTATAACACCCACATCCCCATGCTTGCTACGCGCCTGGTCGTTCTGATGGTTCTAAAACACTTTCTGGGTTGTTTGGTGGGTGCTTCGTCTCCCTCTATCGCTTCTCCGCGGAAAAACCGAATATGCAACTTTCTGAACCCGTACCGGATAAATCCGGATGTGACTCAGCGGAAGTATCCAATCGCGCCTCAAAATGTAGTCAGATTGTAGTTTCTAAGAAGACTGCAAAACGGACGCCGACTTGGCTTTGTTGCTGTTGAAATTGTAAGTAGCCTACCCTTGGGTGAACTTCGTTTTTGTAATGTCGTTTGATAGTCTCTTGAACAATGTGTTTGCTCGACCACTTTATTGTGAGCCCTGTATGTGTTTAGCTTGTTTTTTTTATGGCTAGCTTGCTAGCTAGTAGGGGTTTAGCGTAGCAGTCACTTGCTACCGAAGCTGCAGGGGGAGCTATGTCGTGTCAAAAACCCAGAAACAGCGAAGGAATAACCAGACCTGCATAGGGCTTCTTTAATTTATTAATTGGCACAGATAGAAGGGATAATTACTCTCTAACTACTTACAGATTCCAGCTCCTTCCACTTCATTACACATGACTCTACTTATGGACTTTAATGTTTGGATTTTTTATGTGTGGATTACCTAGGGCCCCTAGGTAATCTGATCTGGTGAAAATGTTGTGCCGCCCCCCCATTTTCCACTTTTCAAGGGCCCTCTCCTCCATTGGGGCCCTAGTACTTCCCACTTTCCCCCCCAGTCTGACACCCTTGGATCTGCTGAACCTTCTGCTCGTTTCAAAATATAAAAAAACTCTCTGCAACTCAACATGGGCCTGCCTGCCTCAGCTGCCTGTGAGGGGCTTTTCAGTTGTGCTGGATTACTGTTCACTGCAAAGCGACCAAGGATGAGTGCAACTAACTTTGAAAATGAACTACTGCTCAAACTCAAAGGAGAACTCACTTAAAGGGAAAAAATGAACTCAGGATCACATAGATCTCCATTTCTGAAGGTCACCGAGTACTGTCGACACGAACAAAAACAGAAACAATCAGTTTTACCTAGCTCGAGTTGCTGCAGCTACAGCGCTACACTCTGGGGGCATGAACATGGCCGGCTTAGCTTATGAAACTTGAGCTCGGTAAAACTGATTGTTTTAGTGCCCCCCCCCCCAAAAAAAAGTAACTACTTTTAACTTTTACTTGAGTACATTTTCAGATCGGTATTTTAACTTGTACTTCAATAATATGTCATCAAAGTATTGGTACTTTTACCTGAGTACAATATTTTAGTACTTTTTCCACCTCTGCTCTTCACTGTCCTGTCATAATAAAGGCAAAAAAGTCCCAAAAATATACTTTAAAATAACTATTACCAATAAACTACACAGCATTATTGGGTAATTACTACATGTAATATGTAGATAAGTATAGACAAACTACAGCACAAATACTAAGAAAAACCTCCACTATTACCCATCACCTCAACTAAGAACCATGTATTTGAGTGGTTTAGGCTGGTAAGGACAACAGAACTGCATACATTCCATGAAAGCAGGCAAGTAATTCTTAAAAACACCTGCTGTATTACCCATCAATTGCAGTTAGAATTGTATTCATCTTATAGATTTATATGGTATAGGTTTTCCCTAGAATTTAAGATAGAACTTTTCAATAAATTATTTCTTATGACAGTTGTCCACTGGTACAGTCATAATGGGTTCATTCAATTTACCTACCTAGTAACCTCTGCAGGAACAATTCTATCATGGTACATCTTCTAAAATACTGGGTCCTTTTTGCTGATTTGATAGTGCTGTACGTTCTACAGCACTATCAAATGAAACATGCCTATTTAGGCTAACAATTTATTTTAGCAAACACATAGCCATGCATAACTAATATGTTTATGTATAAGTGCTCAATAAGGCATGTATTAAGCATTATTACACATGTATTAGGTCTTTCTTTAACAATTTCCTATTCTTACTCAATAGGTGAATTATTTTTGGTAAATCCTGAGTAAGCAACTAGTTGGTCTTAATCTAAGGTTATTAATACATAGAATGGATTAAAATAGAAAATCTATAGCCTTGTTCTAATACATTAACTAATGATAGAATGTGTGTGTGTGTGTGTGTGTGTGTGTGTATTGGGGGTGTTAAACACAAACAAGGTGTACAAGTGCATGTTATTCTGTCACATATTCACATAGTAAATTGGGAATCTTTTAGCCTACTGAACAAGATGAAACTGTAGCCTACTGTAACAGGAAGCCTTATTTATTTACGTAGTGATACCAGGCTTTTACCATAGCCTACATGCAGTTTATTTTCGTTTACATTCAATTAAGCAAACACAAAAATAAAACGTTTAGTATGTATGTTTGTGTGTGAAAGAGAGGCCCTATGCCTAAGTTTTTATTTTTATTCTTTAAGTCAACAGTGGCTCCGAAGTTCAAATGGCAGCTGTGACGCGGTGTCACTTGTTATCACCAAATTAGGAGATATTTCAGCACTGTCAACTGAACAGCTCCCCTTAAGGACTTCAGAAGATCAGTGCATGTGTGTTCACGGGACGAGCATGTTCGGGAAACACACGGAAAACATCAAACGACAGTTCAGGGCCCAGTTTCCCGAAAGCATCTTAAGCCTAACAGTGTCGTAAAGTCCCTCT
Organism: Alosa sapidissima; assembly: GCF_018492685.1. Classification (NCBI taxonomy): domain Eukaryota; kingdom Metazoa; phylum Chordata; class Actinopteri; order Clupeiformes; family Clupeidae; genus Alosa; species Alosa sapidissima. Next base: position 2,430,419 of record NC_055968.1, on the reverse strand, counting down.
TACGAACGTCTTAAGATTTGCCGACTGTTTCCCAAAACCATCGTAGCTTAAGAATGTCGTGAAACACTCGTAGATCTACGAGTGCTCCAGAGTTCTCGTTACCGGCTAAGAGCGTCTTAACAGGCACTTCTCACTGAGGTCACCAACAAGACATACAGGGGAATTACAACTTAGAATTAACCAATTTACGTTCCCATTCTTTATTGTGTTTACTTGTGATGATAGATAGATAGATACTTTATTGATCCCCAGGGGAAATTCAAGGTCTCAGCAGCATACAGACAACACAAACACATTCTTAAACAGCAGAAAGAGTAATTAAAGTATATAATATAAAAAGTAAACAAAAGACGTAGAAACAAACACTAAGACACGGAGCTGCTGAGTAGGCTGCCACTCTTGACGGCGCCGGAACTCACTCTAATCACTCTGAGCATGTGTGTGAGCGTGTGTTGTGTGAGCGTATGAATCAGATTTTAGCATGTAAAATAGCATAGGCTACATTTAATGGTCATAATAATGTGATTAAAAGCAGAGAAAAATGCAATCAAGTTATGAAACGAGATGTTGCCAGAATAGTTTGCCATTATCTTTAAGTGTAGGCTATATCTTTTATTAGGCATAGGCTATGAGGTAAAAGCAGAGAAAGGAACATGTGGTTTAGTCTGTGCTGCGTCAAAATCTAAGCCTAGACTTATGTTATCCTCAAACGTCTTCTTAAGTTACACAGACATAAACAGACATTTCTACGATTCATCTTAAGATCATTCATTTGTTTTTCCGATTGTTTCGTAGCGTGAACGCGCGTGCACTGCTCTTAAGATGGTGATGTCAGGTGAAAATAGAAAAACGTTGACATCTGCATGTAAGCATCCCCAGTAGACCATATAGGCCTACCACACAGAGACATAAATAATAGTAATTATTTAAGATGAGCTTAATTGTTGCACTGTTTTCATGTTTGTTGCAAGATGTATGACCATATTAGGCTTAGGCCTGCTCCATATGCTACATTTGTCATGCCTGTTCTTTGTTCCTTGTGAGAGTCCCACTGTGTCTGCTGCCAGCACAATATTGTTTTGGAGTGTTACTGAAGAAGACGTTTGAAGATGAGGAAGAGGTTGAGTTAGAAAGTGAGGAAATAGGCTTAAATAATATTATTTATATATTTTGATGCACCATGTTCCTTACTCTGCTGTTACCTTATAGGCCTAATAAAAGATAGCCTACACTTAGACAAAGATAATCAGAAACTATTCTGCCAATTGCATTTTTGTCCGTTTTAATCACATCATTATGACCATTACATGTATGTTATTTTGGACGCTAAAATATGATTAATTGCAAGTAAATACAATGAAGAATGGTAGCCTAACGTAAGTTGGATAATTATATTCTTAGTTGTAGCCTAATTTCCCTGTATGTCCTGCTGGTGACCTCAGTGAGAAGACGTAGCCTAGGCTACCTGTTACGACGCTCTTAGACACTAACGAGTAGCCTACTGGGCCCGGTTCCCCGAAAGCATCGTAAGCCTAAGAGCATCATATATAGCCTAAGTCCCTCTTACGAATGTCTTAAGATTTGCCGACTGTTTCCCGAACTCCTAGATCGAGTGCTCCAGTGCCGATAACAACGGAGACATGCACTTACGATCGTTTGTTTGGGTTTTCCGACTGTTTCCCGAACATGCTCGTAGTGTGAACGCGGGTGCACTGCTCTTAAGACGCTGTTTAAGGGAGCTGTCCACGTCAATAGTTCTGAAATATCCTCTAATTTGATGGTGATGTCATCTTATCTCAGCAAGTAGCCTAGGTGTTGACCAGGGCCCACTTCCCCGAAAGCATCTTAAGCCTAAGAGCGTCGTAAAGTCCCTCTTACGAACGTCTTAAGATTTGCCGACTGTTTCCCGAAACCATCGTAGCTTAAGAGCGTCGTGAAAACACTCGTAGATCTACGAGTGCTCCAGAGTACTCGTTACCGGCTGAGCGTCTTAACAGTACTTCTCACTGAGGTCACCAACAGGACATACAGAGGAATTACAATTTAGAATACATAATCCAATTTACATTCCCATTCTTTTGTGTTTACCTGTGATTAATCAGATTTTAGCGTGCAAAATAGCCTACATTTAATGGTCATAATAATGTGATGAAAAGCGGACAAAAATGCAATCAAGTTATTAAACGAGACGTTGCCAGAATAGTTTGACATTATCTTTGCTAAGTGAAGGCTATATTTTATTAGGCCTATGAGGTAAAAAGCAGAGAAAGCAACATGTGGTTTAGTCTGTAGCCTACTGCATCAAAATCTAAGCCTACACATTTCCTCTCTTTCTTACTCGACTTCTTTCTTATCTTCAAACGTGTTCTTAAGTGACACCGCGAAAAATTATTGCATGGTGCAACAATCTAATCTTAAAATAATTACAATTATTTATGTCTGTGTGGTATATAACCTACTTGGGATGCTTACATGCAGATGTCAAAGTGTTTCTATTTTCGTATTGATGTGAATTAATGTGTAGATCCGAAGTTTAAATGGTAGGCCTAGCTGTGACGTGCAGTCACCTGACATCACCGTCAAATCAGAGGATATTTCAGAACTATTAACGTTTTCGGGCCCAGGGCCCAGGGCCCAGTTTCCCGATAACGACGGAGACACGCTCTTAAGAGGGTTTTCTACGATTCATCTTACGATTGTTCGTTTGGTTTTTCCGACTCTTTCCCGAACATGCTCGTAGCGTGAACGCGCGTGCACTGCTCTTAAGATGCTCTTAAGGGGAGCTATCCACGTTAATAGTTCTGAAATATCCTCTGATTTGATGGTGATGTCAGGTGACTGCACGTCACAGCTATAGGCCTACCGTTTAAGCTTCGGATCTACACATTCACATCAATACGAAAATAGAAACACTTTGACATCTGCATGTAAGCATCCCAAGTAGGTTATACACAGGGCTGTAGTACTCGAGTCCGGTCTTGGACTCGAGTCCGGACTCGAGACCGTTTTTCTACGGTCTCGGACTTGTCTCGGACTCGCTAGTATTTGGACTTGGTCTTGTCTCGGTCTCGGCCACTGGTCTTGCCAAATATGGCTTTTGGTCTCGACCGAGTCCAGGTGTCTTTAGGGCCATCAAAATTAACGTGTTAATCGCCGCGATTCATTTTGAAATACATAATGCGTTACAAAACACTCAATAGTGTTTACCTTTGTGGGGGGCTGATGTCACGTAACGGAAGCCGCAAAACCTAAAACCGCAAGCCTGAGAGTTTATTTTACTGTCTGTGGAGTTAGCTGAAGATAAAGAGGAACCAACATTTAGCCAAATAGTAGCTTTACTGCAAACTGCTTTTCACTCTTGTTAGATAACGTTTACAATGTCAAAATGCACCAACAGCAACAGTTACATAAAGACGATACTTTTCGGGTCCTCTCCATTAAGATCCAACTTGAACGTACTCCATTTAATTGAGAGCGCGTCTGAGCGCACACGAGAAGGAGAGAAAACGATTGGCAGGCTCCAGCTGGCTTGGCGTTGTTGATGATAATTGATATCTCCTTTTTAATATAAGAAACTTATAAAAGGAAGGCAACAAAGACGAGGTTAGAGGAGATTGCGGATTTATCCGATTTCCACTACTGACCAGTTATAAACATGTATGACATGTAGGCTGCACTCACTATGATTTGAAAAATGGACAAAAATATGAAGAGTTGTCTTTGCCTTTGTGTAATGGAACTGGTGAGTCTTGAAGTTTTCAATAATTTGTTTACATGAAGCACATATTATGCCGATTGAAACACATTCCATTCAGATAGCTAGGTGACTGGCTCAGGCTCATCATTCACTTTTAATTGCAAACAGAAAATGTCTAGCTAGCATCATGTCATTACATGCTTCTATTTCCAAAGGAATGAAAACTGTTTATACCAACTTAATATCATGCTTATCATTGTTAATATTGTACAATACATGTGGCACAAACAATATTAGAGCTTGTGGACTAGCTATAGGCTATATTTCAATGGAGCTGGTAAAAAAAAGATCATTATGAGAACGTGGCCACAATGGGCTTAAAGTGACAGTGCACCATTTACAAATGAGTTAAACAGCATCAAATGTGTAGTATTTCTTAAGAAATTAATACTTTAAAACACAATTACTGTGTCAGTATTATCATTTAAATAATATAAAAGTGTTTTACTTTTACCTTTGTGGTTACTCATTAATTTTGTGATTTATGTTGTATTTAATATGCCATTTAAGAAGCTTTAGTCTTTAGGAACTTTTTAATTGCGGTTAATCGAGATTAATTCATTTCAAAATATATATTTTGAATCGTTTGACAGCCCTATAATAATATTGGAGAAGGGGAATGGCTACACTTACAAATCCTGGGTGTGTTCACACTGTTTTTGCTTTTAGATAATAATAATAATAACCCAAAATGATTGTCTTGATACTGTCATGCATAAGACTTTTTTTCCTATCCTGGACTCAGTCTTGACTCGGACTCAAACCTTTTTGGACTCGGTCTTGTCTTGGACTCGAACCTCTTTGGACTCGGTCTTGACTTGGTCTCGACTAGTCCTGGTCTTGGACTTGTCTTGGACTCGACAAAGGTGGTCTTGACTACAGCCCTGGTTATACACCACACACAGACATAAATAATTGTAATTATTTAAGATTAGATTGTTTCACCATGCAATAGGCTACTTTTTCGCTGTGTCACTTAAGAACACGTTTGAAGATAAGAAAGTGAGGAAATGTGTAGGCTTAGATTTTGATGCAGTAGGCCTACAGACTAAACCACATGTTCCTTTCTCTACTTGTACCCTTATAGGCCTAATAAAATATAACCCTCACTTAGCAAAGATAATGGCAAACTATTCTGGCAACGTCTCGTTTCATAACTGGATTGCATTTTTGTCCGCTTTTCATCACATTATTATGACCATTAAATGTAGGCTATGCTGTTTTGCACGCTAAAATCTAATTCATCACAGGTAAACACAATAAAGAATGGGAACGTAAGATGGATTATGTATTCTAAGTTGTAATTCCTCTGTATGTCCTGTTGGTGACCTCAGTGAGAAGTACTGTTAAGACGCTCTTAGCCGGTAACGACAACTCTGGAGCACTTTTCACGACGCTCTTAAGCTACGATGGTTTCGGGAAACAGTCGCCAAATCTTAAGACGTTCGTAAGAGGGACTTTACGACACTCTTAGGCTTAAGATGCTTTCGGGGAACTGGGCCCAGTTGTTTCGAAAGTAGTCACCGCAATTTTGGAGGGAGAGAGGGGGGTGGGGGGCAGCGGGAAACTACTGCCTTCACCTAATGTTTTGTTGACTTATCGACAAAATGTAATGTGAGTGTGAAAGGCGCCACTTGACGGTGGCAGTAACGGGCGCTGTCCACTAGACATTGCTGAAATATCAACTAGTGCTATCTGGTGTGGTCACAGCGGTCTTTTGATCTTCATAGGAGCTGCATGAATTGACTTAAGGCGAATAAACATTAAACACTCACACACACACACACACACACACACACACACACACACACACACACACACACACACACACACACACACACACACACAGTCAAGTCAAGTCAAGTCACTTTATTTATATAGCACATTTCACTCAACCAGGTCTATAGTTTTTAAGGTCATTAGGGTCAAGACTGGGCTTCTTAAGTAGAGGTTGAACAATTGCTTGTTTAAAACAGGAGGGGACCACTCCATTTAGCTAAGGGACTGTTAATTATAGCCAAAACAGGGGACAGATGCCACAAAAACGTCCTTAAAAAGGCATGACATCTAAGTGGCACAAGGTGGAATTCATATGAGAGACAACCTCAGATAACTGGGAGGATGATACAGCTTGAGATGTAATGTTATCAATCTTATCAATGAAGAAGTTGAGAAACAACTTCAATAGTAGGGGGAAGAGTGTCAGCAGAAGCAGTAGGATTTAAAATGGAATTAATGATCTTAAACAATATTTTTGGTATACGAGCATTATTATTAAGTCAGAATCTGCCTTAGCTGTCTTAACAGAGGTTTGGTAATCTTTTAGACAATCTCTGAAAATGTCATAAGACACTTGCAGTTTATCTTTCTTCCATTTGCGCCTTACTCTCCTACAAACTAGTCTGAGAGATCGGGGTGTCATTCAACCAAGGAGTGTTGCTAGTCTTGGAGCATTTAAGTTTTAAAGAAGCCACACAGGCAACAGTGTCATGTCAA